>NC_141698.1:22129435-22729435 GCF_964263255.1 Lissotriton vulgaris
CCTGGGACTCTGAAGAGTCCCACCTACATATGGGTGGCTCCGAATCGGTAAATTTACCGATTTTTTATTTTACCGAATCGGTAAAATTACCGATTCGGTAATTTTACCGATTCGGTGAAATATTGCCCCCTACATGCCAAATCTTGTATACCGGTCGGTAACGGCCGAAAATACCGATTTTCGGCCGTTACCGACCGACCTACATCTGGCCCTTGGTATTTTAAGGAATCAGTAAATTACCGAATTTGCAATGTAGGGAGCACTCAAATGAGTGCTTTTCCCATTTTAGGATTCGTTATTTACCACCAACTATAAGTTGGTGGTAAATAACGAATACCTTTGAAAATGCAATTCTGTGCATTTTCAACTGTGCCATGTGGCAAACATACTGTGCCACATCTGCACACAAGCACGATTCAGGGGTGCAACAGGGTGTCAAAGTGACACCCTGGCACCCTTGAATGTTTCCCCCATTTTACCGAATCGGTATTTACCGATTCAGTAATTGCCATTCATTCCTATGGGCCTCCAGGCCCATAGGAATGAATGGCAATTACCGAATCGGTAAATGCCGTTTCGATAAATACCGAATCTTACCGATTCGGTAATGTTTACCGATTTTTTGCTACATAGAATTTACCGATTCTAAAATACTGAATCGGTAAAATTCGGTATTTTAGAATCGGTAAATGTACTTTACCTACATCTGGCCACAAGTTTTTTCCTCTTTCTATGTGTGCTGCATTGTGCCTCACACATAGAAAGAGAAAAACACCTCTTGTGATTGTTTTTGCGCAGAAAGGTGTCGCTTCCTTCACAAAATCAATCAGGTCTACAACACAGACACCCATGCGTCTGCCTGCGTTGGCACATAAAGCGGTACAAAAGGGGGTGGTGATGGACGGAGCATCTGAACCAATCAAACACTCACACCCAGTCAACAGATCTGGGTTTAATCCATCACCGTTCTTTAGCCCACTCTGCCACCCCAGTTCAGACATGGCCATATGCAAATCAGTCTGACCCTGTGCCACATGGGAACAGTCCAGCCCGAACTGCCAAGCCATGCCTTCCCTGGACCGGAAACAAGCTTCCGAAGACCGGTTTCTGGCATTCCAGCCGTCTTCAGCCAGGCTTGCTTAAATCCAGTGGCAAAGTGAGCAAGGGACTCACGTCTGAGCATACCCTGCCAACTTATGGCGAACAAAGCGGTACAAAAGGGGGTGGTGATGGACGGAGCATCTGAACCAATCAAACACTCACACCCAGTCACGGACATCCGGACATCCGGCCTCTATAGACCAGACTGACGTGACTCTGTCCCACCCGGACCGGCTTCTCACAGATCTGTCTGACATGTGGCCTCTTACAGGCCCGCCTGACATCCGGCCTCTATAGAACAGACTGACGTGATTCTGTCACACCCCGACCGGCCTTTCACAGACCCGCCTGACATGTGGCCTCGCATAATACAGGGCTCTGACACCTTCGCCTAAAATCTGCGCTATATAAAAATGCATTAAATAAATAGTCCAGCCTGACACCTGGCCTCTCACAGACCCGCCTGGCATGTGGTCTCTCTGGCACAGTGGTCGAAGTGGGGACAAAAAAGTAGGGGAACTGTGGGCGGAGACTCAGGGGGCGGGAATAAGCAGAGGATTGGATTAGTGGGCGGAGTCGGAGGTGTGGCTAAAAATAGCAAAACATACCAATTTTTAGTGCCTTTGGCATTTCACTGACCAGTTACAGCTTATAACGTTATTTACTTCAAACAATCGATAAACATGTTCATTTGAGGTTTACTATACAAGTTGTTTATATTTAATTCATTTGCAATGTGGGACATGTTTCCAATCACAGAATATTTCAAATACGCTTATAAGTGGAATCATAAGCCATTTGTCTCCGAGCCATGCAGTTTCTTTCTTTGGCACTTCCTGCATTGCAAATCCCTGGTGAGTTTGCAATGCAAAATGGAGGCACCAATGGGTGAGGTGGACTGGCTTCAAGGGTCCTGTGTATCATCCCCAGATCGAGCCTCCCCTTCCCACCGTCATTCTGGCATCGATCAATACCCTGCTTTATACATACCCATGTTCTGTCCTCTCTTTGCCACCATTACTTCCTGGCATCGCTCATTTCCGTACTTCTGGCGGGTTGAGCCCCCCTCTTACCAACCTACATCTTGGCCTCACTCTTAACCCTGATTCCAGCAAACCCAGATCTAGCCTTCTCCAATTTTAATTCCTGCCATCGCTCATTACTCTGCTTCTAACATACCCAGATCCAGCTTTGCTTTCGCCCACTCTCACTTCCTGGCATTGAACAAAATCCTGCTTCTGGCATAGCCAGGTTCAGCCCTACCCTTGCACCCTTAGCCCCTGGCATAGTCGTCAGTATGCTTCTACCATACTTAGATCCAACCCTCATCTCGTCACCCTTAGGTTCTGGCTTCGCTAACTACCCAACTCCTTGCATACAGGGTATATCCTTCCTGTCACCTTACTTCCTGGCATTGTCCTTTACCCTACTTCTAGCACCCCAGGATCAAACCATTCTGTTGGCACCCCTATTTAAGGCAACACTAATTACTTTACCTTTAGGATGTCAGGAGCCAGCTCTCCCCTCACCATCCTCACTTTCTAGCACTGCTCATTACCATGCATCTAGCATACCCAAATACAGCCCTCCCATTACCACCCTTACTTCCTGGCACTCATTACCTTTCTTCTAGCATACCCAGCTTCACCTCTTCCCTTACCGCCTTTACTTCATGTTATAGTTTATTGCCATGCTTCTACCAAACTTAGATCTAGCCTTCATCTCGTCCTGCTTAGTTTCTAAAGTCACTCACTACAAAACTTGGAGGATACCCAGGTACAGCCTTTCTCTGACCACCCTTACTTCCTGGCATTGCTCTTTACCTTAGTTCTAGGAGTGATTCAGCCCTTCCGGTGCCATCGCTACTTCCTGGCATTGCTAGTTACCTTGCTTATAGCATTACTAGAGTTAAACGCTATTTGCTAACCTTACTTCAAGGTATCCCAAATTACCTTACTTCTAGCATACCCAGATCCAACCATACCATCGCTACCCTTACTTTTTAGACATCATTACCCTGCTTCTAGCATAGACAGGTTCAGCCCTTCTCTCGTCCTCTACCTCCTTGCACCGCTTATTATTGCCCTACTCTAGAATACCCAGGTCCCACCCTCCTCTCGCCACCCTTACTGCCCGGAATCGGTTATTACCCTAGGTCTAGGCATATTTGGATCTCGCCCTCCCTTCGGAAGCCCAACTTCCTAGAATCATTCATTCCCCCAGCTTCTAGCTTACATGGTCATTTCTGCTCTTTCCACCCTTACTTCCTAGCACCACTCATTTCCATGCTTCTTCATACCCAGATTCAGCTCTTTCTTCACCCCTCTGTATCCTGGCATCCCTCATTACCCAACTTCTAGCATACCCAGATCCTGCAATCCCCCTCATCCTTACCTCCCCCACATCGCTCATTACCCTGCTTCTAGCGTCCCCACATCAAACCCTTCCTCACCACCCATGCTCTCTGGAATTACCCTGCTTCTAGCATACCTACACCCAGCACTCCCCTCGCTACCCCTCACTTCCTAGCATATCATTACCCTGCTTCTGGCATACCCAGACCCAGCCCTTCCTCACTTCCTGGCAATGCTCATTACCCTGTTTCTAGCATACCCACATCCTGGCCTCCCCTCGCTCCCCCTCACTTCCTGGCAACACTCATTAAACTTGTTCTAACATATCCACATCCCGGCCTTCCATCGCTCCCCCTCACTTCCTGGTATCACCCATTACCTTGCTTCTAGCATACCCACTTGTTCACCCTTACTTCTTCGCATCGCTTATTACCCTGCTTCTAGCATACCCACTTTGAACCCTCCCTCGCCACCAATGCTCTTTGGAATTATCCTGCTTCTAGCATACCTACATCAAGCACTCCCCTCGCTCCCCCTCACTTCCTGGCATATCATTACCCTGCTTCTAGTATACTTGGGCCCAGCCCTCCCTCGCCACCCTAATTTCCTAGCAACGCTCATTTCCCTGTTTCTAGCATACCCACATCCTGGCCTCCCCTCTCTCCCCCTCACTTCCTGGCATCACTCATTACCCTGCTTCTAACATACCCACATCCTTGCCTCCCCTCGCTCCCCCTCACTTCCTGGCATCACTCATTACCCTGCTTCTAGCATACCCACATCCTGCCCTCCCCTAGCTCCCCCTCACTTCCTGGTATTTCTCATTACCCTGCTTCTAGCATACCCAGACCCAGCCCTCCCTCGCCACCCTCACTTCCTGGCATCACTCACTACCCTACTTCTAGTATACCTGGATCCAGCCCTCCCTCTCCACCCAAACTTCCTGTTATCACCCATTATCTTGCTTCTAGCATACCCACTTGTTCACCCTTACTTCCTCGCATCGCTTATTACCCTGCTTCTTGCTTACTCACATCAAACCCTCCCTCGCCACCCATGCTCTCTGGAATTATCCTGCTTCTAGCATACCTACATCCAGCACTCCCCTCGCTCCCCCTCACTTCCTGGCATATCATTACCCTGCTTCTAGTATACTCGGGCCCAGCCCTCCCTCGCTACCCTCATTTCCTGGCAAAGCTCATTACCCTGTTTCTAGCATACCCACATCCTGGCCTCCCCTCGCTCCCCCTCACTTCCTGGCATCACTCATTACCCTGCTTCTAGCATACCCACATCCTGGCCTCCACTCGCCCCCCCTCACTTACTGGCATCACTCATTACCCTGCTTCTAGCATACCCACATCCACCCAGATCCAGCCCTCCCTCACCACCCTCACTTCCTGGCATTTCATCCATAGACTGCAAACTGCCCAGGGGGCACATAGGGCGAGGGCATAAAAAAGACTTGAAGGGCATCAGCAGAGCCTCGGTACTGTAATTGCAGGTTAAGCTGCACGTCTGGATTGAGATAGGCAGGGACAGCAGTGTCAGGCCCCTACCAGCAGCACAGAGAGCAGTGGCAGATCGGGATAGATGCCCTTCGGTGGAGCAAAATGCCAACATTTTAGAAGAGTAAAGAGGGAGATTTGTTTAAAATAAACGGAAGAATGAATTTTCCCCATTGACTTCTGCAAAAGCAGAGGCCGCAATCTGCAGAAATAAAGCTGGTTTTGCTTTAAAGGTTGGGCGTTTCCTGCCCAAATCAGGCCTTTTGACATGTATGAATTTTAAATGCCCGCAGTGAGCCTGGCATGGGTGGTGCCGCCAACTGCACTGAATTCTGTGCAGGGCACTACACATTGAAAAAAAATTACATAAAAAACCAGCAGATAAGAAAATTTACATGTTCTGTTTATTAAACAAAATGCAAGAGGTATTTTATTCCCCCCACACTTGATGTTTGTGGAGTTCAGCTTCAGAGGCAGTCCAGGCTCCTCGTGCAGGCCCCAGTTCAGAGAAAAGGGCAGAGCTGTAAAGGAGGGGTCGGGACCTCTGGGCAGGCACGGAGAGGAGTTTCCAGGAGAGGCTGGTGGGGCTGGGTCATCTTTTCAGTGAATGGCTGGAGAGCAGATTCATTCAAAGTCCCCCAGGTGGCGTCCATCAGTCTAGTTGACATCAAAGAATCCTGATGTGACCATTGTCACAGGTCACAGTGGGGGCGGGCAGGCAGCGTCCTCGCAAATGAGGTGTGAATTACGGGCTCACGGCAGCCAGGGCCATCAGAGGTAGCCGCTTTCGCGCTATGCAACACTGATGGCCCTTTCATTCTCACTTTGCAGGCCCCTAGACAGAGCAGGGGAGGGGAGGAGGTCGGGCGTCCTGCAGAGGTCTTCGTCAATATTCACGTTGAGTGAAAAAAAAGTGTAATTTTAAAGTATGCCTATTCCTACAGTCCGGGTACGCTCTTTCAAAAACAAGCATTAGAAATGCAATAGGTCTCGCAGCATTAGAGTTAGTGCTTTTAGAATTGTTTATGGGTTTTTTTGTAAATCTTTAGCATGAGGTTGAGGGTGAGTGAGGGTGAGGGGTTGAGGGTGAGTGAGGGTGAGGCTGAGGGGTTGAGGGTGAGTGAGGGTGAGTGAGGGGTTGAGGGTGAGTGAGGGGTTGAGGGTGAGTGAGGGTGCGGGGTTGAGGGTGGGTGAGGGGTTGAGGGTGAGTGAGGGTGAGGGTGAGTGAGGGTGAGGGTGAGTGAGGGTGAGGGTGAGTGAGGGTGAGGGTGAGTGAGGGTGAGTGGGGGTGAGTGAGGGTGTGTGAGTGGGGGTGAGTGAGGGTGAGTGTGGGTGAGGGATTGTGGGTGAGGGATTGAGGGTGAGGGGTTGAGGGTGAGTGAGGGTGAGGGGTTGAGGGTGAGTGAGGGTGAGGGAGGGTGAGGGGTTGAGGGTGAGGGGTTGAGGGTGAGTGAGGGTGAGGGGTTGAGGGTGAGTGAGGGTGAAGGTGAGTGAGGGTGTGGGTGAGTGAGTGAGGGTGAGTGTGGGTGAGTGTGGGTGAGGGATTGTGGGTGAGGGATTGAGGGTGAGGGGTTGAGGGTGAGTGAGGGTGAGGGGTTGAGGGTGAGTGAGGGTGAGGGAGGGTGAGGGGTTGAGGGTGAGGAGTTGAGGATGAGTGAGGGTGAGGGGTTGAGGGTGAGTGAGGGTGAGGGGTTGAGGGTGAGTGAGGGTGAGGGGTTGAGGGTGAGTGAGTGAGTGTGAGTGAGGGGTTGAGGGTGAGTGAGGGTGAGGGGTTGAGGGTGAGTGAGGGTGAGGGGTTGAGGGTGAGTGAGGGTGAGTGAGTGAGGGTGAGGGGTTGAGGGTGAGTGAGGGAGGGTGAGGGTGAGTGAGGGTGAGTGAGGGTGAGGATGAGTGAGGGTGAGGGGTTGAGGGTGAGTGAGGGTGAGGGGTTGAGGGTGAGGGGTTGAGGGTGAGTGAGGGTGAGGGTGAGTGAGGGTGAGGGTGAGTGAGGGTGAGGATGAGTGAGGGTGAGTGATGGTGAGGGTGAGTGAGGGTATATACCCAGCTATGTCTTCGTAGTTGTAAAATGTAGTTGAACCTTGCACTGGTAGGCATTCAATTTAACGTGCTACCATAGATATGCTTTCAGAATATTAAATTCGAAATTTACTTTACTTTACGACGCCCTCAATGTCTGTACATTCATGGAAGGTGAACAGCATGCATAGAAGCCCTCAGGAGCACAGCAATGGGAATGGGTGAAAGCAGAATGTTTCCAAGAAGTACTTCGTCACAAGTGGCGTCTAAAGAATTACTGAACAGAAGTGGCCATAATTCGGGCAATGCTGGTACACAAGGGGAATGTGAACCTTAAAAATGGAAGCAGAAGCTGTTTGGATTAGCGAGAGTGCTTTTAAGTAATAATTTGACTAATCCATTCTAAGTAATGAGGTAAAAAAGTCGCTACTCGGAGGTTAAGAAAAAAGAAGCCGGAGGAAGGCTTGTGGTGGGGATAGATTCCAAACATTCCCTGAAGCCATAATGCGAATTAACCTTATAACAGTACTATGAGTAGGAGTGAATGTTAAATGGTATATGTGTAAAATATCTAGTAAAACATACAGCTCAAGTACAAAACGATACTGCCAAGGTCTCTGTAAGGAAAGCGAACTGGGACAAAGCTGTTAATAGTTTACCTCCAGCACCACAATATGCTCTGCAGAATTCAGATGCTGGCGCCCAAAACGTACTTTCACTCACGGTCAACAACAATTTCCCAAACAATATGACCAGTGTACCACTAATATATAAGCAAAGGGTGCTGCCTTATTACAGCGTGCTGGTGAGACTGGAAATCACCCGTTTCCCAATAAGCGTGACACCGCTGCTGAGGAAGCCAATACAACAATGCCATAGAAGCCAATAAGCAGCCAATAAAACAATCCATTCAGTTTCCAATGGGCGTGCCGCTGAGGAAGGCAATAGTAATCAATGCTGTGGAAGCCAAACCTAAAAGCAGAAACCAGTGGGCATACTGCCGCAGTGTCTGATAACCAACCTTTGGGAAATGATTAGGCACAACTCTGAGCAGCACAATCAATGCACAGCAAGAATGAGAATGGTAGCACGCATGTTGCGTAGTGCTTCAGTATACCGAACGTTGCGCTGTATGCATTCGGATTGTCATCTCAAAATGGAGGCAACGCATAACCAAAGCGTAATGATGAAGTGTTGCAGTGACAGTTGAGGTTGAAGCCGTTAATACAGTTGAACCGTCACATACATCTTAGATAATGACAAATGCTGCAAGCATCGCAAAAGGTACTTACCGCCATGGTATACAATTTTTCATTGAAATTAGTTAACGCATAGTGCTAAAATAGCCAGTACTTGCCTGTTTTTAGAAAACAGAGAATCCAAAAGATTTCCAGCAGGAGGATGTGGAGCGATATTGCACAGGGTTGCACGCTGATGAGTCCAGTGTGTTGGGGATCGTCACCAATTCAAAAGAATCCGGAGGGAAGAGAGGGGAGGGGGGAGGAGAAATGCGACACGGCGGGAAGGGGAGGGGGCGGAGCGGGGAGGGGGCGGAGAGGGGAGAGGTGCGACACTAGCTGAAGTGAGAAGGGAAAATAAAGAGAAAATGTGCAAGAAAGAGGGCTGGAACAGGAAAGTCAGAAGTAAATATGGTAAGATAAAAAGAAGCATGAACTGAATTAGAAAAAGGCTGGAAAGGGGAAGAACGATTGAACAAGACGGACGGACGGAAGAGAGGGGAGGGGGGAGGAGAAATGCGACACAGCGGGAAGGGGAGGGGGCGGAGCGGGGAGGGGGCGGAGAGGGGAGAGGTGCGACACTAGCTGAAGTGAGAAGGGAAAATAAAGAGAAAATGTGCAAGAAAGAGGGCTGGAACAGGAAAGTCAGAAGTAAATATGGTAAGATAAAAAGAAGCATGAACTGAATTAGAAAAAGGCTGGAAAGGGGAAGAACGATTGAACAAGACGGACGGACGGAAGAGAGGGGAGGGGGGAGGAGAAATGCGACACGGAGGGAAGGGGAGGGGGCGGAACGGGGGCGGAGAGGGGAGAGAGAGAGTAGGCAAGGGTAAACAAACACGGACGTGCACGCGCCCGTGACTTTTAAGGTCAATGCGCATGCGCATAAGCTTAATGCGCATGCGCATTGACCTTAAAAGTCACGGGCACTGCAAGGAATCGCCACGATTCCTTGCAGTTAGATAAAGAGTGGATGAGCCCCTATAGTCTCGCTTGCTCGATGCGCATGCGCATCGACAGGCGAGACCTAACAAGAAGTACGGGAACGGACTAGCACAATTTTTAGAAGTAGGGGCACGCCGTGCCCTTCCGTCCCCGCCCACTTCTAACACTGCTCTGGCAGGTTTCTGTCCAGCACCATGCAACACTGGGCAATAGCTCACTTAATCTTCCCAAAGTCCCTCAGCGCCGAGATACCACTTCGGGGATGATTTGTGCGATATACAAGAACTGGATTTACATTTCATATTTACAGACAGAGCCTGACACCCGGCCTCTCACAGACCCGTCTGACATGCGGCCTCTCATAGTCCAGCCTGACACCCGGCCTCTCACAGACCCGCCTGACACCTGGCCTCTCACAGACCCGTCTGACATGCGGCCTCTCATAGTCCAGCCTGACACCCGGCCTCTCACAGACCCGCCTGACACCTAGCCTCGCACGGACCCGTCTGACATGCGGCCTCTCATAGTCCAGCCTGACACCTGGCCTCCCACAGACCCGCCTGACATGCGGCCTCTCATAGTCCAGTCAGACACCCGGCCTCTCACAGACCCGCCTGACACCTGGCCTCTCACAGACCTGCCTAACACCCGGCCTCTCACAGACCTGCCTGACACCTGGCCTCTCACAGACCCGCATGACACAGGCCTCTCACAGACAGAGCCTGGCACCTGGCCTCTCACAGATGCGCCTGACATGCGGCCTCTCATAGTCCAGCCTGACACCCGGCCTCTCACAGACCCGCTTGACATGTGGTCTCTCACAGACAGAGCCTGGCACCCGGCCTCTCACAGACCACCTGACATGTGGCCTCTCACAGACAGAGCTGGACACCTGGCCTCTCACAGATCCGCCTGACATGTGGCTTTTCATAGTCCAGTCTGGCACCCAGCCTCTCACAGACCGCCTGACACAGGCCTCTCACAGACAGAGCCTGACACCCGACCTCTCCACAGACCCGCCTGACATGTGTCCTCTCACAGACAGAGCCTGACACCCGGCCTCTCACAGACTGTTTCTGACATGTGGCTTCTCACAGACAGAGCCTGGCACCCGGACTCTCACAGACCGCCTGACACAGGCCTCTCACAGACAGAGCCTGACACCCGGCCTTTCAAAGACCCGATTGACATGTGTCCTCTCACAGACAGAGCCTGACACCCGGCCTCTCACAGACCCACCTGACATGTGGCCGCCTCTCACAGACAGAGCCTGACACCCGGCCTCTCACAGACCCGCTTGACATGTGGCCTCTCACAGACAGAGCCTGACCCCCGGCCTCTCACAGACCGTGCCTGATTCCCGGCCTCTCACAGACCCGCCTGACACCCGGCCTCTCATAGACAGAGCCTGACACCCGGCCTCTCACAGACCCGCTTGACATGTGGCCTCTCACAGACAGAGTCTGACACCCGGCCTCTCACAGACCGTGCCTGATTCCCGGCCTCTTACAGACCCGCCTACTGACACTCGGCCTCTCACAGACAGAGCCTGACACCCGGCCTCTCACAGACCCGCTTGACATGTGGCCTCTCACAGACAGAGTCTGACACCCAGCCTCTCACAGACCGTGCCTGATTCCCGGCCTCTCACAGACCCGCCTGACATGTGGCCTCTCACAGACCGTGCCTGATTCCCGGCCTCTTACAGACCCGCCTACTGACACCCGGCCTCTCACAGACAGAGCCTGATTCCCGGCCTCTCACAGACCCGCCTAACATGTGGCCTCTCACAGACCCGCTTGACACGTGGCCTCTCACAGACAGAGCCCGACTTGACAGACCCTGCTTGAGGAGACACTGAGGTGCGTGTCAGGATGTTTCCAGATGGCCCGGGTGGCTGCTCACCTCTGCACTCCCTCCTTGCCCCCCCCCTTCATTCCCAGGCCTGCACAGTCTCCCAGGCCGAGGCTCGGTTCTTTTTATGGGCCTCGTCCCTCCTCTCCCCCCTGTCACTTTGAAGGCTCGCAGACGGCCCCACCGACACCTCTGAGTTATAATGTTTGCACCTAAAGCCGCGGCCGTTTCCTGTTTTCCACATTTATCGCGGGCCTGGAGCGGGGATGGAAATGTGAAGCTGCACCTGGGCTTCCTCTCCGCCACATCTGGGGCCAGTCACTGGGGAGCTGCTGCCGGGGCGGCGACGTCACGCAGGGGGGACACCAATGACGTCATAAGGGAGCGACGGCTTCAGAAGGGTGGACTGTCTGCAGCGATGTAACAAGCACAGACTGCGACGAAGTAAGCAAGGGACTGTCTGTGACGACATAGACTGTGACGACGTAAGCGAGGGACTGTGACGACATGACGACATAGACTGTGACGACGTAAGCGAGGGACTGTGACGACATAGACTGTGACGACGTAAGCGAGGGACTGTGACGACATGACGACATAGACTGTGACGATGTAAGCGAGGGACTGTGACGACATGACGACATAGACTGTGACGACGTAAGCGTGGGACTGTGACGACATAGACTGTGACGACGTAAGCCAGGGACTGTGAAGACATAAACTGTGAAGACGTAAGCGAGGGACTGTGACGACATAGACTGTGACGACGTAAGCGAGGGACTGTGACGACATGACGACATAGACTGTGACGACTTAAGCGAGGGACTGTGACGACATAGACTGTGACGACGTAAGCCAGGGACTGTGACGACATAAACTGTGAAGACGTAAGCCAGGGGCTGTGACGACATAAACTGTGAAGACGTAAGCGAGGGACTGTGACGACATAGACTGTGCGACGTATGCCAGGGATTGTGACGACATAAACTATGACTAAGTAAGCGAGGGACTGTGACGACACAGACTGTGACTACTTAAGAAAGAAACAGTGACAGCTTAAGGGAGGAACTATGGGGACGAAAGAGAGGAATGTAACGACGTGAGAGAAGGACTACAATGATGTAACAAAGGGGGAATTGAGATGACACAACAGAGGGAATCAGATGACCTCACTAGGAAGGACAAAGCAACACAATAGGGATGATATAGAGATGTATCTGCAAATATCTAAGACAAGATCTGCGACAAAGACTAAGACTTGGAGAGTATGTATATACATTCCAAGACTTGGAGAATGTTTATGCAGCTTCTCAGAGAAACTCTGTGCCTTCCTAAACTTGGAGAAAATGTTTATACATTCCAAGATTTGGAGAAACTCTGAGCGATTCAAGACTTAGAGAAACAATGTGCCTTCCAAGGTTTTGGGAGAGAGAGAGTGTGTGTGTGTGTGTGTGTGTTTATGTGTATTCCCAGAGTTAGAGAAACTGTGTGCCTTTCAAAACCTAGAGAATATGTATATAAAGTCAAAAACTTAGTAAAAATGTATGCACAATCTTAGACTTAGAGAAACTATGTGCCACCAAAGACTTAGAGAAACTCTGTGGCTTCCGAGACTTGCAGAATATATATACACCTTCCATGACTTAGAGAAACCCTGTGCCATCCAAGACTTAGAGAAACTCTGTGGCTTCCGAGACTTGGAGAATATATATACACCTTCCATGACTTAGAGAAACCCTGTGCCATCCAAGACTTAGAGAAACTCTGTGGCTTCTGAGACTCGGAGAATATATATACACCTTCCACGACTTAGAGAAACACTGTGCCATCCAAGACTTAGAGAAACTCTGTGGCTTCCAAGACTTGGAGTATATACACCTTCCACGACTTAGAGAAACACTGTGCCATCCAAGACTTAGAGAAATCCTGTGCCATCCAAGACTTAGAGAAACCCCTGTGCCATCCAAGAATTGGAGACTATGTATATACATTCCAAGACTTGGAGAATGTTTATGCAGCTTCTCAGAGAAACTCTGTGCCTTCCTAAACTTGGAGAATATGTTTATCCATTCCAAGATTTTGAGAAACTCTGAGCGATTCAAGACTTAGAGAAACAATGGGCCTTCCAAGGTTTTGGGAGAGAGAGTGAGTGTGTGTGTGTGTGTGTGTGTGTGTGTGTGTTTATGTGTATTCCCAGAGTTAGAGAAACTGTGTGCCTTTCAAAACCTAGAGAATATGTATATAAAGTCAAAAACTTAGTAAAAATGTATGCACAATCTTAGACTTAGAGAAACTATGTGCCACCAAAGACTTAAAGAAACTCTGTGGCTTCCAAGACTTGGATAATATATATATACACCTTTCACGACTTAGAGAAACACTGTGCCATCCAAGACTTAGAGATACTCTGTGGCTTACAAGACTTGGAGTATATACACCTTCCACGACTTAGAGAACCACTGTGCCATCCAAGAGTTAGAGAAACTCTGTGGCTTCCGAGTCTTGGAGAATATATATACACCTTCCACGACTTAGAGAACCCCTGTGCCATCCAAGAGTTAGAGAAACTCTGTGGCTTCCGAGTCTTGGAGCATATATATACACCTTCCACGACTTAGAGAAACACTGTGCCATCCAAGACTTAGAGAAACTCTGTGGCTTCTGAGACTTGGAGAATATATATACACCTTCCACGACTTAGAGAACCCCTGTGCCATCCAAGACTTAGAGAAATCCCGTGCCAACCAAGACTTAGAGAAACCCCTGTGCCATCCAAGACTTGGAGAGTATGTATATACATTCCAAGACTTGGAGAATGTTTATGCAGCTTCTCAGAGAAACTCTGTGCCATATGTTTATCCATTCCAAGATTTGGAGAAACTCTGAGCGATTCAAGACTTAGAGAAACAATGGGCCTTCCAAGGTTTTGGGAGAGAGTGTGTGTGTGTGTGTGTGTGTGTGTGTGTGTGTTTATGTGTATTCCCAGAGTTAGAGAAACTGTGTGCCTTTCAAAACCTAGAGAATATGTATATAAAGTCAAAGACTTAGTGAAAATGTATGCACCATCTTAGACTTAGAGAAACTATGTGCCATCAAAGACTTAAAGAAACTCTGTGGCTTCCAAGACTTGGAGAATATATATACACCTTCCACGACTTAGAGAAACCCTGTGCCATCCAAGACTTAGAGAAACTCTGTGGCTTCCGAGACTCGGAGAATATATATACACCTTCCAAGATTTACAGAAAATCTGTGGCTTCCGAGACTCGGAGAATATATATACACCTTCCGGGACTTAGAGAAAACCCGTGCCATCCAAGACTTAGAGAAACTCTGTGGCTTCCAAGACTTGGAGAATATATATACACCTTCCACGACTTAGAGAAACACTGTGCCATTCAAGACTTAGAGAAACTCTGTGGCTTCCAAGACTTGGAGTATATACACCTTCCACGACTTAGAGAAACCCTGTGCCATCCAAGACTTGGAGAAACTCTGTGGCTTCCAAGACTTGGAGTATATACACCTTCTATGAGTTAGAGAACCCCTGTGCCATCCAAGACTTAAATAAATTCTGTGGCTTCCAAGACTTAGAGAAACCCCTGTGTCATCCAAGACTTGGAGAATATATATGCACCTTCTCCGACTTACAGAAACCCTGTGCCATCCAAGACTTAGAGAAATCCTGTGCCATCCAAGACTTAGAGAAACCCCTGTGCCATCCAAGACTTGGAGAAACTCTGTGGCTTCCGAGACTTGGAGAATATATATACACCTTCCATGACTTAGAGAACCCCTGTGCCATCCAAGACTTAGAGAAACTAAGTGGCTTCCAAGACTTGGAGTATATACACTTTCCACGACTTAGAGAAATACTGTGCCATCCAAGACTTAGAGAAACTCTGTGCCATCCAAGACTTAGAGAAACCCCTGTGCCATCCAAGACTTGGAGAATATATATACACCTTTCACGACTTAGAGAAACACTGTGCCATCCAAGACTTATAGATACTCTGTGGCTTCCAAGACTTTGAGTATATACACTTTCCATGACTTAGAGAACCCCTGTGCCGTCCAAGACCTAGAGAAACTCTGTGCCATCCAAGACTTGGAGAATATATATACACCTTCCACGACTTAGAGAACCCCTGTGCCATCCAAGACTTAGAAAAACTCTCTGGCTTCCAAGACTTGGAGAAACTCTGTGGCTTCCGAGACTCGGAGAATACGCATGTACATTCCAAGAGTTAGAGAACTGTGTGCCTTTCAAGATTTGGAAAATATGTCTATCCATTCCAAGACTTAGAGATGTTTTGCACCTTCTTAGACCAGAGGACCGTTTGTGCCTTACACGCCTTGCAGAAAGTGTTCGACCTATTAGAGCAAGAGACATTTGTGCATTCAAAGTTTTACAGAAAGAGTGTGTGTCCAAGCCCTGGAGAAAGTGTGTGCCTTCCTAGACCAGAAGAATGTTTGTGTATTCCAAGTCGTGAATAAAGTGGAGACATGAGGTCCTGCTCAGGGATGAAGTGTCTGGACTAGAGATGTCAGGTCCAGCTCAGGGATGAAGTGCCTGGACTAGAGACGCAAGGTCCTGATTAGGGATGAAGTGCCTGGACTAGAGACGCAAGGTCCTGATTAGGGATGAAGTGCCTGGATTAGAGACACGAGGTCCTGGTCAGGGTTTAGGTGCCTGGACTAGAGACGTGAGGTCTTGGTCAGGGATGAAGTGCCTGGACTAGAGACGCAAGGTCCTGATCAGGGATGAAGTGCCTGGACTAGAGACGCAAGGTCCTGATTAGGGATGAAGTGCCTGGACTAGCGACGCAAGGTCTTGGTCAGGGATGAAGTGTCTGTACTAAAAGCGTGCGGTCCTGGTCAGGGATGAAGTGCTTGGACTAGAGGCATGAGGCCCTGTCAGGGATGAAGTGCCTTGACTAGAGGCATGAGGCCCTGTCAGGGATGCAGTGCCTGGACTAGAGACGCGAGGACCTGGTCAGCAATGAAGTGTCTGGACTAGAGGCGTGAGGTCCTGGTCAGGAATGAAGTGTCTTGGCTAGGGATGTCAGGTCCAACTCAGGATGATATGCCTGGACTAGAGACGCAAGGTCCTGGTCAGGGATGAAGTGCCTGGACTAGAGATGTGAGGTCCTGATCAGGGATGAAGTGTCTGGACTAGAGATGTCAGGTCCAGCTCAGGGATGAAGTGCCTGTACTATAGACGTGAGGTCTTGGTCAAGGATAAAGTGCCTGGACAAGAGACGTGAGGTCTTGGTCAGGGATGAAGTGTGTGTACTAGAGATGCAAGGTCTTGATCAGGGATGAAGTGCCTGGACTAGCGACCCGAAGTCTTTGTCAGGGATGAAGTGTCTGAACTAGAGAAATCAGGTCCTGGTCAGGAATGAAGTGCCTGGACTAGAGACGCGAGGTGCTGGTCAGGTATGAAGTATGTGGACTAGAGATGTCAGGTCCAGGTTAAGGATGAAGGGCCAGATGTAGGTAATCCAGATTTACCGATTCTAAAATACCGAATTTTACCAATTCAGTATTTTAGAATCGGTAATGGGATGTAGGTTATCATTCGGTAAGTATTACCGAATGAATACCGCCCGATAATTCCAATTCATTCCTATGGGCCTGGAGGCCCAAAGGAATGAATGGGAATTGTCAAATCGGTAAATACCGATTCGGTAAAAGGGGGAACACATTGAAGGGTGGCAGGGTGTCACTTTCACACCCTGTTGCACCCCTGAATAGTGTATGGGTGCACATGTGGAACACATACATGCCCTAAGGGCATGTATGTCTGCGACATGGCACTGTAATAATTAGCAAAAAATTGCTTCTTTTGGGGTTTTCGATATTTACCACCAACTTGTAGTTGGTGGTAAATAACAAATCCTAAAATGGGGAAAGCACTCATTTGAGTGCTCCCTACACTTAGGATTCGGTAATTTACCGAATTGGCATTTAAGAATTCGGTAATTTACTGATTCCTTAAATTACCGATTTGGTAAATTACCGAATCTTTAAATTAGGCCCCTACATCTGAAAAGCCTAATACCGGTCAATAACGGCAGAAATTCGGTAATTTCGGCCGTTACCGACCGGAATTAGGCTTCCTACATCTGGCCCGAAGTGCCTTGGCTAGAGGCATGAGGTCCTGGTAAAGGATGAAGTGCCTGGACTAGAGACGCAAGCTCCTGGTCAGGGATGAAGTGCCTGGACTAGAGACGCGAGGCCCTGGTCAGGGATGAAGTGCCTGGACTAGAGACATGTGGACTTGGTCAGGGATGAAGTGTCTGGACTAGAGACGCAAGGTCCTGGTCAGGGACGAAGTGCCTGGACTAGTGACGCGAGGTCCTGGTCAGGGATGAAGTGCCTGGACTAGAGGTGTGAGTTCCTGATCAGGGATGAAGTGTCTGCACTAAAGACGTAAGTTCCTGGTCATGGATGAGGTGCCTGGACAAGAGACGTGAGATCCTAGTCACGGATGAAGTGCCTGGACTAGAGAAGCAAGGTCTTGGTCAGGGATGAAGTGCCTGGACTAGAGGTGTGAGTTCCTGATCAGGGATGAAGTGTCTGCACTAAAGACGTAAGTTCCTGGTCATGGATGAGGTGCCTGGACAAGAGACGTGAGATCCTAGTCACGGATGAAGTGCCTGGACTAGAGAAGCAAGGTCCTGGTCAGGGATGAAGTGCCTGGACTAGAGAAGCAAGGTCCTTGTCAGGGACGAAGTGCCTGGACTAGCGACACGAGGTCCTGGTCAGGGATGAAGTGCCTGGACTAGAGGTGTGAGTTCCTGATCAGGAATGAAGTGTCTGCACTAAAGACGTAAGGTCCTGGTCATGGATGAGGTGCCTGGACTAGAGACGCGAGGTCCTGTGAGATCCTGGTCAGGGATGAAGTGTCTAGACTAGAGACTTGAGGTCCTGGTCAGGGATGAAGTGCCTGGACTAGAGACGTGAGGTCTTGATCATGGATGAAGTGTCTGGACTAGAGATGTCAGGTCCAGGTTAGGGATGAAGTGCCTTGGCTGGAGGCATGAGGTCCTGATAAGGGATGAAGTGACTGGTCTAGAGACGCGAGGTGCTGCTCATGGATGAAGTGCCTGGACTAGCGACGCAACGTTCTGGTCAGGGATGAAGTGCCTGGACTAGAGACATGAGGCCGTGGTCAGGGATGAAGTGTCTGGACTGGAGACTCGAGGTCCTGGTCAGGGATGAAGTGCCTGGACTAGAGACGTGAGGTCCTGGTCAGCAATGAAGTGCTTGGACTAGAGACATGGGGCCGTGGTCAGGGATGAGGTGCCTGGACTAGAGACGCGAGGTCCTGTGAGATCCTGGTCAGGGATGAAGTGTCTAGACTAGAGACTTGAGGTCCTGGTCAGGGATGAAGTGCCTGGACTAGAGACGTGAGGTCTTGATCATGGATGAAGTGTCTGGACTAGAGATGTCAGGTCCAGGTTAGGGATGAAGTGCCTTGGCTGGAGGCATGAGGTCCTGATAAGAGATGAAGTGCCTGGACTAGAGACGCGAGGTGCTGCTCAGGGATGAAGTGCCTGGACTAGCGACGCAACGTTCTGGTCAGGGATGAAGTGCCTGGACTAGAGACATGAGGCCGTGGTCAGGGATGAAGTGTCTGGACTGGAGACTCGAGGTCCTGGTCAGGGATGAAGTGCCTGGACTAGAGACGTGAGGTCCTGGTCAGGGATGAAGTGCCTGGACTAGAGACGTGAGTTGTTGGTCAGCAATGAAGTGCTTGGACTAGAGACATGAGGCCGTGGTCAGGGATGAAGTGTCTGGACTGGAGACTCGAGGTCCTGGTCAGGATGAAGGTCCTGGCCTAGCGACGCAAGTTCCTGGTCAGGGATGAAGTGCCTGGACTAGAGGTGTGAGTTCCTGATCAGGGATGAAGCATCTGCACTAAAGACGTACGGTCCTGGTCAGGGATGTGGTGCCTGGACTAGCGACGCAAGGTACTGGTCAGGAATGAAGTGCCTGGACTAGATGTGTGAGTTCCTGTTCAGGGATGAAGTGTCTGCACTAAAGACGTAAGGTCTTGGTCAGGGATGAGGTGCCTGGACAAGAGACGTGAGATCCTAGTCACGGATGAAGTGCCTGGACTAGAGAAGCAAGGTCCTGGTCAGGGATGAAGTGCCTGGACTAGAGAAGCAAGGTCCTTGTCAGGGATGAAGTGCCTGGACTAGAGGCGTGTGGTCCTTGTCAGGGATATTGGGCCCGATTCACAGAACTAACTTAAGATAAAATCCTAAACTTACTGCCATTTTGGTATTCACAGAAGGCACTTACTCATTTTGGTATTCACAGAAGGCACTTACTCATTTTGGTATTCACAGAAGGCACTTACTCATTTCGGTATTCACAGATGTTAGGAGTCCTAAATGCCTTCTGTGAATACCGAAAGTCTTAAAGTTAGGATTTTTCTCAGTTTAGGAGTAGTAAAGTTATGACTCCTAACTTCTGTGAATACCAAAATGAGTAAGTGCCTTCTGTGAATCCCAAAATGGTAGTAAGTTTAGGATTTTCTCTTAAATTAGATCTGTGAATCGGGCCTGAAGTGCTTGGATTAGAGTCGTGAGATCCTGGTCACAAATGAAGTGCCTGGACTAGAGACGCGAGGTGCTGGTCGGGGATGAAGTGCCTGGACTAGAGACGCGAGGTGCTGGTCGGGGATGAAGTGCCTGGACTAGAGACGTGAGGTCCTTGTCAGTGATATTGGGCCCGATTCACAGAACTAACTTAAGATAAAATCCTAAACTTACTGCCATTTTGGTATTCACAGAAGGCACTTACTCATTTCGGTATTCACAGAAGTTAGGACTCCTAACTTTTGGACTCCTAAATGCCTTAGTGAATATCGAAAGTCTTAAAGTTAGGATTTTTCTTAGTTTAGGAGTCCTAACTTTACTACTCCTAATCTGAGAAAAATCCTAACTTTAAGACTTTCGGTATTCACAGAAGGCCTTTAGGAGTACTAACTTCTGTGAATACCGAAATGAGTAAGTGCCTTCTGTGAATACCGAAATGAGTAAGTGCCTTCTGTGAATACCAAAATGATAGTAAGTTTAGGATTTTGTCTTAAGTTAGTTCTGTGAATCGGGCCCGAAGTGTCTGGACGAGAGACGGGGAGCTGCTGGTCAGGAATGAAGTGCCTGGCCTAGAGACGCGAGGTCCTGGTCAGGGATGTAGTGTCCAGTACCCCGGAGTAGCCTGAGCTGGTAGTGTGCACTCTTGGCCCCGGGGCTGTTTGTTTTGTAGGGTAAGCTTGCTGTCTAGGTTGATCCCAGCGGTCTGGAGTTCTCCACAATGACTGGTTTACAGGTACCAGGAGCTAAGACTCCTTCCAAGACAAGGGAAGGTTGGTCTTTTGGGTGAAATTAGCATAAACTCACTTTTTGAAGGGTTGGTTTTAGGCATTAACTTCTCACTCCCCCTCCCCCAGGCTTCAGATGCCCCCCCTGAGGGAGTGCTGTCTGTGGCTCAGTGACTTTTGTCTCTGGGTACCCCGTCTGAAACTTTGGGTACCCCCACATTCTGGCACTCCCTCTTTTCACGAGAGTGCCAGGGACATAGCTACCAATGGTGCGGCTGGTGCAGTGGCACCGGGGCCCAGAACCCTGAGGGCCCATTTAAACCTGATAATTGCTGTGATGTAATGTATGTGTTCTTGTCAACTTGTGAAAAATGGAACCGGAACATGAGAAAATATAACCGGATATTACGCGATCACCAACTGTGACCGAATTGGACTCTTTACGCCATCTGTTCAATGGTGGACAAAACTAGATTGCTTGTTCATGTTTTTCCGGTCTGATGTTCTACAGACTATTGGGGTCTCTCCAATGTACCCAGAGGCATTACCTTACGCGCTTCCGTTGTATTTTCTTGTTGGACCTTGTCTATCTGGGACGCTGAAAATTCAATAAAATGAATTGTTAAAAAAAAACTAGATTGCTTGAACGTGAAACGCCCTGATGACGTTCGAGGTGCGAACGAAACGTGTTGGCTGAGGCTGTGTTCGCACTAAGTTAAGTGAAATCAAGAACTACAATCTTTTTAGTTTATTTATTATTTATTTATTTGAAAAGTTTAATCTAGCGCTGGCTAGACCCGGAGGTATCAGAGCGCTTTACATGAGGATCAGCGAGTTATAGGTTTGTTCTCTTTAGACTGATTTACTTTGGATGCACCCCCATATCATGAAACTTAGGGTTCAGGGGGTGGTGTGGGGGCGGGGCCTGAACTTCCAAAGGTATACAGGGCACTAGACTGCTCAACAGACCCCCTGCGGCCCAGCCCTCAGCGGGGCCCCGGGGCCTCCATCAGCCATGGCCTTGTCTGCTGGGCGCGTTTCCTCCACAGTATCGGGGCTTCCGGTCTGTCTGTGATCCCGTTCCAAAGCCCACACCCCGGGCCCCGCCGGTACAGCCCCCGGTGCTGCCCCGTCCCCTCAACCCCGGGCCGCCCCCACCCCCTCCTGCGCGGGAGCTGGCCTTGCGCTCTGGAAGTTGGCCCCAGGTTCTGTGGAGGTGGCCCCCGTCTCTGATGAGGCTGGCCCCGGCTCTCTGAAGGTTGGCCCCGGCTCTCTGAAGGTTGGCCCCAGCTCTCTGAAGGTTGGCCCCGGCTCTCTGAAGTCGCCCCCGGGCTCTCTGGAGCTTGACTCCGGCTCTCTGAAGGATGGCCCTCCGACGCGCCCTGCGCCAGGCGGCGCGCCCCGGCAGCATCTGGAACCCATAAGGCCGGGCCTCGGGTTCGCAAGCAGCTGTTTACAGAGTAGAGAGAAGCGAAGAACCGCAGGCCCGGCCCGGTCTCCTCCACCGCCGCCCACCCCGAGGGACCGGGCCTGGGGGAGGGAAGGAAGGCCTGCGCCCCTCTGGAGCAGCCCGGAGTCACCGCGCTCGCGTTACCGCTGCGCCTGTTTGTGCACTGGGGGAGAGGGAGGGGAGGAGGGCAGTGGCCGAACCTAAAGTGATGGGACTACCCAGGGCCCCCTCTTCACGGTCCCATCACTTTAGGGTTATCCAGGGTCACTGGAATTCTGCGTTTGTGCGCCCGCGGCGATTTTCGCATAATTATCGATTTGCCACATACTGCATCATCTCCCACATAATCTGCAAATTTTAACAAAAAAATATTTTGTTTCCAGCTCATAGGGTTTAAAAGTTACTTAGAATGCAACGGCACGTGTTAGGGCGCAGTGGAAGGCCCTTTGCAAAGCTGGACTGGTCTCCTCTCTGTTGCTTTTTGCTTTATTTGTATATAAATTGCTACTGAGGTGCAACCAATGCCCACAGCGTGTTACTACGTTTAGAAATGATGAAACAAGGAGGTAATACTGTTACAAAATGTGCCACATTACGCTGCATAATTTGCCTTTTCTTGCTGCGTAATTTACTCAACCCTGTTGCATAATTTGGCCCTCTCCGGCCGCATAGTTCCAGAGGGCCTGAGTATATCTCACAGATATTATTTGGCGGAATGGGGGCCCTCTGAAGGGTTTGGGGTCCCATAGTTCACCACAGGGGCCTGTGGGGGGGGGGGGGGGGGGGGTTCGGGCGTGCAGCGAAGAGGGGGGCTGGACACCAGAGGTAGAGGAGTAGTGGTGGTGCGGACTGGGAGCGAGAAACAGAGGAAAAGTGCTGGGCAGACAAGGAAGTAGGCAGGTGGGCATCAGGAGGTGGGTAGGCAGGGCATAGGCAGGCTGGGAACATGGGTTGGGCAGACAAGGAAGTAGGCAGGTTTGCAGCAGGACGTGGGCAGGCAGGGAGTAAGAAGACTTGGACCATGGGCTGGGCAGACAAGGAAGTACAGGCTGAGTACAGGTGGTCTGCAGACTGACATTTCGGGGAACCAGAGCTTATTTTTTTCTCACTCATCAGATTTTGACCCGGAGCAAAAGTGAGACAAACGCACAGAGAAGGAAAGAAAACAGAAAAAATGCAACAAAGGAAAAATCTATAAAATTGCAAAGGTGTGAGGAAGCGGGGGGAGTGTCTGGTGGTGGATTAAAGAGCCATGAGGTGGAATCAAGTCTACGCAGCCTTGGTGTTCAGTGCGCCGACATACAATAGCGCCGGTGGCGGGCTTCTGAGCAAAACTTTAGACACCAGTACTTATGCTTTTACTAATTAAGCGCTGGCGCAGGACAAACTACCCGACCAGGACTCCTCCAGATCAGAACACAAGTGCCCCTCCATGAGTGCAAAAATAGGGACCAGGGGCAAAACAGAAGAGGAGGAAGGGTTGAGACCTTCCACTACGAAAGAGGTTTAAGGGGAAAGAAGGGACTGTTGCTCTGCACCCTACTGGATACTGGCAGATGATGGCCCTTGTGACAGCGGGTGAGGGCTGCGTCTTTGCCCCCAGATCCATCTCTTGAAAAGCCTGGACATGGTACGAGGTCCCCAGCTTTGCCCTGGCTCTGGATGTGTTGTTGACAGGTCCGCACCCCGCAGACCAGGCCTCGCACTCCCAGAATGCGTGCCTGTGGCGGTATTTAAATGCCACGTCACCCATCCTTTCCTGGCCTTGGGACCCTCTTGGATTCCTGAGGTCTGTAATGTTCCTTCCCTCCCACCCTTACTTTTCTTTTCTTTGTGGTCCTGTGACATCACTGGGATCCTTTCCACGAGGAGCGGATCACTTACCCCAAGCCAGCCAATGCCGGGCGACGCTCCTCCCACCTGCCCACATATCTCAGGGGTGAGGAGCGGTGGGGGAGCAAGGCTGCGAGGAGCCCGGGAGCACGGTGGAGAAACAGGCCCTGTTGACTGGCCAGTAAATGATAGAGGTTCATGTGTCATAAAGGGGCTTGAAATGTGGTTGGGGGAATTTATACGAAGTTCCAATTCAATTCAATTTATTAAAGTTTTGGAACTCCAATGAGGTCCACTTAAAAAGATACATACCAATTAATACATAAAGTGCAATAAAACCATGTGAAAATACAGAATGACAAGGCAGTCCAAATAAAAAAAAATCCAACATATAGCAATATCAGGGGATACAATTTAAATGAAGTTCCAGTTCTTTCGAATACTATAATTTGGCGACGAGGATGGGATGGCCCCTATCCCACTGCATGGCAGAAAACGTCCTTAAACCCCTTGGGCGCCGGTGCGCTGCCCCTGCTGCACTGTTGGTAGCTGCGCCCCTACTGGGGAGGGGGAGCAGCTTGAGTCGGCATATCTGTGTATGGGCTTTAAGCTTGGGGGGGGTGCCCCCCTCCCCCACAACCTTATAAAGTTGCTTAGTTTCCGGATGGGGGACGGTGATGGAATGGAATCGTCAATGAAGCAAAAGCCGCCACAGACGACCACAGGCCCAGACTTTTTCACTTTTCTTCAAGTCAGGCTTTCGGTGTCAGCAGCCAAAGCCCGACTGACTGATGCACTGCGGTCACCCGCTGGCAGCGGCCAGGAGAGCGCCTTGGCAGGATGAGAGGTGTGAGGGGCTCAGCTTTCAACCAGAGCCATCGTCACCCCTCTCACTTCCTCCTACGCCCCCCCCCCTCTAACGTGAGGACTCAGCGAGAAGGGAGGTAACTCGACAACTGCGAGCCGAGTATTAGGGCCAGCTCCCAGGCATTCTCTTCTCTTGGGCCCCCAGAGCCTGCAGACAGAGATCAGCTGGGGGTGGCCCCCACATAACATAACATGTGTATTTGTAAAGCGCACGTTCACCCATAGGTCTCTTGGCACTGAATAATAGATGTTTATTGTTACCCAACTCAATGGTACTCATTTTATCGAACTCAGATGGATGAAAGGCTGAGTGGACCTGCCGGGATTCGAACCTGTGACCATGAGGTCGAACACAGGCCCCTGCAGTGGATGCATTAGTCCACTGAGCCACCAGACCCAGCTGTAGGGCCCAACAGACCCAGTCGATGGAGGCCAAGGGTGAAAAGAAGACACACGCACCCACACACCTCCACATCTCAACTTCTTAAAGGCTGGCAGGGAAGGGCTGGAGTCAGTCGCATGCGAGGCAAGGCCTAGTGTTACCCAACTGAGCCGACGCTGCTCCTTAAACGCTGGCAAAATTGTACTGCACGTTTAATTAAAGCCTTTACAAACCGCACTGCATGCAATGTCCCTCAAACCACCGCAATCAGATATTGTGGTCTATGAATGACTCTGTCCCGCGAGCTCAAAGGAGAGACCACCCCGACGCTGCCTCAACACCATCCGTCCTTCTCTGTCTGAAGGCCCCCCACCCGGCTTTTCTCAAGACCACCCTCTCCCTGTAGGCCCAACCAGCCTCAAGTACACGCTCATGTTAGCCTGTAGTCTTGCCCTGCTGGAAATCCATGCCCAGACTTGTGTGAAGACCCTGTTTCCATGTAAAACCTGTTAGTCAAACAGTGGCGGCTCAGTGGCGGCTTCTCCGTTATGGCGGAGGAGCGCTGTCCCACTGCTTTTTGCAGTGTAAAAAGTAAAATAAAAAATGATAATAACCCAAGGTTATTATCATTTCAGTTTTGCCCGTTGCGGCGTCTTTATGGGGTTCGGCTGCTCTCAGAGGAGGTGGAGGAGTGATTTGCACTCCCTATGTGAGCATGAGTTCTTGGCCGACCCTCCCGGGCAGCCCAAAACAGGGATGTATGATGTTACAACGCATACTTTTACAACGCATACTTTTACAACGCATACCATTACAACGCATTTTTTTCAACGCAACATCCATTACAACGCATTCCATTACAACGCATGCCATTACAACGAATTTTCAAAAACTACCTTTACAACGCATTCCATTACAACACATACTACCTTTACAACGCATACCATTACAATGCATACCATTACATTGCATGTATGGTAAGTGTTGGATAGTGTAGGGGTAAAAATTACTATTCTAACTCCAGGGGGTGCAACAGTAGGGTAAGTGTTGGATACTGTAGGGGTAAAAATCACTATTCTAACTCCAGGGGGGTGCAACAGTAGGGTAAGCGCTGGATACTGTAGGGAAAAAATTACTATTCTAACTCCAGGGGGTGCAACAGTAGGGTAAGTGTTGGATAGCGTAGGGGTAAAAATTACTAATCTAACTCCAGGGGGGGAACAGTAGGGTAAGTGTTGGATAGTGTAGGGGTAAAAATTACTATTCTAACTCCAGGGGGTGCAACAGTGGGGTAAGTGTTGGATAGTGTAGGGGTAAAAATTACTATTCTAACTCCAGGGGGTGCAACAGTAGGGTAAGGGTACTTAGCGTTGTAATGGTATGCGTTGTAATGGTATGCGTTGTAATGACTGCGTTGTAATGACATGCGTTGTAGTGGTATGCGTTGTAGTGTCATGCGTTGTAATGGCTGCGTTGTAATGGCACGCGTTGTAATGGATGTTGCGTTGTAAAAGTTTCATTGTGATGGTAGTGCGTTGTAAAAGTTGCGTTGTAAAGGTTGTTTTCCCCAAAACAGTCATGGCACTTACCATGTTCTCCATGCAGGCAGCATTACAGCCTGCAAGGAGAACATGCCCATCCCTTCAGCCCCTGCCTGAGTGCCATGTCACGGTGCTGAGACCAATCACAACCTGCATTGCAGGATTGTGATTGGCTGCAGGGAGCCTAGGAGCCCTGGTGCTTCCTGTCTTCCCCAAGAAGCCAGGAAGAGGGCGTAGGAGAGGCAGTGGCCAGCCAGACGGCTGGCCGGGACATAAGTGATTATTTTTTCAACCCACACCCCCACCTCCCCCGCCTCTTCTCCCATGCACCCCACTGCTGCTAACAGGTAGCAGCCACCACTGCAGTCAAAAGAAGGTATGCCGTCCAGTGGGGGTGGGGGGGGATTATTATCTATCAGGTCAGGCAGGGCTTTAAGTGGGCCGGGTCTTATGGGGTCTGAGCACCAGCAGTTTTTTTAAGGGGGCCTCGAAACAGCTCTGTTTTGTGCCCTGGCACAGGCGGTCTATTTTTTTTCCTGGACTGCAGTGACAGCAGGCACATCGATATGCGCGTGGTGAGCGTTGTAGGGGAAGGGAAATCCTTTAAAGAGAGTCATTTTGTCTCTGGATTTCCCTTCTCTTTTGGAATCTCAGGAGCAGCAACATTGTCGTGGTGTCACCACCAGGGCTTTAAGTAGAAGTGTTTTCAATATTATATACACGCCATAGTTGCTGCTTATTTACCTTATGCAACTAACAACCATTGACAAAGCCAACAGTCCTGACTTGTAGGTATGATGTGACTTGTTGTATCATATACCTGTATGCAATGACAGAAACAGCAAAATACAAGTCGGGCGGCACACTGTGCTAAACACAGATTTTTGTCTTACATGTTTTTAAGCCACGCCCTTAATTCCATTGACCACACCTCTTTGAGAACCCCCCCCCCCCCAGTTTTTTCTTCCCACTTAACGCCCTGAGGTCAGGTATATGGGAACCAAAAGGTGGGGATGCTTCCTTTTTGGAACTAGGACCCTCACACACCCTTGCGAGTGTCATGCTTCATCCTAGCGCTTCCTCCTTGTTGGGCCGGCGCTACAATGCTCAACGGGCACGCTCTAGGGGGCTCTTCATCGGAGGTCTTTTTCCAAAGCTGTACGTGAAGTGTAAGCATAGGGCTCTAGGGGTAGATTGATGTAGGTGAGTGCCAAGGAGTGGTAAGTGGTAAACTAAAATAGACGCGGCAATTCTCTAGAAAAAACTATTTTTTAATCAATGAGTATGCCTGTCTAATTAAAAATGTGTGTCCCACTGATGGAGGCAACGATCTCTGGCAGCCATGAAAGAAATATCAAAAGGTGGACGCGTTTCTTGCCTAAATGAGGTCAAATAATGATCCGGGGAAATCCTTCAGGACCAAGACATTCCAAATCCAATCTACACAATGTTTGGAACCAGCATTGGAATGCACGAAACCCTTAACTAAGCCAAAAAGGCTGACCCACCATGGGTAGCGTTAATGCCTTCTCGAGGGCGCGTTGAGGAAACACTGTAATTCAGAGAAAGGAGCACTACACCAGTTAGGATACTTTACTGTTTGGATTCCACGCCGGTTTGGACCGTAGACTCAGCCTGCTTGAAGGCCCTGTTTCTCTTTGGACACTGCCTTGTCTGGAGACCCTGTTTCTCTATAGGCCGGGCCTTGTCTGGAGACCCTGTTTCTCTGTAGTCCAGGCCTTGTCTGGAGACCCTGTTTCTGAGTAGGCCGGGTCTTGTCTGGAGACTCTCGGCAGGCCGGGCCATCTCTGGAGACCCTGTTTCTGTGTAGGCCGGGCCTTGTCTGGAGATGCTGTTACTCTGTAATTCGGGACTTGTCTGGAGACCCTGTTTCTGTGTGGGCCGGGGCTTGTCTGGAGACCCTGTTTCTCTGTAGTCCAGGCCTTGTCTGGAGACCCTGTTTCTGAGTAGGCCGAGTCTTGTCTGGAGACTCTCGGTAGGCCGGGCCTTGTCTGGAGACCCTGTTTCTGAGTAGGCCTAGTCTTGTCTGGAGACTCTCGGTAGGCCGGGCCTTGTCTGGAGACCCTGTTTCTGTGTAGGCCAAGCCTTGTCTGGAGATGCTGTTACTCTGTAATTCGGGACTTGTCTGGAGACCCTGTTTCTGTGCAGGCCGGACCTTGTCTGAAGACCCTGTTTCTCTGTATACATGATTTGTCTGACAACCCTATTTCTCTGTAGGCCTGGCCTTGTCTGGATATCCTGTTTCTGAGTAGGCCGGGGCTTGTCTGGAGACCCTGTTTCTGTGAGTTCAGACTTTTTCTGTAAACCAGGTTTGGCTGTAGACTCAGTCTGCCTGAAGGCCCTGTTTGTCTGTAGACACTGCCATGGACGTCCACAGAAATTTTTCGGGGGGAGGGGTAACATTTTAACGTCATCCATCCTCCGACGTAATGTGTGCCAGGTGGGGCACAAGAAACACTGGGGCGCAAGAAGCAGGCCACATATGTTCCCTTACACCATGGGGTTGTTGTGCCACAGCCATCTCTTTCTTTTGTGGCCTTTTGTAAATATCACACCTTCTAGTAGGTGGCAAAGAAAAAAAGCAGAGCTGCAGGCAGGAGCGGCCCCTGGGCAAAGGTGAAAAAGCGCAGGCATGCAAAGGGTTGAGAAACCAGATGCAAAAGCTTAATAGAAGGATCAAGCTGCCACTGTCAGATAAGCAATTTGCAATCTGTTTTTATGTCACCACTATTGAATACACCACATTATTCATACACACATGACCAAGGCAGTGAAGGCGCTATAACTGAATTAAAAAAAAATCATGTGGAATCTGCATTTGGTGTTAACAAATGACAATTAAAATATATGTCAAATGTATTTATTTTGGAAATGTACTAACTTAAATATATTAAAATAAATACAATCTAATATATTAATTACAAAAAAATAACAACTGTTCTCATCCAAATTGGAAAACAATACATATAAACTTAACCTGCATAACTGTTGCAGGTTAGAAACTGTAAACATCTACACTCTTGCTGAAATTTAACAATAACTACTTTTCAATGAGTAGTTTTATGCAGTTTTTGTTCACTGGTGAGTGATATCGGGAAGGGAACTGTAAACATCTTTAGTGTTGTGCAAATTACTTTTTCAATCAGCTGTTGTTTGTTTTCATCAATTGTTGCTCGATGTATGCTCATCGCGCACAAACTCGATAAGCGATCATCTGCTATTGTTGACCGCAACAAGGTTTTCGCCCTTGTCATTGTGCTGAAGACCTTTCCACTGTGCACTTGGTCACTGGTAATGTTAAAGCAATGGGAATCGCTTGCTGGACTGATGGAAATAAATCTGTGTGGTTTCGCAAACCCAGAAATCCATTGCCAAGCTGCTCATCCTTCGTTGACCAGCTCTCAAACCATGTGACTGCTTCGGTTTCCAGGTTTTCAATGTCGTAAATTTCTCTGATGTTTGCATCAGGGCATTTGCATTGCTCAAGTGTCATTTTTGTTATGTGTTTTGAGTAAAGTAAAAACAGACTCATATTTTTCATGTTTTCATTGCCAAACTGGCTTTCTAATGATTTGATGATAGAGTCCATGTATGGCACATAGATAGGCTGGCGATAGAATTCTCCCACAGAAGACGAACCAAAATTAAAATGAAATACTTGCCGGCGACACTGTCTGGAAACACAAAGTTCGATGTTCACCTTTTCTGCCATTGTTTGAACATTTGAAAATATTTCCTTAAATTGCTCTTCAGCTTTTTGTCTGTGATCACGGAACACAGTCAGAAGGTCTTGCACGTGGTTACACACCTTGAGGACATCAACCTGAACAGCTTGGAGAGCCTGGCTTACAGACTCCAATCTTGATGAGTAATCTGAAATTATGGACAAGCAAAAGACAAAGCTCACTGTGCTGGAGGAACTTTGCAATTGATGTGCAGCCGGACGTGTTTTCTCTGATGCTGTAGCGCCAGTGAGCTTAATTGCTTAAAAATCCCTTCAAAGGGTGAGCTAAACATTCTAATGTGCTTGTATTTTGCTGTCCATCATGTTTCACTCAGCAATGGCACATTGGGAACAAGAGATCTTCTTTTTAGAATCTCACAGAAAAACTTGATGTTGGCTTTCACTGTGCCAACATTCAGGTCATTAACGATCAAATTAAGTTTATGTGAAGCACAGTGAGAAAAAGCAGCTTTAGGATATTTTCTCTTTATTACGGCTTGAACGCCACCTTCCTTTCCTGCTATAATAAAGAGCATTCATCGTATCCTTGACCGTGGAGTTTTTCTAAGTTTAATCCGAATTTGGAACATGTATCCATAATCATGTTTGCAATAGAGATAGCATCCATTTCTTTTAAGGTTGCAAATCCAAGGAATTCTTCTCTGATGTCAGCTACGGTGCCGCTTGTGTCTACAAAACGTACTCCAAGTGACATCTGTTCTTTTCCGGATGTGTCAGCACTTTCACCAGCATTGATTGAAAATCCATTTGACATATTGACTAAGGATACTGGATCTTCTCTTAATGTAATCAATTCATGTTCAACTCGAACTGATGTATAACGTGCATTAACCAGGGCATTTTCCAGATGGTCCTTTAGGATCACATCTCCTGCTTCAATGCGAAAGTGGTACGGACTTTGCACATTTACGGTTGTATTTTTACCCCCCACGTAAAGCAATGTCATGTGTGCCACAAAATAAGATAGTAGACTTTCATGGACATCTTTATATTTAGTTATGAATGCTCCTTGTGTCCCACGATGAACTGGTTGTGGAAAAACTGCAAAACTTGCAAATCGCACCTTTCAGTTGTGGAGAGTAGCTAAGCCATGGTGAATATTGTGTAATCCACACATGACGGAAACAGCGTGTTCCACCTGAATCCTTCTTGAAGTCATACTTTCCTGGTAGGGTATACGTATCTATTAGAAGATTGTATTTTATATCATCTGTTAGTTTTTTTGATGAATTAAAATACAATCCAATATCATTTCCAGGAGCATCAACAGTGTGGCTAGATTCTGTCGGAGCTGAAACTGGACCTGCAGACCTGCTTGTGCTTGGTTCTTCCGCCTCCTGTTCACCATGTCTAGATTCTTTTCTTGCGTCCTTAATATCAGATTCTGAATCATCCAATTTTCATTTTGAATTTTTTTTGCATAAGTCCATTTCTAAAAAGAAATGGGGATCATTAAATACTCTGCCCATCACCGGGCCGGCTGCATTGAATAAACTGTGAGTTGTAGATGATCGGCAGAGTGTTGAAAATTTCCTTGAAATTTCTCCTGCAGGGAGAACCAAGCTTTCCTTGCATAATGTATAGTTATGTTGGTAAGATGAGATTTGTGAATGTCAAATAACTCACCTGCAATGCACTATTTATTGAATAAAGCTCTGTGTGTATGCAGTAATGGAAACTTGAAAAAGCAAAAGTGTATGTGTCTGGGTATATACAGTGGCGGACGGTGACATTTGCAACTGGTGGGGCGTAAAATGATTGTTCTCTCAGTAGAGGCCTGCTGTTAGATGCCTCTTGGCAGGGAGACCAGCTGCAGGTTTATTTTGTGAGAAAAGACCTGGTGCTGGGAGACTTCCACAGCAGACGCCATTTATCGGATGCTTTAAGAGCCCTTAGTTGTTTGTATAGACCTTCTGCTCCAGCATTGCAATGTTACTTTTTCTGTATTGTATTTGCATTTATATAGCGCTTACTAACCCTGGCGAGGCGTCAAAGCGCTTTTTAAAAAATTTACAACATTCTTCCCACAGTGAGTGCAATGGTGTAACTAGCATTATATCCTTTCTCCTATAGGCTCATAACCAGGGCCACTGGACTTATAATAAGACAGCTGCGATTTTCGCATAATTACAGATTGGCACAGACATTTGCCACACAAGCCATCATCTGCCGCATAATCTGCAGACTTTAACAAAAGAATGTGTTTCTAGCTCAAACAATTCCAAAGTTATTAAAATGCATTGATGTGTTGTTGCACACTAAAAGGCCCAGTGCAAAACTGGACTGGTCACCCTTTTGTTGCTTAATGCTATATTTGGGTATTCCCAGTGACAATGCCCATAACTCTGGGCTTTAACGGCCAAGCCGTCGACAGCTGGCTGTAACGTAAAATGCAGTCCTGCTTGTTTTTTTGTTTTTTTTAAAGCAATAGATAGCGCTGGCACCGCGTGATAACTAAGGCACTGTAATTTCGAGGAATGACTTCCTGCCGTGTGTCTTATGCCCGGGTGTTTTGATAGTGGGTTTTTATTACTGTTAGCAAGGATCTGCTTGGGTTGGTTCTGAGAATCCGCTTCTAGGCGAGGTGTGAGATCTTCAAGGACCGCTAACTGCTAATGGAGGGTGCCTTGCTGGAGGCCTACTGACGCACGTACAGTATGAGGCCTCTTAAGCAGCGTTTTGTCACCATATGTACAGCCCGACATTGGCACCCAGCATCAACCCTTACCCAACTGAGTCTGCATCGGTGTAACAAGGAAAGCCCACGTTCTTCATGCCACACGGCCGGCATCAACCGTGCCAAACACCTAGAAGTTTTTATAGAGCAAAGGTCACGTATGGTACATAACTCAGCTGCACGTTCTGTTTTAGTGCCTGCTATACGATTAATGCTCCCGGGGCACCATCTTCATCTATACAGCTGATTATTTATTTGATTAAACACTAATGGCTTTGCAGAGTGCACTTTGAAAACATAATTACCTCTTGGCGCTATTTATAGAGTTGCGTTACGAGAGTAAAATGTGCTACCTGCCGTATCTCTCAACTCCAAATGGCGTGCATTTTCAGAATGTTCTTTAAGAGTTCGGCTATTGAACAGACCGTGATCTAGGTTTGTTGAGATAAGAGGGGGCGCTCGCACAACACAAATCAACGTTCACGACGTGAAGCCATGCACAAGGAAACATTGCACCTAGCCTAGGCCCTAGATGTCCCTCACGCAGTGCCAACTACAAAACCTACACAGCGGCGGCCGAAATGCTCGAAGGGGGGGGGGGGGGGGGGGGGGGGGGGGGGTCGCGACCCGCGGGTGGAGAATAAAAATTTACCAGCATTAAAAATTGTAAAAGTACACATACCTGAGGGCTAGGATTATAGGATACCACCTCCGCTCTGGCCTGTTCTGGTGGGCCCGCGACGCTTGTTCCTGCTGCAGGAAGCAGCCAGCAGGCAGCTTCCCTCCCCTACGCAACGCAAGGGAAGCAGCGCCGGCCAATCACTGAGTACAATCGAGCAGGGCTAATACTGCCCATAATGAGACCCGGCTCCCCCGGGTCTCTGCCTGTGTGGGTGCAAGGTGAGGAGGAGGAGGGAAGGGGCTACTGCGTGTGTGCGCATGCGTGGGCAAGTCATAAAAATGACTTGTCCTAAATGCGCACACACTTCTACTGCCCCCTGCCCTCCCTGCCACGCTGCTGCCTGCTATCTGCTAGCCCAGCCTGCCGTCTGCCACTGACTGCTGCAGGGCAGGCCCGCCCCCCACACCCTTCCGCGATGACGTCACTATAGTTAGTGACTCCGACCGACGGCGACCTCAAGGCAAATAGATTATCATGAATCGGTAATCGTATGTATGCAGTGACGGTCGTCCATGGCTAGTGGGGCAACGCCCCAACGCCCCCAATGGACGAACCGCCACTGGGTATATACACACACACCGACACTCATACAAACACACACTACATATATATATATATGTATATGTGTGGGTGTGTATATATATATATATATATATATATATATATATATATACATATATATATATATATATATATATATATATATATATATATATATATATATATATATATATAACTACACATTGTAGTACCAGATTTCACTTGCCAGTGCACCAGACTGCATGCACAGCAGCACCAGATTGCACCCAAAACACTTGCCACAGCACCAGCAGCTATAAACCCACAGCACTGGATGCAAAATGCAGCACACATAGAAAAAGAAAAAAACGAGGAGCAAAAAAGACACTTCTCCTCGCTGTGCCTCCCTTACGCCTCCCTTGGGGATGCGTAGGTTTTTAGCGCTGCCTCAGATTTATGATTTCTCGTAAATCTGGGTCAGTGTCAAAATGCCATGGATGGAACACCCATTGCACGCCTCTTTAGCACAGAAAACTGCGTTAAAGGGGACAATATTTACGAGGCAGCATTAAGTCAAAAAAGTGGCTTAATGTTGCCTTATAAATATGGAGCAGGCTCCTGCGCCACGGAGCGTCACAAAAAGTGACGTTCCGACGGCGCAAGGGGCCTCATAAATGAGGCCCGATGTCTCCTTTGGTGAGTAACGCTTGATTTAAGGTTGCCATTTTCCTGGGTGCTTCACACTCGTGGGCACTTTGGCTTCTGAGCACCCTGCACGGACACTGGTTCTCAGGGCCTCCCTCTACAGCCTAGCGATGCCGGTTCCCATTAAATTCATCCTAGGCACCTCAGTTCACCCTGCCTCAGTCCTTGTCTTCTAGACAGTGTCTAGCTCACCCAAGGTCATCTCCAAGGTCAATCCTAAGAAGTCACTCAACACCTTCCATCAAAGCAGGTTGTAAAGCTGCCCAGGTTTCTAGTCCCAAACCTGATAGAGGGAAGTTGGTGATCAGTACCCAAACTCTAGAGCATTGATACTCAAAGTACGGCCCGGGGGGCGCCTGCGGCCCTCCTGACCTTTACATACAGCCCCTGGTCAACTGCAGCACTGGACTGCTGTTTACTTAAATCAGCATTAAACCTTAAAAAATGTAAAATAAACAGGCAAGTATTTATTTAAAGACCAATTGATGTTTAAGAAACGAATAACTAGGGAGTCCTGCACTGCTTAACCTTAGCAACACCTTAAAGACATCTTGCAACAAAAAGGTAAAAATATGACAAAGTCTCTTCAAAATTGAATTTCATTAACATGCAAAACCATTTCACCTTAGTACATCAGATATCAGTTCATCAAGAGTTAAAAAAAAAAAAAATAGTTTTTAAATATGAATTAAAAATATTAATGGGCATATTACTAAGGCGGCGATATGAAATTATTGCCGCTTTTGCGGCCGTTTTTGGCCGAAAAGCGGCGATAATTTCATCACCTTATCAGCAAAGACACGCTATCGCGTGTTTTGCTGAGTTAGAGCCCCTTTCAACAACGCCCAGCTTTGCATCTCTAATGAGATGCAACGTGGGGTTCCTTGCAAAAATAACTGGAGAAATGTCGCTAACCGACATTTCTCCAATTATCAAGCTGCACGCTAGCAAGCAGAGCATTAAGAAAAGTAGCGCTAACCACAGTTAACGGTACTTTCCTAACGCCTGCTTGTGACGTGATTTAGTCATGTAATCCAATGGGAGGTGGATTACATGGCTAAAATCACCCTGCCCTATCAGCAAGGTTTTGCTGGTAGCAGTGGAATTATCGCTGGATTTCCAGCGATAAGCACACTGTTTCCCAGCTAACGCATGGATTCCTATTGCTTGGGATATAAGCGTTGCTGATAGCACGCTATCTCTGCGATAGGAACCAGCGTTAGCCTGCGATAATTATCCTTGTGCTAAAAGCGCTGAGTGATAATTATCGCAGGAGATTGCTAATATGCCCCTAAATCCCCACCCGACAACAATGCCAGTAGTGAAATAAGAGGTAAATCAGTTGATATGTTCAGTCGTTGTGTGGACTCGGTTATTGCTAAACATAAACAACATTATACTTTATTAAATCAAACACAGGAAAAGGTTTTGTACAGCACACATCTTTAAGTCATGTATTTTGAGGTACTCTCACATACAACAAAGAAAAAGAAAGGCCTGTTTATATCTTGGTGGGACTACCTCCATCTTGCCACGGCGGCAGTCCCAAGAACGCCGTAAAGCTGACTGCCGTCCGCCCGCCATGTTTAGATGTTGCGGCTATAGACAGGAGAACGCTGCGGTGGAGGCAGTCTTCTTTGCTGGCTAACAGTACTCCTCAGGCCAGCGGGATTGCGCAGAGCCGATTTGGATGTTCCCCGTGGTCCTGGCGGTGTCCTGGCAGTGGAGTCCTGACGGAGGGAGGCCATGGTGGTGTGGAGACAGGTAAGTACAACTTATTTTCAACTCAATATACATATATGTTGTGAATCTGTCAAAATGCACATGTATGTAATGTGTACTGCCCTTTTTTGTTACGTATGGCATTGCACACCAACAACATACACACTGTTGAATGTACCCCAACACATAAAACAAAACCCTATCTTAGATTGCGGCGACAACGGGGTTGCTGGGCGTCGTGGTAAAGTAACAGCAGCACAGGAAGGCCCTGAACAATGACTTTCAAGATGGATTCAGTGTTGGGACTACAAAAAAGGTTTGTGTTCACCGCTTTTCCATCTATTGCGCCAACTAGTGCTTGAAGGTTTCCTTACTACTGATGCCTCGACGGAACGGCACACTGTAATCTGGACGGTGGGAGTCTTGGTGTGACTCCCTCCGAAAACACCTTCTGCCTCTATCGCCGTCGAGGCCAGAGAGAGATTCTTGCGGAGGAACTGCGGCGGTCTTCCCTCCAGTGTCCAGCCAACATCTAAATACGGCAGACCTTCAAGGCTGCAGGCAGGAAGACCGCCAAAAGGCGATGGAGGGACCAGTCCGGCCAAGATGGAAATCAGGCCCAGGTTTGCTTATTCCTCACAGTCTGGTCAGACATAATCTTGGTCTCACAGGGTCAGCGGCACAGTGGGGTTAAGGCCAGAGTGTACACACAACAAAGGAACGAAGAGGGAAAGGCGTCTCTGAGGACCTGGTTTCCCAGGTCTGTTTGAAGGCCTCCATGTCCCGAAGCCCGGTCAAGCCGCCACTGGTGTATTTGCCTCTTTTCAGTGCATGGTTGTAGAGCTCAAGCAACCACAGGACCCTCCTATGAGGCTTCATGGCATCTACCATTCCCTGGGTGACAACTTTACCTTCACAAAGGAGTGTTTGAGCATCTAACACCGCCTTAAGTCCGCCCACGCTAAAAGTTCAATCTTGGATCTCTTAGTCCCTTTCTCACTAGATAAAACTCACAATAAACCTTTGGACAAACCCAAAAATTCCAACCCTGTTTTCAGGACACGAAAAATCTTAGGATTAATAGACTAGCAATCCTTGCTTCCAACAGTCCTCATGGTTAACATCTCCGCCTACGGACTAAACAAACGCATATCTAAACTTCTGGACGGCCTCGCGCCACCCTAGAGTGAAACGAAAACTCAAAAAGCCTCAGCTCCTTGTTCACCAAAGATCTCTTAGAAGAAAGGAAATCTCTCAGAGCACGGCAGAGCCATTAGTGGGCGTCACCCTCTGCTTGCAGCCTGGAATTCCTGAGGACAGCTAGGTGATTTGATATCAAAAATATTTTCAAGGCAAAGGCCTCCCACATTAAACCTCGTATCAATTCAACCAAAATTGCCTTGAAAAACTATTTGAAGTAGTCAGAATGGCAAAAAATATGGCTCCCTACCTTGGATTTACGAACCCGCTCCAAGATCTAAAGAGTTTGCTTCAATCTTTGACTACAAAATTCATTCTATTAAAAAAAATCACTGCCCCTCCTTCCTGATTCCCAGAGGTGCTTGCCTCTCAACTATAAATCCAAGGCAAACCTTCGCCTTTTGGATTAAGTCTCCAAAGGTGACCTCCGGAAGAATCAGTTAAACCTTTGAACCAGGAAATAGTCAAGAGGAACTGAAAGATCCCTTGTTGCCTCATTGGTCAGAGTTTGTGAATTTTTTTCTTCGGCTGGGGATGTTCCCAACCTTCCTCATAGTTGGCCAAAGCCCTCCTCTTCTTGCAAAGGTGATCAAAAGCTGCGGCCCAGCAGACCCAGTACATCTCTGACACCAATCTTTGTGATGAGCACCATTTGGGCTCAGATAAGCAATAGTCTTCCTCCAGGCTGTGAGTGACGGAGTTTGCATCCTTGATTCTGGCCATTCTTGTCCGCTTGCGCTTCTGGGCCTATCACTGCGTCTGATACATCGACTCATTACACGCTGTTCCATCCTGGTTGTGCTGAAGTAAGGCCCCATTCTGGGTCCTACTCCTTTCTTCTGTACATTGAACCCCTTTGAGCCCTTCCCAAGAACTGTGAGATCCATCATCAATAACATTCTGATGATACGCGAGTCTATCTCAAGCCCGCCTCCCTCAGAGATGATCTACTTCCTGCCCAAACATGGCAGCAGTCCAGGGCTGGATGACCCATTACCATCTGAAATGTACGTCACCCCATTAAAATATTCATGAATCCCATCTCAAAACTCTTGGCCAATCTCTGATGCTGTAAGGATTGATTATGCTGAATCCCCCTTGACTGGACTTCATAAAATACATCTTGCAGTGCCTGGATACTCTCAGGGGTGACAAGTAGCGCTCTGCAAATCTACTGATTGATTGAGTGACACCTGGAAGACTGTGCTCCGTGCTGCGGTGGGTTTTATCTCTGGATCCAAGAGATTTGATCAGATCACATCAGTGCTTCTCACTCAGGCTTCCGCAACGAGCAGCTCGTGAGTTACAGGCAGCCCTTCCGCGTCTTGTAAGTAGCCCTCCAGGCCGCAGCCTGCTAAATTAGAAGCTTTTGCTTAGTTGAATTAATATATGTGTATCAAAGTTGAAAAGTGTGTTTGGAGAAGGACGACTGAATTTCCAAGATACATATTTTGTTGATATTTAAGTGCTCTCATGTGGCTTTGGGGCGGCTATCGTTAACTTGGCGCCAGGAGCTCTGCAGCTATGGCTGTGATATATTACCCATGCAGAGTCTTCCACAATGACGCGGCATTTTTTACATTACGGCCGGCAACCGTGCCTAATGCGCAGAGGTGATCAGCGCTGTAATGTTGCAAATGGCTGCCACTAATGCAGTCTTGTGTGATGTGGTGACTGTTACAACTCTAATAATAGTACCTCGGGAGGCTTTTAATTGAAAATAATTAGCTCTTAATACTGAAAAGGTTGGAGACCCCTGTTCTAACTCTTTGATTGCTGCCCACAGAAGACAGGGCTATTTATAAGACGGCACGCACTGGCTCAAGGACAGACCCTGCTACCTTGCAGCAAAACTGGAAAGGTGTGGTGGGCCCAGGTCCTTGCGGAGCCCAGAAACACTACCTTTAGGACCTCCAACTTTTTATATGGAAATTACGATGGCGCGGTCCTTCACCGGGAGTGCAACCAGGAATCGGACCAGGTCTATGAACTACTTCGTCTCTGGACACTTTCTAATACAAAGGAAAACTTGTCCGCTTTCAGAGATACTTCTTGTGAGCACCAGGGTAAATTCAGGTGTTTGATAATTCCCTCCAGGGTGCATCCTTTTTTCCCTCCCTTCTGCCTATTTTAACCGGTCCTTTCGTTCCTGCTTTCCCTCCCTGCCCCCCCCTCATCTGTTTCTCTGTTTTTGTTCTTCTCTTTATTTGCCTTCTTATAATTATGTTCTTCTCCTTAGGTTTGCGTTACACACACATCTACTCCTCTGACACTTATTCCTTTTGGCCTTGCTCCTCAGTGTCCGGTAGTTGGTCCCTGGTCAAGACTGACTGGCCTGCAGGTGGTACGTACCCCCTCCTTCTCAGTTACCTGCTCGGTCCACGTGCTGAGACCAGAACTCATGCCTTTCTTGGTGGCTAACAAGCTGTAAATGTTGGAAGGCAGGGTCCTCATACACGCGTGTCGAGTCACTGAGGTAGGAGGGAAGATCTTTATTCCATGTTAGGCCCTTAGGTGACAGCAGCAGCTGGGAGGCCTTGTCAGGGATTCATCCTCCCTCCAGATGTCCTCATCCCCTCGCCTCTGTGTCACACCACACATCAACGTTAAGCATGGGCGGAAAATCCGTTACGCTCGCGGATTTTGCGGATTTTCGGGAAATCCGCAATCCGCGAGATTTGCGAATTTCCCGCAAAATCCGCAAATCCGCGAGCAGCGGATTTTGCTCGCGCTGCTCGCACTGTTCGCGTGAGTTCGCGCCCCGCGAATAAGTGCAAAATTGCAGAAATACGATCTTAGCAAAACTGAAAGTAACTACTTACCAGGTTCAAAAGTTCAGGCACATCATTAGTAGCCATTTCCTGTAGTGCTTCCTGAGGGGCCCCTCCAGAGTTCAGTTGCCAGTTGAAACTATTATGTGACCCTGCTCTGAACCTCAGAATAGTTACACATATGCCACAAAGGTCCTGAATTACAGCTAAGGGAGACAAGCAGGAGCCAGGCTGGAAGTTAAAATCCATTAATCAGCCCCTAATTCATTATTGTCAGTTGGGGCAGGGCAGGTGTTGTAACTAATTTTGCAACAATGAAAGCACTTAGCAAGTGCAAAAGATCACTAATCAGGGCGCACTAAGGAAGCAGGTGCCAGCTAAAAAAATATTCTGTGACACATTAATCAGCCCCAAATTAATTCAGGTCACTTGAGGCAGGGAAGGTGTGCTTTGCTTTGCCGAAAATAATGTACACTGGACAACCAGAGGGTGTGGTGATGAAACAGAGGGTGGCATGGGTGGGCCAGAGGGTGGCATGAGTAGTCAGAGAGTGGCAGTGGTGACAGAGAGTGGCAGTGATGAAGAAGAGTGTCCCAAACAGGCTGGACACGTAGAAACAACAAGTTCGCAAAACTTGCGACCCGACAGGTAAGTTCGCAAATTGCGAAATTGTAAAAACCCTCGCGAACTGGCAGAAACACGGGCGAACACAAAAAAAAAAAAATCCGCAAATTCGCGGGAATTCGCGGATTTTGCGGATTACGAATCCGCAAATCCGCAAAATTCGCGGATTGCCAATCCGCAAAATCCGCTCATGCTTAATCAACGTCCTATTACACCATTCACTCTCAGGATCCCAGACACCAGGTCAGACACAGAGCGACTGGGAACACACAGAATACAGCACAATTCATCTGGGCAGGGGTCTGTGGCCTGGCTTTGTAAGCAACCAATAGAACGAAGCCTGTGTGCCACTGCTTAATTTGAAACAGTAGTTTGGGGTGCTCAGCACTGGCACCTAACTGTCAACTCTGACACTTAGGCTAGTCTGCCACTAGGTGGCACTGTTTGCCTAATTTAGAGCAAAGCACAAGAGCAGCTGTTTGTAAATTCAATTTACCCTTGAAATGACTAATACATTTCTCCCAAACCTGGGAGGCCTGGAATAGTCTGAATTGTCACAGTTGGAGGAGTGTGATGGTTAGTAGTTGTGTTGGCACTGTCATTGGCATTGCTGGCAGGGTTAATGAGTGATAAAACCGCAGTGGTCTCCTAACAAGGGCCCCAGCACTTATTTTTCCACAAATGAATCAATGCTGTGTACAATCCCTTGCGTCAGTCCGATACACCGTCAGACGCTTCACCTGGCAGAGGAGGCATCGAATGCCCCGCCTCGGATTTATCCCAGCCACAACTTACTGCATTCTCCGACTTACCCTGAAAACGGCTAAGTGGTCAGTTTGAAGCTTTCAAATAAGTGATTACACTGGTGCCCTTCAAAAGCTCATCTTCTCTGGCGTAGCCCACTTCCATGGATTCGATCCCACCGAAGACCAAGGCTGGCCTCACCCAACCTGGTTTGGTGACCCATGATTTTAGTGTCGCATATAAAAGTCAAGAGGGCAGCTAGGGGCCCCTGTGCCATACTTTGACTATCACTGCCTTAAAGACACACAGACGCTGAGAAGCCATTTAGTAGTGCCTAAATGCACGTTCAAAACACCAGCAATATCTCGCAGAGAACCATGGATGAAAAAGGCAAAAAAGCAGACCATTCTGACTTGACTTACATATAGAGATTCTCATGGTTTTTGCCTGTGCTGACGTAATAACTCATGTACCACCTTTGTGAGGTTGTCTAACACCTTGGGGGGGGGAGGGGTGGCCATGCTGAACAGAACTGCATAAATTAATAAATACAGTAATACATGTGGAGACCCGGTTCCCTGCTATTGGGTAAAATGAAATAAATGTTCTGCGCCGTGTTTATGAAGAGTCGCACGCGATGATGTCATCACGCAGGCTCGCTGTGAATGAGAGCAAGCGGGGTTTGAATGATATCTGGTGATTGTGTGGTTATTTACCTCCAACCAGTACAGATATCTGCACACAGCTGCCAAGGGCAAGCCTGCTCAGTCGTGACCGGCATGACTCGCGGTTGGAGAGGCGGGGGGTCGCATGTCGAGAGGGGGGTTAATTTAATACAAATTAAAAGTTGCCTCCTGTCCCGCATCACGTCTTCTCTCTCTCTGCTCACAGGAAGCAGAAGCCGGCAGCCTCCCTCTACTCCCCTAAGCCAATCACAATGCTGCAATGGCAGCGTTGTGAATGGCTGGGACGCCAACCGTCAGGCGTCTATTTATTTATTTATTCAATGCATTTTTATATAGCGCTGACTTTACCCGAAGGTGTCAGAGCGCTGTACAATAGAACCAGTTATGTTACAAGAGAGAAATGTTACAAAAATGGAAACAAACAAAAATAGCAAGACACAGAATCAAAACACCGCAGGCAAAAGGAACACAATATTAAACACAGCAAGCACAGAATGTACAAACAAAAATATAAATATATATGACAAATTTACAATGACTAAAGAACTTCCTGGCGGGGTCTGAGAAGGAAGGAATTAGTTCTGAAAGTGTCTTTGGAATAGAAGAGATTTGAGGTCCGCTTGGAAGATCCGGATAGAGGTGATGGCACGGAGCAAAGGAGGAAGCGAGTTCCAGATTCTCACCACATTACCTGAGAACGATTGAGCCATTAATTTTTCCCTCTTGAAGGAGGGGAGCTCAAGCAGTAACTTTTACGCATTCTGAGAAGGTCTTGAGCCTCCAGACAATTTCAGTTTATTCGCCAGATAGCGAGGGGAGGAAGAGTGCAAGGTTTTGTGGGTGATGCACGCCGTTTTGTAAATAGCTCTAGCCTCAATGGGAAGCCATCTGAGAGGAGACAGGATAGGACTGATGTGGTCACTTCGTTTGGACCCTGAAATGAAGCGAGCTGCTGAATGGAGGACGGATTTGAGGGGGGGGAGAGGTGAGATTTGGGAAGGCCAGTCAGACGAGAGTTACAACAATCTAGTCTAGAGAGAACTAGCGATTGGACCAAGGTTTTTAGGTCATTCTCCGGCAGCTGATAACGTGCGCTCTTGGCAATGGAGTTGATGTGTGAGACTAGGTTGAGCCTTTTGTCAAGTATGACACCTAGGGATTTAGCGCAGTCCACAATGACAGGTTTACTGTTGAGTAAATTCAACTGATCCATCCAGGATTGAACAGGAGGCGGGGAGAGAGAGCTAGATATGAGGAGGAATTCCGTGTTGGAGGGATTGAGAATGAGTTGGTGAACTAACATCCAGTTGTGAATAGAGTTGAGAGTAGAGTTGAGCAGTGAGAGATCGTGTGAGGAAGACACCTTGAGGTAGATTTGGGTGTCATCCGCATAGAGATGGTAGAGGATTTCAGATTTGCTTAGGAGGTTCCCTAGTGGTTCCATATAGAGATTAAACAGAGTGGGAGCGAGGATAGAACCTTGAGGGACGCCTTGACCAACCACCAGTGGAGACGAGAGACTGTTTGCAATCTTGATTATTTGGGATCTGTCCGAGAGGAATGAAGCAAACCATTTGAGTACTGTGTCTTCCAGACCCATTCCCTGTTGAAGAGTGTTAAGGAGGGTGTTGTGATTAACAGTGTCAAAGGCTGCAGAGAGGTCAAGAAGAATCAGAAGACACGATTCCCCCGAATCGAGTATATGCAGCGCACCATCGATCACTCGCAGCAGGGCTGTTTCGGTGCTGCAATTTTGAATAATACCAGACTGGAACATGTCAAGGAGATTATTGTCCATAATGTGTTGGGAAAGTTGTTTTGCAACGCATTTTTCTGTGATCTTTGAAAGAAAAGGGAGATTGGTGATGGGGCGGAAGTTATTGAGGTTGTTCGCATCTGCAGAGGTTTTTTTTAGAAGGGGGGTAACCTGTCTAGCTTAACTAGCCTGGTCCAATAGGAGAGAGTGTTGGTATAGAAATCAATGGCGGTGACACTGGGTATGGGGTCAGAAGAATGGTTGGAGGGTTTGGTTTCGAGGATGCAACTGAGGAGATCATCGTCCGAGATGGCTGCAAAGTTCTGCCAAGTGACTAAGGATTTTCGCTCCTCAATGGGGGTGGGGTGGGTGACCTGTTCCACCAGTGATTTTACCTTTTGATCAAAGAATAAAGCAAACTCAGTTGCTTTCTTCGCAGCATCCTCAGGTTTGATGGTTTGGGGAGAACAATTTGGGTTTTTGAGGAGGTCTAATAGATTTTGGGTCTGTTTTTAGCTAAATCGAGGAGGGATCTGAAATGTAATGTTTTTTCCTGGAAGATACAGAAGACCTTGCCCCCCAGATCCTGTCTATCTGATGACCGGGTTCTTTGAAGACCCCGTTCCTCTTGATTCCTATACAGCTAAGAACCCCCCCATTCTTCGTGTGCTAAGTTTTCCTGAAGACCCCCATTATCTCATCAATCTGAAGTCCCCATTTCTCATGGGCTTGTGTTAAAGTTAGTAGATTTATATAGCGTCGCTTATCTCACCCGTGAGGGTATCCAGGCGCTGTCCATGGGTTGGGGAGATTTAGTGATTTGCCCAGAATCACAGGATGTTGCGTCGCGTCGACGATGAGACTCAAATGCGGGTCCCTAGCTCCCGAAGCGACAGCTCTGACCCCTGCACCACATCCTCTCCCTATGAGCCCCGTTGAATAGCCCTTCTTTGTCTTACGACCCCACAGACCAGGCCTGGCCCTGGTGCAACCTTCGTCAGGGTGGAAGGGCCGGACCTCACCCTGCTGCATCCTCCCTCAGGGTGGAAGGGCCTTGCCCTGCTGCAGCCTCCTTCAGGGTGGAAATTATGGACCTCGCTCTACTGCAGCCTCCTCCAGGGTGGAAGGACAGGACCCAGCCCTGCTGCAGCCTGCTTCAGGGTGGAAGGGCCACACCTTGCTGCAGCCTCCTTCAGGGTGGAAGGCCTGGGCCCAGCCCTGCTGCAGCCTCCTTCAGGGTGGAAGGGCCTCGCCCTACTGCAGCCTCCTTCAGGGTGGAAGGGCCCAGCCCTGCTGCAGCCTCCTTCAGGGTGGAAGGGCCTCGCCCTACTGCAGCCTCCTTCAGGGTGGAAGGGCCAGGCTTCACCCTCCTGCAGCCTCCTTCATGGTGAAAGAGCCGGGCTTTGCAATGCTGCAGCCTCCTTCAGGGTGGGAGGGCCTCGCCCTGCTGCAGCCTCTTTGAGGGTGGAAAAGCCTGGCCTCGCTTTGCTGCAGCCTCTGTCCGGGTGGAAGGGCTGGGCCTCACCTTGCTTCAGCCTCCTTCGGGATGGAAGGGGCGGGCCTCGCCCTGCGGCAGCTTCCTTCAGGGTGGAAGGGCCGAGCCGCGCCCTCCTTCAGCCTCCTTCGGGGTGGAAAAGCTGGGCCTCGCCCTGCAGCAGCCTCCTTCAGGGTGGAAGGGCAGGGCCTCGCCCCGCAGCAGCCTCCCTCAGGGTGGAAGGGCCAGGCCGCACCCTCCTTCAGCCCCCTTCAGGGTGGAAGGGCCGGGTCCACCCTCCTTCGGGGTGGAAGGGATGGGCCTCGCCCTGCAGCAGCCTCCTTCGGGGTGGAAGGGCAGGGCCCTGCCCTGATGCAACCTTCTTCGGGGTCGAAGGGCCTCGCCCTACTGCAGCCTCCTTCAGGGTGGAAGTGCCTCGCCCTACTGCAGCCTCCTTCAGGGTGGAAGGGCCTCGCCCTGCTGCAGTCTCCTTCAGGGTGGAAGGGCCGGGCCTCACCCTGCTGCAGCCTCCTTCAGGGTGGACGGGCCTCTCCTTGCTGCAGTCTCCTTCAGGGTGGAAGGGCCGGGCCTCACCCTGCTGCAGCCTCCTTCAGGGTGGACGGGCCTCTCCTTGCTGCAGTCTCCTTCAGGGTGGAAGGACTGGGCCTCACCCTGCTGCAGCCTCCTTCAGGGTGGAAGGGCAGGGCCCTGCCCTGATGCAACCTTCTTCGGGGTCGAAGGGCCTCGCCCTACTGCAGCCTCCTTCAGGGTGGAAGTGCCTCGCCCTACTGCAGCCTCCTTCAGGGTGGAAGGGCCTCGCCCTGCTGCAGTCTCCTTCAGGGTGGAAGGGCCGGGCCTCACCCTGCTGCAGCCTCCTTCAGGGTGGACGGGCCTCTCCTTGCTGCAGTCTCCTTCAGGGTGGAAGGACTGGGCCTCACCCTGCTGCAGCCTCCTTCAGGGTGGAAGGGCTGGGCCCTCCTTCAGCCTCCTTCGGGGAGGAAGAGCCGGGCCTCGCCCTACTGCAGCCTCCTTCGGGGTCGAAGGGCCTAGCCCTGCTGCACCTTCCTTCAGGGTGGAATGTACAGACCTCGCCCTCCTTCAGCCTCCTTCAGGGTGGAAGAGCCGGGCTTTGCAATGCTGCAGCTTCTGTCCGGGTGGAAGGGCCGGGCCGCGCCCTCCTTCAGCCTCCTTCAGGGTGGAAGGGCTGGACCTCGCCCTGCAGCAGCTTCCTTCAGGGTGGAAAGGCAGGGCCTCGCCCCGCTGCAGCCTCCTTCAGGGTGGAAGGGCCGGGCCACACCCTCCTTCGGGTGGAAGGGATGGGCCTCGCCCTGCAGCAGCCTCCTTCAGGGTGGAAGGGCCGGGCCCCACCCTCCTTCGGGTGGAAGGGATGGGCCTCGCCCTGCAGCAGCCTCCTTCAGGGTGGAAGGGCCGGGCCCCACCCTCCTTCGGGGTGGAAGGTACGGACCTCGCCCTGTTGCAGCCTCCTTCAGGGTGGAAGGGCCTCGCCCTGCTGCGGCCTCCTTGAAGGTGGGAGGGGCGGGCGCGGGTATCACCCTGCTGCAGCCTCCTCTCCTGTGGGGGGGGGGGGGGGGGGCGGCCTGCATTGGGCCCTGATGAGACCCCGTCAGTGTGCATTAAATCTCCCGGGGAGGCCGCCCAGATTAAGAGGCCCCGCGGGAGGGAGGACGCGGGTCAGTGAGACCCACTCGGGGGGAACTAATCTCTCTGTGACGAGCCTCGCCCCAGGACATTAGCAGGCCCGACGCGTCTCAAGACGGGAGTGACTGCAGCTCCGAGGGAGGGATGGAGAGAGGCCTCAGTGACTGCAGCTCCGAGGGAGGGATGGAGAGAGGCCTCAGTGACTGCAGCACCAAGGGAGGGACGGAGAGAGGCCTCAGTGACTGCAGCTCCGAGGGAGGCCTCAGTGACTGCAGCACCGAGGGAGGGACGGAGAGAGGCCTCAGTGACTGCAGCTCCGAGGGAGGGAGGCCTCAGTGACTGCAGCTCCGAGGGAGGGACGGAGAGAGGCCTCAGTGACTGCAGCTCCGAGGGAGGGAGGCCTCAGTGACTGCAGCTCCGAGGGAGGGAGGCCTCAGTGACTGCAGCTCAGAGGGAGGGAGGCCTCAGTGACTGCAGCAGCGAGGGAGGAAGGACGCAGTGACTGCAGCACCGAGGGAGGGAGGACTCAGTGACTGCAGCACCGAGGGACGGACGGAGAGAGGCCTCAGTGACTGCAGCACCGAGGGAGGGACGGAGAGAGACCTCAGTCACTGCAGCACCGAGGGAGGGAGGACTCAGTGACAGCAGCTCCGAGGGAGGGACGGAGAGAGGCCTCAGTGACTGCAGCTCCGAGGGAGGGGGACTCAGTGACAGCAGCTCCGAGGGAGGGAGGCCTCAGTGACTGCAGCACCGAGGGAGGGACGGAGAGAGGCCTCAGTGACTGCAGCTCCGAGGGAGGGAGGACTCAGTGACTGCAGCTCCGAGGGAGGGAGGCCTCAGTGACTGCAGCAGCGAGGGAGGGATGACTCAGTGACTGCAGCTCCGAGGGAGGGACGGAGGGAGGCCTCAGTGACTGCAGCTCCGAGGGAGGGAGGACTCCGTGACTGCAACTCCGAGGGAGGGAGGCCTCAGTGACTGCAGCACTGAGGGAGGGACGGAGAGAGGCCTCAGTGACTGCAGCTCCGAGGGAGGGACGGAGAGAGGCCTCAGTGACTGCAGCTCCGAGGGAGGGAGGCCTCAGTGACTGCAGCTCCGAAGGAGGGACGGAGAGAGGCCTCAGTGACTGCAGCTCCGAGGGAGGGAGGCCTCAGTGACTGCAGCTCCGAGGGAGGGGGGACTCAGAGACTGCAGCTCCGAGGGAGGGAGGCCTCAGTGACTGCAGCTCCGAGGGACGGACGGAGAGAGGCCTCAGTGACTGCAGCACCGAGGGAGGGACGGAGAGAGACCTCAGTGACTGCAGCACCGAGGGAGGACTCAGTGACAGCAGCTCCGAGGGAGGGACGGAGAGAGGCCTCAGTGACTGCAGCTCTGAGGGAGGGAGGACTCAGTGACAGCAGCTCCGAGGGAGGGAGGCCTCAGTGACTGCAGCAGCGAGGGAGGAAGGACGCAGTGACTGCAGCTCCGAGGGAGGGAGGCCTCAGTGACTGCAGCACCGAGGGAGGGACGGAGAGAGGCCTCAGTGACTGCAGCTCCGAGGGAGGGAGGACTCAGTGACTGCAGCTCCGAGGGAGGGAGGCCTCAGTGACTGCAGCAGCGAGGGAGGGAGGACTCAGTGACTGCAGCTCCGAGGGAGGGACGGAGGGAGGCCTCAGTGACTGCAGCTCCGAGGGAAGGAGGACTCCGTGACTGCAACTCCGAGGGAGGGAGGCCTCAGTGACTGCAGCACCGAGGGAGGGACGGAGAGAGGCCTCAGTGACTGCAGCACCGAGGGAGGGAGGACTCAGTGACAGCAGCACCGAGGGAGGGACGGAGAGAGACCTCAGTCACTGCAGCACCGAGGGAGGGAGGACTCAGTAACAGCAGCTCCGAGGGAGGGACGGAGAGAGGCCTCAGTGACTGCAGCTCCGAGGGAGGGACGGAGAGAGGCCTCAGTGACTGCAGCTCCGAGGGAGGGAGGCCTCAGTGACTGCAGCACCGAGGGAGGGACGGAGAGAGACCTCAGTCACTGCAGCACCGAGGGAGGGAGGACTCAGTGACAGCAGCTCCGAGGGAGGGACGGAGAGAGGCCTCAGTGACTGCAGCTCCGAGGGAGGGGGGACTCAGTGACAGCAGCTCCGAGGGAGGGAGGCCTCAGTGACTGCAGCAGCGAGGGAGGAAGGACGCAGTGACTGCAGCTCCGAGGGAGGGAGGCCTCAGTGACTGCAGCACCGAGGGAGGGACGGAGAGAGGCCTCGGTGACTGCAGCTCCGAGGGAGGGAGGACTCAGTGACTGCAGCTCCGAGGGAGGGAGGCCTCAGTGACTGCAGCAGCGAGGGAGGGAGGACTCAGTGACTGCAGCTCCGAGGGAGGGACGGAGGGAGGCCTCAGTGACTGCAGCTCCGAGGGAGGGAGGACTCCGTGACTGCAACTCCGAGGGAGGGAGGCCTCAGTGACTGCAGCACTGAGGGAGGGACGGAGAGAGGCCTCAGTGACTGCAGCTCCGAGGGAGGGACGGAGAGAGGCCTCAGTGACTGCAGCTCCGAGGGAGGGAGGCCTCAGTGACTGCAGCTCCGAGGGAGGCACGGAGAGAGGCCTCAGTGACTGCAGCTCCGAGGGAGGGAGGCCTCAGTGACTGCAGCTCCGAGGGAGGGGGGACTCAGTGACTGCAGCTCCGAGGGAGGGAGGCCTCAGTGACTGCAGCACCGAGGGACGGACGGAGAGAGGCCTCAGTGACTGCAGCACCGAGGGAGGGACGGAGAGAGACCTCAGTGACTGCAGCACCGAGGGAGGACTCAGTGACAGCAGCTCCGAGGGAGGGACGGAGAGAGGCCTCAGTGACTGCAGCTCTGAGGGAGGGAGGACTCAGTGACAGCAGCTCCGAGGGAGGGAGGCCTCAGTGACTGCAGCAGCGAGGGAGGAAGGACGCAGTGACTGCAGCTCCGAGGGAGGGAGGCCTCAGTGACTGCAGCACCGAGGGAGGGACGGAGAGAGGCCTCAGTGACTGCAGCTCCGAGGGAGGGAGGACTCAGTGACTGCAGCTCCGAGGGAGGGAGGCCTCAGTGACTGCAGCAGCGAGGGAGGGAGGACTCAGTGACTGCAGCTCCGAGGGAGGGACGGAGGGAGGCCTCAGTGACTGCAGCTCCGAGGGAGGGAGGACTCAGTGACTGCAACTCCGAGGGAGGGAGGCCTCAGTGACTGCAGCACCGAGGGAGGGACGGAGAGAGGCCTCAGTGACTGCAGCACCGAGGGAGGGAGGACTCAGTGACAGCAGCTCCGAGGGAGGATGGAGAGAGGCCTCAGTGACTGCAGCTCCGAGGGAGGGAGGCCTCAGTGACTGCAGCTCCGAGGGAGGGGGGACTCAGTGACAGCAGCTCCGAGGGAGGGAGGCCTCAGTGACTGCAGCACCGAGGGAGGGAGGACTCAGTGACAGCAGCTCCGAGGGAGGGACGGAGAGAGGCCTCAGTGACTGCAGCTCCGAGGGAAGGACGGAGAGAGGCCTCAGTGACTGCAGCTCCGAGGGAGGGACGGAGAGAGGACTCAGTGACTGCAGCTCCGAGGGAGGGACGGAGAGAGGACTCAGTGACTGCAGCACCGAGGGAGGGACGGAGAGAGGCCTCAGTGACTGCTGCACCGAGGGAGGGACGGAGAGAGGCCTCAGTGACTGCAGCACCGAGGGAGGGACGGAGAGAGGCCTCAGTGACTGCAGCTCCGAGGGAGGGACGGAGAGAGGACTCAGTGACTGCAGCTCCGAGGGAGGGAGGACTCCGTGACTGCAACTCCGAGGGACGGAGGCCTCAGTGACTGCAGCTCCGAGGGAGGGAGGCCTCAGTGACTGCAGCTCCGAGGGAGGTAGGCCGCAGTGACGACAGCGCCGAGGGAGGCCTCAGTGACAGTAACAGTGACTGCAGCCCCTACGGACAGAACCCTCGGTGGCCTCTGTGGCCCCAGGGTGATGGGGGAGGCCGATGCTTGCTTGATGGGGTAAGTAGCGGTGCCGCCCTGCCGTTTACGGGTCGGTGTAGGGTAGTAGTGAGCGACGCCTCACTCGGGCGATCGCGCCCACCAGCTGTTCATGGTGCAACAGGTGCAGGGGCACCGAAGCACAGAGACCCAGAGGGACACAAGAAACCTTGATCGTAGCTGCATTTTACTACCCAAACTTGTAATAAGGGGAGCCTCTTCAACTGGTGCAGCAGGTGCAGTGGCACCGGAGCCCAGAGGTCAGAGGGGCCCACAGAACTCCTGACCATTGCTACTTTCACTATCCATCCTGGAGTCAGGGGCCCGCGTTCCCTCTCGCGCTGGGGCCCACGGCCTCCCTACTACGCCAATGAGAGGCACGACAGATTGGGTCCCCCCGGGGGACATGCTCTAGGGAGGGCCTCCCGGACACTGTCCACACGTCTGTCCGGCTACCCTTAACACATGGCGAGAGGTGCAATTACTCGGTGCCAATGTGCACAATTGGCCACTGTGTCCCCTCTGGCCTTTCAAAGCCGAGCCTGGCAGGGCGGTGAATCCATGGGCTCCGCCTGTCAGTCTGTGATTGACGGATGGCCCGTCCTGTCAGAAGTGGACAAAGGGCCCTGTCTGCGACCCGAGCTGTGGACGGCTCGGCTGGCTCTCGGCGCACCCCGCGCTCCTTTCACTGCAATGCAGGGGCTCACGTCCCTTCACCCCAAGTCTCACCCCGAGCTTTGTTCATCGCTGGCCCCGCCTGCAGCCCACGCGCGGACATTTAAACCCAGGCACACTTCCGGCCAACAGAGGTGATCCGTGTCAGTCTCGGCCCTAAGATTGCACCTGGCTCTGGCTGTGCTTTTAATTTACATTTCATCGGCATGGCCGGCATGTCAGTGCCCCCCCCCCCCCCTGCAGTACAAACATTAGTAAGATCACCTGGACCTGATATTTCCCCCTTATCTCAACACACTTAAAGTAGTAATTACAAGCAGAAAGCACCTTAAAATGTGTTCTACAGCTGCCTTAATGACCCCGGCTGATACTTAAACTAAACAAAGACAGAAGGGCCATGTTCAAAAGGAAAAAGACAATTTTATTGCCCTTTCAGGAACTTAAAACTCCAACAAATGGCTGGTGTTGTTCTCTGAGGAAAGTGGAACCCCACCTGCCCCTCTGCTTGGGTCTGCCCCCCCCCCCGCCCACCCCCCCCTCCGTGCAGCCTGACTCCTGCGGGCAAACGTCCCTACCCTCTGTCCCTTATACCTCTTAGTCACCGGCTGGCACGCTCCCTTCCTGCCGAGCCACCACTGCAGGACAAACGCAGGCTGGAAATCAGTGGGCAAGGAGTAGAGGCAAGGGGCAGTAATTAACCCTGGACGTAGTTTGCGTAGTAGCGCTACGCGTAGCTACGCAAAGTGCACTTCGCACTACGCACGCTACGCGAACTACATAGTGCGGTAGGAAAAATGCTGTTCGCATTGATTGCAGAGTGCCGGATGCTTGTCCGCACTGTGCAGTCATTGCAAACAGCATCTTGCACTGTGCGAGCGGTCGTTTTCTGCCGCTCGAGTAGTTTTGTACTCGAGCTGCATCTTTCTCATCGCGAGCATACGCGACCACTCGCAATGAGAAACCTGACCTCCCCGCATTGAGAATCTCGTCGGGAGGTTTATTTTCCACGCTCGCGATCAGCAAATTGAAGTTGCTGATCGGGAACGAGGAAAGAGTCTCGCCGGGATGTTGATTTTGCTCGCTCGCGGTCGCAACTTGACGTTGAGGACTGCGAGCAAGCAAAAAATGCCCGCTACGCGTTTTTGCACTGTGCTATGTGCAATTCGCGTAGTAGCACAAACTACGCACGCTCTGCGAGCATAGCATAGTACTATGCCCAGGGTTAGCAGTAATGGTGTCTGAAGGAAAGTGTAAGGACCCCCCCCCCCCCACTGCTGGCGCCGAACAGTGTGACCAGACTCTGATCACGGTGCCAACCCTTGCACTGTGCCACCCTAGCCTGACTTTAGCAGTCCAACCAGAGGCTTGACTTGTTTTGACTTCCCACTATCAGCCTGTTGGCCAACAGAAATGTGCACGTCTCAGTCAGTCCTGGCCCTAGGATTGTCGCCTGGCCGTGTTTTTACCGGCATGACCAGTACAGTGCTTAATTTCAGCCTGTGGTTTCCGATGCTCGGCACTGGCACTTAGGACAGTTTGCCACACGGTGGAGCTGTGTGTCTAATTTACAGATAAGCAAAAACAACAGTTGTTTATTAATACAATATACATTAAAATGACTAATACTTGCATCCTTAGTCTTACTATAGCTTTGGGGGCCTGGAATGGTCTGAATTGTCACATTGACGTTATGGTCAGTAGTTGTGTTGGTTCTGGCATTGGCAGCGATGTCAGGGGCAATGGTTGTGCCAGCAGCAGTGGCCTCCTGCGACAGGCCCTGGCATGTATGTTTTTTTTACAAATCAAGCACTGCCGTCCAGTCCCGAAGGAACGCAAGACTCCCTGCCCACCCAGAACACAAAGTGGTTACACCGGCCATAATGATTCGATCAAACCACAGGACCACAGATGGATTTGCACCAGATTTGGCAGTCGATTTGCATAATCAACTTAGATCTGGGAGGACAATTTTTGTACAGATCCTTTCAGGGGAAAAAGTTAAGGAGGTGAAAACATAGGAGTTTTCCCATTTTATTTTTTTGTAGGAAATTTGGCATGAAAGTCGCACTTTACTCACAAATCTTGCTTTTGTTGGGTCGGTGCAAGTCTGTTCAATAGTGTTTGAGATATAAGCCAATAAAAAGGTTGCAGAGTGGGCTTTAAAGGGTTAACACTTTTATGTCTCTTGACCATTGTATGTCTGTCTCTCTGTGTTTCTTTTCCCTAATGTCCTTTTTAGGGGAAGTGATGTCATCAGTGATGTCAGCGGTGATGCAATAAGTGATGCCACATGGAGTGCACAGGGTGGCACGAATTATGCTTTGCGACATGAACTATAGCTGGCGAATTTCAGTGTTTTTTTGCATTTGAGACAGAATCATAATGCTGGGTCGGTATTTAGAGTTTGGTGGATGGGTTACCCTGTCACAAACACGACTAACATTTCGTCACATTTATTACAAGTGTATTATATCCCATGGCACTTGTAATAAGGCAGACCGAATTACCGTCAGATTTTACGCTGTTTTTTTGAGTGTTTATACATATTGTCAAGGGCTGTGCGTGCGCAGGCTGAGGCATTTCTTTGCAGATACAGCCACACTCCTTCAAGGGATGGAAATATTGCTTTGTTGAGGCGACCACCACTGTGTAATATTATCAATGTACACAAGAAGGCAAAAAAATCATGAGCAACCATAAAGCTAGCAAAGTATTGTGATATATGTTCATCCAAGTAGGGTACAGATTAAATATTCTTAACTCTACATCTGTGAACCTTGACAATAGATACATATTGTGGACATGGAGTTGTAGAGTGAATCTGCACTATAGCCTTATAGCCCGCCGTAGCGGGCTATACCGGCTATTAAAGGCCCGCTGAATCGTTAAAGGCCCGAGCCGAAGGCGAGGGACTTTAACGAGACAGCTGGACTTTAATAGCCGGTATAGCCCTGCTTCGAAGGGCTATAAGGCTATTAGAACATTCTGCCACTAGAGGGCAGAATGTTCTAACAAATTAAACAAAGGGTTCTTGAAGCTCGAGGGGATATAAATCCCCTCGAGCTTCGAGAAGCCTTTGTAGAACATTGGAATGTTGCTCTGCGGCCTTTACCGGCCCGTAGAAGCAGGGAGCACTCCATTGTCTGCAATGGAGCTCCCAACATTCCAACGTTCCAATGACCTTTATATACTTACCGTCACAATATCACGGTTGTTCATATTTATGGCACATTATTTTTGCACATCAATATTTTTAGTGTCGATATCTTGACATACACCCCCCCCCCTGTGTGTCAAGACTGTGAATTTAACACCAAAGATTCTGAAATTGACCAGATGATCAAAGTCCTTGAAACCTGTAATCCAAAGGTCCTGAAGGCGTGTGTCCAGCCCTTCCTGCTCCTCGCTGAATGCATCCGCGCCTTCCTTCAGCCTGGTGAAAGCCCACGGCTGCTCAAAGATGCTGAGATGTCTTCACTATGGAGAAGCCAAACGCAAGCCTACAAACTCTCAACGTATGTCCGACGTCAGCCTGAGAAACATAGCCAGACCTAAGGTCACGTGGAACAAAACAGCCATGTGAGTCGGTCCCACTCAGGTTTCAGATGCCATGAAAGGCTAAGATTTTCGTCAAGAGTCAGAGAGAATCTGTAGCTCTCGAACAGGCACATATGTGATCCTTGGAGCTGACACACGTGGGATCCTGGGAGCTGGCACATGCATGATCCTTGGAGCTGGCACACGTGAGATCCTTGGGCCGGCACACGCAGGATCCTTGGACCTGGCACACGTGTGATCCTTGGAATGGGCACACGTGGTATCCTTGAAGCTGGCACACATGGAAACTGTAGAGCGTGCGCATGTGTGATCTGTAGAGCAGGTACATGTGAGTTCCTAGGGCCGGCACACGTAGGAAACTTGGAGCCAGCACATGCAGGATCCTTGGAACTGGCACATGTGGGAACCTTGGAGCTGGCTCACTTGAGATACGTAGCGCAGGCACACGTGGGATCCTTGGAGCCGGCACACATGGGATCCTTGGAGCTGGCACACATGGGATCCTTGGAGCCAGCACACATGGGAACCTTGGAGCTGGCCCACATGGGATCCTTGGACCTGGCACACATGGGATCCTTGGACCTGGCAGACATGGGATCCTTGGACCTGGCAGACATGGGATCCTTGGAGCCAGCACACACAGGATCCTTGGCGCTGGCACTCGTGGGAACTTTGGAGCCGGCACACATTGGATCCTTGGACCTGGCACACGTGTGATCCTTGGAGCCGGCACACATGGGATCCTTGGAGCTGGCCCACATGGGATCCTTGGACCTGGCACACGTGTGATCCTTGGAGCTGGCACACATGGGAACCTTGGAGTGTGCACATATGCGTTACTTTGAGCTGGCACACACAGGATCCTTGGAGCTGGCCCACATGGGAACCTTGGACCTAGCACACGTGTGATCCTTGGAGCCGGCACACATGGGGTCCTTGGAGCTGGCACTTATGGGAACCTTGGAGCTGGCTCACTTGAGATACGTAGAGCAGGCATACATGGGATCCTTGGAGCCAGCACACATGGGATCCTTGAAGCGTGCACATATGCGTTCCTTTGAGCTGGCACACTTGGGATCCTTGGAGCCGGCACACATGGGATCCTTGGAGCGTGCACATATGCGTTCCTTTGAGCTGGCACACTTGGGATCCTTGGAGCGTGCACATATGCGTTCCTTTGAGCTGGCACACTTGGGATCCTTGGAGCCGGCACACATGGGATCCTTGGAGCCGGCACACATGGAATCCTTGGAGCGTGCACATATGCTTTCCTTTGAGCTGGAACACGTGGGATCCTTGGACCTGGCTCACATGTGATCCTTCAAGCCGGCACACATGGGATCCTTTGAGCGGGAACACGTGGGATCCTTGGACCTGGCTCACGTGTGATCCTTGGAGCCGGCCCACATGGGATCCTTGGAGCTGGCACACATGGGATCCTTGGAGCGTGCACATATGCGTTCCTTTGAGCTGGCACACTTGGGATCCTTGGAGCCGGCACACATGGGATCCTTGGAGCCGGCACACATGGAATCCTTGGAGCATGCACATATGCTTTCCTTTGAGCGGGAACACGTGGGATCCTTGGACCTGGCTCACATGTGATCCTTCAAGCCGGCACACATGGGATCCTTTGAGCGGGAACACGTGGGATCCTTTGACCTGGCTCACGTGTGATCCTTGGAGCCGGCACACATGGGATCCTTGGACCTGGCACACGTGGAATCCTTGGAGCCAGCACACATGGGATCCTTGAAGCGTGCACATATGCATTCCTTTGAGCGGGCACACATGGGATCCTTGGACCTGGCACACGTGTGAAACTTAGAGCTGGCACACATGGGATCCTTGGACCGTGCACATATGCGTTCCTTTGAGCTGGCACACTTGGGATCCTTGGAGCCGGCACACGTGGGATCCTTGGACCTGGCACACGTGGGATCCTTTGAGCCGGCACACATGGGATCCTTGAAGTGTGCACATATGCTTTCCTTTGAGCGGGAACACGTGGGATCCTTGGACCTGGCTCACGTGTGATCCTTGGAGCCGGCACACATGGGATCCTTTGAGCAGGAACACGTGGGATCCTTGGACCTGGCTCACGTGTGATCCTTGGAGCCGGCACACGTGGTATCCTTGAGGCTGGCACACATGGAAACTGTAGAGCGTGCACATGTGTGATCTGCAGAGCAGGTACATGTGGGTTCCTAGGGCCGACACACGCAGGAAACTTGGAGCCAGCACATGCAGGATCCTTGGAACTGGCACATGTGGGAACCTTGGAGCTGGCTCACTTGAGATACGTAGCGCAGGCACACGTGGGATCCTTGGAGCCGGCACACATGGGATCCTTGGAGCTGGCACACATGGGATCCTTGGAGCCAGCACACATGGGAACCTTGGAGCTGGCCCACATGGGATCCTTGGACGTGGCACACATGGGATCCTTGGACCTGGCAGACATGGGATCCTTGGACCTGGCAGACATGGGATCCTTGGAGCCAGCACACACAGGATCCTTGGCGCTGGCACTCGTGGGAACTTTGGAGCCGGCACACATTGGATCCTTGGACCTGGCACACGTGTGATCCTTGGAGCCGGCACACATGGGATCCTTGGAGCTGGCCCACATGGGATCCTTGGACCTGGCACACGTGTGATCCTTGGAGCTGGCACACATGGGAACCTTGGAGTGTGCACATATGCGTTACTTTGAGCTGGCACACACAGGATCCTTGGAGCTGGCCCACATGGGAACCTTGGACCTAGCACACGTGTGATCCTTGGAGCCGGCACACATGGGATCCTTGGAGCTGGCACTTATGGGAACCTTGGAGCTGGCTCACTTGAGATACGTAGAGCAGGCATACGTGGGATCCTTGGAGCCAGCACACATGGGATCCTTGAAGCGTGCACTTATGCGTTCCTTTGAGCTGGCACACTTGGGATCCTTGGAGCCAGCACACATGGGATCCTTGAAGCGTGCACATATGCGTTCCTTTGAGCTGGCACACTTGGGATCCTTGGAGCCGGCACACATGGGATCCTTGGAGCCGGGACACATGGAATCCTTGGAGCGTGCACATATGCTTTCCTTTGAGCTGGAACACGTGGGATCCTTGGACCTGGCTCACATGTGATCCTTCAAGCCGGCACACATGGGATCCTTTGAGCGGGAACACGTGGGATCCTTGGACCTGGCTCACGTGTGATCCTTGGAGCCGGCCCACATGGGATCCTTGGAGCTGGCACACATGGGATCCTTGGAGCGTGCACATATGCGTTCCTTTGAGCTGGCACACTTGGGATCCTTGGAGCCGGCACACATGGGATCCTTGGAGCCGGCACACATGGAATCCTTGGAGCGTGCACATATGCTTTCCTTTGAGCGGGAACACGTGGGATCCTTGGACCTGGCTCACATGTGATCCTTCAAGCCGGCACACATGGGATCCTTTGAGCGGGAACACGTGGGATCCTTTGACCTGGCTCACGTGTGATCCTTGGAGCCGGCACACATGGGATCCTTGGACCTGGCACACGTGGAATCCTTGGAGCCAGCACACATAGGATCCTTGAAGCGTGCACATATGCATTCCTTTGAGCTGGCACACATGGGATCCTTGGACCGTGCACATATGCGTTCCTTTGAGCTGGCACACTTGGGATCCTTGGAGCCGGCACACGTGGGATCCTTGGACCTGGCACACGTGGGATCCTTTGAGCCAGCACACATGGGATCCTTGAAGTGTGCACATATGCTTTCCTTTGAGCGGGAACACGTGGGATCCTTGGACCTGGCTCACGTGTAATCCTTGGAGCCGGCACACATGGGATCCTTTGAGCAGGAACACGTGGGATCCTTGGACCTGGCTCACGTGTGATCCTTGGAGCCGGCACACGTGGTATCCTTGAAGCTGGCACACATGGAAACTGTAGAGCATGCACATGTGTGATCTGCAGAGCAGGTACATGTGGGTTCCTAGGGCCGACACACGCAGGAAACTTGGAGCCAGCACATGCAGGATCCTTGGAACTGGCACATGTGGGAACCTTGGAGCTGGCTCACTTGAGATACGTAGCGCAGGCACACGTGGGATCCTTGGAGCCGGCACACATGGGATCCTTGGAGCTGGCACACATGGGATCCTTGGAGCCAGCACACATGGGAACCTTGGAGCTGGCCCACATGGGATCCTTGGACCTGGCACACATGTGATCCTTGGAGCCAGCACACACAGGATCCTTGAAGCGTGCACATATGCGTTCCTTTGAGCTGGCACACGTGGAATCCTTGGAGCCAGCACACATGGGATCCTTGAAGCATGCACATATGCATTCCTTTGAGCGGGCACACATGGGACCCTTGGACCTGGCACACGTGTGAAACTTGGAGCTGGCACACATGGGATCCTTGGAGCGTGCACATATGCGTTCCTTTGAGCTGGCACACTTGGGCTCCTTGGAGCCGGCACACATGGGATCCTTGGACCTGGCACACATGGGATCCTTTGAGCCGGCACACATGGGATCCTTGAAGCGTGCACATATGCTTTCCTTTGAGCGGGAACACGTGGGATCCTTGGACCTGGCTCACGTGTGATCCTTGGAGCCGGCACACATGGGATCCTTTGAGCGGGAACACGTGGGATCCTTGGACCTGGCTCACGTGTGATCCTTGGAGCCGGCACACATGGGATCCTTGGACCTGGCACACGTGTGATCCTTAGAGCCGGCACACATGGGATCCTTGAAGTGTGCACATATGCGTTCCTTTGAGCCGGCACACGTCGAATCCTTGGAGCCAGCACACATGGGATCCTTGAAGCGTGCACATATGCATTCCTTTGAGCGGGCACACATGGGATCCTTGGACCTGGCACACGTGTGAAACTTGGAGCTGGCACACATGGGATCCTTGGAGCGTGCACATATGCGTTCCTTTGAGCTGGCACACATGGGATCCTTGGAGCCGGCACACGTGGGATCCTTGGACCTGGCACACGTGGGATCCTTGGAGCGTGCACATATGCTTTCCTTTGCGCGGGAACATGTGGGATCCTTGGACCTGGCTCACGTGTGATCCTTGGAGCCAGCACACATGGGATCCTTTGAGCGGGAACACGTGGGATCCTTGGAGCTGGCCCACATGGGATCCTTGGACCTGGCACACGTGGGATCCTTTGAGCCGGCACACATGGGATCCTTGGAGCGTGCACATATGCTTTTCTTTGAGCTGGAACACGTGGGATCCTTGGACCTGGCACACGTGTGATCCTTGGAGCCATCACACATGGGATCCTTGGAGCTTGCCCACATGGGATCCTTGGAGCTGGCACACGTGTGATCCTTGGAACCGGCACACATGGGATCCTTGGAGCGTGCACATATGCGTTCCTTGGAGCCGGCACACATGGGAACCTTGGAGCTGGCACACTTGAGATACGTAGAGCAGGCACGTGTGAGATCCTTGGATCCGTGGAGCAAGCACGCATGAGATCCGTGGAGCAGGCACACACGTGAACGAATCCTCCTTGACCTCTCCATGGCTTTTCACCCGGTTGATCACTGAATGCTCCTGAACCCCTTGCAATGAATGGTGGCGCCAGCGGAGTGGTCCTTAAATGATTTTCCTTCCAACGGGTCCTCTCTGGTATTAATGGCCCTCTACCTGTCCATCTCCAGGGTGGTGACCTGGGGGACCCTCTGGCCCTGATACTCTCACCTACACTCCCCAACATCTACCTGTTTGCATCAGTGACTTATTTTCCACCGGAGCAGATTTGAGAATTTCCTGATTTTTGCCGTTCAACTTTGCAAAGTTTCTTGTTTATCTCTGCCTCCCCCATGCAAAGATTTTCTTGGCAAAACAAGATAACTGTCAGTGCAAAGCTGGGTCGTTTCTACTCCAAGGGAACCCGTCCAAGCTGGAAATAAAATGCAGCTCTGCGTCTTGTCTGCTAGTTTACCTTGTTTGGCTCAGCTCTTCACTCTGGGTTCTGATGTTTACTCGGATCTGAAAAATGCTGCGAATTCCTCAAAGTTGCGAAATGTTTCCTAAACCTCTGTCAAGGTCGAAAAAAGCAACTTTGGGACTTCGCCCATCTTTGCTACAGGTCTCACCTCGATCACATCACTTCTGCACTGTCGCCTCTTCACTGGACCCCGCTGGGTTCAAGGCGCTCTTTCCTGTGCTCAAGGCGCTTCACAGGCCCCCTCCTGTCCCGCACAGGCCAAGCGGAGGCGCCAGGCGCCGGCTCCCAGAGCCTGCTCTCCGCCCCTGCAGCAAGGGTGGCAGCACGTGCCATGCCGCAGGCTCCTCCCTCTGGAACAAGCTTCCGGTTCCGCTCCGCACTGAAGACAATCTTTCTAAACCCAGGCCGTCTCTGTAGAATCTCTCGAGGCCGGACGGCAGCCCCTGCTGACAACACGGCCTCTAGACCACCGAAGTCAGCAGACAGCGGCCTGAGGCGCCCTCCAGTCTGCAACAGCGCTATGGAAAATGGAAAAAAACAAAAAACATATTTGGTGTTTGCAAATAAAAGTGTCTCCCCAGAGCACTCGATAGCAACTTTTTCAAAATAATTTTCAAAGGCTTGGTATTGGGTTCTTCATATCTTTTAATTTTCTTTTAAACATATAGTTCATTTAATCTTAGCATGATTCATCTCATGTTTTTTAGCATTTCAACTTGTTGGCCCAATGCATTTCGGGCATAGCCCTTCTTCGGGGGCCCTGTGTACAAAATGATATAAATACGGTATCACAAAGCAAATTCATCAACATGTCTTTTAAATTTCACATTTGTTCATATACAGAGGAAGAGCATAGTCAGTGTTTTTAATGTCACAAGATGTTTGTGATTACGCTGGTATTAACGTAGAGAGTGTGTTTAAAAAGACTGAAAAGGTGATTGTAGGTACATGCCACAGTGGTGAGAAAGAGGGGTGTAAGGTGAACGGAATATTCAACAAATACGGTGCTCAGAAAAGTGCTCTGTGTCTCCGATTCAATCTGACCTGTAATGAGACAGTGAATGCCTCGTAGTTCTTGGCGGGTAACGTTACCCGCCAAGAACTACGAGGCATTCACTGTCTCATTACAGGTCAGATTGAATCGGAGACACAGAGCACTTTTCTGAGCACCGTATTTGTTGAATATTCCGTTCACCTTACACCCCTCTTTCTCACCACTGTGGCATGTACCTACAATCACCTTTTCAGTCTTTTTAAACACACTCTCTACGTTAATACCAGCGTAATCACAAACATCTTGTGACATTAAAAACACTGACTATGCTCTTCCTCTGTATATGAACAAATGTGAAATTTAAAAGACATGTTGATGAATTTGCTTTGTGATACCGTATTTATATCATTTTGTACACAGGGCCCCCGAAGAAGGGCTATGCCCGAAATGCATTGGGCCAACAAGTTGAAATGCTAAAAAACATGAGATGAATCATGCTAAGATTAAATGAACTATATGTTTAAAAGAAAATTAAAAGATATGAAGAACCCAATACCAAGCCTTTGAAAATTATTTTGAAAAAGTTGCTATCGAGTGCTCTGGGGAGACACTTTTTTTGAGGAAAGAGTGCATCATATCTGTTCTCTCCAACCCTTGTACAGAGGGTTCCACCCCACGGGCACCACCCACTTGCTAAGAACTATTGTTTAAGAAAACGGAGTGCGTATCCCAACCCCCAAGTTTGGATTTAACATGCAAATAAAAGTGGCCACAACCGGTACCCCCAGGTGTCGTGTCTTCACTGGGGGCATCATGGGTGGGGTCTCACTTGCTTGTTCTCATATGCTTTGAGAGGCATATGGGAGGGGGAACAGGCAGGGAGGCGAAGTTGACCCTCCATTTCATCCACTTTAAAAGTTTGAGGTGTATTCTTCGTAGCATCTTTGCTTTAAAGAAATGCGTATTTTTTTGTTTGTAAAGAAGATTTAACAAATGTTACAAACACGTACATACAATGTGCAGCACAGACAGCAGCCGTGCAGCAGCCCCCTCACAGAGCAGGGATGGGCCCAGTGAGCAGCAGTGCAAGCCTCAGGCACACACAGGCAACACCCAGAGAGAGTGCCAACAAAGGCCAGTCTTGAGAGGGAACAACAAAGGCCACTCTTGAGAGGGAACAACAAAGGCCACTCTTGATAGGGAACAACAAAGGCCACTCTTGATAGGCAACATCCGGACAGAGCCCCAACAAAGGCCACTCTTGATAGGGAACAACCGGACAGAGCCCCAACAAAGGCCGCTCTTGATAGGCATCATCCGGACACAACCCCACCAAAGGCCACTCTTGATAGGCAACATCCGGACAGAGCCCCAACAAAGGCCACTCTTGATAGGGAACAACCGGACAGAGCCCCAACAAAGGCCACTCTTGATAGGGAACAACCGGACAGAGCCCCAACAAAGGCCGCTCTTGATAGGCAACATCCGGACACAGCCCCATCAAAGGCCACTCTTGATAGGCAACAACCGGACAGAGCCCCAACAAAGGCCGCTCTTGATAGGCAACATCCGGACACAGCCCCATCAAAGGCCACTCTTGATAGGGAACAACCGGACAGAGCCCCAACAAAGGCCACTCTTGATAGGCAACATCCGGACAGAGCCCAAACAAAGGCCACTCTTGATAGGGAACATCCGGACAGAGCCCCAACAAAGGCCACTCTTGATAGGGAACAACCGGACAGAGCCCCAACAAAGGCCGCTCTTGATAGGCAACATCTGGACACAGCCCCATCAAAGGCCACTCTTGATAGGCAACAACCGGACAGAGCCCCAACAAAGGCCACCCTTGATAGGCAACATCCGGGCAGAGCCCCAACAAAGGCCACTCTTGATAGGAAACATCCGGACAGAGCCCCAACAAAGGCCACTCTTGATAGGCAACATCCGGACACAGCCCCAACAAAGGCCACTCTTGATAGGCAACATCCGGACACAGCCCCAACAAAGGCCGCTCTTGATAGGCAACATCCGGACACAGCCCCAACAAAGGCCACTCTTGATAGGGAACAACCGGACACAGCCCCACCAAAGACCGCTCTTGATAGGCAACATCCGGACAGAGCCCCAACAAAGGCCGCTCTTGATAGGCAACATCTGGAACAGTCCCAACAAAGGCCGCTCTTGATAGGCAACATCCGGACAGAGCCCCAACAAAGGCCACTCTTGATAGGCAACATCCGGACACAGCCTCAACAAAGGCCACTCTTGATAGGTAACATCCGGACAGAGCCCCAATAAAGGCCACTCTTGATAGGGAACAACCGGACAGAGCCCCAACAAAGGCCACCCTTGATAGGCAACATCCAGACACAACCCCACCAAAGGCCACTCTTGATAGGCAACATCCGGAACAGTCCCAACAAAGGCCGCTCTTGATAGGCAACATCCGGACACAGTCCCAACAAAGGCCACTCTTGATAGGCAACATCCGGACAGAGCCCCAACAAAGGCCACTCTTGATAGGGAACAACCGGACAGAGCCCCAATAAAGGCCACTCTTGAGAGGGATCAACAAAGGCCACTCTTGATAGGTAACAACCGGACAGAGCCCCAACAAAGGCCGCTCTTGATAGGCAACATCCGGACACAGCCCCAACAAAGGCCGCTCTTGATAGGCAACATCCGGACACAACCCCACCAAAGGCCACTCTTGATAGGCAACATCCGGAACAGTCCCAACAAAGGCCGCTCTTGATAGGCAACATCCGGACAGAGCCCCAACAAAGGCCACTCTTGATAGGCATCATCCGGACACAACCCCACCAAAGGCCACTCTTGATAGGCAACATCCGGACAGAGCCCCAACAAAGGCCACTCTTGATAGGGAACAACCGGACAGAGCCCCAACAAAGGCCAACCTTGATAGGCAACATCCGGGCAGAGCCCCAACAAAGGCCACTCTTGATAGGGAACATCCGGACAGAGCCCCAACAAAGGCCGCTCTTGATAGGCATCATCCGGACAGAGCCCCAACAAAGGCCGCTCTTGATAGGCATCATCCGGACAGAGCCCCAACAAAGGCCGCTCTTGATAGGCATCATCCGGACAGAGCCCCAACAAAGGCCACTCTTGATAGGGAACAACCGGACAGAGCCCCAACAAAGGCCGCCCTTGATAGGCAACATCCGGACAGAGCCCCAACAAAGGCCACTCTTGATAGGGAACATCCGGACAGAGCCCCAACAAAGGCCACTCTTGATAGGCAACATCCGGACACAGCCCCAACAAAGGCCACTCTTGATAGGCAACATCCGGACACAGCCCCAACAAAGGCCGCTCTTGATAGGCAACATCCGGACACAGCCCCAACAAAGGCCACTCTTGATAGGGAACAACCGGACACAGCCCCACCAAAGACCGCTCTTGATAGGCAACATCCGGACAGAGCCCCAACAAAGGCCGCTCTTGATAGGCAACATCTGGAACAGTCCCAACAAAGGCCGCTCTTGATAGGCAACATCCGGACAGAGCCCCAACAAAGGCCACTCTTGATAGGCAACATCCGGACACAGCCTCAACAAAGGCCACTCTTGATAGGTAACATCCGGACAGAGCCCCAATAAAGGCCACTCTTGATAGGGAACAACCGGACAGAGCCCCAACAAAGGCCACCCTTGATAGGCAACATCCAGACACAACCCCACCAAAGGCCACTCTTGATAGGCAACATCCGGAACAGTCCCAACAAAGGCCGCTCTTGATAGGCAACATCCGGACACAGTCCCAACAAAGGCCACTCTTGATAGGCAACATCCGGACAGAGCCCCAACAAAGGCCACTCTTGATAGGGAACAACCGGACAGAGCCCCAATAAAGGCCACTCTTGAGAGGGATCAACAAAGGCCACTCTTGATAGGTAACAACCGGACAGAGCCCCAACAAAGGCCGCTCTTGATAGGCAACATCCGGACACAGCCCCAACAAAGGCCGCTCTTGATAGGCAACATCCGGTCACAACCCCACCAAAGGCCACTCTTGATAGGCAACATCCGGAACAGTCCCAACAAAGGCCGCTCTTGATAGGCAACATCCGGACAGAGCCCCAACAAAGGCCACTCTTGATAGGCATCATCCGGACACAACCCCACCAAAGGCCACTCTTGATAGGCAACATCCGGACAGAGCCCCAACAAAGGCCACTCTTGATAGGGAACAACCGGACAGAGCCCCAACAAAGGCCAACCTTGATAGGCAACATCCGGGCAGAGCCCCAACAAATGCCACTCTTGATAGGGAACATCCGGACAGAGCCCCAACAAAGGCCGCTCTTGATAGGCAACATCCGGACACAGCCCCAACAAAGGCCGCTCTTGATAGGCAACATCCGGAACAGTCCCAACAAAGGCCGCTCTTGATAGGCAACATCCGGACACAGTCCCAACAAAGGCCACTCTTGATAGGCAACATCCGGACACAGCCCCAACAAAGGCCGCTCTTGATAGGCAACATCCGGACACAGCCCCAACAAAGGCCGCTCTTGATAGGCAACATCCGGACACAACCCCACCAAAGGCCACTCTTGATAGGCAACATCCGGAACAGTCCCAACAAAGGCCGCTCTTGATAGGCAACATCCGGACACAGTCCCAACAAAGGCCACTCTTGATAGGCAACATCCGGACACAGCCCCAACAAAGGCCGCTCTTGATAGGCAACATCCGGACACAGCCCCAACAAAGGCCGCTCTTGATAGGCAACATCCGGACACAACCCCACCAAAGGCCACTCTTGATAAGCAACATCCGGAACAGTCCCAACAAAGGCCGCTCTTGATAGGCAACATCCGGACAGAGCCCCAACAAAGGCCACTCTTGATAGGCATCATCCGGACACAACCCCACCAAAGGCCACTCTTGATAGGTAACATCCGGACAGAGCCCCAATAAAGGCCACTCTTGATAGGGAACAACCGGACAGAGCCCCAACAAAGGCCACCCTTGATAGGCAACATCCAGACACAACCCCACCAAAGGCCACTCTTGATAGGCAACATCCGGAACAGTCCCAACAAAGGCCGCTCTTGATAGGCAACATCCGGACACAGTCCCAACAAAGGCCACTCTTGATAGGCAACATCCGGACAGAGCCCCAACAAAGGCCACTCTTGATAGGGAACAACCGGACAGAGCCCCAATAAAGGCCACTCTTGAGAGGGATCAACAAAGGCCACTCTTGATAGGTAACAACCGGACAGAGCCCCAACAAAGGCCGCTCTTGATAGGCAACATCCGGACACAGCCCCAACAAAGGCCGCTCTTGATAGGCAACATCCGGACACAACCCCACCAAAGGCCACTCTTGATAGGCAACATCCGGAACAGTCCCAACAAAGGCCGCTCTTGATAGGCAACATCCGGACAGAGCCCCAACAAAGGCCACTCTTGATAGGCATCATCCGGACACAACCCCACCAAAGGCCACTCTTGATAGGCAACATCCGGACAGAGCCCCAACAAAGGCCACTCTTGATAGGGAACAACCGGACAGAGCCCCAACAAAGGCCAACCTTGATAGGCAACATCCGGGCAGAGCCCCAACAAAGGCCACTCTTGATAGGGAACATCCGGACAGAGCCCCAACAAAGGCCGCTCTTGATAGGCATCATCCGGACAGAGCCCCAACAAAGGCCGCTCTTGATAGGCATCATCCGGACAGAGCCCCAACAAAGGCCGCTCTTGATAGGCATCATCCGGACAGAGCCCCAACAAAGGCCACTCTTGATAGGGAACAACCGGACAGAGCCCCAACAAAGGCCGCCCTTGATAGGCAACATCCGGACAGAGCCCCAACAAAGGCCACTCTTGATAGGGAACATCCGGACAGAGCCCCAACAAAGGCCACTCTTGATAGGCAACATCCGGACACAGCCCCAACAAAGGCCACTCTTGATAGGCAACATCCGGACACAGCCCCAACAAAGGCCGCTCTTGATAGGCAACATCCGGACACAGCCCCAACAAAGGCCACTCTTGATAGGGAACAACCGGACACAGCCCCACCAAAGACCGCTCTTGATAGGCAACATCCGGACAGAGCCCCAACAAAGGCCGCTCTTGATAGGCAACATCTGGAACAGTCCCAACAAAGGCCGCTCTTGATAGGCAACATCCGGACAGAGCCCCAACAAAGGCCACTCTTGATAGGCAACATCCGGACACAGCCTCAACAAAGGCCACTCTTGATAGGTAACATCCGGACAGAGCCCCAATAAAGGCCACTCTTGATAGGGAACAACCGGACAGAGCCCCAACAAAGGCCACCCTTGATAGGCAACATCCAGACACAACCCCACCAAAGGCCACTCTTGATAGGCAACATCCGGAACAGTCCCAACAAAGGCCGCTCTTGATAGGCAACATCCGGACACAGTCCCAACAAAGGCCACTCTTGATAGGCAACATCCGGACAGAGCCCCAACAAAGGCCACTCTTGATAGGGAACAACCGGACAGAGCCCCAATAAAGGCCACTCTTGAGAGGGATCAACAAAGGCCACTCTTGATAGGTAACAACCGGACAGAGCCCCAACAAAGGCCGCTCTTGATAGGCAACATCCGGACACAGCCCCAACAAAGGCCGCTCTTGATAGGCAACATCCGGACACAACCCCACCAAAGGCCACTCTTGATAGGCAACATCCGGAACAGTCCCAACAAAGGCCGCTCTTGATAGGCAACATCCGGACAGAGCCCCAACAAAGGCCACTCTTGATAGGCATCATCCGGACACAACCCCACCAAAGGCCACTCTTGATAGGCAACATCCGGACAGAGCCCCAACAAAGGCCACTCTTGATAGGGAACAACCGGACAGAGCCCCAACAAAGGCCAACCTTGATAGGCAACATCCGGGCAGAGCCCCAACAAATGCCACTCTTGATAGGGAACATCCGGACAGAGCCCCAACAAAGGCCGCTCTTGATAGGCAACATCCGGACACAGCCCCAACAAAGGCCGCTCTTGATAGGCAACATCCGGAACAGTCCCAACAAAGGCCGCTCTTGATAGGCAACATCCGGACACAGTCCCAACAAAGGCCACTCTTGATAGGCAACATCCGGACACAGCCCCAACAAAGGCCGCTCTTGATAGGCAACATCCGGACACAGCCCCAACAAAGGCCGCTCTTGATAGGCAACATCCGGACACAACCCCACCAAAGGCCACTCTTGATAGGCAACATCCGGAACAGTCCCAACAAAGGCCGCTCTTGATAGGCAACATCCGGACACAGTCCCAACAAAGGCCACTCTTGATAGGCAACATCCGGACACAGCCCCAACAAAGGCCGCTCTTGATAGGCAACATCCGGACACAGCCCCAACAAAGGCCGCTCTTGATAGGCAACATCCGGACACAACCCCACCAAAGGCCACTCTTGATAAGCAACATCCGGAACAGTCCCAACAAAGGCCGCTCTTGATAGGCAACATCCGGACAGAGCCCCAACAAAGGCCACTCTTGATAGGCATCATCCGGACACAACCCCACCAAAGGCCACTCTTGATAGGCAACATCTGGACAGAGCCCCAACAAAGGCCACTCTTGATAGGGAACAACCGGACAGAGCCCCAACAAAGGCCAACCTTGATAGGCAACATCCGGGCAGAGCCCCAACAAAGGCCACTCTTGATAGGGAACATCCGGACAGAGCCCCAACAAAGGCTGCTCTTGATAGGCAACATCCGGACACAGCCCCAACAAAGGCCGCTCTTGATAGGCAACATCCGGACACAACCCCACCAAAGGCCACTCTTGATAGGCAACATCCGGACACAGCCCCAACAAAGACCACTCTTGATAGGCAACATCCGGACACAGCCCCAACAAAGGCCGCTCTTGATAGGCAAGATCCGGACACAACCCCACCAAAGGCCACTCTTGATAGGCAACATCCGGAACAGTCCCATCAAAGGCCGCTCTTGATAGGCAACATCCGGACAGAGCCCCAACAAAGGCCACTCTTGATAGGCATCATCCGGACACAACCCCACCAAAGGCCACTCTTGATAGGCAACATCCGGACAGAGCCCCAACAAAGGCCACTCTTGATAGGGAACAACCGGACAGAGCCCCAACAAAGGCCACCCTTGATAGGCAACATCCGGTCAGAGCCCCAACAAAGGCCACTCTTGATAGGGAACAACCGGACAGAGCCCCAACAAAGGCCGCTCTTGATAGGCAACATCCGGACACAACCCCACCAAAGGCCACTATTGATAGGCAACATCCGGATAGAGCCCCAACAAAGGCCACTCTTGATAGGGAACAACCGGACAGAGCCCCAACAAAGGCCACTCTTGATAGGCAACATCCAAACACAGCTCCAACAAAGACCACTCTTGATAGGTAACATCCGGACAGAGCCCCAACAAAGGCCACTCTTGATAGGGAACAACCGGACAGAGCCCCAACAAAGGCCACTCTTGATAGGCAACATTCGGACACAGTCCCAACAAATGCCACTCTTGATAGGCAACATCCGGACAGAGCCCCAATAAAGGCCACTCTTGATAGGCAGCATCCTTTCCTGTGTCTCTCTCTCTCCCAGTGGTAGAGGTTTGAGACGTCTCTGGACTTGTCCTGTCCCTGTATCTCTCACTCTCTCAGTGGTGGCAGTGTGAGACGTCTCAAGTCCCGGCCTGGCACTGTATCTCCCGTTCTCCCAGTGGGGGCGGTCTGAGACGTCTTAATCCCCGGGCTGGCCTGTCAGTGTATCTCTGCCTGTCCTAGTGATGGCGGTGTGAGACGTCTCAGGCCCTGGCCTGGGTTGTTACTGTATCTTCTGCACTCCCAGTGGTGGCAGTGTGCAACGTCTCAGGCCCCGACCTGGCCTGTTACTATATCTCCTGCTCTCCCAGTGGTGGTGGTGTGAGACGTCTCAGGCCCTGCCTGGCCTGTTACTGTATCTCTGCCTGTCCTAGTGGTGGCAGTGTGAGACGTCTCAGGCCCGGCCTGGCCTGTTACTGACCTCTGCCTGTCCTAGTGGTGGCTGTGTGAGACGTCTCAGGCCCTGGCCTGGCCTGTTACTGTATCTCTGCCTGTCATAGTGATGACAGTGTGTGAAGTCACAGGCCCGGCCTGGCCTGTCGCTGTATCTCTGCCTGTCCTAGTGGTGGCGGTGTAGGAAGGTGGATATCTGACTAAATCTGTTACCCCAACTTTTTGCCTAGTGTTTAGATGGTTTTCGACTTAGTTGGCCTGGGATCCTGCTATTCAGGGCCCCAGGCTGTCTGCTATCACTATAACATGGACTCCATGTACTTTAGGTACATATCCAATTGGGTATTGGGTCACCTTGTGAGCCCCTGTATAGTGTACTATAGGTACCCAGGGCATAGGTGCATCCAAGGCCTACCAGGGGCTGCAGCATGTATTATGCCACCCCTGGCTGGCCATCCAAACAGACACAACCGGCTGATCACTCAGCTGGGGCAAGGTGGTGTAATCACCCCTTGCTTAGATATAGTATTCTTATACCTACCATTATATAGAGACACATATGTACCTATAAGTCACTCCTATGGCAGGCCTTGACAATCCTGAAGGCAGAGTGATTGGTTATGTGTGAGATGGTGCTCTGGCATGAGCTAAGCCTGTCTGCAGCTTTCCGAACCATGTCCTTATAGCTGTTCTATGATATTGCCATACCATATACTCTTAAGTGCATTATAATCTTTGCGGTTAATGCTAACTTTGGTTTGGCTTTAACAAAACATGTCGTGTAAGGTGTCAAACACTTTGGAATACTACCCCCCCCCGCCAGTCCTGGTGGCGGGGGTAGCATTCCACCCTTCTAGAGGGAGAAGACATGTAGTTACTGCTTTACCCGGTTAAAGTTAAACAGAGCCTCAGCATCACAAAATGGATGCTGCTGCCACAGACACGAGTCTGACCTCCTGCAGCTGGACGAAACTCCGACAGGGGAGGCCTGGACAATAGGTTTCCTGTCAAGGGAGGTGCTGGCCCCTCCCCAGACAGCCTGTAGTGGATTGGGGCAGAGTGGGTTCAATGGAAACTGCTGTTTCCAGACACTGCTTGGGGCACACAAGGTGCTCTATGCATAGCTCGGTTCAAACCAGTTGCTGGGGCACTCCAGCCCCAGCTCTGGCGTGAAACTGGACAAAGAGAAAGGGGTGTAATTCCCTTTCTCAGGTTCCACCCATAGGAGGAACCTAGCAGGTAATCCAGCCCCTTAGTTTGGTATTAAGTTAGGAGCTGAGTCTACAGACATTAGATTATCCTGGAAGAAACTCTGAAACGAACTCTTGGACCTCCGACATTCCATTTCGACTGGAAGACTGAAGACATCTCCCTTGTGGTCAGGGAGTGACCACCCTGTGCAAACAGGCACCAACAGTAACTTGCCAGTTTGCTTTGTCGATGCTTCTGCCGGAACCCGAAGACTTAGCGATACAGCCTCTGGACTTCCAGACTTCTCTGACTCCGACCCACATCCACAGCAAAGCTGAGACCTGTGGCGGACACGAGAGACGTGGGACCGGACCTCCTGCAGTACCTGCTTTTTGCTGACTGTGCAGCTTCTGAGGCGTCCTCGAAGTTGTGCATTGGGGATTGAGAAGGCCCAACCCCGAGCAGTAAGTGCACCGAAGCTCAGCCCTCCACACTCCACGAGTGCCGCATGGGGCCTGTGCCTGCATTTCTCCTTGACGCGTCTTTGCCGTTGCTAGCCCGTTGGCTAGTGGCCCTCCTGAAGACATCCTTTTGAAACAACACCCCTTGCCTGGTTGCTCTGAGCTTGCTCCTGCTTTCCTGTAAAGTGGAAGCTCCCCAGACCTTACTGGTCTGAACAGAAGCCGATCTTCCTTCCTGCATGGGTTGCCTTTGCCAAGGCTTGTTGGGTCCAATCCGGATACCAACACCGCCAACTAGATCCTTTGTGGGACAGTCCGACTCCAGCTCCTGGTCATCATCAATGCCTCCTGGTCCCCGTGGCTGCAGAGACAAGCTTCATTTCCTCACGTGATTGCATCTTGACATCGCCTGGTTCCTTCCTGGTTCCTTCCTGGTCACTGGCTAGTGACCCAGACTCTGTCCCCTCTGCTTTCAGGTTCTTTACTCATTCGATCCACCCTTGGATCCATCCGGACACTTTCCTCCTGGTCGCTTGCAGCACTTTCTTGCAGCTCTCCATAGGATTGATCGACGAAACCCGACACGAAGGAACACCTATGCACCCGACTTCCCTGGGTGAGGTAACTCGAGTACTCCAGTGCTCCCGTGGGTATTAACTATCCAAGTGTCCTAGTTTAACAGGGCTTTCCCGTAGTCCATCCGGAAGTGTCCAAAATCTACTACGTTGTAACTTTTACGTTCCCATTATAACTCTATGGTAACTCTCGTGTGTGTTTAGACACTGCAAACGCATCCTGTGGGACTCCTACTTCCTAACCTTTGGTTGTCCAGTGTAGCCCCAGCGATTCCCTGGGCCCTAGGCCTATTCACCTGTTCTGAAGTGGTTCTTATACCACTTACTTAGTATATGGTTCGTGAGGCCCCTAGGGTATAATTGTATTTGTGCAACTTATAGTATGCTTATTGAGTCACTTGTGCTGTATCTCGAACTCTGACCTCATAAAGAGTGCAGAGGGGTTGTGTTAGAAATAAATACATATATATTTGATATATACCTTGTGTGGTGTCCTTTCATTTGGTATTCAAGGGGTTATTATTGGTAAAACAATTGGCTTCACATGCTCTCTGAAGTATTAGCCTAAGACTGCTTTGTCCATGCTACCCCTAGGATAGCTGGTCTATAAGGTTGACTTTACAACCATCAGCATAAGGGTTGTTTGGACTGATACAGGGTGCCCACTAGAATAGTGGACATCACATATCAGGCCAACTTCCCACAGGCGGTGTGAGACGTCTTATATAGTACCCAAGCCTGGCCTGTCACTGTATCTCCCGGTCCCCCAGTGGTGGCGGTGTGAGACGTCTAAGGCCCCGGCCTGGCCTGGCAGTGTGTGTGTGAGACGTCTCCGACCCCAGCCTGTACTGACAGTGTGTGTGTGAGACGTTTCAGACCCCGGCCTGTCCTGGTGAGTGAGACATCTCAGGCCCCGGCCTGTCCTGGGAGTGTGTCTCCGGCTCTCTCAGTGGTGGCAGTGTGTGTGTGAGACGTCTCAGACCCCGGCCTGTCCTGGTGTGTGAGACGTCTCAGGCCCCGGCCTGTCCTGGGAGTGTGTCTCCGGCTCTCTCAGTGGTGGCAGTGTGTGTGAGACGTCCCAGGTCCAGTGGCTGCCCGGATACTGTATCTCCTCCTCTCCCAGCGGTGGCAGTGTGTGTATGAGACGTCTCAGGCCCGGCCTGTCCTGGCAGTGTGTGTGTGAGACGTCTCAGACCCCAGCCTCTCCTGGCAGTGTGTGTATGAGACGTCCCAGGTCCGGTGGCTGCCCGGATACTGTATCTCCTCCTCTCCCAGCGGTGGCAGTGTGTTGTGTGAGACGTCTCAGATCCCGCCCTGGCAGTGTGCAGTCACTGCTGTGTGAGACGTCTCAGACCCAGGCCTGTCCTGGCAGTGTGTCTCCTGCTCTCCCAGTGGTGGCAGTGTGTGTGAGACGTCTCATGCCCGGCCTGTCCTGGCAGTGTGTCTTCTGCTCTCTCAGTGGTGGCAGTGTGTGTGTGAGACGTCTCAGACCCCAGCCTGTACTGACAGTGTGTGTGTGAGAGACGTTTCAGACCCCAGACTGTCCTGGTGTGTGAGACGTCTCAGGCCCTGGCCTGTCCTGGGAGTGTGTGTGTGAGATGTCTCAGGCCCTGGCCAGTTCTGGCATTGTGTCTCCTGCTCTCCCAGTGGTGGAAGTGTGTGTGTGAGACGTCTCAGGCCCGGCCTGTCCTGGCAGTGTGTGTGTGAGACGTCTCAGACCCCGGCCTGTCCTGGCAGTGTGTGTGTGAGACGTCTCAGATCCCGCCCTGGCAGTGTGCAGTCACTGCTGTGTGAGACGTCTCAGACCCAGGCCTGTCCTGGCAGTGTGTGTGTGAGACGTCTCAGATCCCGCCCTGGCAGTGTGCAGTCACTGCTGTGTGAGACGTCTCAGACCCCGGCCTGTCCTGGCAGTGTGTGTGTGAGACGTCTCAGATCCCGCCCTGGCAGTGTGCAGTCACTGCTGTGTGAGACGTCTCAGGCCCCGGCCTGTCCTGGCAGTGTGTGTGTGAGACGTCTCAGACCCCGGCCTGTCCTGGCAGTGTGTGTGTGAGATGTCTCAGATCCCGCCCTGGCAGTGTGCAGTCACTGCTGTGTGAGACGTCTCAGACCCAGGCCTGTCCTGGCAGTGTGTCTCCTGCTCTCCCAGTGGTGGCAGTGTGTGTGAGACGTCTCATGCCCGGCCTGTCCTGGCAGTGTGTCTTCTGCTCTCTCAGTGGTGGCAGTGTGTGTGTGAGACGTCTCAGACCCCAGCCTGTACTGACAGTGTGTGTGTGAGACGTTTCAGACCCCAGACTGTCCTGGTGTGTGAGACGTCTCAGGCCCCGGCCTGTCCTGGGAGTGTGTGTGTGAGACGTCTCAGGCCCTGGCCAGTTCTGGCATTGTGTCTCCTGCTCTCCCAGTGGTGGAAGTGTGTGTGTGAGACGTCTCAGGCCCCGGCCTGTCCTGGCAGTGTGTGTGTGAGACGTCTCAGACCCCGGCCTGTCCTGGCAGTGTGTGTGTGAGACGTCTCAGATCCCGCCCTGGCAGTGTGCAGTCACTGCTGTGTGAGACGTCTCAGACCCAGGCCTGTCCTGGCAGTGTGTGTGTGAGACGTCTCAGATCCCGCCCTGGCAGTGTGCAGTCACTGCTGTGTGAGACGTCTCAGACCCCGGCCTGTCCTGGCAGTGTGTGTGTGAGACGTCTCAGATCCCGCCCTGGCAGTGTGCAGTCACTGCTGTGTGAGACGTCTCAGGCCCCGGCCTGTCCTGGCAGTGTGTGTGTGAGACGTCTCAGACCCCGGCCTGTCCTGGCAGTGTGTGTGTGAGACGTCTCAGATCCCGCCCTGGCAGTGTGCAGTCACTGCTGTGTGAGACGTCTCAGACCCAGGCCTGTCCTGGCAGTGTGTCTCCTGCTCTCCCAGTGGTGGCAGTGTGTGTGAGACGTCTCATGCCCGGCCTGTCCTGGCAGTGTGTCTTCTGCTCTCTCAGTGGTGGCAGTGTGTGTGTGAGACGTCTCAGACCCCAGCCTGTACTGACAGTGTGTGTGTGAGACGTTTCAGACCCCAGACTGTCCTGGTGTGTGAGACGTCTCAGGCCCCGGCCTGTCCTGGGAGTGTGTGTGTGAGACGTCTCAGGCCCTGGCCAGTTCTGGCATTGTGTCTCCTGCTCTCCCAGTGGTGGAAGTGTGTGTGTGAGACGTCTCAGGCCCCGGCCTGTCCTGGCAGTGTGTGTGTGAGACGTCTCAGATCCCGCCCTGGCAGTGTGCAGTCACTGCTGTGTGAGACGTCTCAGGCCCCAGCCTGTCCTGGCAGTGTGTGTGTGAGACGTCTCAGACCCCGGCCTGTCCTGGCAGTGTGTGTGTGAGACGTCTCAGATCCCGCCCTGGCAGTGTGCAGTCACTGCTGTGTGAGACGTCTCAGGCCCCAGCCTGTCCTGGCAGTGTGTGTGTGAGACGTCTCAGACCCCGGCCTGTCCTGGCAGTGTGTGTGTGAGACGTCTCAGATCCCGCCCTGGCAGTGTGCAGTCACTGCTGTGTGAGACGTCTCAGACCCAGGCCTGTCCTGGCAGTGTGTCTCCTGCTCTCCCAGTGGTGGCAGTGTGTGTGAGACGTCTCATGCCCGGCCTGTCCTGGCAGTGTGTCTTCTGCTCTCTCAGTGGTGGCAGTGTGTGTGTGAGACGTCTCAGACCCCAGCCTGTACTGACAGTGTGTGTGTGAGACGTTTCAGACCCCAGACTGTCCTGGTGTGTGAGACGTCTCAGGCCCCGGCCTGTCCTGGGAGTGTGTGTGTGAGACGTCTCAGGCCCTGGCCAGTTCTGGCATTGTGTCTCCTGCTCTCCCAGTGGTGGAAGTGTGTGTGTGAGACGTCTCAGGCCCCGGCCTGTCCTGGCAGTGTGTGTGTGAGACGTCTCAGACCCCGGCCTGTCCTGGCAGTGTGTGTGTGAGACGTCTCAGACCTCGGCCTGTCCTGGCAGTGTGTGCGTGTGAGGCGTCTCATGCCCAGCCTCTCCTGGCAGTGTGTCTCCTGCTCTCCCAGTGGTGGCAGTCTGTGTGAGTCTTTCTAGGCCCGGCGGCTGCTCTCCCTCTGAACAGATCCCAAACCTCAGAGCTCCTCTGTTTCCGCCCCGAGCTCAGGAATGTTCTGGCAGCTCCGGCGCTGACCACAAGGTGGAGCCGCGACCGCGCGGAAAGGACAGGGAGAGGCAGCAGCAGAACCGCACAGGAAACCAGGGCAGAGCAAAGCCCACTGCCCTGGGGAGCAGAGGGGGGACAGAGGCAACACTCACTGCCCTGGGGATCAGAGGGAGCAGCACTCACTGCCCTGGGGGGCAGAGAGGCAGCACTCACTGCCCTGGGGAGCAGAGGGGGGACAGAGGCAGCACTCACTGCCCTGGGGAGCAGAGGGAGCAGCACTCACTCCCCTGGGGAGCAGAGGGGGGACAGAGGCAGCACTCACTGCCCTGGGTAGCAGAGGTAGCAGCACTCACTGCCCTGGGGAGCAGAGGGGGAACAGAGGCAGCACTCACTCCCCTGGGGAGCAGAGGGGGGACAGAGGCAGCACTCACTGCCCTGGGGAGCAGAGGGGGGACAGAGGCAGCACTCACTGCCCTGGGGAGCAGAGGTAGCAGCACTCACTGCCCTGGGGAGCAGAGGGGGAACAGAGGCAGCACTCACTGCCCTGGGTAGCAGAGGTAGCAGCACTCACTCCCCTGGGGAGCAGAGGGAGCAGCACTCACTGCCCTGGGGAGCAGAGAGGCAGCACTCACTGCCCTGGGGAGCAGAGGGGGGACAGAGGCAGCACTCACTGCCCTGGGGAGCAGAGGGAGCAGCACTCACTCCCCTGGGGAGCAGAGGGGGGACAGAGGCAGCACTCACTGCCCTGGGGAGCAGAGGGGGGACAGAGGCAGCACTCACTGCCCTGGGGAGCAGAGGGGGGACAGAGGCAGCACTCACTGCCCTGGGGAGCAGAGGTAGCAGCACTCACTCCCCTGGGGAGCAGAGGGGGGACAGAGGCAGCACTCACTGCCCTGGGGAGCAGAGGGGGGACAGAGGCAGCACTCACTGTACTAGGGATGAGAGGGGACAGGGAGGCCACGCTGCTCTATTGTTGAGAGGGGGCATGGTCGAGGGATCTTGGACGTGCACTGAGACATCAGTGCCAGAGGGGTCAGAGGCACATCCCGGCCACACTGTCCTAGGGATGAGAGGGACAGGGAGGCCACGCTGCCCTAGGGATAAGAAGGGACAGGGAGGCCACGCTGCCCTAGGGAGAAGAAGGGACAGGGAGGCCACGCTGCCCTAGGGATAAGAAGGGACAGGGAGGCCACACTGCCCTAGGGATAAGAAGGGACAGGGAGGACACACTGCCCTAGGGATAAGAAGGGACAGGGAGGCCACACTGCCATAGGGATCAGAGGGAAACTGAGGCAGCGCTCACTGTCCAGGGGAGCAGAGGGGGGACGGAGGCAGCACTCACTGCCCTGGGGAGCAGAGAGGGGACGGAGGCAGCGCTCACTGTCCTGGGGAGCAGAGGGGGGACAGAGGCAGCACTCACTGCCCTGGGGAGCAGAGGAGGGACAGAGGCAGCACTCACTGCCCTGGGGAGCAGAGGAGGGACAGAGGCAGCACTCACTGCCCTGGGGAGCAGAGGAGAGGCTGAGGCAGCACTCACTGCCCTGGGGAGCAGAGGGGAGACAGAGGCAGCACTCACTGCCCTGGGGAGCAGAGGCAGCACTCACTGCCCTGGGGATCTGATGCTGCCGTCGCCTACGGACAGGAAGGAGATGGAAGTCGTAGGATGATGGGGCGGGGTTGTCAAACCACGTCCTTGATCCTTCCCAAAATGGCTTCAGGCCAGGACATAGCACCGAGTCGGCCCTGCTGACCACCACGGAACACATTCGGGACTCCCTGGACGCTGGTCAAAGTGCCGCGCTGATCCTGTTGGATCTTAGCGCGGCCTTTGACACGGTCTCACACAGCATATTGCTGACTCGACTTGAGGCCATAGGGATCAACGAACTCGCCCTTGAGTGGTTCCGGTCCTTCCTCAAAGACAGGTCCTTTCAAGTTTCAGCCCCACCTTACATCTCCCAACCCCATTCCATCGAACAGGGAGTCCCCCAAGGATCGGCGCTCAGCCCATCACTTTTCAACCTATACGTCCAGCCTCTTGCAGCTGTGGCAAAAGAGTGGGACCTTACGCTTGTATCGTATGCCGACGACACACAGCTGGTCATCACACTCTCTGAAGGCCCTTCTACCTCGGCCACTAAATTCAAGGATGGGCTAGCGGCAGTTGCACAGTGGATGACACACAACTGTTTGCAGCTGAACGCCGGGAAAACGGAGGTGCTTCTCCTTGGCAAAAACCCTAGCCATTGGAGTGACCATTGGTGGCCCTCTTTGCTTGGTCCCACCTCCGTGCCGAAAGACGTGGTGAAGAACCTAGGTGTTTGGCTCGACTCCTCTCTTAACTTCCAGTCCCACACAAAGAAAGTGGCAGCTACGTGTGTGGGCCTAATGAGGAGTCTTAGCCCGATACTCGGTTTCTTCGACTCTAGAACCCGCCAACTCATCATCCAGTCCATGATTCTCGCCCGGCTGGACTATGCCAATGTGCTATTCTTGGGGGCAAATAAAGCAGAATTAGCACGGATGCAGCGTATTCAGAACTCGGCCGCCAGAGCAGTGGTTGGCCTCCCACGCAGGTGCTCGGCCAGAGCTACCATCCGCAATCTGCACTGGCTGCCAATTGAATCCTGCATCCATTTTAAAACCCTCACCACGGCATTCAAAATTCTTAACTCGGACTGCCCTGAACTCCTACGCCCGCTCCTTGTTCCCTACACCCCTCAGCGTACTTTACGCTCTTTAGGACAACACCTTGTGACAGTCCCCCGTTCCAGGCTGTGTAGAATGGGTGGACGTTCCTTCAAGGTCTTGGGGGCAAGACTGTGGAACTCCCTGCCTCTACACATCCGCACCCTAACCAACTTAACTGCCTTTCGGAAAGAATTAAAAACGCATCTCTTTTCCCTTATCTAGTCCTCTGTTGGTTATCCTCCTTCACCCCTCAGGCACTGGTTGGGTTAGCGCCGGGACGCCCCGTTGCTGGGGCAGCTGTTTGCGCTTTAAAAAACTGGATAACATAACATAACAGTGTAGGTTTTTCAGGTAACCAGAGATGTGTTCTTTACGCGGGTTGTCTAGTATGAGCCTGGCAGAAGCGTTCTGGATGCGTTGGAGTTTTTTCTGGAGTTTTGCGGTGGTACCGGCGTAGAGGGTGTTTCCGTAGTCCAGGCGGCTAGTGACCAGTGCGTGGGTGACCGTTTTACGAGTTTCGGTGGGGAACCAGCGAAATGTTTTTTTGAGCATGCGAAGAATGTTGAAACAAGATGATGAAACGGCGTTGACTTGTCTGGTCATCGAGAGTGAGGAGTCCAGGATGACGCCCAGGTTCCGTGCGTGGTCTGTCGGGATGGGTGCCTTTCCAAGGGCCTCTGGCCACCAAGAGTCGTCCCAGGTAGAGGGGGTGGTGCCTAAGATGAGGACTTCTGTTTTGTCGGAGTTCAGTTTCAGACGGCTGTGCTTCATCCACTCGGCTACTTCTTTCATTCCTTCGTGTAAGTTGGTTTTGGCGGTGTTAGGGTCTTTGGTGAGGGAGAGGATCAGTTGAGTGTCGTCAGCGTAGGAGATGATGTTGAGGTTGTGTTGGCGAGCGATGGTCGCAAGGGGGCTCATGTATACGTTGAAGAGGGTGGGGCTGAGAGAGGATCCTTGTGGCACGCCACAAATGACTCTGCTCCCGAAGAAGGCTTTCAACTCCTTGCATTTGCCGAAACCATCATTCACATCACTTTCTTGTTAGTGAATTTCGTTTGTTCTTTGTTTCGCTTCTGAATCACTTCAGTTTCTATTTTTTGTCTAGATGATTGTACTAATGGCCATGACTGTTTCTGACCCAGGTTAGAAACTGGGGCCGCGGAGGCATTGGGTTCCCCCATGTTCCTCTAGATCCCGAGACTGGGTGCCCTGGGTGGGGCCAGGAGGACACCCTCCATTAACTGTCTGGGCCACAGGGGAGGGGGTTCCCAGGGCCAAAATCAGCCAGGGAGGAGGGCTGCGTGTCCACCCACCCCCCATTTTACATTGGGCTGCTATTGCCCCAGGGAAGGGTGCTGCCCCCCCTTCCCAATTAAAAAACATACAGAGCCCCGGGGATGGGGTCTTTAGGGCCGATATCAGCCTGGGGAGGGGGGCTGAATGCCCCCTTCCTATTTAGAATGTGGCTGGTCTCCGGGGGTGGGGTCCCTAGAGCTGTGATCGGTGGAGGTGGGGGGGGTGTGTTTCTTAACCTCCTCCTGGGTTGCCTGCATGTGGGGAGTTGGGCACAGGCTCACCTATCGCCGAATCCAGCCAAGGGCTGTGTGGGGGTGCTGCGTTGGGTTCCTGCGGGGAGGGGGGGTTGGCCGCAGGGCTTGGCCAACAGCCAGGCGTGATGCTGACCCCCACCATGCACATCCGAAAGCCAGGCGCAATGCTGGGTTGGGTGTCTGTGGGGGGGTTGGATTAACGTATGGTAATTAAATATTACTTAATGTTAACCAAACCCTACAAATTTCCTGAAAAAAACAAAGGTTACAGGGATTTTATAGTTGGATGTAGAATTAAAAAAACGCCAGATATTCATTAAAAACTCAAAGGTTACAGGGAGGTTATGGGTAGGAAATAGAATTCTGAAAAATCTAGGAATTCACCAAAAAGCCAAAGGTTATAGGGACGTTATAGTTAGGTTCAGATTTTCCATGCATAAAATCATAGAAATTCAGCAGCTATAGTTAGGGTTATGTCAACAAACTATAACTTATACCTTCAGGTAACTATAACGTGTGCCCTTGCCATGCACTGCTAACTACCCCACCCACTTATTACATCACTCATGATATCTTCTACGAATCCATTGCTAATATCAGTGCAACATTTGCTGTCAAATTATTGATGAGAAAACTGTGCATGGTGGGGACGCTAGTTAAACTTACCTTAGGGCGCGGGTTATAGTTTCTTGACATAACTCTAACTATATATGCTGATTTTCTATGGTTTGGTGCGTCTAAAATCGAAACTTGACTTTAACATCCCTGTAACCTTTGTTTTTTTCAGTGAATAAATATATATATATATATATTCTGCATGCAAAGGATGCAGCAACAGAATGATCAAGCTGCCAGAAGTGTTTTATGGTTTAATAATCCGGCAGCTATATGCATAAAGCGTGCTGGAACGCAGCTAATAAATACAATAACAAGTACAAGTGTAAAGCTTCAAAGGACCACCCATTGGAGGGGTTAAAGTAATAAATGAGAACCATTGTACCATCATTCAATATTAAAGTAAGGATATGAGAACGACGTGTCCCAGCATGCACTGAATTCGAAGACTGTAGAAGCAACATTTAAATGTGGTCACCAAAAGCAAAGTAGGACTTGCATACACCTGTGATCAAGGTCCAATGAGGAGCAAAACTCGTAGAGAATTACTGCTGGAAGGTTGCTTGAGCAATGAATATTTAGGCATTGCAATGGGCGGTGCGGTTCATTTTTTGACACATCTGTGATGGAGACTGGAGTTGTCCATAGAGCTTGACGCTGCCGCTTAGCTTGCACCACCACACTAAAGCGCTCTGTATCGCCCACAGCGGACCTTGGAGAAGGTATATAGATATACTGTGTCCTTATAGTTGGGTAAGACATTATATAGGAAGGTTTTTTGTTCTGTTAATAACTTTGGGTTCATTTGATTGATGAGTCTGCACATACTTTCCAAAAAAAGTGAATCTACCTTAGATCCTTCCTGGAAAGTTTCACGGTGATGCACGAAGCGGAGGATGAGAAAAAGAGGGGATCCCAAACACGCAATTTTCCCACACATTTTCCATCGGAAATTTTAGAAAGTGCTACAGCCAAAATAGCTAAATGGAGTTACACTACATTTGGCAGACAGCTAGATTTTTACCCAGAAAGCATGCTTATTTTAGATTTGCTATAAATCCTCTCAGTAGTTTTAGAGAAATTAAGCTTCAAAATTATAGATATATTGACAGTTGGGCCGAAATAAAAAAATTCAAGCTTTCTGCTTTGCTAATGGGGATTTTTTTAGCGAGTGATCTGATTGGCTGTCCTCAGCATGAAGAGAAAATGTTGCGGGGGCCATTGTAGAACTTGGGGACTTGGTCCCAAACTGAAAATGTTTTTAAAAATACAATGCAAGGGGGCAGGGTAAAGGTATCCTGGCTCTAGTGTAGCAATCCCTGAGACACTACCACTGGGGCCAAAATAGTTGTAAAATGTTTTGGGGGGGTCCCCATGAGCTAGCGGAACTCCCACTGGACTGCAGAGGGAGTCCTTGGGGCAAGGCATGGCCAAAGGCTGTGCGTGGCAGAGCGTTGGCCACCCGTGTGGAGCTCGATATGGTAATAAGACTTTTCTTGATGTTAAAAAAAACTCTAGAAATTCCCTGCAAAACAAACAAAGGTTAAAGGGATGGTATATGTTGGAACTGGTACTTTTCAGTTGGCTAAGGTGGTTCCCAAGCCAGGCAGAACCTACCACTCCCGCCAGGAGCCGCTGATTACACTCACTGTATAACCTGCACTCACTCTTGGGTAGCTTGGCACTGAGCAGTCAGGCTTATCACAGAGGCAACGTGTAAATCATTGGCACAGCATTTTCACACAATAAATACACTGAGCGTCACAAAAGAGACTTCACACATGGTGAATGTAAAAAAGATTCTATTTAACCCACACATTAATTAACAACACATGAAAATCATATATTTCTGGGCATAAATCACACTTGGAAATATTGCTAGCAGTACTAGGACCAAGAGTGTTCAAATTACATCAGTAATTTTCACACTTGGTAAAAATCCTGTTTTACCCCCTAGCACCCTTACGCGATGCGATACGTTATCAGTACTGGGCCCAGCGTGGTAAATAACATCATTCAAATCTACACATTTCTACAGTGCACCCCAGGTCACAACAATATCAGGAATATGTACACACAGGAATCTATAACACTTTTCTGCAGCACCGTGGGCCAAGGCCGCATGGGTAGAACTAATGTCAAAACTGAGTATTCATCAGGTAATGAAACCAAGAGGTAAAACGACACTGCTGCGCAGTGCAACTATTATCAGGCTGTTCTCATGCAGTTCACTCTCCCACAAATACACCACACCGTAACGCTGTGCAAAGGATATCGGCAAGTCTGCATGAAGCACACTCAGACACACGGGCACTTGGCACCGTAAAGCGGCAACAATTATATAAGGCAAGTCAGTTAATAATATGAATGAGGACCCCATGGCACAATCCCTCCCACACCTCTGTAACCCCTCACCCCCACTACTCTGCCCACAGATTAGAGTAAAAAAATCCCTCCCTTACTATACCGGTTTAAGGTTGGAGTCACACTTAGTCAGGGGCCCTGGGGAGAAGGCTTGAGTAACTATCAGGGGTAACCAGGGAACAGTTGACAAATGGGGGGTTGGCCACTACTTGGGAAGCTCACACACTTTATGTGGAGCAGAAATGGCTAGAGGCTGTCCCGGTTCAATCAAGATGTCCCTCAATTCGTCTTCCGGCACCAGCTCAATTCTGCAAAGCACAGGCGGGTATAGCAGTCTCTCGACCCGCTTCCGATCGATCTCGGAAGTGTTCCTCGTGCTCGGAAGTGTTCCACAGCCCAGTCACTTACTCTCACCACACAGGCCTAATCCGGGCTACGCTACCTGGCAATTCGAAGTCATTGGGCATGGGAAGAAGGCAGTTGATTTGTCGCACCGAGGGCAAGTCAGAACACTCACTGAATGGGGGATAAAGTTGTACCCGCACCCCACGGAAAGGGATACACAACGTCTGATGCTGGTTGAACCGACTCGCTCAAGACAATCCAGTCACAATGAACTACGAGTCGTGTTCTTCGTACCTCCCTGGAAATGAGACACAATATCTGGTGCGTGATGATACAAGTCGCACCAGACAATCCAGTCACAATGAACCAAAAATTGGTTTTGACGTACCTCTCTGGAAATGAGGCACGTCTATTGCGTGATGATATGAGTTGCACCCAACAATCCAGTCCCAATCAACCCACGGTCAGGTCTGCCGTACCTCACTGGAATGAGGCTCAACATCTGGTGCACAATGATGTCAATCGCACCAGACAATCCAGTTACAATCAACCCACAGTCTGGTTCGCTGTATCGCCCTGGAACGATGCACAACATCTAGTGCTTGACGAGTCACATCAGACAATCCGGGCCCACACACACAGTCACAAGTTCTGTAGTACCGTATGAGGTGGAATGAGGCACTCTTTCTTACGGAAGTGCCCTCCCCCCTAAGGGTTGCAACCTGTGAATCGGACGCTGCAGGCAATGAGCATGCAGTCGGCGTGGCGCATGAGGAAGATGTGGCACGGATAACAAAGGGGCCATGCTGAGTCCCGCAATCGGTAAATACGCTCTCTACCAACAAGATACTTGTGCGTGCTGAGGCCCCATGATGCAGGGGCCACAATCCTTAGATGCATGCATGGTTTGGGGGCTCCCCATAAGGCAATCCAGTTTCCACGCACAAACTTAGTTCCACGCTTACACCGCGCTGCAGTCAGTATTGAGCAGATGAAGCAAGCGCTTGAGCGGGCACCGCTCTCCAGGTGAAACACATAGATGGTGTAGGTCCCTCACAGGAGATCTATGATGTCCCTGAGACAGGGGGCAAGCCAACACGCCCTTGGAGAGAACATGTCAGGGTGCTACACAGCAGCAGGCAGTCGGCCTAGGCCAGCCACTGTTCAGGCAAGATGCACGGTCCCTTCCAATGGCAGTCTCCTCCTTGTGCACAACAGATTCCTCTGGCAGGATGTCTGGTCGCATGTCCCCAAAGGTGTATCTCTGCCCTGCTGAAGTGTGGCACCAGTAGTTATACTGTAGTGTGCCTTTGAGCTTGGGGGTGATTCAGAGGGTTCCCCTTTGAACCACAGACGTCTCCCCTAAATTTCAGCCCAGTCTGCCATGAGGGCGGGGAACGCAGATCCATGATCTGGTTTCACAGATGCCAAGTGTCAAAACCTCCCCCTAATCTAACCAGCCAAGTCCTCAAATAGAAGAGGTCTGTAGTTCCAGTCGCATGCCCAATGTTTATGACTGTGTCTGGGGAATAAACAGATGTGCTCCCCCAGCCGGTGTGGACTAGAGTCAAACTAAAAGGCACACAAAAGAGTTTAGCGCAGAAAAATGCCCACTTTCTAGAAGCGGCATTTCTAAGCTTTTAATGACAAATCCACCTTTACCACAAGGGACGATTTGTCATCGTGAATCCAGCGATAGTAAACAGCACAAGGCTGCTCCTCTGTGAGCCACCGCTGCAGCTTAAAGTAATCTCAGCCAGTCCCCCATGTGAACGTATGGGGAGAGCAAACTTCATAGGTAGTGAAAACACACATGGGGGTTCTTCACTACCTGGGCAGGGAACACACATGTGCACATGCCCTGCACTTCACCTATCACTTGCTCCACCCCCAGGACTCACCCTAGTGATGCTCTAGTGTTAGTGAAATTATTCAGAAAAGGGGGTGGTGATGAACAGAGTGTCTGAACTAAGCAGACCACTCTTACCCAGTCCAAAGATTAGGGCTTGATCCATCACCGTTTTTCAGCTCACTGCACCATCCCAGCTCAGAACTTGGCTATATGCAAATTAGTCTGACCCTGGCCCAGTGCATCATGGGAACAGGGCAGACCAAACTACCAAGCCAATTCTTATACTGGGAAGGAAACAAGCTACCGGGGACCGGTTTCTGGCATTTCAGCCGTCTTCGGCCCGGCTTGCTTGAATCCTGATGGTGCAATGAGCTAGGGACTCACATCTGAGTATACCCTTGTCTCCTTTCTGGTGAAGAATTGGCTTGGTAGTTTAGTCTGCCCTGTTCCCATGATGCACTGGGCCAGGGACAGACTGATTTGCATATAGCCAGTTTCTGAGCTGGGATGGTGCAGTGAGATAAATAACGGTGATGGATCAAGCCCTGATCTTTGGACTGGGTAAGAGTGGTCTGCTTAATTCAGACACTCTGTTCATCACCACCCCCTTTTCTGAATCGTTTTTGGCCACTATAGGTGTGGCGGGGTATACTCAGACATGAGTCCCTTTCTCACTGCACCATCAGGATTCAAGCAAGCCGGGCCGAAGACGGCTGAAATGCCAGAAACCGGTCCCCGGTAGCTTGTCTCCTTTCTGGTGAAGAATTGGCTTGGTAGTTTAGTCTGCCCTGTTCCCATGATGCACTGGGCCAGGGACAGACTGATTTGCATATAGCCAGTTTCTGAGCTGGGATGGTGCAGTGAGATAAATAACGGTGATGGATCAAGCCCTGATCTTTGGACTGGGTAAGAGTGGTCTGCTTAATTCAGACACTCTGTTCATCACCACCCCCTTTTCTGAATCGCTAGTGTTAGTGAAAGGCACCGTCAGCATTGACCAATGATTTAGAAAGGCCGCCCTGAGCATACGTGCAAATGCTCAAATACAGGACTGCAATGACAGGCTTGAGGCATGTTTGAAAACACCATGAGGCGACTCCCTGCTGCAAGCTAAAACCGTAGTCTAAAAGTCATTCAGAAATGCCCCATGTTGACCATTGGAAGAGTGGACCTCCTAGGTGGAGAAACCCCACATATGGATTATTGACTACTTGGGCAGGAAACACATGTGCACCTGCCCTGCCTTTCCCCTTCCACTTGCCCCACAACTCAGGGCTTACCCTAGGGGTGTCCTAGTGGTAGTGAACGGCCCACTCAGCATTGGCTAATGGTTTAGAAATGCCACCCTGAGCATAAGTGCAACTGCGCACACACAGGCCTGCAGTGGCAGGCTTGAGACATGTTTGGAAGGCTCTCTCGTGCGTGGCACAATCAGTGCTGCGGCCCATTAGTAGCCAGTGCACTACCTGCCCTGGGTATGTGGGATACCTCTTTACAGGGTGCTCACAGGTAAAACACCTAAACCAATCAGGTAAGTACCACTTCCTAGCATGTGTAGGAAGGGCAAATGTGCGTTTACCCTGCATTGCAGTGGGAAGGGGCCCAGAATCCTAAGGTCACAAAAAGAAATCAGCAAAAACCAGGAGGAAAAGAACACACAGGTTTTAGAGAAATCCCGTCAAAGGGCCATGTCCAAAAGTACAGTTAGGTATGGGGAAAATATCTTACTTTACATTTAAAAAAATCTGAAATTCACTAAAAAACAATGGTTAAAGTGTCGTTATTTTCAGGTGAAAATTTCAGTTTAAACGTAACATTTTTAACTCTTAAAACAACTGAAATGCACTAGTTATAGGTTACTGAGATAACTAGAATGTGCGCCTCCACCACACTCTGCTAATGACCTCACAAGTTGCATCACTCACGACATATTCAATCAATTACTTCATTGATGGCATGATAACATTTCAAATGACATCATTGATGACATCACTGATAACATTTCAAATGACATCACTGATAACATTTCAAATGACATAATTGATGACATCACTGATAACATCTCAAATGACATCATTGGTGACAACACTGAGCCTGGTGAGAGCACAGGTTCTAGTAAACCTACAGCACTCACCAGCACAATACCTTATCTTGAAGCTATAAAGGTTTTGCACATCCTTGTGGCGTGGCGGGACCGCTCTTGTTCACTACTTTGTACAACTGACACCTTCCAAAAGGACTCGGTAGCCTTTCCCCAGGACCTACACCAAGCCTCCTCGAAGGTTTAGTTTACTTTGCTTCTGGCTCCTAAACCAGGCAAACCAATTTCGAACTGGTGTGAAAGCACTCAGTTAATTCTCAAGATGGACTCACTCTGCCCCAAATGCCCCCAACAAATGATTTTTCAGCATATAGATTTATAATTACAAACTAGGGGCCAGATGTAGGTAGGCATTTACCGGTCGGTAACGGCCGAATTCGGCCGTTACCGACCGATAAATGCAATCTGAGATGTAGGGCCCTGTATTTTACCGATTCGGTAAATTTACCGAATCGGTAAATTTACCGAATCGGTAAAATACCGAATCGGTATTTTTACCGATTCGGTAAATTTGATATGTAGGTGGGACTCTTCTGAGTCCCACAACCCTTACCGAATCGGTATTTTACCATCAAATATATTTGATGGTAAAATACCGATTCCGGTGTGCATGCACATGTGTGCATGCACACCTGTGCCATATGACAGGCAGACCTGCCCTTAGGGCAGGTATGCCTGCCACATGGCCCCCGAACCTTTTTTGGGGGTGCTAGAGGGTGTCAAAGTGACACCCCCTGCACCCTTGTCAAAATCGGTATTTACCGATTCGGTAAATACTGACCGGTAATGCCCCATTCATTCCTATGGGCTTCAAAGCCCATAGGAATGAATGGAGCATTACCGGTCGGTATTTACCGAATCGGTAAATACCGATTTTTACCGATTCGGTAAAAGGAACATCTGGATGTTCCTACATACCCCCCCTTCTTATTTACCGATTCTTAATTACCGAATCGGTAAAATTCGGTAATTAAGAATCGGTAACTTAGTCCTACCTACATCTGGCCCCTAGGATCTTGAACCCTGTACTGGGGGTTCAAGCAAAAATAATGAGCTCTTCTCATGTACAGTCAGCCTGCAAATAGTCTAAAAAACACCATAGTTGGTTTTCAGACCCGTCAATGCTTCTCAGGACATTTCGGGTCTGGCCAATCATATTTGATTTTCCACTCAGATTTTAATCCCTGAGGCGGTTAGCAAACCAAAGTGTCAACATAGCTTTATTCCTTCTTCTCATAATACTTCACAAACTACTGTTCAGATGTACATCCAACCACAAAAGAATTTTAAGTTGGACCAATCCCTTTCTTCCAGCCAAGTTTGGTTTACCATGTGGTAGTTTTTAGAGTATAGTTCAGCAATCCTTGCTATGGAATTTTTAATTGGAATCACGAGTTATTTGCCACAAAAACACACTTTTCCGAGTGAATGGCCAGCTCAACCATACGACTGTTGTGATTTCAAACATATGCAGTGAAAGTCAGGATTTGCGAGTCTCTTTCCGTGTCCTGGGTTTCTCGGTGCGGCGAGGTTCTGCGATGGGTTTGTTTGTTTTCAGAAATATTATGGCGCTCAACAGGTAGTGGATCAGTCGAAAGCAATGTTTGTTTTTAGTTGGTGCAAATGGATCAGAGAAAAACCCTAAACTCTGAGAAACAGGGATGGCAGAGATCCTTCCCTGTAGTTACTTGTAAGCAGAAAGCCAATGCACACAACAAATCAATGTGATATGGGTAATCACCAACAAATGTTAAGAAAGGAGTAACACGGATGTGTTCTTTTTGTGTCGTTTTTAAAAATTTTTGATATATATAGTGAGAACATGAAACCAGCCGACACGTGTTTCGTCAAGCAGGGAGTTAACCCGTGACTCTTCAGGGCTTTAAAGAGGGCATGAGGAGCGGGGTCGTGGAACGGTGATACTTCCGACCCGGTCCTAATCGGGTGTTCCCGCAAAGCGAACTTGATTGTGGGAATACGTCTGGGTATACGTGGATGGGCGATGGAAAACGGCGGGTAAAGCCGAGAAGTAGATAGAGTCGTCGTGAATCAGAACTAGTGTTCGAGGTCAGTCCAGGTGTAGATTGGAGGCGGGTCTCGCCGGGTATGGTGCAGACTCTCCGGTCCTCATGCCCTCTTTACAGCCCTGAAGAGTCACGGGTTAACTCCCTGCTTGACGAAACACGTGTCGGCTGGTTTCATGTTCTCAATATATATATCAAAAATGTTAAAAAACGACACGAAAAGAACACATCCGTGTTACTCCTTTCTTAACATTTGTTGGTGATTACCCATATCACATTGATTTGTTGTGTGCATTGGCTTTTTTCTTGGTGCGGTGACCTGCCAGGGTGGATTTATTTTTATTTACTTTATTTAATGCGATTTTATATAGCGCGAACTTTACTCGAAGTTGTCAGAGCGCTTTACATAAGAACAGTTGCAAAACATAAGGACTTAGAATTACATGCGTTACATAAAAGATACAAACAGAAATCTTGCAAATGTACAAGATGTAAAGTCACACAAGGAAGAGATACAAACAGAAAGAAAAATTGCAAATGTACAAGTAGTAAAGTCACTCAAGGAAGAGAAACAAATGGATATACTCTAAGAGTCACATAGGAATGGTAGAGAGTACAGAGGTCTACTGCATATACTAGTGATTAGAGGTATCTCTATATACATATAAACACATAGTAGATTTTCTCAGGTCAAGACACCCCAAAAAAAACAGGAGAGCAGAGTTCCATTAATTGGGGTCAGAGGGGGTCGCAGTCACAGCACCAAGGAAGGGTCGGAGGGATACAAGGGTATGGAGAAAAAGCAAAACAGAAAAGGGAAGAAACATTTGAGGATCGTCAAGTGGAAAACAAGCGAAAAGGGTAGAGGACGAGGGAATGGACAAGATGGCGGGTCGGGGTCCAGAGAAAAGCGTCCGAGAACAGCAGCAAAATGGCGGCCAGGACAAAGGAAAAGTAAAGAGGTCCATGAGAGTCCATGGCAGGACAGGCCGCTCTGATGAAGAGTGTTCTCTGGGGGCCTGGGGTGGGTATGTTCCGGAAGGGGCTGCGGTGTGCCAAGCAATATAGGTCAGGACTGGAGGGTAGACATGTCCAGGGTTAAATCGCAGGATCGCCATCACTCACTGCAGGCTCCGGTTTCCACAGGCTCTGGTTCCAGCCATGGATTACACTGGAGCGGTTCCTCGCAGGCTACTCGCCACAATCACAACTCCTCCCGGTCGGAGGTGGGAGAGCCGCCAGCTCAGACTCCATTGCAGCGAGGCATCTCTGCCAAACCAGCGGCCATGTTGGTAAAGGCTCTGTGGGCATTCCCTTCAGAAATTCGGAGGGTGCAAGCAGGCCATCAGGATCGTTCCTGGGGTCCGCAATGCGTGGATAAATGGCCGAAATCCTTGAGTAGGATGGCGGTTGGATGGGGAGAGCCGCCAGCACAAACTTTACAGCAGTGAGGCTTCTCCGCCGAGCCAGTGGCCATGTTGGTAGAGGCTCAGTGCATGCCCCCCCCCGAGAAACCGATCACAGCCGCGACCTCAGGGTCGCTAGAACAGGAGGCGCTGAATGCCGCGTGAGAGGAGGCGCTGGGTCCGGTGGCGCAGTGGGCTGATTGATCCAAGATTGTGGGTCCTATTTACGAACAACATTTATGGTGCATTTAATAATACTTCAACAGTGCTGCTAAAGTACTACAAAATGCTATTCACAAACCTACGATTGTAACGGTAAGTCACCACCTCATCCCCTCCTATCTTTTCTATGGGGAGACCCTCACACATGTAATTTTACTACTTAGTAGTAAATGTGAGAGGGACCAGGAGTGTGACTGAGGAAGGGGCATATTTACTACTAAATTGAAGGGTTTTAAGGAGGAATAAGGCATGGAGGACTAGGAAGGCGTTTAGGGAGGACAGTCTTCTTCTTCTTTATTATACAGTTAATAAAAACCGTAATGTACAAACAGAACAATGCATGTTAAATTAAAATTTTAAAATATATAAAAACATGATCAGGTTCTTAGTGCTGGGTGTTTATGCAGTGCAGTTAAAATAGTATTGCCAAACTTCCCAGCTCTTGCTAATGCCTGGGCTGAATTGTTGCTAAAACACAAAGTCGATGCTTCGCTGCAGTGTCTCAGTGATTGTTCCCGAAAGACGGGGATCAGTAGGCGACGTCGATCGGGGGCAAAGAATGGGCAACAGCAAAGCAGGTGGTGCCAGGACTCATGTTTATAGTTACAAAACCTGCAAGTGGACTGCTCATTCCACCGGGCCCACTGGGGGTTAAAGTCAAAGATCGGTAGGGCTAGCAGCCTCATGTATAGTATTTTGTTACGAGTCTGGGGGTTGAGGGAGTAGTTGAAGTATGTTTGAGGGAGGAACACGCACCCCCTCCCCAAAACAGAATACCCATTTCGATTCACAAACCACACTTCTAAAGTTACTACAACCAAAAAGGGACCAAAAAGAGCAGTAAAGTGCTCCAGCTCAGACCTGGGGTAAATCCAACACCACAAATGGTCAACCACTGGTACTCCAGCACCTTCCCACAGAAAATACAGGACTTCAAATAAACACCCATAGGAAATAATGTTAAATTAGATTACATTATTTAAAATAATTAAAAATATAAATAAATGTAATTTAATGTTAACAAAATACAAAAAGATAACATATTTCTTTAATTATGAAATATGTTACTGTTTGTTGAATTAATAAATGTATGTAATATTACAGTTAATTAAAATACTTTTAATTAAGTCTATCCATCACTTTTAATAATTATTAATACCTAATAAAAATATTTTGTTTTACTTGAGGTGGGAATGCAATTTTTAATTTAATTTTCTGAAAAATATTTGATTTAATATATTTGAATACGTTAAAGATTCAATTCAAAATTAAGTTAATAGTTCCTCTAGATTTTTTATTTTGTTCTATATTTAAAATAAATAAATAAAATTAATATACATTAAATTTGAACAAAAAAATATTTTTACTAAGTTTTTTTTTAGTTAAACAAACTATTCTACTTTTCCTTATAATTTAACATAGGGAGACGCCACAGTCACAGCGGAGATCTCGCTATGATAAAGCATAGTGGAATTTTAAAAGTTTTTAAACTTTATAATGAATGAGGAAAAATGATTTTTCTGTTAAAAATTAATGTCAATTAACTGTATATATTTATTTTAAATGTAGAACAAAATGAAAATATTACAGAATTATTAACTCCATTTTAAATTAAACCTTAATTTTGATTGAATATTGACCTTTCCTTATATCTCTCTCTCTCTCTCTCTCTCTCTCTCTCTCTCTCTCTCTCTCTCTCTCTCTCTCTCTCTCTATATATATATATATATATATATATATATATATATATATATACATTTATACATATATGTGTGTGATTTTTTAAACAAAGGATAAGAGATGTCTGTTTTTTGTCGGTGTGCCTACCTTCTATGTTTATAAAGGTTCGATCAAATGCTCATACTGAAATAGGCGCATGATAGTATGAACTGAGGGGGGTTTCCCTTCATGCAGTGCTTGGCTTCAGTTCTGTGTTATTTGCCATTGTGTGCAGGTCTGTAGTAAATGTTCTGTGGCAGGAGTGGTACTAGTGCAGCATTCTGTGGAAGGCGTGGTACTTGTGCACTGTTTTGTGGCAGTCGTGATAGCTGCTCGCTGGTCTGTGGCAGTGCAGTGCTTGTGTTCAGTTCTGCGAGTTTTGCTATTGTATGCAGGTCTGTAGCAGGTATTCTGTGGCAGGCGTGGTACTAGTGCACCGTTCTCTGGAAGACATGGTTCTTTTGTGCTGTTTTGTGACAGTTGTGATAGCTGTTCACTGTTCTGTGGCAGTACAGTGCTTGTGTTCAGTTCTGTGATAGTTGCTATTGTATGCAGGTCTGTAGCAGGTGTGATACTAGTGCACCGTTCTGTGGCAGGTGTGGCACTAGTGCACCGTTCTCTGGAAGACATGGTTCTTTTGTGCTGTTTTGTGACAGTTGTGATAGCTGTTCACTGTTCTGTGGCACTGCAGTGCTTGTGTTCAGTTCTGTGATAGTTGCTATTGTGTGTAGTTCTGTGGCAGGTGTGGCACTAGTGCACCATTCTGTGGGAGCTATGGTACTTGTGTACTGTTTCCTGGCAGTCGTGATAGCTGCTCACTGGTCTGTGGCAGTGCAGTGCTTGTGTTCAGTTCTGTGATATTAGCTATTGTGTGTAGTTCTGTGGCAGGTGTGGCGCTTGTGCACCATTCTGTGGAAGCTATGGTACTTGTGTACTGTTTCCTGGCAGTCGGGATAGCTGCTCACTGGTCTGTGGCAGTGCAGTGCTTGTGTTCAGTTCTGTGATAGTTGCTATTGTATGCAGGTCTGTAGCAGGTGTGATACTAGTGCACCGTTCTGTGGCAGGTGTGGCACTAGTGCACCGTTCTCTGGAATACATGGTTCTTTTGTGGTGTTTTGTGACAGTTGTGATAGCTGCTCACTGTTCTGTGGCAGTGCAGTGCTTGTGTTCAGTTCTGTGATAGTTGCTATTGTGTGTAGTTCTGTGGCAGGTGTGGCGCTTGTGCACCATTCTGTGGAAGCTATGGTACTCGTGTACTGTTTCCTGGCAGTCGTGATAGCTGCTCACTGGTCTGTGGCAGTGCGGTGCTTGTGTTCAGTTCTGTGATAGTTGCTATTGTATGCAGGTCTGTAGCAGTTGTGATACTAGTGCACCGTTCTGTGGCAGGTGTGGCACTAGTGTACCGTTCTCTGGAAGACATGGTTCTTTTGTGCTGTTTTGTGACAGTTGTGATAGCTGTTCACTGTTCTGTGGCAGTACAGTGCTTGTGTTCAGTTCTGTGATAGTTGCTATTGTGTGTAGTTCTGTGGCAGGTGTGGCGCTTGTGCACCATTCTGTGGGAGCTATGGTACTTGTGTACAGTTTCCTGGCAGTCGTGATAGCTGCTCACTGGTCTGTGGCAGTGCAGTGCTTGTGTTCAGTTCTGTGATAGTTGCTATTGTATGCAGGTCCGTAGCAGGTGTGATACTAGTGCACCGTTCTGTGGCAGGTGTGGCACTAGTGCACCGTTCTCTGGAAGACATGGTTCTTTTGTGCTGTTTTGTGACAGTTGTGATAGCTGTTCACTGTTCTGTGGCAGTGCAGTGCTTGTGTTCAGTTCTGTGATAGTTGCTATTGTGTGTAGTTCCGTGGCAGGTGTGGCGCTTGTGCACCATTCTGTGGGAGCTATGGTACTTGTGTACTGTTTCTTGGCAGTCGTGATAGCTGCTCACTGGTCTGTGGCAGTGCAGTGCTTGTGTTCAGTTCTGTGATAGTTGCTATTGTATGCAGGTCTGTAGCAGGTGTGATACTAGTGTACCGTTCTGTGGCAGGTGTGGCACTAGTGCGCCGTTCTGTGGGAACTATGGTACTTGTGCACTGTTTCCTGGCAGTCGTGATAGCTGCTCACTGGTCTGTGGCAGTACAGTGCTTGTGTTCAGTTCTGTGATAGTTGCTATTGTATGCAGGTCTGTAGCAGGTGTGTTACTAGTGCACTGTTCTGTGGTAGGTGTGGCACTAGTGCACCAACCTGTGACAGACATGGTACTTGTGTGCTGTTTTCTGGCTGATATTGTGCTCCTGTACTGTTTTTGCTGGAATATTGTTTAAGGTAGTGATGGTCCTTGTGTCCCGTTCTGTGACTTGTGTACCATTCCATGCAACATGTGATGCACAAGTACCATTTTTTGGCATTTGTGGCACTTGTGCACGTTTTTGTGCCAATCATGCTTGTGTAATGTTCTGGGACAGTCATGGAGTCTGCGTGCTACTATTTAAAGTGCTCCTGTAGTGTTTTTTGGCAGCCTTTGTGCTGGTATACCATTAAGTGGCCGTTGGGACACTAGTGCAGGGTTTCACAGCAGGCAGTAATGGCACATGTGTATGGTTCCGTGGCAGCCATGACAGTCGTGCATTGCTCTGTGGCATTTAAGGTACTCAGGCATACTTACATGGTTGGAGCTAAGGTCACTTGTGCACGGTCCAGTGGCAGGAATGACATTTGTGCACTGCTCCATTGCTGTTGGAGCACACATGCATACTTACATGACTGGCATTAAGAGCACTTGTGCACCGTCCCATGACAGCCATGGCATTTGTGCACAGTTCCGTAACAGCCATGACATTCGTGTACTGCGCCATTGCTGTTGGAGCACTCAGGCATACTTACGTGATTGGCTTTAGGGACACTCGTGCACGGTTCCGTGACAGCAAGGGCACTTGTGAATGGTTTCTTGGCAGCCATGCCATTCGTGCACGGTTACCTGGCAGCAATGAGCTTCAAGCACTGCTCCATTGCTGTTATGTCACTCAGGCATACTTACATGACTGGCAGTAAGGGCCCTTGTGCATGGTTCCATGACACCCATGGCACTTGTGCATGGTTGTTTGACAGCCATGGCGCTTGTGGACAGTTCTGTGACAGCCATGGCACTTGTGCATGTTTGTGTGACAGCCATGGCAGTTGTGCGTGGTTCTATGACAGCCATAGCACTTGTGTGCAGTTCCTTGACAGCCATGGCACTTGTGCATGATTGTGAGACAGCCATGGCGCTTGTGGACAATTCTGTGACAGCCATGGCACTTGTGCATGTTTGTGTGACAGCCATGGCAACTGTGTGCAGTTCCGTGACAGCCATGGCACTTGTGCACGATTGTGTGACAGCCATGGCGCTTGTGCACAGTTCCGTGAAAGCCATGGCACTTGTGCATGTCTGCCTGACAGCCATGGCACTTGTGCGCGGTTCTGTGACAGCCATGGCACTTGTGCACGGCTCAGTGACAGCCACAGCACCTGTGCACAGTTGTGTGACAGCCATGGCACTTGTGTGCGGTTCCGCAACAGCCATGGCACTTGCGCGCAGTTCCGTGACACTAGTGGCACTTGTGCGCAGTTCCGTGACAGCCATGGCACTTGTGAGTGGTTCAGTGACAGCCATGGCACTTGTTCGCGGTTCTGTGACAGCCATGGCACTTGTGTGCAGTTCCATGCCCACCATGGCACTTGTGCGCGGTTCCGTGACAGCCATGGTACTTGTGCATGTCTGCGTGACAGCCATGGCACTTGTGTGCGGTTCCGCGACAGCCATGGCACTTGTGCGCAGTTCCGTGACAGCCATGGCACTTGTGCGCAGTTCCGTGACAGCCATGGCACTTGTGCGTGGTTCCGTGACAGCCATGGCACTTGTTCGCGGTTCCGTGACAGCCATGGCACTTGTGTGCAGTTCCGTGCCCACCATGGCACTTATGCGAGGTTCCGTGACAGCCATGGTACTTGTGCATGTTTGTATGACAGCCATGGCACTTGTGCACAGTTCTGTGACAGCCATGGGACTTGTGCGCGGTTCTGTGACAGCCATGGCACTTGTGCACTGTTCCGTGACAGCCATGGCGCTTGTGCGTGGTTCCAGGACAGACATGGCACTTGTGCGCAGTTCCGTGAGAGCCATGGCACTTGTGCGCAGTTCTGTGACAGCCATGACACTTGTGCGTGGTTCCGTGACAGCCATGGCACTTGTTCGCGGTTCCGTGACAGCCATGACACTTGTGTGCAGTTCCGTGCCCACCATGGCACTTGTGCGCGGTTCCGTGACAGCCATGGTACTTGTGCATATTTGTATGACAATTCAGAAAAGGGGGTGGTGATGAACAGAGTGTCTGAATTAAGCAAACCACTCTTACCCAGTCCAAAGATCAGGGCTTGATCCATCACCGTTATTTAGCTCACTGCACCATCCCAGCTCAGAACCTGGCTATATGCAAATCTGCCTGTCCCTGGCCCAGTGCATCATGGGAACAGGGCAGACTAAACTACCAAGCCAATTCTTCACCAGAAAGGAGACAAGCTTCCGGGTACCGGTTTCTGGCATTTCAGCCGTCGTCGACCCGGCTTGCTTGAATCCTGATGGTGCAGTGAGCAAGGGACTCATGTCTGAGTATACCCTGCCACACCTATAGTGGCCAAAAACGATTCAGAAACTCTGTCCATCACCACCCCCTTTTCTGAATCGTTTTGTCCACCATAAGCGTGGAAGGGTATACTCAGATGTGAGTCCCTTGCTCATTGCACCATCAGGATTCAAGCAAGCCGGGCCGATGATGGCTGTAATACCAGAAACCGATCCCCGGAAGCTTGTTTCCTTCCCAGTGAAAGAATTGGCTTGGTAGTTTGGTTTGCCCTGTTCCCATGATGCACTGGGACAGGGACAGACTAATTTGCATGTAGCCAGGTTCTGAGCTGGGATGGAGCAGTGAGCTTAAAAATGGTGATGGATCACGCCCTGATCTGTTGACTGGGTAGGAGTATTCCGCTTAATTCAGAAACTCTGTCCATCACCACCCCCTTTTCTGAATCGTTTATTTGTATGACAGCCATGGCACTTGTGCACAGTTCTGTGACAGCCATGGGACTTGTGCGCGGTTCTGTGACAGCCATGGCACTTGTGCACTGTTCCGTGACAGCCATGGCGCTTGTGCGTGGTTCCATGACAGACATGGCACTTGTGCACGTTTGTGTGACAGAAGGGCACTTGTGCGCGGTTCTGTGACAGCCATGGCACTTGTGCACTGTTCCATGACATACATGGCACTTGTGCACGTTTGCGTGACAGAAGGGCCCTTGTGCACGTTTGTGTGACAGAAGGGCACTTGTGCACGGTTCTGTGACAGCCCTGGCACTTGTGTGCGGTTCCGTGACAGCCATGGTACTTGTGCAGGATTGTGTGATAGCCATGGCACTTGTGCATAGTTCTGTGACAGCCATGGCACTTGTGCGCGGTTCCGTGACAGCCATGGTACCTGTGCATGTTTGTATGATAGCCATGGCACTTGTGCGCGGTTCCGTGACAGCCATGGCACTTGTGCACAGTTCTGTGACAGCCATGGCACTTGTGCACTGTTCTGTGACAGCCATGGCACTTGTGCACTGTTCTGTGACAGCCATGGCGCTTGTGCGTGGTTCCATGACAGACATGGCACTTGTGCACGGTTGTGTGACAGAATGGCACTTGTGCATGGTTCCGTGACAGCCCTGGCACTTGCGCGCGGTTCTTTGAAAGTCATGGCCATTGCTTAATTTGTGCCGGTGCTTTCCGGTGCTCAGCACTGGCACTTGATTGCCAGCACCGGGGCTTATGACTGTCTGCCACATGGTAGTGGTGTCTGCCAATTTAGGTATGAGCACAACAACAACTTCTGTTTATTATTTCAATTTCAATGTCAGTTATTAGTAAGTGCTTCCAAAACCATTCTTATAGCTTTGGGGGCCTGTAATAGTACGAATTGTCACACTTTTAAGAGTGTGATGATTAATAGTGTGTTGGTGCTGTCATTGGCAGTGCTGCCAGGAGCAACTGATGGTGCAAGCTCTAGTGACCTCCTGTCGAGAGCCCCGGAACTATGCCTTTTATAAATTAAGCACTGCCTCCCTCCCTCCACCCCATGCCATGTCCTGTGTCCCCCTCCCTCCTCCACAACCCCTGAGCTGCCCCCCTGTGATCCACAGCTCCTGTGATGGCCCTCTCTCACCTCTCCAACCCCCCCCCCCCCCCCTCATTGCTTAATTTGTGCCGGTGCTTTCCGGTACTCAGCACTGGCACTTGATTGCCAGCACCGGGGCTTTTGACTGTCTGCCACATGGTAGTGGCGTCAGCCAATTTAGGTATGAGCACAACAACAACTTCTGTTTATTATTTCAATTTCAATGTCAGTTATTAGTAAGTGCTTCCAAAGCCATTCTTATAGCTTTGGGGGCCTGTAATAGTACGAATTGTCACACTTTTAAGAGTGTGATGATTAATAGTGTGTTGGTGCTGTCACTGGCAGTAGCAACTGATGGTGCAAGCTCTAGTGTCCTCCTGTCGAGAGCCCCGGCACCATGTTGTTTACAAATTAAGCACTGGTCATGGCACTTGTGCACGGTCGTGTAACAGCCATGAGATTCGTGCACGGTTCCCATGCAGCAACGACCTGACCTTCTCGTGCACGGCTCCGTGCCCGTCGTGCTCCGCCCAGGCCTCACAGGCCCGCACCCGCCAGGGCCGCACCCCCCAGTGTCGAACAAGGCCGCCACATTGACGAGCCGTCACTCCTGCACCAGGACGCATGGTTCAGTTAATTTAATGCTGACAGTTGAGGCAGATTCATTTAAGGGCCTGTGATACTGCAGCTTGATCTCACTCTGTCATTTATTCCATAACCACCGCCCCTCCCCCACCGGAGGGCTGCAGAGAGACTTTAATATTTAATAACTCGAGGAGAGGTTTGTTAGAGCACCAGGAGGGAGGCAGCGCTGTGCGCGCGATGCAGGGGGTGCTCCGTCCGCCGGGGGGCGCTGCAGAGGAGAGGGTGGGGGGCAATGAATAGAGGGGTGGAGGGAAGGGGGCGAATGCGATAGACCCAGTAGGATGATGCATGCCCCCCACTGAGAGGAGCCGAAAGAGAAGGGTGGGAGGAAGTCCTGGGGAAGGGAGTACAGCTCTAAAGGGACAGGGCACGGTAGACCTGGAGGTAAGGGTGAGAGGGGCCTGGTAAGTTTCCCTTTCTTCAGTGACCTGCTGGGCACCCCTTTCAGTGACCTGCTGAGCACCCCGTTCTTCAGTGACCTGCTGAGCACCCCTTTCAGTGGCCTGATGAGTACCCCTTTCTTTAGTGACATGCTGAGCAATCCTTTCTTCAGTGACCTGCTGAGCACCCCTTTCAGTGACCTGTTGAGCACCCGTTTCAGTGACCTGCTGAGCACCCCTTTCTTCAGTGACCTGCTGAGCACCCCTTTCAGTGACCTGCTGAGCACCCCTTTCAGTGACCTTCTGAGCACCCCTTTCTTTAGTGACCTGCTGAGCACCCCTTTCAGTGACCTGCTGAACACCCCTTCTCTCAGTGACCTGCGGAGCACCCCTTTCAGTGACCTGCTGAGCACCCCTTTCAGTGACCTGCTGAGCACCCCTTTCAGTGACTTGCTGAGCATCCCTTTCAAGTGTGACTTGCTGAGCACCCCTTTCAAGAGCGACTTGCGGAGCACCCCTTTCTTCAGTGGCTTGCTGAGCACCCCTTTCTTTGGTGACTTGCTGAGCACCCTTTCAGGGTGACTTGCTCAGCACCCCTTTTTCGGGTGACTTGCTGGGCACCCTTTTCTCCAGTGACTTGCTGAGCACCCCTTTCTTCGGTGACTTGCTGAGCACCCTTTTCAAGGGGGACTTTCCGAGCACCCCTTTCTTCAGTGACTTGCTGAGCACCCCTTTCTTCAGTGACTTGCTGAGCACCCTTTTCAAGGGTGACTTTTTGAGCACCCCTTTCTTCAGTGACTTGCTGAGCACCCCTTTCAAGGGTGACTTTCTGAGCACCCCTTTCTTCAATGACTTTCTGAGCACCCCTTTCAAGGGTGACTTGCTGCTGAACACCCCTTTCTTCAATAGCTTGCTAAGCACCCCTTTCGTCAGTGACTGCTGAGCCCCGCTTTCAAGGGTGACTGCTGAGCCCCCTTTTCAAGTGTGACTTGCTGGGCACCCCTTTCAAGGGTGACTTGCTGCTGAACACCCCTTTCTTCAATAGCTTGCTAAGCACCCCTTTCGTCAGTGACTGCTGAGCCCCGCTTTCAAGGGTGACTGCTGAGCCCCCTTTTCACGTGTGACTTGCTGGGCACCCCTTTCAAGGGTGACTTTCTGAGCACCCCTTTCTTCAATGACTTTCTGAGCACCCCTTTCTTCTGTGACTTGCTGAGCACCCCTTTCTTCAGTGCCTTGCTGAACACAACTTTCTTCAGTGACTTGCTGAGCACCCTTTCAAGGGTGACTTGCTGAGCACCCCTTTCAAGGGTGACTTGCAGAGCCCCCCTTTCTTCAGTGGCTTGCTTAGCACCCTTTCTTTGGTGACTAGCGGAGCACCCCTTTCACGGGTGACTTGCTCAGCACCCCTTTCTAGGGTGACTTGCTGAGCACCCCTTTTTTCGGTGACTTGCTGAGCACCCCTTTCACGGGTGACTTGCTGCTGAACACCCCTTTCTTCAATAGCTTGCTAAGCACCCCTTTCGTCAGTGACTGCTGAGCCCCGCTATCAAGGGTGACTGCTGAGCCCCCTTTTCAAGTGTGACTTGCTGGGCACCCCTTTCAAGGGTGACTTTCTGAGCACCCCTTTCTTCAATGACTTTCTGAGCACCCCTTTCTTCGGTGACTTGCTGAGCACCCCTTTCTTCAGTGCCTTGCTGAACACAACTTTCTTCAGTGACTTGCTGAGCACCCTTTCAAGGGTGACTTGCTGAGCACCCCTTTCAAGGGTGACTTGCAGAGCATCCCTTTCTTCAGTGGCTTGCTTAGCACCCCTTTCTTTGGTGACTAGCTGAGCACCCCTTTCACGGGTGACTTGCTGAGCACCCCTTTCACGGGTGACTTGCTCAGCACCCCTTTCTAGGGTGACTTGCTGAGCACCCCTTTCTCCAGTGACTTGCTGAGCACCCCTTTCTCCAGTGACTTGCTGAGCACCCCTTTCACGGGTGACTTGCTCAGCACCCCTTTCAAGGGTGACTTGCTGAACACCCCTTTCTTCAATGACTTGCTGAGCACCCCTGTCTTCAGTGACTTGCTGAGCACCCCTTCCTTCGGTGACTTGCTGAGCACCCCTTTCAAGGGTGGCTTGCTGAGCACCCCTTTCACGGGTGACTTGCTCAGCACCCCTTTCAAGGGTGACTTGCTGAACACCCCTTTCTTCAATGACTTGCTGAGCACCCCTGTCTTCAGTGACTTGCTGAGCACCCCTTCCTTCGGTGACTTGCTGAGCACCCCTTTCAAGTGTGACTGCTGAGCACCACTTTCTTCAGTGACTTGCTGAGCACCCTTTTCTTCAGTGACTTGCTGGACACCCCTTTCTTCAGTGACTTGCTGGACACCCCTATCTTCAATGACTTGCTGAGCACCCCTTTCAAGGGTGACTTGCTGAGCACCCCTTTCTTCAGTGACTTGATTAGCACCCCTTTCTTTGGTGAGTTGCTAAGCACCCCTATCATGGGTGACTTGCTCAGCACCCCTTTCTAGGGTGACTTGCTCAGCACCCCTTTCTTCGGTGACATGCTGAGCACACCTTTTAAGGGTGCCTTGCTGTACACCCCTTTCTTCAATGACTCTCTGAGCACCCCTTTCTTCGGCGACTTGCTGAGCACCCCTTTCAAGGGTGACTTGCTGAACACCCCTTTCAAGGGTGACTTTCTGAGCACCCCTTTCTTTAATGACTTGCTGAGCATCCTTTTCTTCAGTGACTTGCTGAGCACCCTTTTCTTCAGTGACTTGCTGAGCACCCTTTTCAAGGGTGACTTTCAGAGCACCCCTTTCTATAGTGACTTTCAGAGCACCTCTTTCTTCAGTGCCTTGCTGAGCATCTCTTCCTTCGGTGACTTGCTGAGCACCTTTTTCAAGGGTGACTTTCTGAGCACCCCTTTCTATAGTGACTTGCTGAGCACCCCTGTCTTCAGTGACTTGCTGAGCACCCCTTCCTTCGGTGACTTGCTGAGCACCCCTTTCAAGTGTGACTGCTGAGCACCACTTTCTTCAGTGACTTGCTGAGCACCCTTTTCTTCAGTGACTTGCTGGACACCCCTTTCTTCAGTGACTTGCTGGACACCCCTATCTTCAATGACTTGCTGAGCACCCCTTTCAAGGGTGACTTGCTGAGCACCCCTTTCTTCAGTGACTTGATTAGCACCCCTTTCTTTGGTGAGTTGCTAAGCACCCCTATCATGGGTGACTTGCTCAGCACCCCTTTCTAGGGTGACTTGCTCAGCACCCCTTTCTTCGGTGACATGCTGAGCACACCTTTTAAGGGTGCCTTGCTGTACACCCCTTTCTTCAATGACTCTCTGAGCACCCCTTTCTTCGGCGACTTGCTGAGCACCCCTTTCAAGGGTGACTTGCTGAACACCCCTTTCAAGGGTGACTTTCAGAGCACCCCTTTCTTTAATGACTTGCTGAGCATCCTTTTCTTCAGTGACTTGCTGAGCATCCTTTTCTTCAGTGACTTGCTGAGCACCCTTTTCAAGGGTGACTTTCAGAGCACCCCTTTCTATAGTGACTTTCAGAGCACCTCTTTCTTCAGTGCCTTGCTGAGCATCTCTTCCTTCGGTGACTTGCTGAGCACCTTTTTCAAGGGTGACTTTCTGAGCACCCCTTTCTATAGTGACTTGCTGAGCACCCCTTTCTTCAGTGACTTGCTGAGCACCCCTTCCTTCGGTGACTTGCTGTGCACCCCTTTCTTCAGTGACTTTCTGGACACCTCTTTCTTCAGTGACTTGCTGAGCACCCCTTTCTTCAGTGACTTGCTGAGCACCCTTTTCCAGGGTGACTTGCTGAGCACCCCTTTCTTAAGTGGCTTGCTTAGCACCCCTTTCTTTGGTGACTTGCTGAGCACCCCTTTCATGGGTGACTTGCTCAGCACCCCTTTCTAGGGTGACTTGCTGAGCACCCCTTTCTTCGGTGACTTGCTGAGCACCTTTTTCAAGGGTGACTTTCTGAGCACCCCTTTCAATAGTGACTTGCTGAGCACCCCTTTCTTCAGTGACTTGCTGAGCACCCCTTCCTTCGGTGACTTGACTTTCTGGACACCCCTTTCTTCAGTGACTTGCTGAGCACCCCTTTCTTCAGTGACTTGCTGAGCACCCTTTTCCAGGGTGACTTGCTGAGCACCCCTTTCTTAAGTGGCTTGCTTAGCACCCCTTTCTTTGGTGACTTGCTGAGCACCCCTTTCATGGGTGACTTGCTCAGCACCCCTTTCTAGGGAGACTTGCTGAGCACCCCTTTCTTCAGTGCCTTGCTGAGCATCTCTTTCAAGGGTGCCTTGCTGAACACCCCTTTCTTCAATGACTTTCTGAGCACCCCTTTCTTCGGCGACTTGCTGAGCACCCCTTTCAAGGGTGGCTTGCTGAAGACCCCTTTCTTCAATGACTTGCTGAGCACCCCTTTCAAGGGTGACTTGCTGAGCACCCCTTTCTTCGGTGCCTTGCTGAGCACCCCTTCCTTCGGTAACTTGCTCAGCACCCCTTTCAAGGGTGGCTGCTAAGCACCCCTTTCAACAGTGACTTGCTGACACCCCTTTCAAGGGTGGCTTGCTGAACACCCCTTTCAGGGGTCACTGCTGAGCACCCCTTTCTTCAGTGACTTGCTGAGCACCCCTTTCAAGGGTGCCTTGTTGAGCACCCCTTTCTTCAGTGACTTGCTGAGCACCCCTTTCAAGGGTGACTTGCTGAGCACCCCTTTCTGCACTGACTTGCTGAGCACCCCTTTCAAGGGTGCCTTGTTGAGCACCCCTTTCTTCAGTGACTTGCTGAGCACCCCTTTCAAGGGTGACTTGCTGAGCACCCCTTTTATCAGTGGCTTGCTTAGCACCCCTTTCTTTGGTGACTTTCTGAGCATACCTTTTCATGGGTGACTTGCTCAGCACCACTTTCAAGGGTGACTTGCTGAGCACCCCTTTCAAGGGTGCCTTGCTGAACACCCCTTTCTTCAATGACTTTCTGAGCACCCCTTTCTTCAGTGACTTGCTGAGCACCCCTTTCAAGGATTGTTGGACAGGCCGCATGAAGGGCTTGCTCCCTCCCCGCATGACAGGGCCCGAGCCCCAGCCCTCCAGGTGTTACCCACAGAAGCACCCCGCACCCCGTCTCATACGGGACTCCTGCCCCCGGACATCTCTGTATCATGGGGCCGAACCACTACCGGCCCTCGCCCGGCCCGGCCGCCATCTTGGACACTGCACCAAGAGGCCGCGTGGCCTCAGATCGACCCTTACCCTGGGCCTGGCCAGGCCCCGACATCCCGGCACCACCATCCACCCAGGAGGTGAACGGACCACTTGGCAGGTCAATGGGAGGAAGAAGTGTCGATGGCTCTCCCCCGCCAGGTGCCGATCGCCCCCCAGCTCCCCTGGGCACTGGCTCCACCCCCTGCTGGGTGTCTGGACTCCCTCATCCCGGACCTCCCGACCTCCAAGTGCGAGGGTCCGGACATCAAAGGGCGCCAGACCTATAACTAGGGCAGCTCCAGAGCAGGAAGGCAGTTGTATCCTGGAGTCGAGAGACACCGTGAAGAACTCATCCTTGACGGACTACTGGCGCTGCCGTAGCCCTGCCTTGCGAACTATCGTCCTGCCTGCTGGCGCTGCCGCAACCTTCTGCATCCTTCATCCTCGTCGGGACCTGCTAGCGCTGCCGCGGACCGTTGTAACTACCACCTTCACCGGGACCTGCTGGCGCCGCCGCGGACCGTCACTACCTACAATCATCTCGGGACCTGCTGGCGCTGCCGCGGCCCGTCCACCTAGAACGCCGAGCTCGAGGATTGTGAGCTATTCATCATACCCTCACAACTACCAGATTGGTAACAAGACTGTCCCGCTACCCCCTTCCCATCCAAAAGACTAGAATCGAGGGGACCCCTGAGTCCAGACCTCCTTGTACCATTCCACCGTACTTAAAGATTGCTTATAAAGAACGTTAAACCTTATCTTTGTGTGGTGTACGTCTGTGGGGGGGAAGTTACTCGTCTGTACGATCGCTGGAGACGGCTCTCCCTGGAGACCTCTCCCCTTGTCCTCGGCCGGCCCTCCCGGTCCGTCTAACATTGGTGGCCAGTGGCGCGATCCGAATCAACGCGTAATCGTACAGAGAGTAGCTCACCCCACGACGAAACCACAATGACAACCAAAGAGAGCGGATCCACCGAGAAATTCCAGATGGAGAAATTGGAAGAGTACAGCCATCGTGAATTAAAACAATTCTGCATTGAACTAGGCATTGCTACCACCGGTCTGAGTACTAAAGACGATTTCAAGCAGGCCATTGAGTCATGGGCAGAAACCGGGGCCGTCAGACCCCCGGACCAAAACGTTGCAGCATCAGAGAGGAACACCACGGCTCCCGAGGAGCGAAGAACGGGTCTCTCGCAAGAAGAGATACAAGAGAGAGAAAAAAACAGACTACATGAGTTAGAAATGGCCCGACTCAAAATGGACGGTGAACTCAAATTAGCCGAACAAAAACTGAACCTAGAACATCTGCGGCTCCGAGAAGAACGGGAAGAAAAACAGAGGCAGAGAGAGCTCGAAGAAAAGAGATTAGCGTACGAACACGAGCGCCAACTAGCAGAAATAAACCTACGGAAGCAGAACAAAGAACTGGGGGTGCCCGAGCAACCGCGCACCCCAGGAGCGACAGAAAAGAAAGTACACATCCCCAAGGATGTCGTTCGAGAGTATTTTTGAGATGACGACATACAACAGTGGTTCAAGGCCTACGAGATCGCCATGACCTCCCACCGGATCGATCGAAGTGACTGGGGAGCCGGTCTATGGGGGAGGTTCGTCAATGAAGGCCGCGATGCCTTGTTACAGCTCCCAGACCATCTGATGACCTCCTATGACCACATGAAGGTGGCCCTCCTCACCCGATATGGGCTCACACCCGAAATGTACCGCCAGAGGTTCCGAGACTGCACCCGGATCCCGGGTACAACTTGGGTGGAATATGTAAACTATTTCAGCCGAGCCTTCGAGGGTTGGATCAAGGGAAGCCATGTGACGACCTACGAGCCACTTTTTAATCTCATGGTGTGGGAGCACCTCTCTAACAACTGCTTCGTCGAGCTCAGGCAGCACCTCCTCGACAGTAAATTGACTGACCCACGGCAGCTCGCCGCCGAGGCTGACCGGTGGGAGAGCACTCGAGTAGGCCGGAGTGGGCCACACGAACAGAACCGGAACAACCAAGGTCAGCACCGTCCCCGAGGAGGAGGAGGAGGCCAGGGATGAGGAAGAGACACCGTCCCGGCCGCTCCCGCTGCCAGCACCCCGCCCCCGGCCAACCGGGGCAACCCCCCGGTGCGCCCGGGGTTCCGAGCCAATGTCACGTGTCACCGATGCCAGCGAGTCGGCCACTACGCCAATGACCCGAACTGTCCACAGAACCAGACTCCGAGACCCCGCCAGGTAGCTGCCGCCGCCCTGGGGGGAGAACAAATCTCCGAAGAACAGGAAGAGTGCGAACAAGAACAACAAGAGTGGGAACCGGCCGCCATGGTCCTAGCGTGCCTAGGGGGAAGAGACATGGTCCCGCGGGCTCCCCTACCCGCCAACACCAGGAAATATAGTCAGTGGGTGAACATTAATGGGCGCAGGGCCGAAGCACTACGTGACACAGGGGCCAGTGTGACGGCCGTCCGCTGTCACCTGGTGACCCCAGAACAGATCCTGCCGAACATTCTCTGCCCCGTCCGTTCAGCCGACAATTCGGAGAGTCTATGTCGGATGGCCTGCGTCCCCTTCGAATGGGGAGGAGTCTCCGGCATGTTGAAGGTGACGGTCCGAGATGACGCCCCCGTGGACTGTCTCCTGGGGAATGATCTTGAGAGTTCCCCGTGGGCCGCCGTAGAAAGAAAAGAGCACCTGGGGATGTTGGGCCTCCCGGACTGGGCGTGCGTAACCACCCGGTCCATGGCCGCCCGTACCATCCCCCGACCAGAAGAACCCGAATGGCCAGCACCTCCTCCCCCGATCGCTCCAGTAGAGGACACCGACCCCCCAGAGCAAACTCCCGAAGGGCTCGCTCCGCCCCAGGACCTTCCCGGCCTGGCTCAGTGGCGTCAAGAGGGGGGGCCCACCCAGGAACAGTTCCGTCAAGAGCAGAAAACCTGTCCCTCCCTCGAGGGACTCCGCCAGCAAGCCCTCGCCCTGAGCGCAGGGGACACCACTGGAGCCCATTGGATCTATTGGGACAACGACCTGTTGTACAGTGAACAGAGAATCGCGGAGTTAGGGGCCAGTCGAGTGCTGGTGGTGCCCCTCCGTTTTAGAGACTTCTTGTTAAATTTGGCCCACGATGTCCCCCTGGCTGGACACCTGGGTCAAGACAAAACCTACAGTCGCCTGGTGACCCACTTTTTCTGGCCCAAGATGAGAAATGACGTCCTCAACCACTGCCGGTCCTGCCCCACGTGCCAGGCCAGCGGGAAGAGCGGCCGCAAACTTAAAGCACCTCTGCAACCCTTCCCAGTTGTCACCACCCCGTTCGAGAGGGTGGGAATAGACATTGTGGGGCCCCTGGACCCCCGTACAGCACAAGGACATCGGTTCATCCTGGTACTGGTGGACCACGCCACCCGCTACCCGAGGCTGTTCCCCTGCGAACCGTAACAGCCCCGGTGGTCGGCCGGGCCTTAATGGGGATCTTCTCCCGGGTGGGCTTTCCCCGAGAAGTCGTCAGCGACAGAGGCACAAACTTTATTTCAAAATATATGAAGTCCCTCTGGCAACAGTGCGGGGTCACCTACCGATTCACGACCCCCTATCACCCTCAAGGAAACGGACTAGTCGAGCGGTTCAACCGCACGCTCAAAGGGATGATTGGGGGGTTGGAAGAGCCCCTCTGTCGCCAATGGGATGTGCTACTGCCGTGCCTCCTCTTCGCATATCGAGAAGTCCCCCAGAAGTCCCTCGGCTTCAGCCCGTTCGAACTCTTGTACGGACACCCTGTGCGAGGGCCCCTCAGCCTAGTCAAAGAAGGTTGGGAGATGGCCCCCCTAAAGACCCCTCCAGATGTCTTCAAGTACCTCCTGACCCTACGCAATCAGACCAGGCGATTCAGAGAAATGGCGAAAGCGAACCTGGAGGCCAGTCAGGAGGACATGAAGAAATGGTATGATCAGAACGCCTCCTCTATCGAATTCGAACCTGGCCAACAAGTGTGGGTGATGTCCCCCACCGAACCATGTGCCTTGCAGGACAAGTAGACGGGGCCCTTCAAAGTGGTCGAGCGCAAGAGCCCCGTCACCTATCTCATCGATATGGAATCTCCACGGAACCCCCTCCGGGTCCTCCACGCCAATAGACTCAAACCCCACTTTGTGCGCTCGGAGCTCAGCCTCCTGATGGCTACAGATAGCGGAGCAGAAGAAGACTCCGAGCCTCTCCTTGATCTCCTAAAGACCCGAGAGAAAGATGGTTCCGTGGACGGGGTCCGACTCTCAGATGCCCTCACCCGGAGCAGCGCCAAGGCTGCCGGGACCTCCTGCTGCAGTTTGCGACCCTGTTTTCCCTCACTCCAGGGGTCACCCCCTGGTGCTTGCATGACGTGGACACTGGGGACAGTCCCCCTAGCAGACATTGGGCGTACCGCGTACCAGATCGGGTACGGGCCTGCATCCAAGAGGAGGTGTCAAAGATGCTCACGATCGGGGTCATCGAGCCTTCGGACAGCCCCTGGGCCAGCCCGGTCGTGCTGGTCCCCAAAGCTGCTGCCCCCGGCACCCCTCCTGAGCTCCCATTCTGCGTCGACTATCGGGGCTTGAACGCTGTCACCAGAACCGACGCTCATCCCATTCCCCGAGCAGATGAACTGGTCGACCGCATGGGGGCTGCCCGCTACCTCAGCATCTTCGACCTGACGGCGGACTATTGGCAGATCGGTCTCACACCCCGGGCTCAAGAACGATCCGCCTTTTCCACTCCCGATGGCCACTACCACTTCAAAGTCATGCCGTTCGGCATGAAGAATGCTCCAGCTACTTTTCAGCGACTGGTGAACCAGGTCTTGGCGGGGCTCGAGGAGTTCAGCGCCGCCTACCTGGACGATATCGCTGTGTACAGCCGCCACTGGTCCGACCACCTCCACCACCTCCGACAGGTCCTGCAGGCCCTCCAACGGGCCGGCCTCACAATCAAGGCCAGCAAGTGCCAAATTGGTCAGGGGTCCGTGACCTATCTCGGACACCAGGTGGGAAGCGGTCGGTGGCCCCTCTTCAACTCAAGATCGCTGCCATCCAGTCCTGGCAGGCTCCCGTCACGCAGACCGAGGTCCGAGCCTTCTTGGGGCTCACCGGCTACTACCGGCGGTTCGTGAGGCACTATGGCAGCATTGTGGGGCCCCTCACGGAACTCACATCCAAAAACCACCCGAAGAAGGTCAACTGGACCCCAGACTGTCAAGCGGCCTTCGAGAAGCTGAAGGCCGCATGTGCACTGCCCCTGTGCTCCAGGCCCCCGACTACAGTCGGGAATTCATCGTACAAACGGATGCCTCCGACCATGGCATTGGGGCGGTCCTTTCCCAATTGAACCCCGAAGGACTTGACCAACCAGTGGCCTTCATCAGCAGACGCCTCCTGGCCCGAGAACAGCGCTGGAGCACCATCGAGAGGGAAGCCTTAGCAGTGGTATGGGCCCTCAAAAAGCTCCGGCCCTATCTCTTCGGTACCCACTTCCGGGTGCAGACTGATCATCGGCCCCTGCAGTGGCTAATGCAGATGCGGGGGGAAAACCCCAAACTATTGCGCTGGTCCATCTCCCTGCAGGGGATGGACTTCACTGTGGAACATCGACCTGGCCAAGACCACGCCAACGCAGATGGCCTGTCACGCTTTTTCCGCCTCGACGAGGAGAGTCCCCAAGAGGATGGGTGACTCTCCCCGCCTTCAGCTGGGGGGGACGCATGTTGGACAGGCCGCATGAAGGGCTTGCTCCCTCCCCGCATGACAGGGCCCGAGCCCCGGCCCTCCAGGTGTTACCCACAGAAGCACCCCGCACCCCGTCTCATAAGGGACTCCTGCCCCCGGACATCTCTGTATCATGGGGCCGAACCACTACCGGCCCTCGCCCGGCCCGGCCGCCATCTTGGACACTGCACCACGAGGCCGCGTGGCCTCAGATCGACCCTAACCCTGGGCCTGGCCAGGCCCCGACATCCCGGCACCACCATCCACCCAGGAGGTGAACGGACCACTTGGCAGGTCAATGGGAGGAAGAAGTGTCGATGGCTCTCCCCCGCCAGGTGCCGATCGCCCCCCAGCTCCCCCGGGCACTGGCTCCACCCCCCTGCTGGGTGTCTGGACTCCCTCATCCCAGACCTCCCGACCTCCAAGTGCGAGGGTCCGGACATCAAAGGGCGCCAGACCTATAACTAGGGCAGCTCCAGAGCAGGAAGGCAGTTGTATCCTGGAGTCGAGAGACACCGTGAAGAACTCATCCTTGACGGACTACTGGCGCTGCCGTAGCCCTGCCTTGCGAACTATCGTCCTGCCTGCTGGCGCAACCTTCTGCATCCTTCATCCTCGTCGGGACCTGCTGGCGCTGCCGCGGACCGTTGTAACTACCACCTTCACCGGGACCTGCTGGCGCCGCCGCGGACCGTCACTACCTACAATCATCTCGGGACCTGCTGGCGCTGCCGCGGCCCGTCCACCTAGAACGCCGAGCTCGAGGATTGTGAGCTATTCATCATACCCTCGCAACTACCAGATTGGTAACAAGACTGTCCCGCTACCCCCTTCCCATCCAAAAGACTAGAATCAAGGGGACCCCTGAGTCCAGACCTCCTTGTACCATTCCACCGTACTTAAAGATTGCTTATAAAGAACGTTAAACCTTATCTTTGTGTGGTGTACGTCTGTGGGGGGGAAGTTACTCGTCTGTACGATCGCTGGAGACGGCTCTCCCTGGAGACCTCTCCCCTTGTCCTCGGCCGACCCTCCCGGTCCGTCTAACAAGGATGGCTTGCTGAACACCTCTTTCTTCAATGACTTGCTGAGCACCCTTTTCAAGGGCGACTTTCTGAGCACCCCTTTCTGTAGTGACTTGCTGAGCACCGCTTCCTTCTGTGACTTGCTCAGCACCCCTTTGAATGGTGACTTGCAGAGCGCCCCTTTCTTCAGTGACATGCTGAGCACCCTTTTCAAGGGTGACTTTCTGAGCACCCCTTTCTTTAGTGACTTGCTGAGCACCCCTTTCTTCAGTGACTTGCTGAGCACACCTTTGAGAAGTTGCCCTGGTATATGATGCTCACTAGTTCTAGTGATCACCTTGTACCATGCCAAGCAACCCGTATGATGATTGGTTGTAAGTCAACCTTATAGACCAGCTATCCTAGAGGTAGCGTGGGCAAAGCAGTCTTAGGCTAAACTCTGTAAAGGCATGTGAAGCAAGCTGTTTTACCATACACAATCCCCTTGAATGCCAAATGAACGGACACCACACAGACATATATTGAAAATATATATATATTTATTTACTACAAATATCCCCTATACTCTTTATGAGCACAGAAGCAAATGCGTTAAAACAAAACACAGTTTAAATATACAAAAGTTGCACAATATGGATGAGCCCTAGGGGCCACCTAAACCATATACTAAAATAGTGGTATAAGAACCACATAACTGAAAGGAAGTGGGCCTAGGGCCTTGGGAATCGTTGGAGCTGTTCAGGACTAACATTGAAGAAGTCGGGAAAGGCCGTGGGACTCGGTTGCAGCGCTTAAAGTGCACGCATACACCAATGCAATGTCAATGGTGCGTAAAAGTTACAAAGTTAGTGTTTAAGGAACCTTCCGACTGACCTAGAAGGACAAACCTTTAGACCTAGACACTAGAGGTGTGTCCCAGTGTAGGAACACCGGCGTTGCTGAGTTACCTCACCCACAGGAAGCGGGTGCACAGGTGCGAAGTAGTGTTGGGTTTCGTCACGCAGGTCAATAGTGCCTGAAGATGAAGATGCTGCAGGTGGGGCATCGAGGAGAGTTCCGATGGATCCAAGGGTGGATCTGAAGTGGTGAAGACCTGAAAGCAGAGGGGACAATGTTCAAAGTCACTAGCCAGTGACTACCGTGGAACCAGGCGATGTCGGGTGCAAACAGGCGATGAGGTGTAGCTTGTCTCTGCAGCCACGTGGACACGAAGAGGTCGAGGACATCCAGAAGTCAATCACGAGCTGTCCCATGAAGGCTCTAGCTGATGGCGGTGTCGGCAACTTGATTGGAGCAAACAGGCCTAGGCTAATGCAAGCCACGCAGGAAGTGAAGAAAGCTTATCACTCGGACCAGCAAGGTCAGAGCGGGTGCTCCTTTTTACAGGATCAAGGGAAAGTCTGGAGCAACCCAACCCGCAGTATTGATTTCGGATTTCGTTGCCAAGATGGCCGCTAGCCACGTGGCAAGTGACCGGGATGGCGCGTCAAGTGGCAAGATGCAAAAGGGCCCCACGCAGATCGTGGAGATGCTGGGGGGCTGATCTTCGGTGCAAATGCTGCTCGGTGGTGAGGCTTCTCAAACCCCAAAGCACAGCGTCGTGGGTGCCTTAGGTGCTGCGCAGTCAGCTTCTTGGGGGTCTTTCGAGATGGACGGTCCCACGTCTCTCGGTGCCTCCACGGGTCTCTTCTTTGTAGGGACTGTGGATCGGGCTCTGAGATGTATGGGAGTCTGGGTCTAGTTGGGCTCTGGGCTCCGGCTCCGGCAGCAGGCGGTGGCAAAGCAGACATCGAGTTGCTGGATGGTGCCTGGGTTCACTGGGTGGCCACTCCTTGGCCACAAGGGAGATACTCTTCAGTCTTCTGTGCAGCAGAATATCGAAGTCCAGTCTTCTTCTTTGTTTCAAGTTGATTTCAGGATGATCTGAGGTGCTATAGCACTGCTCCCACTCTTATTCCCAATCTGAGGGGTGGATCACCTGCTAGGTCCCTCCTCTGGGTGGGACCAGGAAGGGGGGTGGTTACACCCCCTTTCCTTTGTCCAGCTCCGCACCAGGACTGGGGCTGGAAAGCCCCAGCACCGGTTTGGACTGGCTTATGCACAGGGACACCTTGTGTGCCCCAGGCATGTCTCAATCTATTCCGCCCTGTCCTACCCAATACACAAAATCCTGTCTGGGGTGGTGCTCGCACCTCCCAAGGCAGGAAACCCTTTGTCCAGGCTCCCCTCGCTGGAAGGACTCCCAGCAGCAGGAGGTCAGACTTGTGTCTGTGGTGGCAGCATCCATTTTGTGATGCTGAGGCTCTGGTTAACTTTAACCGGGGTTCAGGTTATGTACATGTCGGTTCCCTCTAGAAGGGTGGAATGCTATCCCCATCGACAGGACTGTCGAGGGGATAGTATTCCAAATCGTATGACACCTTCTCGACATGTTTTGATAAAGCCAAACCAAAGTTAGATATAACCGCGAGGATTATAATGCACTTACGAGTATATGGTATGGCAATATCCCGAAACAGCTAAGGGAGTGGTTCCCGACAGCTGCAGACAGGCTCAGCTCATGCTAGAGCACCACTTCACATGAAACCACGCACTCTGCTTCCAGGATTGCAGAGGCCTTCCATAGGAGTGGCGCATAGGTTACCATGTGTCCAGTTAGGTTAGATATAGATATACTATATCTAAGTAAGAGGTGATTACACCAACTTACCCCAGCTGAGTGATCAGCCAGTTGTGTCAAATATGGAGGCCAGGACAGGGGTGGCACAATACATGCTGCAGCCCCTGGTAGGCCTTGGATACACCTATGCCCTGGGTACCTAGGGTACACTGTTACAGGGGCCTATGAGGTGAACCAGTTCCAATTGTGTATGTACCTAAGGTACATGGAGTCCAATTTAAGGAGAGAGCAATTAGCCTGGGGCCCTGAACAGCAGGATCCCAGGCCAACTAACTCAAAAACCAGCTAAACACCAGGCAAAAAGTTTGAGGGTAACCATAGTCAGATATCCACCTTCCTACAACCCCTTCCTTTGGTGACTTGCTGAGCACCCCTTTCAATGGTGACTGCTGTGCACCCCTTTCTACAGTGACTTGCTAGACACCCATTTCTTCAGTGACTTGCTGAGCACCCCTTTCTTCAGTGACTTGCTGAGCACCTCTTTCAAGGGTGACTTGATGAGCACCACTTTCTTCAGTGGCTTGCTTAGCACCCCTTTCCTTGGTGACTTGCTGAGCACCCCTTTCATGGGTGACTTGCTGAGCACCCCTTTCTCGGGTGACTTGCTGAGCACCCCTTTCTTCTGTGACTTGCTGAGCACCCCTTTCTTCAGTGACTTGCTGAGCACCCCTTTCAAGGGTGACTTTCTGAGCACCCCTTTCTTTAGTGAATTGCTGAGCACCCCTTTCTTCGGTGCCTTGCTGAGCACCACTTCCTTAGGTGACTTGCTCAGCACCCCTTTCTCGGGTGACTTGCTGAGCACCCCTTTCTTCTGTGACTTGCTGAGCACCCCTTTCTTCAGTGACTTGCTGAGCACCCCTTTCAAGGGTGACTTTCTGAGCGCCCCTTTCTTCAGTGACTTGCTGAGCACCCTTGTCAAGGGTGAATTTCTGAGCACCCCTTTCTTTAGTGACTTGCTGAGCACCCCTTTCAAGGGTGACTGCTGAGCACCCCTTTCTTCAGTGACTTGCTGTTCACCCCTTTCTTCAGTGACTTGCTGAGCACCCCTTTCTTCAGTAGCTTGCTGAGCACCCTTTTCAAGGGTGACTTTCTAAACACCCCTTTCTTCAGTGGCTTGCTGAGCACCTCTTTCAAGGGTGCCTTGCTGAACACCCCTTTCATGGGTGACTTGCTCAGCGCCCCTTTCTTCTGTGACTTGATGAGCACCCCTATCAAGGGTGCCTTGCTGAACACCCCTTTCTTCAATGACTTGCTGAGCCCCCTTTTCAAGTGTGACTTGTTGAGTACCCCTTTCTTCAGTGACCTGCTGAGCACCCTTTTCAAGGGTGTCTTTCTGAGCACCTCTTTCTTTAGTGACTTGCTGAGCACCCCTTTCAAGGGTGACTGCTGAGCACCCCTTTCTTCAGTGACTTGCTGGACACCCCTTTCTTCAGTGACTTGCTGGACACCTCTTCAGTGACTTGCTGAGCACCCCTTTCTTCAGTGACTTGCTGAGCACCCCTTCCTTCGGTGACTTGCTGAGCACCCCTCTCAAGAGTGACTGCTGAGCACCCCTTTCTTCAGTGACTTGCTGAGCACCCCTTTCAAGGGTGACTTGCTGGACACCCCTTTCTTCAGTGACTTGCTGGACACCTCTTTCTTCAGTGACTTGCTGAGCACCCCTTTCTTCAGTGACTTGCTGAGCACCCCTTCCTTCGGTGACTTGCTGAGCACCCCTTTCTTCAGTGACTTGCTGAGCACCCCTTTCATGGGTGACTTGCTGAGCACCCCTTTCAAGAATGACTTGCTGAGCACCCCTTTCATGGTTGACTTGCTGAGTACCCCTTTCATCAGTGGCTTGCTTAGCACCCCTTCCATCAGTGGCTTGCTGAGCACCCCTTTCATCAGTGGCTTGCTGAGCACCCCTTTCATGGGTGACTTGCTCAGCACCCCTTTCTAGGGTGACTTGCTGAGCACCCCTTTCTTCTGTGACTTGCTGAGCACCACTTTCAAGGGTGACTTGCAGAGCGCCCCTTTCTTGGGTGACTTGCTGAGCACCCATTTAAACAGCCAGCAGTCAAAGAATGACATAAGAGCTGCCCAGCCCTGGCAGTGCCAAGAAGCACGGCCCCTAAGCGCTGCAAGGGAGAAGCTGTATCTACTGCAGTATCCAACACATGAGTCAGAGGCAGGGCCAACACTCAGGCCTGGATGCTGTGGTCGCATAAATATCCCTGTAGCTGTATCACTAGCATGAGCTTACCCCCCCCCCCCCCCCCTGGGAAGCAGAGAGAAGTTACTCAGAGCAGTGATTGTGTCATAAAACGCATCACAGTTCCTGAGCACATTGCTTTAATATAAAAAAGCCACATCTCTTTCTTAAAAGTGTAACTGCTTGGACTTTAGATTTAGAGTGAGCAGTGGTTGGGCGCCTGAAGCAGCTGTACACCCCCCACCCCATACTACAAAATTTTTACTTTTCAACTTTTCTACATTCTACACTTTGAATCCAAAACAGGAGGTTCAAGCCATGTAGTGAGCTTGCAGCAGTGTCTCTTCCTGTGCTTCAAAGGACACCGCCAATAGCTGCCCCGAGTCACACAGGACCGGAGAGATGACCTGCTATGTCCCATGTTTAGTTTCCCATGTGTCAAAAGGCCTTGATTTATGCAGGGCCCCGAGAACTGACCTGGCATACACCCCTTGATAGGTTCCAAAAGTGCCCTTGAGTCTCACAGGCTCCAACAACTGTCCTGGTAATCCCTGTGCAAGGTTCCAAAAGTGTCCTTGAGTCTCACAGGCCGAAATCTGTCCTGGTAATCCCTGTGCAAGGTTCCAAAGTACCCTTGAGTCTCACAGGCCCCGAGAACTGTCCTGGTAATCCCCGTGCAAGGTTCCAAAAGTGTCCTTGAGTCTCACAGGCCCGAGAACTGTCCTGGTAATCCCTGTGCAAGGTTCCAAAAGTGTCCTTGAGTCTCACAGGCCCGAGAACTGTCCTGGTAATCCCTGTGCAATGTTCCAAAAGTGCCCTTGAGTCTCACAGGCTCCAACAACTGTCCTGGTAATCCCTGTGCAAGGTTCCAAAAGTGTCCTTGAGTCTCACAGGCCGAAATCTGTCCTGGTAATCCCTGTGCAAGGTTCCAAAGTACCCTTGAGTCTCACAGGCCCCGAGAACTGTCCTGGTAATCCCCGTGCAAGGTTCCAAAAGTGTCCTTGAGTCTCACAGGCCCGAGAACTGTCCTGGTAATCCCTGTGCAAGGTTCCAAAAGTGTCCTTGAGTCTCACAGGCCCGAGAACTGTCCTGGTAATCCCTGTGCAAGGTTCCAAAAGTGTCATTGAGTCTCACAGGCTCCAAGAACTGTCCTGGTAATCCCAGTGCAAGGTTCCAAAAGTGTCATTGAGTCTCACAGGCCCCGAGAACTGTCCTGGTAATCCCTGTGCAAGGTTCCAAAAGTGTCCTTGAGTCTCACAGGCCCGAGAACTGTCCTGGTAATCCCTGTGCAAGGTTCTAAAAGTGCCCTTGAAACTCACAGGCCCGAGAACTGTCCTGGTAATCCCTGTGCAAGGTTCCAAAAGTGACATTGAGTCTCACAGGCCCGAGAACTGTCCTGGTAATCCCTGTGCAAGGTTCTAAAAGTGCCCTTGAGTCTCACAGGCCCGAGAACTGTCCTGGTAATCCCTGTGCAAGGTTCCAAAGTACCCTTGAGTCTCACAGGCCCCGAGAACTGTCCTGGTAATCCCTGTGCAAGGTTCCAAAAGTGTCACTGAGTCTCACAGGCTCCAAGAACTGTCCTGGTAATCCCTGTGCAATGTTCCAAAAGAGCCCTTGAGTCTCACAGGCCCTGAGAACTGTCCTGGTAATCCCTGTGCAAGGTTCCAAATGTGCCCTTGAGTCTCACAGGCCCCGAGAACTGTCCTGGTAATCCCTGTGCAAGGTTCCAAAAGTGCCCTTGAGTCTCACAGGCCCGAGAACTGTCCTGGTAATCCCTGTGCAAGGTTCTAAAAGTGCCCTTGAGTCTCACAGGCCCGAGAACTGTCCTGGTAATCCCTGTGCAAGGTTCCAAAGTACCCTTGAGTCTCACAGGCCCCGAGAACTGTCCTGGTAATCCCTGTGCAAGGTTCCAAATGTGCCCTTGAGTCTCACAGGCCCCGAGAACTGTCCTGGTAATCCCTGTGCAAGGTTCTAAAAGTGCCCTTGAAACTCACAGGCCCCGAGAACTGTCCTGGTAATCCCTGTGCAAGGTTCCAAAAGTGTCCTTGAGTCTCACAGGCCCCGAGAACTGTCCTGGTAATCCCCGTGCAAGGTTCCAAAAGTGTCCTTGAGTCTCACAGGCCCCGAGAACTGTCCTGGTAATCCCTGTGCAAGGTTCCAAATGTGCCCTTGAGTCTCACAGGCCCCGAGAACTGTCCTGGTAATCCCTGTGCAAGGTTCTAAAAGTGCCCTTGAGTCTCACAGGCCCGAGAACTGTCCTGGTAATCCCTGTGCAAGGTTCTAAAAGTGCCCTTGAGTCTCACAGGCCCGAGAACTGTCCTGGTAATCCCTGTGCAAGGTTCCAAAGTACCCTTGAGTCTCACAGGCCCCGAGAACTGTCCTGGTAATCCCTGTGCAAGGTTCCAAAAGTGTCATTGAGTCTCACAGGCTCCAAGAACTGTCCTGGTAATCCCTGTGCAATGTTCCAAAAGAGCCCTTGAGTCTCACAGGCCCTGAGAACTGTCCTGGTAATCCCAGTGCAAGGTTCTAAAAGTGCCCTTGAGTCTCACAGGCCCGAGAACTGTCCTGGTAATCCCTGTGCAAGGTTCCAAAGTACCCTTGAGTCTCACAGGCCCCGAGAACTGTCCTGGTAATCCCTGTGCAAGGTTCCAAAAGTGTCATTGAGTCTCACAGGCTCCAAGAACTGTCCTGGTAATCCCTGTGCAATGTTCCAAAAGAGCCCTTGAGTCTCACAGGCCCTGAGAACTGTCCTGGTAATCCCAGTGCAAGGTTCTAAAAGTGTCCTTGAGTCTCACAGGACCCGAGAACTGTCCTGGTAATCCCTGTGCAAGGTTCCAAATGTGCCCTTGAGTCTCACAGGCCCCGAGAACTGTCCTGGTAATCCCTGTGCAAGGTTCTAAAAGTGCCCTTGAAACTCACAGGCCCCGAGAACTGTCCTGGTAATCCCTGTGCAAGGTTCCAAAAGTGTCCTTGAGTCTCACAGGCCCCGAGAACTGTCCTGGTAATCCCCGTGCAAGGTTCCAAAAGTGTCCTTGAGTCTCACAGGCCCCGAGAACTGTCCTGGTAATCCCTGTGCAAGGTTCCAAATGTGCCCTTGAGTCTCACAGGCCCCGAGAACTGTCCTGGTAATCCCTGTGCAAGGTTCCAAAAGTGCCCTTGAGTCTCACAGGCCCGAGAACTGTCCTGGTAATCCCTGTGCAAGGTTCTAAAAGTGCCCTTGAGTCTCACAGGCCCGAGAACTGTCCTGGTAATCCCTGTGCAAGGTTCCAAAGTACCCTTGAGTCTCACAGGCCCCGAGAACTGTCCTGGTAATCCCTGTGCAAGGTTCCAAAAGTGTCATTGAGTCTCACAGGCTCCAAGAACTGTCCTGGTAATCCCTGTGCAATGTTCCAAAAGAGCCCTTGAGTCTCACAGGCCCTGAGAACTGTCCTGGTAATCCCAGTGCAAGGTTCTAAAAGTGTCATTGAGTCTCACAGGCTCCAAGAACTGTCCTGGTAATCCCTGTGCAAGGTTCCAAAAGTGTCCTTGAGTCTCACAGGCCCCAAGAACTGTCCTGGTAATCCCTGTGCAAGGTTCCAAAAGTGCCCTTGAGTCTCACAGGCCCCGAAAACTGTCCTGGTAATCCCCGTGCAAGGTTCCAAACGTGTCATTGAGTCTCACAGGCTCCAAGAACTGTCCTGGTAATCCCCGTGCAAGGTTCCAAAAGTGTCATTGAGTCTCACAGGCTCCAAGAACTGTCCTGGTAATTCCTGTACAAGGTTCCAAAAGTGTCATTGAGTCTCACAGGCTCCAAGAACTGTCCTGGTAATTCCTGTACAAGGTTCCAAAAGTGTCATTGAGTCTCACAGGTTCCAAGAACTGTCCTGGTAATCCCTGTGCAAGGTTCCAAAAGTGTCCTTGAGTCTCATAGGCCCGAGAACTGTCCTGGTAATCCCTGTGCAAGGTTCCAAAAGTGACATTGAGTCTCACAGGCCCGAGAACTGTCCTGGTAATCCCTGTGCAAGGTTCTAAAAGTGCCCTTGAGTCTCACAGGCCCGAGAACTGTCCTGGTAATCCCTGTGCAAGGTTCCAAAGTACCCTTGAGTCTCACAGGCCCGAGAACTGTCCTGGTAATCCCTGTGCAAGGTTCTAAAAGTGTCATTGAGTCTCACAGGCTCCAAGAACTGTCCTGGTAATCCCTGTGCAAGGTTCCAAAGTACCCTTGTCTCACAGGCCCCGAGAACTGTCCTGGTAATCCCTGTGCAAGGTTCCAAAAGTGTACTTGAGTCTCACAGGCCCCGAGAACTATCCTGGTAATCCCTGTGCAAGGTTCCAAAAGTGACATTGAGTTTTACAGGTTCCAAGAACTGTCCTGGTAATCCCTGTGCAAGGTTCCAAAAGTGCCCTTGAGTCTCAGAGGCCCTGGGGAACTGGTCTGATATGGATGTATGACGGTACCACGCGTACTTTTACAACACGTACCGTTACCACGCTACTTTTACCACGCAAGTCGTTACAACGACTTGCGTGGAGGGGCGCTGGATAGTAAATTATTTAATTTACTATTTCAACTCCAGTCCCCGTGGACTCTAGGGAAAGGAGTTGGATAGTAAATTAAAGTATTTACTATCCTGGAGCACCCCCCAGCGCATTTCGTTGTAACGACCTGCGTGGTAAAAGTAGCGTGGTAACGGTACCGCGTTGTAAAATATGCGTGGTAACCGCTGTATACCGTCTGATATATCCCGTGCTAGGTTCCACATGTGTTAATTGCCCTTTAGTCACACAAGTCCCAAAGATCTGGCTCGGTAATCCCTGTGCTCGTTTGTTGTGAGGTTCAACAGGGCCCGTGCACAAAAGCGTCTATCTTGACTCATTTAAACTTGACATCTTGTTTAGACTGTGACTTTATACATGCTTTGCACATACATGATAACACACTCAGAAAGTATTCTGCTTGCAAGCACATTTCTTCATAGACGTTTTATCATGACTCTTGTACACTCATTCCAAGGCCACAGAACACTGAGCACATTGCACTTGCATATTATTGTACAGTTGGAGACAGCTCTGAATTGGAAAAATAAACAATCACATCGGCATTGCACCTCCGACACAGTGCGAATGGAACCAGGCTTTTGTTATATAAAACGGCCCCTGAGTTCAGTTCCTTAGAGAAGCGCATCAATGGATTATTCTGAAATGTTCATCCATGGCTGAGATCCAGTCGTGCCGACTCTAGTCTCTGCCCTGCAAAGGACGGCGCGTCTCACACAGGTATGGAGAGATAGGTTGCTCCAATCGATCTGGCAGAACGCATCTCACTGTGCTCTCGATAGTGTATGCAGTGCTAGGCAACGGTGTCAGTGTGACATATATTCATATAATCACTGCAAAGTTATAATGGTTGAATTATTCATCTTTTTCACCATTCTTGTAATGCTGGTAACAATGCTTTTGTTCCGTCTTCTAATAACTATAGCTCATGTTTTTTACACAAGAATACGATTGCTTTAATAAATGTTGGAAATGTCAATTTGTGTATTTCGTGGGTCTCCCTTTGGGCGTGCCTAAGTACTAACAAAAGGGTAGATCTCTTCCCATGAATTCCCTGGGGGGATTAGAGGGGTCATGTTCTGAGGATGCAGACACCATCACATACCCTGTCAGGTTAGGTGTCCAGATGGCGCCTGTGAGTTAGCCAGGACGGGCTCAACATACTCTGATGATGTGAGTGGACTCAGTCCACATATTTTGACGCTTATGTTATCCAGAATCACAGTCCTACTTAATTAGTAGGAACCGTAGGCCAAGGTTCTAAAACTGCCCTTGATTCTTACAGGCCCTGGGGATCTGACCTGGCATATACGCCTTGCTAGGTTCCAATGTTTCCCTTAGGTTTCACAGACCTCTGAGAACAGGCCTGGGATACCTGTAGGTGGTTTGACTTGTGTTAACTACCCTGAGTCTCACAGACCCGGAAGAACCAGCCTGGTATGAATATATGACTTTGCATCGTGGTGTTTACACTGCGATACCTTTCCAACGCAGGCATTACAATGCAAGTCGTTACAATGACTTGTGTTGGTGAGCGCTGGACTTAGGAATAGTATGATTTACTATTCCAACTCCAGTCTACGTACAGTAGGAAAGGTGTTGAAATAGTAAATCATACTATTCCTTAGGTTAGAGTGCAATCTACTTCAAGTCATTGTAATTACTTTTGTTGTAATACCCACGTTGTAAAGGTATTGTGGTGTAAACACCGCGATGTAACCGATGTTTCCCACCTGGTATATGTCATACTTAGTTCCACATGTTTTAAATGCCCTTGAGTCACACAGGACCCAGAGAACGGGCCGGGTATACCCCGTGATAGGTCCACACGTGTTCTCACTAATTACACCTGAAGGGCAGTAGTCCAATGTTGGACAGGCCTCGTGGCAGGCCGACCCCTCCCCGCATGGCGGGTCACGGACCCCTGTTACACCGGTTCCCCGGACAAAAACCACCCCTGCAGCCGCCGGGCCAACCCCCAGCTCTTCCCCCACGGGGCCCCGGCCCATCACCCCAACATTCTCGGCTGGCCCGGGTTCTGTCCCGAACCACCGTCCCCGGCCCAGCCGACATCTTGGAGCCGCCACGGCCAGGCCTCGTGGCCACGGGTCGACCTCAACCTCCGGCCCAGCTCAGCCCCGACATCGAGGCACCTCCATCCACCCAGGGGGTACAGAGACCACTTGGCAAGTCAATGGAAGAAGGAGTGTCGATGGCTCCCCTCCGCCAGGTTTCGATCGCCCCTGGCCTTCCTGGGCGCTGGCTCCACCCCCCTGCTGGGTGTCTGGACTCCCTCATCCCGGACCCCCTGACCTCCAAGTGCGAGGGTCCGGACATCAAAGGGCGCCAGACCTATAACTGGGGCAGCTCCAGAGCAGGAAGGCAGTTGTATCCTGGAGTCGAGAGACACCGAGACAAACTCATCCTTGGAGGCCTGCTGGCGCTGCCGCGGCCCCTCTTTGTGAACTGTCCTTGAAGGCCTGCTGGCGCTGCCGCGGCTCATCCTCTTCGTGAACCATCTTCGTAAGCCTGCTGGCGCTGCCGCGGCTCATCCTCTTCGTGAACCATCTTCGTAAGCCTGCTGGCGCTGCCGCGGCTCATCCTCTTCGTGAACCATCTTCGTAAGCCTGCTGGCGCTGCTGCGGCTCATCCTCTTCGTGAACCATCTTCGTAAGCCTGCTGGCGCTGCCGCGGCTCATCCTCCTCGTGAACCATCTTCGTAGGCCTGCTGGCGCTGCCGCGGCCCATCCTTATGAACCATCGTCGAGAGCCTGCTGGCGCTGCCGCAGCCCCTACTTGCGTACCCTCCAGCTCGAGGATTGAGAGCTATACACCAGCTACCCCCTGTACCGGACTGGTACTAAGACTGTCCCGCTACCCCCTTTCCCCCAGAGACTAGAGTTGGCGAGATCATCGTATCTTTGTCTTGCTGTATCGTCAAGTTTACCCTGCCTGAGAATACCTATAAAAGTATACAGAACCTATCTTTGTGTGGCGTCCACCTGTGGGGGGGGATAGTTGCTCGTCTGTACGATTGAAGGAGAGGGCCCTCGCCAGGAGGCCTCTCCCCCTAGCTCGGCCGACCCTCCGGGTCCCCGTCTAACATCCAAGCAGATCTAATTTCTGTCACCTCTATGCTCGACCTGTCAAAGGTGGGCATATGCAGGGCTTAATTTGAGCCTGTGGTTGCCGGTGGGTCCCAACGGCACTCACTTCAGGGCACTGGCACTTATTCTTCCTCATCAGACGTGGCCCTAGAACAAGAGAGAACATAAAGGAGGAAGAGAAAGATGGAAAAACAATGAAAAAGTGAGAAAGCAGAGACAAAAAAGAACATGCAGGAGTAAGACAAAGGGGCCGGGAGTGTCTGGTGATACATGAGGTGCAGTGAGGACCGTCCCGCTTTGGCATTCAGCACCACGAGCGTCTGCTATGCCAGCGGCAGCTTCTGAACATACGTTTGGGCTCCGGCATTTATTAATTTACAAATTAAGCACAGGGCCGATGCTCCCCACATTCTGGTTGGATGATCCTTTGATGTGCTCACAGCTTGTGGTCACCGCCCACACACAGTACCTGTGGCGGCTTCTTCTGGGTAGCTCCACAGTAATACCTTGAGCGACAAACTGATTCTCTCGCATGTACATGGAGCAGTCGCAAACCATCTTTCCTGCACTGCAGGCCTTCCCACCAGGGGTGAGATCCAGAATGGTGATAATCTATACTAGCAGCACCACAGTCCTTCTCCGTATCAGAACCCAAGGGGGCGCCGGCTCTGCAGCTCTGACGATAGAGCCTTGGGGACGAGCATTGCAGCATCTCCCTGCTGGGCCCTGAAAATGTGCAGATCAACCACCCCAGAGAAGGCATCTGGTGGTGATGTCTCCATTCCAAACATGAGTGGGAAATTCTCCAAGACATCTCCGTGTCTATACTCGCGGGCTAGGGTCACCCGGCCGAAGGCGGCTTTGCGGCTCTTCGAAACAGAAAGTGCCTTCGATTGCCTTCTGAGTAGACAGGAGCCCCGATCCCCTGGGGAGGGTCTGAGGTTGGAATGGAAGGGCCCATGGATGGATTCTTTTCCCTCAGAGGCCCAGACCTGAGGGTCCTGCAAAAGATCAGGGACCACCCAGGATGTTTGCTTGGCCTCATCAAGTCTGGTCATCTTCTTCACCGGTCCCAGGACGCTTGTTTCCAGTCCAGGGAAGACGTGGCTTGGCAGTTCGGGCTGGACTGTTCCCATGAGGCACAGGGTCAGACTGATTTGCATATGGCCATGTCTGAACTGGGGTGGCGGAGTGAGCTAAAGAATGATGATGGATTAAACCCAGATCAGTTGACTGGGGGTGAGTGCTTGCAATGTTCAACACTCCGTCCATCATCCCCTTTGGTTTTGCTTTCATCTGCTTCAGATGGACACATCTGCCTCAATTGGAGGAGAAACACCTGGACCCCCTGCTCAAGTGAGGGAGGGACAAGGCTGAGCCTTCCTCCCAAACCATCACTCAACCTTAGAGCACGGGTCCTGAGGAGCCATGCTTCAAAGTAGGGTAAAGCTATCATTATGCTGGCTCTGTTATTCGTAGTCTGTCCTCTCTTTCCCTTTATCAACGCCTTCCTCCAGCCATCAACACAAAGACACAGCAACTGGCTGCTTTTTGAAGATGAGGATGTATGAGGGTGCGCACGCGCATGAAACAAGCAGAAGTAACACCAAGAAAGAGAAAGGCATAGAACACCAACTATTAGAATAAAACAATCAAAGAGGCATAGCACATCAACATAATCAAAAGACAATAACAGAGAGACGCATAAGACACCAACAGAAAGAGACATCAACAAGCATTAGAAATGCAATAGGTCTCGCAGCATTAGAGTTAGTGCTTTTAGAATTGTTAATGGTTTTTTTTGTAAATCTTTAGCATGAGGTTGAGGGTGAGTGAGGGTGAGGGGTTGAGGGTGAGTGAGGGTGAGGGTGAGGCTGAGGGGTTGAGGGTGAGGGTGAGTGAGGGTGAGGGGTTGAGGGTGAGTGAGGGTGAGGGGTTGAGGGTGAGTGAGGGTGAGGGGTTGAGGGTGAGTGAGGGTGAGGGGTTGAGGGTGAGTGAGGGTGAGGGGTTGAGGGTGAGTGAGGGTGAGGGGTTGAGGGTGAGTGAGGGTGAGGGGTTGAGGGTGAGTGAGGGTGAGGGGTTGAGGGTGAGTGAGGGGTTGAGGGTGAGTGAGGGGTTGAGGGTGAGTGAGGGGTTGAGGGTGAGTGAGGGGTTGAGGGTGAGTGAGGGTGAGTGAGGGTGAGTGAGGGTGAGGGTGAGTGAGGGTGAGTGAGGGTGAGTGAGGGTGAGTGAGGGTGAGTGAGGGTGAGTGAGGGTGAGTGAGGGTGAGTGAGGGTGAGTGAGTGAGGGTGAGTGAGGGTGAGGGGTTGAGGGTGAGTGAGGGTGAGGGGTTGAGGGTGAGTGAGGGTGAGGGGTTGAGGGTGAGTGAGGGTGAGGGGTTGAGGGTGAGTGAGGGTGAGGGGTTGAGGGTGAGTGAGGGTGAGTGAGGGTGAGGTGTTGAGGGTGAGTGAGTGAGGGTGAGTGAGTGAGGGTGAGTGAGTGAGGGTGAGTGAGGGTGAGTGAGTGAGGGTGAGTGAGGGTGAGTGAGGGTGAGTGAGGGTGAGTGAGGGTGAGTGAGGGTGAGTGAGGGTGAGTGAGGGTGAGTGAGGGTGAGTGAGGGTGAGGGAGGGTGAGTGAGGGTGAGTGAGGGTGAGTGTGAGTGAGGGTGAGTGGGGGTGAGTGTGGGTGAGTGTGGGTGAGGGGTTGAGGGTGAGTGAGGGTGAGGGGTTGAGGGTGAGTGAGGGTGAGGGGTTGAGGGTGAGTGAGGGTGAGGGATTGAGGGTGAGTGAGGGTGAGGGATTGAGGGTGAGTGAGGGTGAGGGATTGAGGGTGAGTGAGGGTGAGGGGTTGAGGGTGAGTGAGGGTGAGGGGTTGAGGGTGAGTGAGGGTGAGTGAGGGTGAGGTGTTGAGGGTGAGTGAGTGAGGGTGAGTGAGGGTGAGGGGTTGAGGGTGAGTGAGTGAGGGTGAGTGAGTGAGGGTGAGTGAGTGAGGGGTTGAGGGCGGCGTAGTGTCGCAGAGTTGCCCTCAAAGAAGGGAGAACCAGGCCCTTAATTGCCAGTAATTATTGCAGCAGATCGAGAAACTGATTTGCATGTCTCTGCCTTGCAGGGGACCTAGACTATCTACTTTGGAAATGTAAACAGGCCTTTGAGCGCCATATGTGAAGAAAAACAAAGGAAAACATACAAGACCGTGAGAGAGGGGTCAGGGCCCCTCGCCCCAAGAGCGAGATAAAAAACACAGTTTGCTTTATTTTACCCCTATTCCTTGATATAAAAAACGTTACTTATTAAATCTAAAGACGTGAGGAGGGGAGGGAAACACTGTTTCGGTATATAGGCGGCATACAGTGAATAACATATCCAATGCGCGGGGAATATAGGAATTAACCCAACTTTATACATCCGTTCTTAACCTTTTCGACGAGGAGGCGACAAGGGAATATCACCACTTAACTATACAACCAAGTTCACTGTAAAACGTCTTCCTAATTCTTTTTAAGGTTTCATAAAACCAACATTTAAGAGGAGACATAAAAAAGGCATCATTTACGTCAAAAAGTGATTGAAAGTACTAGCGAGTCATGGACATTCCGTGGAGGGGGGCGGTGCGGGATAATGGTTTAGGGTTCTTAGTTCTACAAAGTATATGTCGTTGTCAATTCCCATGCTGTTATATACCATAGAGATATATAGAAGACGAACATTTACTAGCTAAAGCATCACCTGAATGTGCAAAACCACAACAAAATGGTTTGGGGAAAAAGCAATGCAAGTAACCATTCAAACTTTGGCACTGCAACCACTTCTACGAAGGTGAGCACACTTTCACTCTTTTGTTAACTTTTACCAAAAGAGAGCGTGAGAATGACAAGCGCTTTCCTTTAGAGACAACCGTCTGCGCGAAACGGTATTAGTAGATATTTACACAATTTCTAAAACATTCAAAATATAGTTACCAACACCGACTGCAAAAATATAGCAATCGAACAACCAAAGAAAAACTTGCGACTCCCTATGATGAAGGTAGCATGCAATTGGAAAACAAGGAGGCTTACCAACCAGAGCAATCTCAAACTCTGTTCGACTTCTGGGGCAGCAAACTAAACAAGCCTTTCACCGTAACACGGCGGGCAGGGGAGGGGGCGGGCAGGGGAGGGGGCGGAGAGGGGAGAGGTGCGACACGGCAGGAAGACGGAAGGAAGAGAGGGGAGGGGGAGGAGAAATGCGACATGGCGGGAGGTCAGAGCAAGGAGGCAAAGCCATCAAGAAGGGCAGTTATAAAAAATGTCTCACTACTTATGGAATTGTTTTCGCTTTTAATGTTGCACGGAAATTCAATACCCACCATTGTCCTCACTTTATGTATGTTTTATGGGTTTTTAGGTTAAAAAAGCAAGTTCGCCATGGTGCAAAGTCCTTTGTACCCGGAAAACGGTTGCAGAATTTAATTTGCGACCATTACTGTTTGGCTTGGTTTGAATTAAGCGAGTAGTGAGTTTTCTTTCTCACAGTAGAATTCACAGACCTCTTTTGTGGAGTAAACTTCTGGACTCCCTCTGAGAACTGTGCTTTCCAGGTTTTAGCTTGAGGAGCGCCGGTTCACACGGGGACGGCACTTTTCTCAGCCCAATCCTAGCTTGGCCTCACGTGCACCTCGGAGAGGCAGGCCCGGGGTAAAAGTTCGACGGGCGTCGTTTGAGTCTCCGTGTGTAAGGCTCGATTTCAGACAGCGGGAGGGTGCTGAGACAAAGGGAACGGTAAAAAAAAAAGAATGAAACTCACCCCTGAGCAGCCGCGCCGCCACAAGCTGCAAGACAACAGACAGCGGGAGGGGGCAGGAACAAAGGGAACGGGGACACGGACTACAGGAAAGGGGGCGAGAAGATGGACAAAACAGCCAACGGGAGGAGGGCATTGCTGTGGGGAGGGGGGGGAGGAGAAGTGCGACACGGCCGCAGCAGGGGGCGGAGCGGGGAGAGAATGAATGTTGAAGGCGAGCAAGACTGAGAGGCGGATCTGTAAGTTAAAACAAGCTTCTCAGCAGTGGCCGCAGGCTGCCAGTGGGAGGGAACGAGCGAACATATGGCGAGCGGCGGGAAGGGGAAGGGGCGGAACAGGGGAGGGGGCGGAACGGGGGAGGGGGCGGAGAGGGGACATGCACGCGCCCGTGACTTTTAAGGTCAATGCGCATGCGCATAAGCTTAATGCGCATGCGCATTGACCTTAAAAGTCACGGGCACTGCAAGGAATCGCCACGATTCCTTGCAGTGCAGATAAAGTGTGGATAACTCGCAATACTCTCGCCTTGCTCGATGCGCATGCGCATCGACAGGCGAGACCTAAAAATGAGGACAGAGAGGGATGAAACACCATTCAGAGAAGCATGAAACACCGACAGGGAGAAGCAAAAATCACAAACAGAGAGAAGCAAAAATCACCAAGAGAGAGAAGCAAAAATCACCAAGAGAGAGAGGCATAAATCACCAAAACGGGCATAAAAATGAAGACAGTGAGGCATCAATCACCAGCAAAGAGAAACAAAAACAGCAAGAAACAGAGGTGTACAACACACAGATGTTCATCCGTCTGATGTTGATAAATTAAGTAACATTAAATTGGGTAATAGTAACACCTGTTATCTACAGCACTTAGAAACAGCACAGGCGCTGCATAAAAATGCATTATTATAATGGAACATGTGGGGAAGGGTGTCTACAGATACTAAGAAACTGAGCTGGTACGGCTGCCTTTATTTATGATCACATTTGGGCTGCTAGTCCAAGGTAAATGTATTCATTATTCAAAAGCAGGGAGCCGGAGACAACTGGATGGTGACCTAATTAGGAGGATGGAGCAGTGATAGCTCGGGTTTGCATCATCCCATTTAGAGGCCCAGAGGAGCATTGAGTGTGTCCAGAGAAGAGAGAGAAGAACAAACCAACAAACATGTCCCACTGCTCGAGGTGAAGAGTCCAGGGCTGGTCCCCACTGCTTGAGGTGAAGAGTCCAGGGCTGCCCAGTTTACTGAAGGCCTCGAACCCTGCACCTTTGAACAGTGAGACCTGTGAAGAAGGGTGGGACAGGAGTGACCCCTGGGCCCTGATTGGACACCAAGAATAGCAAACCAAGGGGGTCTCTGATTCTGTATCTCAGCCCAGCAGGTCACAGGGCGGGGGTCCCAGCAGCAGATTTGTCTGTCATGTCTCATGTTTAATCAGCTCGTGGATGGGGGCCGCTTTACACCTGATGGTGTTAAAACTAAGTAAGAGATTCTAAAAACAGAAAGAAGGACAAACCAGGGTGGAGCTAATTCCCAATAACCGACCTGGGATGGGGGCAGGTGCATGACTTTGGAATTCACACACCTTGTCTTGGTTAAGCCAGGAAGGTTGTGGGAGTGGAAGCTGCCCAGGACAGGGGGACACCTAGAAACCTTTTCTGACTCCCAGTGTCTGGTGCAACAATATACACTGGTGTATTTACAGGGAAATATCAGGGGCAACAGGGCCAGTGCACATGATAACCTTTCCCACATGGAATCTTCCTGTGATGAAACCCCTTGACCTGCACCAACAGAATCCCCCCCCACCCCAGATTGGGTGGGTGGGGGAGGGGTCCTCATTCTAGAAAGGGATTCACACCTGTCCTTGGCAAGTCCCAGCCTCTTCCAGGGTGGGGAGGTAAGTTTGTGAGTTTCAACAAACATGCAAGTTTGTGAGAGTTCACAAACTCACAGGGCATTCTGGCCCTCTGAGGCCCTCTTCCTACTCTAATGCCCAAGTGTCTCTGTGTGAGTAAATCTACGGGGCTTATTAGCAAGAACCTCGTTAGAATTATCTCCATTTTAGCGGCAGGAAACTGCAGCTAAAACGGCGGCAATGGGCTTGCTAATACGCGTTACAGAATTCCAATAGAAGCCCAGGTTAAATGTCCTGCACATCTAACCGGGACTCCTATTGGCATTCTATAACGCATATTAGCAAGCCCATTATCGCCGTTTTAGCGGCAGTTTCCTGCCGCTAAAATGGAGATAATTCTAACGAGGTTCTTGCTAATATGCCCCTATGTTCGAGTGGGAACCCAGGGACGCCCCACCCTTCCCTGGCACCCGCTGGGGTTCTGGTTGGTAGCACGAGCTGCGTCTTCAGGTCTGCATAGGAGAAGGGCCAGAACGCAGCATCTTTGGGATGAATGCCTCGAGGTGCACCCGAGACCCTGACTGCTGGGCTCTATAATCCCTCCCATCCTAGCATGATTGTCAAGCAAGACAGCCAATCCCAGGTACAGTGCGCTGCTGGAGCCAGTGCCTGCCCGCCCCGTCTCTCGATTGCACCGGTGGAGTCATATTTAGTCTTCGGTCCTTAATTTGTAAAGAAATAAGTGCCAGGGCTCTCGTCAGGAGGCCACAGCAGCTTGCCCCGCCCATCGCCCCTGCCAGCGCAGCTAATCAATCAATCAATCATTTGTAGAGTGCACTAATCACCCGTGAGGGTCTCAAGACACTGAGGGTGGGTGGATGCAGCTACTGCTCAAACAACCAAGTCTTGCGGAGTCTCCTGAAGGTCAGCAGGTCCTCGGTCTGTCGTAGCTGTGTCGGGAGGGTGTTCCATGTCTTGGCAGCAAGGTGGGAGAAGGATCTGCCGCGGGTGGAGGTCCTGTGGATGCTTGGGACGGAGGCGAGGGCGAGGTCGGCGGAGTGAAGCTGGCGATTCGGGGTGTAGAAGGTGAGTCGTTTGTTGAGGTATGCTGGTCCGGCGTTGTGGAGTGCTTTGTGGGCGTGGGTGAGGAGCTTGAAGGTGATCCTCTTGTTGATGGGGAGCCAGTGCAGGTCTCTCAGGTGGAAGGGGATGTGGCTGTGGCGGGGATGTCGAGGGTGAGGCATGCGGAGGCGTTCTGTATGCATTGAAGTCTTTTCTGGAGTTTGGCCATGGTTCCTGCGTAGAGAGCGTTGCCGTAGTCCAGTCTGCTGCTGACGAAGGCCTGGGTGACCGTCTTTCTGGTTCCGGTGGGGATCCATCTGTAGATCTTGCAGACCATACGGAGGGTGTTGAAGCAGGAGGAGGAGACGGCGTTGACTTGCTGGGTCATGGAGAGCGATGAGTCCAGGATGAACCCCAGGTTGCGTGCGTGGTTGGTGGGTGTGGGTGCAGCTCCCAGGGCGGCTGGCTACCACAAGCCTTTCCAGGCGGAGGGGGTGGAGCCGAGAATGAGGACCTCTGTCTTGTCCGAATTAAGTTTCAGGCGGCTGGTCTGCATCCAGCTGGAGACGGCCTTCATTCCTTCGTGGAGGTTGGTTTTGGCAGTGGCGGGGTTCTTGATGAGTGAGAGGATCAGTTGAGTGTTGTCGGCGTAGGAGACGATTTTGAGGTTGTGCGAGCGGATGATGTTGGCGAGTGGTGCCACGTAGACGTTGAAAAGGGTATGGCTAAGGGGTGATCCTTGGGGCAGGCCGCAGATGGTTTTGGTGGCTTCAGAATGGAATGGGGGGAGGCGGACCCTCTGGGTTCTGTTGGTGAGGCAGGAGGTGGTCCAGTCCAGGGCTTTGTTGCGTATTCCAGCGTCGTGTAGGCGTGTGCGTAGGATTTGGTGACATACGGTGTTGAAGGTGGCAAGGAGTCCAGGAGGATGAGGGCCGGGGTTTCGCTGATGTCCAGTAGGGTCCTGATGTCGTCTGTGGCAGCGATGAGGGCGGTTTTGGTGCGGATTGGGACGGGTCCAGGAAGTTGTTCTCCTCGAGGAAGTGGGTCAGTTGCCTGTTGACGATCTTTACAATGACTTTCGACGGGAGCAGAGAGATGGGCCGGAAGTTCTTGAGGTGTTTTGGGTCCACTGTAGGTTTCTTGAGCAGGGCGTTGATCTCTGCGTTCTTCCAGCTTTCCGGGAAGGTGGTGTTGTCCAAGGAGCTGTTGATGATCTTCCGGAGTTGGGGTGTGATGATGCGGTTTGCTTTGTTGAAGATGTGGTGAGGGCAGGGGTCGGATGGTGAGCCGGAGTGGATGGTGTTCATAGTCTTGAGGGTGTCGTCGTGGTTGACATGGGTCCAGGAGAGCAGGCTGTTGGTGAGGCTGGGGGTGGTGAGTCGGTGGCTGTCGGGAGGGTCTGGGTGTTGAAGCTGTTGTGGATGTCTACAATCTTGCAGTGAAAGAAGGTGGCTCGGGAGTCACAAAGGTGTCGCAACGAGATGTCGTTGGAGCTGGAGTTGGGGTTGGAGAGTTCCTTCCCGATGTTGAAGAGCTCTTTGCTGTTGTGTACGTTGTTGTCGATGCGTTCCTTGAAGGAGGCCCTTTTAGTGGTTCAGATGAGTTGGTGGTGCTTGAGGCTGGCGTTCTTTAGGGCTGTGTGGTTTTCCGGTGTCTGTTCGTGGCGTCACTTTTTCTCAAGTCTTCGGCAGGTCCGCTTGGATTCCTGGAGGTCGGTGTGAACCAGCTGGCCTTTCTGTCGGGGCGTCTGTTTGAGGGTTTTTTGATCGGGGCAAGAGTGTTGGCGCAGTCATCGATCCATTTCCTGAGGTTGCTGGCGGCTGTGTTGGTGTCTATGGTGTCTGTTGATGGGTTTCGGGCGAGGGTGGTGAGGAGCTGATCTTCGGTGACATTGTTCCAGCTGCAGTAGGGGATCCGATGCGGGTGGTGGTGCATGGTCAGTTTTTTAAGGTGAAGTGGACGCAGTGGAGTTCAGTGGTGTGGCTGAAGGTGACTTAGTTGCTGGCAGAGAGGATGGGGTCGAGCGTGTGTCCTGCGGTGTGGGTGGGGGTCGTAACAAGCTGCTTGAGTCCGAGGTTGGCGAGATTATGAAGCAGCGCGACGGAGTTGCTGTCGTCTGTGTTCTCGAGGTGGAAATTCAGGTCTCCGAGGAGGACATGGTCCGTGGAAGCAAGAGTGTGCGTGCTGACGATGTTGGAGATGGCATTGGTGAACTGTGGCCAGGGTCCGGGGGTCTGTAAATGAGTGTTCCTCTGAGAGTGGTGTTGGGGTTGGTGTGGATCTGGAAGTGTAGGTGTTCGGCAGTGGTGGAGGTGTCTGTTGTGCAGGTCGAGACTCTGAGAGTATTCCTGAAGAGGATAGCGATTCCTCCTCCTGGTTTGTTGGTGCAGTCCCTTCTGGTGATCTTGTAGCCATCTGGGATGGCTATGGCAATGTCGGGTGCTGAGGAAGGGTTCATCCAGGTCTCTGTTAGGAAGGGGATGTCCGGGGAGGCTGAGTCGAGTAGGTCCCAGAGTTCGATGGCGTGCATGTGGACGGACCGGGTGTTGAGTAGTATGCATCTGAGATGGTTGCTTTCTGCTCTGCCGGGTGGGGTAGGACGTGCAGGTGTAGTTCGGAGGCTGGTGAAGCTGCACTAGCTACTAGCAGCTGCAAACCCTCGGACAGGTGACTGCCATTTTGGAGCTGGAGGAGCAAGGAGCAGCAGCCAGGAGCCCGGAGGCGAGTGAAACTCACAGCCGGCAACGGGGGGCTTCATGCAGCAACTTCTGAGCCCAGGCACAGTGGGCGGCGCGATGCGCTCGCTGCAGGTCCCATGCATGCGCGCGGTGGAGACGCCGCAACTGCAACAAAGCCTGGTGGAACCTGAAGTGGCAGCTGGAACCTCTGGTCTCTTTCTGGTGGGCCATACCAGGACTAGGCCCGGCTGGGCACAGCTGTGGGCACTAGTGGGCATACACAGAACACTGATAGCCAAAGACTTGCACTTTTAGAAAGGTGGCACCAGTGCTTAATTTGTGCCGGTGTACTCCGGTGTTGGGCGCCAGCACTTATTTCCAAACACCGCCAGTTATTTCTCGGAGTCCACCACATGGGGGCACTGTCTCTGTGTTTTAGAAGAGCATCAGTAGAGGGTTGAATTATTTATTATGCCGTTTTAAAAAATGATTAAACTTGGACTTCCAAGACACCCCTGCAGGGTGAGGTGACCTGGGGTGGTCCAAGCTGTCCCCCTTGTTTGAGGGAGACCATTAGGAGACAGCTCTGGCGGGGGCCTTGGGCAGTGGACTTCTGTGAGATACCTTGCGCCCTGCCACTTATGTTTGTTTTCTTACAAATTAAGCACTGGTTTCAGCTTCTGGTGTGTGTCAGTGTCTCGTGGCGGCCACTGCTTCCAGATGACATTGCAATTTAACAGGAAGACGCCTTGCTTTCTCTGCTGAATCTGTGCAATCCAGTGCCCAGAAGCCCTAGTGCTGCGAGGTGCCCCTCGGCCACGAAGGGAAGGCAGCTCTCGGGATGGCGTGTGGCGCCTTGTGCTGCAAAGGACCCCAGTAGGCGCTTGGACCCTCCGCCAGGGAGGGAGGTGGCTCTCAGAATGGCGTGTGGTGTGGCGCGGCCGTGCCCTGCGCCGAGGTTGGGCGCGGTGCCAGCCCTCCCGCATCAACAGCAGCCCCGCGCCCTCATGCCTCGGCAGCTGGTACCAGCACCCTCCCGGAGGGGTGGCACGGCCTGTTGACCCCCTTCACTCAGCCCCAGGCGCTGGGCCTGCCGGGGCAGGCGCTCCTGGGTGCCACAGTGCTGCAAAGCCCGTCTTCACCCCGCAGGCCCTGGCGGGTCTGTGTGATGCGCCCCATACACTGGTACACCCGGGCCTAGCAGCAGGGGGCAGCCCTGGGCTCACCTCTCAGGGTACAGGCATAGTCTTGGATGTCACACTGAGGGTGTGATGATGGCTAGTCGTTGTGCTGGCTCTGGCATTGGCAGCGCTGGCAGTGGGCGGTGCAGGCTGCAATGCCCCCCCCCCCCCCCCCCCCCCCTGCTGCAAATTCAGCACTGCAGTCTACACAAGATCCAGGGTTATTTACAACAAAATGTGTATTGACGTCTTGATTGTCACGGAAAATGGGGCGATACCTAACCTGACTGACCTTGACCCGGCCCACCCGAGCTCTGTCAGTCTCCTTGAGGGCAGCGTGACGCGTCACATAGTATGAAATAGGCTGATGTGACTGACCCTGTCCTGCCATTCTAAACGCAGTGTTCCGCGATAGGGACCTTGACCCCCCCCCCCCTCCTTCCCCGACTGACTTCTAGAGGTCAGAATGAGGTGAGTCTCTGAGCCTCATCAAATTTGCAGATGACCAGCCTGTGACCCAGACTCTGCCTCAGCCCAACCTGCCTTTCAGAATCCCGGGGACCCGGTCTCACACCGAGACTTGGCTGCCTTTTGCTGTGTAGGTTTTAGGACAGAGTGACTGATGAATGGCAGAAAGGAAGGGCGAGTGTTATTACACTTTTTGACGCCTAGCACCTATCACCACCGTCCAGCTTCTAGGCGCTGTAAAGGACACTTGCCCTGAAGCAGCCGGGCCTCGCTCGTTGGATCGAGGCTGAAAGGCCGAGCCGTCCCTGTCAGGTTAAAAACCTGTTACCTGCAGCTCACGCACTGATGTCTGCAGCAGGCGCGTTAACCCACTGAGGTGCAAATAATGGTGGGCTCTTGTGTTGAGGTGAAGGTGCAGATGCTTTTCGGCTGGGCTGTGAGGCACACTCAGGGGCATATTTACAAGAGGATTGTGCCACAGGAGCGTCACACTCACTGACGTTCCTGTGGTGCAATGAACCGCACCATATTTACAAAGTGGCCTTAACCCACTTTTTGTAGCTTAAGTTCACGTTGTAAAAGAGGCGTGCGCCGGGTGTTGCTGCGGGCGTTCCACCCCAACACCCAGTGCCTTTCGATGCTGCCCCAGATTTACAAGGAGGTGTAAATCTGAGGCCGTGACAAAAACTAACGCCAGGCAGGAGCAGACTTTAGAATGTGTCCTGCATTCTGCAACACACATAGAAAGAGCAAAACGCCATTAATGATTGTTTCTGTGCAGGGAGGTGACCCTTCCTGCACAATATTAATCACAAAAAAGTGACGATTTACTACTTCTATACGGCAGAGCGCACACAGAAGTAACTAGTCACAATAATTGATTATTTATGTGCAGGACGAGATACCTTCCTGCACATAAACAATCATCCCTACAACACAGGCATACTTGCATTGTGCTGCAAGGATGCCAGCCGTTGGCACTAGGCAGCTATTTTCAGCACCGGCTCAAGGGAAAACACAGGGGTGCACCGTATTGTTGTAAATTCCGCGCAACCCTGCGTTTTAGAAATGGTGGAGTGCGGGGCTGCACATTTTGCTGCAGCTCTGCCATTTCCTTGTAAATATGTTCCTCAGTTTGTAAACATTCTACTTCCCCCACCCTCGGAGTCACTTGGCACGGGTGAGGGGGCGGGGGCAGCCTTCGGTACCAGCCAGTACAGGCAGCGCCCTGCTCCCACCTGGGTGCCGTGTGTCTGATCCGCCTGCTGGGGGCTGCTGGTACCTGGCACTGTGTTGTGTCTGCCTGCTCCAGGGGCCGTGTGATGTCAGACACTCACTCAGAGCAAAGATCTGGGCCTTTCATGTGAACCAGCTGCTGGGGAGACATCTCACTGAGCAATCAAAGAGAGAGCTGGAAACTGGGCACAAAACACCAGGGTGTGGGGTGTGCACGTGCCGCGGGCATTTGTCAGAGGACAGAGAGGAAAGAGGCATCAGGGGCAGGCCCTGGCAGAAGAACATGGAGTGTGTGCACCAGTGAGAATACATGCAGCACTGAGAGCATGGACTCCACCGGGGAGACGTGCACTGAGAGCATGGACTCCACCGGGGAGACGTGCACTGAGAGCGTGCACTGAGAGCATAGACTCCACTGAGGAGACGTGCACTGAGAGCATGGACTCCACCGAGGAGACGTGCACTGAGAGCCTGGACACCACCGGGGAGACGTGCACTGAGAGCGTGCACTGAGAGCATAGACTCCACAGAGGAGACGTGCACTGAGAGCATGGACTCCACCGAGGAGACGTGCACTGAGAGCCTGGACACCACCGGGGAGACGGACGTGCACTCAGAGCATGAACTCCACCGAGGAGACGTGCACTGAGAGCATGCACTGAGAGCATGGACTCCACCGAGGAGACGTGCACTGAGAGCATAGATTCTACCGAGGAGACGTGCACTGAGAGCGTGGACCCCACCGAGGAGACGTGCACTGAGAGCATAGATTCTACCGAGGAGACGTGCACTGAGAGCGTGGACTCCACAGAGGAGACGTGCACTGAGAGTATGGACTCCACAGAGGAGAGGTGCACTGAGAGCGTGCACTGAGAGGACGTGCACTGAGCACGTGGAATCCACTGTGGACACGTGCAGCGAGAGCATGAAATCCACAGAGGTCATATGCAGTGCATTGCGGGGACGCCAGTTATAGTTAGTTCAGCTAACTAGAACTGCTTCATTTCTTTGGTATTGTAGGACTAAAATGTCAGCCTAACTGTAACGTCCCTGTAACCTTTGGAATTTCAGTGAATTTCTAAGGTTTTAAAAAATTATATTTCCTAACTATAACGTCCCTGTAACCTTTGTTTTTTTCAGTTTCTAAGGTTTTTTTAAATTCTATTACTTAATTGTAACGTCCTTTTTTTAAGTGAACCTCTAAGATTTTTGTATTTCCTTTCCATAATTGGATGTTGTGTATTATATTTATATTATATACCACAAATTTTTGATTTCGTATGTGTTTATCAGAAAGTAAATTAATAACTAGTTTTTTTAAACATTTTGTGAGTCGGCACAACATTGTCGCATTTACTGTGGAGAATCTGTGATCAGTGACTATGTTTCACATCTTGAAAAGTACACTTAAAGACATTTTTGTAAATAAAGTTTGTCTAAATATTTAGTAAAATATTGTTTTAACTTTTCTTTCTGTGATCGATTTAGGAGAAAAGCACCTTTAGCAAAAAAAATTATATTCGTGACTACCACCGTCATCGCGGTGACGCCGGTATCCACGAATAGAGCATGTTTTGTACAAAGTGTAAAACATATATATAGGCATATTCTACAGTATATTTAACAGTAGAGCTTTATTAGTGTACTTTTCAAACTCATATTTTTGCAGTGAGTTTCCAGAAAAATCGTCTTCAAACACTATTCTCCGATTCCGCGAAGACAGCGGAGATCGCAATGAAATTGGTCATCGTGATACCCATAGACAAGTAGCAAAAACAGAAAACAAAAGCAGACATTCAATGACCACCAACACATCTTAAAGTAATATGTAAAAAAATCCATTATGACAATTGCAAAGCACATATTACTATATACATACTTCTTCAAAAGCATGTTTAAGCTAATCTTTTTCAACTCAGTTTCTTTAAAAACCATCTTTCAGACCTATTTTCCAGTTTTGTGGTTATTCAGGACGTCACAATGAGGTCGTTAACCGCGAAGATCATGCCTTTTCCACGAAGTGAAAACACATATCAGCACATATATTACATGCTAGGGGTTTATTACTGTACACTTCAAACTCATTCTTTTTTTAGTGTATTTCTAGAACAGACATTTTCTGTTTTCGCAGTGAGACTGGAGTCCGCGAGGATGTTGGTCATCATGATCTCAGCAGTTATGTCGCAAAGGCAGAAAGCAAAAGCAGGAATTCAATTGTCACCACCACAAATTAATAATTATAACTATATCATTTATTCTAACCATCACAGTACATAACTCGCTCACCCACGATTGACAGAACGCCCTCCTGTTGTGACCTGATGACCGCAGGGGAGCCCGACCCGCTTCTAGACCCCCGCGGGTGAGGTGAACGGGTCGCGGGTTCCCGCAGAAGAGTGCGCGGACCCGGAGAATGCCAGGGAGAGCCCCCTCAATGCAGGTGGACATTGCCTGGTCAGCTGGCGAGGTGGGATAACATATATGACGACCAACATTGCCGGGGAGCGGCGGCAGCCATCTGGCCCCAGACTACCGGACTGCGAACAGGGTTTGGCAGGGCTCCGGGGATTTGCCTGATGTGCCTGACCCTGTCATGGCGGCAGGCACGGTGCCGATCCAGAGAGCTTATGAGGGGGTCTTCGAGGCACTGCCCCCTGGCAGATCGATCTACCTCGATGCAGCAGAGAAGTGCCCAAGTGCCCCAGCAACAATCTGAAGAGGCACAGACTGTGTTGTCTGACCTGGGTCTAGCTGTGGGGATCTTTAGTGTGATCGAGGGCACCATCCTGATCATTAAGGGGATGAGGAATGCTTTCTGATGCCGCTGACCAACGTTTCTGTCCTTCTGAGAAGGTCCCTACCCTTGGCCCACATCCCGATTTACCGTCTAACCACCCTGGGGTGCTCGCTGCGCATTATTCCACTCACTTGCCCTCACTACCTCTGAGTTACGGTTGTGGCTGGAGGGGGAGTGACACTCTTGCCCGCTTTTAAAACATGCAAACACGAGCCCTGTCCTCTTGCCGCATAGCTCACACTCCCTTTGCATTTTGAGTTATTGAAATTATGGGGGACCAACTGATTTATTTCATACATCAAGGACACAATCCCCGTGCCTGACCTCAAGATGGCGCTTCAGTGGGTCGCTCCATAATGTTCTACTACTCTTAGACATTATAACTGGCCTACGACCTTGATCTTGATCACAGCCCTCTCCTGACCTTGATCCTGCTCACCCTTCTGGACTTTCACTTTGGGATCTTTCCCGTGACTGTGGAGACTTAAGGGCCAGATGTAGGTAAGTTAATTTTACCGATTCATAAATACCGAATTTTACCGATTCAGTATTTATGAATCGGTAAAATAGAAGGGGGGAGATGTAGCGCTTGGACGGATCCCTAGCGCTTGGACGCCTCCGGGCAGCAATCGCGCTCTACAAGTCTACAGGTTTACAGGTTTACAGATGTAAAAAGAATCGGTAATTGAATTACCGATTCTGTATGAATCGGAATTTACCGAATCGGTAAATACCGATTCGGTAATGCCCATTGATTCCTATGGGCATTGAAGCCCATAAGAATCAATGGGCATCACCGAATCAGTATTTACCGATTCGGTAAATACCGATTTTTGCAAGGGTGCAGGGGGTGTCACTTTGACACCCTCTAGCACCCCGATTTAAGGCATGTGTGACATGTGGCACATGCCATAGGTGTGCATGCACACATGTGCATGCACACCTGGAATCGGTATTTTAACACCCAATTGGATTGGGTGGTAAAATACCGATTCAGTAAGGCCTGTGGGACTCAGAAGAGTCCCACCTACATTTCGAAATTACCGAATCAGTAAAAATACCGATTCGGTAAATTTACCGATTCAGTAAATTTACCGAATCGGTAAAATAGGCCACCTACATCTAGAATAGCCATTTACCGGTCGGTAAATGTCTACCTACATCTGGCCCCTAGCTATTTGACCAATGCCCGGTGGAGCTACCTGATAGCTAAAGAGGAGATGGGCTGCGGACTCCCCCTTAGCCGTCACCTACCCAGCCGGACTTTGGGCAGACTTTCCTTAGTCTCTCCGTTGTATCCCCCTACCACCCCTACACCCCTCCCCCCCTTCTCCCTCTATGCTCCTTTCTTTTCGTCTTCTTTAATGTTTTTAAGTGGAGACTTAGCTATTTGGCTGATACCCGGTGGAGCTACCTAATAGCTATTGAGGAAATGGGCTATGGACTTCCCCCTCGGCCCTCACCTACCCAGCTCTTCCTTGGACAGGTGGTCCCTTTGTCTCTCCAACGTATTTCCCCCTACTCCTTTTCCCAACCCCCTTACCTTTCTTCACTCCATGAACCTATTCCTCTATGCTACTTAATTGTTTTCTTTGGTATATTATGTAATTTGTAACTGATGTAATTTTTGCAACTTTGTGGAACCTTATGTAAAGCGCTCTGATATCTTCGGGTCTAGCCAGTGCTATATACAACTCTTTAGGTTTAAAGCATTTTTATTAAGACAAAAGAAACATGGGGAAGGGGAATAGGAGGTTAAGGTTACATACAGTATGGCAAAAAGGAAGCGCATCACAGGAGTGTCGGCAAAAAGTAGTAGTCCGATGGTCCAAAAGGAAAATGCAACAAATGTAAGGCAATTAAGCAATTTGTGTAACCCTCTCGTGCACCTCAACACCCCATCCTTAGCCGCGCGCAAATAGCCGTCAGTGATCCATCAAAGCACAACACATTTCCCCCGGGCCCCCCACCCCTAATGAAGGAAAAGGAAAGAAAACAACACCCCAACTCCCCCGTCCAGTGGCCCTGTATTAGGATAGCCCGCCCCAAACAGCCCACACCCCATCCCCTAAGATCTTGTCTACTGTGCACTCTAATCCACCGGGGCCGCCGGTGGCATCAGCCTAAGAAGTCGAAGGTACCTCGGGCAGGTGAGTTCCCGGAATTCCGAGGACAGTAGCGCTAGGAAGGGTTGCCATAGCTCCTCAAACTGATCTACATCCCCAGCCACTGTAAGCGACATCTTCTCCATACCCAACACCTGCCAGAGTCTATGCAGCCAACCAGTAATGGAGGGAACAGTGGCAGTGCGCCAGTGGACAAGAATATTCTGGACCGCTGAGCATAGCGCAATTGCAATCTGTCTACCCCTGCGTGACTTCAACGGATACATTAGATCATTAGGGAGGCCTAACAAAACATACGCTGGGAAGCGCGGCAGCTCAATCTCAAAGTGCCTATCTACCTCGTCCAAGACCTCCTTCCAGTAGGCAGTCAACACCGGGCATGCCCAAAGAATGTGCGAGAGGGTACCCTCCTGTCCGCATCCCCGCCAGCACCTCTTGTCAGTGTGTCTAAGCATTTCATATAGTCTCTCCGGGGTGTAATACCAGTAAGTAGACACCTTAGTGAAGGTCTCCGTGAGTCCCGTGTGGTATGCAGAGTGCCTCGCCCGATATGCAATTTTGTCCCACTCCCTGTGGCTAAGTGTCCTACCCAATTCTCTGTGCCAGCGCTCCCTCCCCGGGTTATGATAGTGGAACGGCGGGGGCTGAAGGAATTTATACAAGTCGGTAATCAACTTGGCGTCCGAGGTTCGGGTCACCAACCACCGCTCATATGGTGTAATTTGGCGAGCAGCGGTGTCGCGCACCTGGGGTTGGAGAGCCCAGTGTCGGACCTGCATATAGCGCAGTCTGTCCGTTTCTGTCAGGCCGAATTCCTGTCGAAGTTGTTGGAAAGGGAGCACGCCTTCCGGCCCGTAGATCTGGAAAAGCGCCCTGCAGCCCGCGCTCACCCAATGTGAAAAGGCTCCCGGCTCCAGCCCTGGGGCAAAGTCCGGGTTACCCACTATGGGTGTGAACGGCGAGGGGAAGGTGGTCAGCTCATAAGCCTCGCAAACCGCATCCCACACTCGCAGGGGGACCCGTGTAACAAAAGAGGCGTAGAGATTAGCAGGGCGATGCGCGCGGCGCAAGAACGGAACCTCCTGGAGGGTGCGGCCCGCCACCGCCTGGTCTTGAAAAAGCGAGTGTTTGTCGGATTCCCACCTGCTCCACTCCACCAAGTATCGCAGTTGCGCCGCTTGAAAATATTTACGGAGGTCCGGGATACCAAGACCCCCCGCCTCCGGAGCAAGCGTAGAGAGGACCCTCTTCATCCGCGGTTTACGGCCTTGCCAAACAAAGCGGGAGATGTCAGCTTGCGTCCGCTGTATCCAACCCACAGGGGGTTGGAGAGGTAGAGCGCGAAAGAGGTACAGAATCTGGGGCAGCACCGTCATCTTAACCGCTGCAATACGACCCAGCCACGACAGCAGGCCCTTGCTCCAGCGGCCAAGTTCCTCCTTGATCTTCCTGCTGAGGGAAGTGTAATTGGCTGTCACCATCTCCGGTAGTGTGGGCGCCAGCAGGATCCCCAGGTATGGCACCGTAGACGAGGACCACTGCATGGGGAAAAGACGCTGAAGGTCCCTCCTGGTTTCCGCGGCCAGTGACACATCCAACGCCACCGACTTGCTCATATTCATTTTGAAGCCGGCTACACGCGCAAAGGCGTCCAGTTCCTGGACGCACGCCGGGAGGGACCTCTTGGGGTCGTCTAGGGTCAGCAGGACATTGTCCGCATAAAGGCTGACCGTGTGGACATATTGGCCCATCTTAACCCCAATGGCGTCTGGATTATTGCGAATCCTCTGAGCAAACGGCTCCATGTAGAGGGCGAACAAAAGCGGCGAGAGGGGACAACCTTGTCTCGTACCGCGTTCGATGGCAAAACTACCGGAGCTACATCCATTGACCCGCACAGACGCCGATGGACTTTTATAACAGTTGAAGACCATGGTGCGGAACTTCTCGCCGATACCCAGTTTCCTGAGAACCAGCTCAAGTTACGGCCAATGAACTCTGTCGAAGGCCTTCTCCGCATCAACTGATAGCAACATCCGCTCCCCCGAGATACGCGAGGCCTTCTCTAGTACGTGCGTCACTCTCTTGGTGTTGTCCACCGTCTGTCTGCCGGGTACGAAACCAGCCTGGTCCGCCTCCACCAGTCCCGGTAGGTGGAGACCAAGCCTGGATGCTAGAATCCCTGTATATAGCTTGAGGTCTACATTTAAGAGCGAAATGGGCCTGTACGAACCACACAAGGCTCGGTCCTTCCCGGGTTTCGGGATGACTGATACCGTAGCGTTAAGGAGGTCCGGTGGGATAGCGCCAGATTCGGAGAAGGAGTTAAACAGTCGAGCCAGGATTGGGGCCACAGCGGTGCAGAAGGTCTTATAAAACAAAGCCGTGTAGCCATCCGGGCCCGGGGCCTTACCATGTTTCAGTCGCGCTATAGCGGAGATGACTTCTTCGACATGGATGTCCCTCTCTAGATGGTCCGCCTGGGCGGAATCCAGCACCGGGAGGGCCACTGACTCCAAATAGTCCTCGGCTTCTTGCGGCGAGGAGGGCTCCCCGGCATACAGTGCTTCGTAGAAGTCGCGAAAGGATTCCGCCACCTCTGCGTCACCAGAAACAAGAACCCCGTCCGTACCCACCAGTTCCTTCACGACATTACGCTGCTGTGCGACCCGGAGCCGATGGGCCAGGAGCTTACCACACTTGTCCCCCCCTGAGTAAAAGGCATGCTTCAGGCGCAAAGCGGCATACTCCGCCCTATCAAGATCCAGTGCTGATAGGAGCTTCCTCGCCGCTTTCAATTGCCTCCAAACTCTCGGAGCCCCTGTGCGGCGATGAACCTGCTCAAGCTCCCTGACCTGCGCGGTCAGTACGTCCCTTTTACGCTGCCGTTCCTTATTTTCGGCTGAGGAGATGGAGATAAATTCCCCTCGGAGAACCGCTTTCAAAGCTGCCCACTGCGTTGCTTGAGACGTGTCGGAGTTGCCGTTGTGAGTCAAATAATCCTGAATGACCTCCCCTATGCGCTTCACAACAGACTTCTTATGTAAAAGAGTATCGCGAAGACGCCACATCCCTCGAGAGGGAGAGGGTCCCGGCCACTTGAAAACGCCGGAAACTGGCGCATGGTCGGACAGGGATAGGACTCCAATGTCCGCCGCCGTGGCGGCGGTGCACAGCGGGCCACTCACCAGGAGGTAATCCAGCCGCGAGTACGTGCGGTGCGCGTGGGAGAAGTAAGAGTAGTCCCTATCAGCGGGGTGCATAGAGCGCCAGAGGTCGTGCAAATCCATCTCCGCAATCCGAACCTTCACCGCGCGGGGAAGTTCCCCCGTCTGCGGGAAGCGTTGTGCCGACCTGTCCATAGCAGAGTCGAAAACGATGTTAAGGTCCCCCCCCAGGATAACATGGCGATCGGGTGAGGCAGTGACATCCACCAGCACTGAGTCTAAGAAACGATCCTGGTGATCATTCGGGCTATAAACCGAGCCAACCGTGAAAGTTATTCCCCCAAGTCGCATGCGATATGCAAGGAGCCTCCCCTTCTGTTCGGCATACTTGTATAGAACCTCGCCTCTAAAGGAGCTAGCTAAAAGAATGGCTACACCTGCAGTCTTGGTCGCTGCTGAGGAGAAGAATTGAGTAGGGAACTTGGCAGAGCGCAGCCTATGGCAATCCCTGGGCAGCAAATGGGTCTCCTGCAGGAGGCATATATCCGCCTGCGTCCCCTCCAGCAGTGATAGGATGGCCCTTCGCTTCACAGGGTTATTCAGACCCTGAACATTAAGGGTCACTACCTTTAAGAACGGCATTCCTCCCGGGGAACAGAAGCGCTATGCAACAGGCAGGGGATCTTCGGGCGGGGCGCATGGGGCAGGCGTGCGGGAAAGGCCAGGACAGGCCAAGCGTGGGCATGGACAACATTGGACGGGACCCCCCAACAACAAAACAACCCTTACACCCTCCCAAAACACACTCAAGGCAACTAGCCAAAAACAAATGTAAACACCCCATTGTCTCAGTCAAGCCCCAAAACGGGCAAGTCCGTAGAAAACAGCAAAGTGGACGTTCAGCCACTCACCTTCAACCGCCCCTCCCCAACCCCCGGCCCCAAACCCAGCATCGTAGAGGCTAAGAATCTCTCCCCCCGGAGTGAATTTAGGCCGTCAAGGCCACGACATTGGAATCGGCCAAGTTCCCGGCCGCTGCCCTCAAAGCATCTGCCATGTCCGCCCTAATAGTAGGGGAATCAGGGCGACTTGCAGCCGCTGGTGACTGTCTCCTCGTTGACCTCCTTCGGCTCCGTCTCTCTGGGCGCCTCCACGAGGGTGTAGCTCCGTCTTCCTCCGTGGCCGTGAGTCCCAGTACTCCGCAGATGTCTTGCAGAGAGCGCAATTGGTGAAGCACCCCGTTTCACCTAAAGATCAGACGGAAAGGGTGTCCCCAGGAGTAGGGCGTCTCGTGTTCGCGCAGAAAGTCAGTGGCAATCCTGAAGGACCTGCGCTTCTGCAGCGTGATGGCGGAAAGGTCTTGGTAGAGCGCTACAGGCCGCTCCCTGAAAGTTAAAGGCTGCTTCCTCTGGGCTTCCGCCATGATGCGTTCTTTCAGTGGAAAATCGGGCAAGAACGCCAAAATGTCCGGGGGGGGCGCCGATGACTGGCGCTGTCGACCTACCCTATGCGCTCTGTCGATGCGGATAGGGAAGTCTGCATCTTCCCCCAAGACCTCACGGAACAGGTCCTGTAGATAGGCCACCAAGTCGGTCCCCTCGTCCGCGGATGGGACACCTCGCACCCGGATGTTGTTCCGCCTGGACCTGTTCTCGAGGTCCTCAGAGTGGGCCTGGAGCTCGACACACTGCTCCCGGAGACGGAGAACGTCCTGTTGAAGATGGACTATCTCTTCATCTTGGCGCTGGCCCGTTGTCTCTACTGTGTCAACTCGCTCGCCAATGCCCTCCACCTCTCTGCGCACTTCACGGACTTCACTGGCCACCTCTCTCTTCAACGTTTGGAAGTCTTCCTTGAGGGAGCTAAATAATTCCTCCATAAAGGGCCTCGTGACCGGTGGCTCGCCCCCAGTCGCATCCGCCGAGGCCCGGGAGGAGCCCGGCGACGGCTGCGTTCTGTCCCGCAGCTGCTGGGCCCTGCCAAGCATATCCGGCAGGGTGCGGTCCCCCTTCCTCGAGCCGCCCCTTCCAGTCATCGTGGTCGCTGCAGTGGACGAGGCCCAAGTCCGGCCGCTTCAGAGTTGCCCAGTCGCCCGTGTGCGCCAGATGTGGAGGCCGCTCTGTAAGCAAGGGTGCTGCGTCACAAGCGACAAAATGGCGGCCCGGCCCGGGCACTACCAGTAGCGATGCCCGGCCAGGGTGGCGACCGGGAGCCAAAGCCAGGGCCTCTCCTCAGCACATCCCGCAGGAAGTTAGTCCAGTAGCGGAGGCGACAGCAAGCACCCGCCAGCCCAAGGTGCAGACGGAGGCCACCAACACCAGCTCCTCAGGGACAAGATGGCGGCAGGGCGGGTCCCGGCAGAGCGACCCGGGCTGGCGACACCGTTGGCGACCCCCGGGATATAGCGATCAAAGAAAGACTGCAGCCAATGTCACACAGTACCACCGAGGGGCCAAGGTGGGCCGATCCCGGCGTCAAGGCCTCCGGTCGTCGTTCAAGGGGCCGGGCCTGCACAGCGCAGAGTGTCGCAGTCGGCAGTCGGAGGGCCAGGGCACAAACTCAAACCCAGAGTCTTCCGTGTCACCAAAACCCCGCCCGTAGGGCTCCGCTATCCTCCGGTAATCGGCAAGTCCGGTCCCCTCCGGAGCGTCAGCTTTCAGCACCAGGCCCAGCCACGGCGCCTGGACAGCACTGTCGTACGCCCCGCCTCCCGGGCTCTCCTCCGCACTCCGATCTTCGACCAAACTTTTGAAATGCTTCCTCCGAGGCGATGGAGGTCAAAGTGGTATCAATGTGCGCGCCAGGCACTCCGGCACACTCCTCTCGCTCGCTGAGCAGCAGCGGGGGGAGAGAAGCGCAGAAAAAGGGGCTCGAGCTGAGCCGGGCCGGAGGAGCTACGGGAGGAAGCGTCCGCTCACCCCGCCATCTTGGCCACGCCCCCCGTCATCTTGGCCACGCCCCCCAACTCTTTAAATAAATAAATAATTCTATAAAAACATTTATCAGAATCTTAATAGCTTTATAACAATGCATATTAATGATTCACTTAAATATTTTTTTATATTCCCACCAATATATTTATGATGTCGTTGATAGTTGTGAGGTCCCCACGATGGTACATGTGGAGGCCACTCTAGTGGTCGTGGCTTCGTCGCGAATATCGCGCACGCTTAAAAAAATCAGTTTTGGACACATAAATTGTGTCACTAACACCCCTATTTCTCAAACATGGGGTGGGAGTACCTCTTTTCTGACCCCTTATTTGGGCTTTCACACAAAGTTTCAGCCCCGGGAACCGTTCCCAATAGATAAAACCACAACTTTCTGTTTAGGTTGTGTCCAGCCAATCAGAACATTCCTGTTGGCGCTTGCATTCGCGATTACTCGTGAAACCACCGTGAAATATCTGCGGCAAGAGATATCACTATCATTTTTGGCTTAAATTTCGCAAAAACTACTGAACAGATTTATACCAAATAGACAAAAGCTACTTCCTTGAACCAACATCTACCTCCCTGCCGAATTTGGTGGAAGTCTGTTCAGCGGTTCGGGCTGTAGGTGTGGCTAAAGGTTCCTATGAGAATTAACATTAAAAGGGGCACCCATATATCGCGCCACAAATTCAAAGGCCCCACTGCATGGATCATCCCCGAACTTTCCATGACAACCAGAACCTATCTTGACACATTTTTAGGACAATTTCACGAAGACTGGTCAAACAACGTCAAAGTTTTAGGCAAGTCAAAAAATGTTTTACTATGGAAACATGGTCCTAACTATAACTACCTACTGGCGACTATATATATATATGTGTGTGAATAAGGGCACTGGGTGCTCGAAACGAGTCACAGAGTGAGAAGGAATAAAACATCTCACCTACCATTACTATCTAGGTCCGTTTCTCTCTGTTCTCCGGTGTGGAGGTTCGGAGAGTGTTGTTGGAGGAAATATATATATATCAAGCCTTCTCGAAGGCGAAACGCGTCATGGCAGTAGCGCTGGCTTTACCTGAATAAATCACCTTGCACCAGCACCTTTTGGGTCGACTCTTTGTCGCTTTGCATCGGGCAGTTTCCTGTCTTTTGAGTGGCAAGCCTCGTGAAAATATATATATATATATATATATATATATATATATATATATATATATATATAGAGAGAGAGAGAGAGAGAGAGAGAGAGAGAGAGAGAGAGAGAGAGAGAGAGAGAGAGAGAGAGAGAGAGCGTGTGCATGGGCCAAGCTACAAAGTAATGCAGCAGGAACTAGGGAAAAGCAATACCAAACATGAGAATTTGCCACGTAGAAGTGGGGGTGCGTACCAGACTAACGTTTACAGGGAAAATTGTTCTGTGATTGGAAGAGGCTTGAATGGTAACTCTTCAGTATCCCGAGTAGCGCTGCTTGGAGGCATGCACTTCCAGCTCCTTGTGTGAGTGAAGAAGGGGAGGAGCCTGACATATCTGCCTTAGGGTGGCATCCCAGGGCCTAGGATCATAAGAGGAGAACATCTGGGGCCTCACCCTTTCCTCTTCGGATGTCCTGATTACAAGTCCGGTGATGCATACCCCCGCGGAGATATTCATCTTGGTCATCGGCTATGGTGGAGTGACACAGTTAATGAACGTGTAGTTAGTGCTTCAGTCATTAAATGTGATGTGGGTGGGACACAGGTGCCAATGGCGTTCTCTGTGGGTCATACTTTTGATGCGGTGTGCTGCTATATTGAGGATCCAATTTATTGCGCTGCATTGGCGTGAAGTCGATCTCAGAGATGTCAGGCAAATACCTGAATGACATATCCACTACTCAAATTACTTCTTTTTTTTTTTTACTATACTAATTTTCAACACTAATCCTTTATGGGTTCCGGAGTGGCGTACTACTTGCCACAAAAGCGATTCAAAATCCATCAGGGGTAACAAGTGCTATATGAATGCAAATCTTTCTTTCCCTTCTATCCCTCCGCTATCCTTCTCACTCCGAATAACTGACTAATATCCACCACTGAAATTACTTCATATTTCACCATATTAATTCACCACTAATCCTTTGTAGGCTTCCTGAATAGCGTGCGTCAACAAGCGCTATAGAAATACAAACCTTTGTCCTCCTCTATCCTTCTGCTATCATTCCAAATCCAAATACCCGACTAACCTATCCACCACTTAAAATGTACTTGCATGTTTCACTATACTAATTCAACACTAATCCTCTATGGGTCCCGGAGTAGCGTGCTACTCGCAGAAAAAGCGCTTCGACGCCTCGTCAGGGGTAGTAAGCGCTATATAAATGCAATTACAATACAATACAATTGGGCTCGACAAGGCTGTAAAAGAGCCTGTGTTAATTCATAATACACTCTATTTGAATTGTACTTACGTTATCTTTTTTATCCTACGTTGTGGCGGAGAAGATTTGCACTAGGTTGAAAGCTACGAAAGGAAATGATTTGTTTTCATGACCCATGGTCCGATATAAAATGTGGTGGTTACTCAGACTTTTCATGAAATAATAATTCATGGGAGAATCTATCGGCTGAATTTCCCCCATCATGGAGATGGTATGGGGTGGAAATTCCACAGATGGATTCTGCTCCATACTTAGGACAGAGAGAGAGAAATTGTGGACTATCACCAGCAGAATTGCTTATTTCTGATTCTCATAAGGTTTTGAGGTTTCGGTTTATTGGCTATTTTGGGGTCTTGAATGTGATTAAATATATTGTCCTGAACCGTGAACTTCTTCAGGCTTGGAAGGTCTTCTCGGTGAGTATTATGTTTTGGTGTCTTATCTGAGCCGCAGAGTTGTGCTTTAGTCTCACACATGAGATGGGATGAAGGGATGGGAAACGAGTGGGAGACAGTTCGAAAATTGTCTTTACAAGCCAGTACAACTTGTATCTTGAAATGTGTCGGATTTTGATTTGGGAAAGAGCCAGGTCTTTATTGCTTTTCTGAATTCTAGTTACTTTTCATCATCCTTATTGTCTTCCGCGGGGGAGGATTCTTCCAGATTTGGAATCTCTGTACAGGAAGAAGAGCTTCCACAACATAGTGTTTTAAATTGGAAAGGATTAGGCTTTCAGCCAATCTGGATCCCGGCAGCTCCTCTCGACGTGCCGTCTGCGTCTGATTTGCAAGAAGATAGTTTCACCTCCTTGAATTACCAAAAGAGTAATGCCGAGAGCTCAGAAATGCATTCCACTTCTGAGTGGTGGAGCAGGCTCTGCTTGTTTTGTTCGCTCTCATCCATTGTGTTGTTTTTTGAGCTGTCGGAGCTCTTACTCTTCGACTGGTATCCTTTCCTTCCTTTCACAAAGTTTTGGCTTCTACATCCCATTGCTTAAAGAAGCCAGCTCTGTTTAACACCAATCTTGTCCCACAATAAATCTAAAGGAACCGCCCACAGGTAAGCCCTTAAGTACCCTAAGGAAAGGGTTGGGATAATTCAGGGGTCCCTCCCACAGGAGGGACCCCTGGGTAGGATACTCCCATGTTCTTTGTCCAGTTTTGCGCCAGACCCAACGGCTCCTTAAAATGGTTCCAACTGGAGTATGCAAGGAGGGCACCAAATGTGCCCTTCAGAGCAGTCTAGTGGTACTGGCAAGTGCCCCCACCCTGTCCCAATACACTAAATACTTTCTGGGATGTGGTCACACCTCCCTGTGACAGGATACCTATAGTCCTGCCTTCCCCTGCTCGAGCTTGGCCCAGCAGTAGGAAGGCAGAATCGTGTCTCTGGTCGGCAGCAGCCATAGTTTGCTGTCTGGGTCTAGAAGACTGGTACCGGGAGCACGGATGGCCTCCCGGAGGAGCTTTGCAGTGCATGGAATCATACCTCCCACACTCTTTATGTTGTGAGGGTATTATTCCAACATGTTTGATACCAAACACAACAGGGTTTGTTACAGTCAGTTTAGAGATAGCCATCGCATAATGACGCATGGCCACTCTATATATTGTAATGACTGATGCACTTACAACCCTGAAGAATGTACTCCGCACTATATAAATGCAAACCTTTTTCCCTCTTCTATCCCTCCGCCACCCATCTCTATCCACATAACTGACTAACAAATCTACCTCTCAAATAACTTTCATATTTCACTATACTAATTCAACACTAATCCTTTATGGGTTCCTGAGTACTACTCACCGAAAAACTGCTTCAACGCCTCGTATGGGGTAATATGCGCTATATAAATGCAAATACAATACAAAACTCTGAGGGTCGTAGGGGTGTTCTGCTCATGCAGGGCCACCCTCCCACTTATATGCGAGCACCCTGTCTTCAGGATTGAAAGGCCTGTTTTAGGGGTGACATAGGTTTTAAGTGTAGTGACCTCAGATAAAAGGAAACATATCTGTTGTAAGTGGTGCTAGCACCAGCTCACACAGGCTGCAATGGCAGGCCTGTAGTCACAATTTTAGTGGTCTCTCATAGGTGGCATAATGCATGCATCAGCCCATGGGACACCCCTGGTATACCTATGCCCTGGGTAACTTACTCCCATATACTATGGACTTATCAAGGTATACCAGTAGCCAATCTGGAGTGAACCAAAGTCCTCACAATGTCCGATTTAGGGACGAAGCACAGAGACTGGGGTCCTGATTAGCAGGATCCCAGTCAGACTAGTCAGTAAAACATAATGACACCAGCAAAATGTGGGGGTGACCAGGAAGGCAAATCCTACTTTCCTGCAGACTGTCCTCAAGCTTTTGTTGCGATGGTCCTGTTATACTTGAAGGATGCTTACCAATCTGTTGCCATCCCACCTCCCCACCTGTGGTTTATTCATTTCCAATGGGAGGATAATATTTATCAGTTTACTGCACTTTTCTTCAGTCTTTCTTCATCTGTTTGGTGTTTCCCCAAGCTTCTAAAGCCAGTAGTAGCACATCTAAGTTCTCATGACATCTGCACGAGAATCTGTCTGAATGACATTCTAATAATGTCCCAAGACCAACTGTTCTCAAGCGTCAGTTGCAAACCTCTATTCCTCTTTAGGAGAGTTTGAGTTTTGCTGTAACGAGAATATTGTGTTAGAGAGAGAAGTTGAACTGGATTCTAATACCTTTGTAGTATGTGCAATGTAGCTCTTCTAGATCAAATCAATGTTTACTGCACGTGCAGTACTTCGTTAACATCCTATTCATTCTTTCTACCAGCACGTTACTCCCAGGATGATAAAGAGGGATGATGAGGCCCCAACAACAGTAGTCAATATTTTGTGACACCATTCTATTCCAACCTCCATGCCAATACTTCAGAACTTCGTCTGGTGCTGACAATTTCAACCCCTTCGGCCCCAGTCGATTTATGTGGTGAAGTTGCCATTACAATCACCCTGGATTAGATCACTTATGTAAATTACTACTTTCTCCCGAATGTAACTAAATTAAATCTTTTCACCGAGTGTCAAGGCCAGCTTTTACATCACTTAAACTTGTTGCTGCTCAAACAGGCCATAGGCTCGTCCGGGCCTTCTTCAGGTTCTCGGTCAAGACCTACACACTCGAAAAGACTTCCTGCTCACTCTCATGAGTTAGAGTGAACTCTTCTTACCAGGCCTCCTCATGATGTACAACCCAGAGGCAAGAAAGAAGCCACCACAGACTATTCTGAGTTAATGACAAACACACCCATCACCCAGTGAGCCAATGGTCAACCTTCAACTGTGACCTTGCGGGGCTCCTGTTTCCCTCTTCCCGCTCTTCTGCACCAGTGCAACCCTCTCTTTAATGGTCAGGCTTCTCAGCATCCTTCCCTGCTTCAGTGGTCTCATCCTTGGCTCACAATCTTTTTCTACAAGAGAAAGGAAGACATGGGCTCCACACAGATAGCTGTGCCTCAACTGATCAAATATTAGAAATCACAGATTTCCCCCTGGACTGTGTGCTCATCCCATCAGACCCCTGACCCCCCCTTCTGTGGTGAAGTTCTCAGCCCTGCAGTTTGCACCAGGGGCTCTCGCACGTGACGCACACGCGTCAATACACTCATTTGCTTTGTTTTTTGGCGGTGTTTGTAAAATCAATGCCTCTCTGTTGCCAGAGTCACCTTTGGGAGACAATATGCCTCAGAAGTCTTAATTGCCGCAGTATATTCATTGCTACTTTTACCATCTTTATCAGCCTCGATAATATTAATTTGCCTGTAAATGTGATTTCCCTCCGGCCCCGAAGAATGTAGTGGGATTGCTAACATTTTACATGTCGAAGTGTACACAAGTGATGGATGAAACGCTTGAATAATTCTCAGCCGCTGGCGCGCGCTTTGGGCCGCATCCCAGACCACCGTTATTGTGCACACAATGCCACCTCAGTTCGGACCCAGCCATATGCAAATCAGCCTTGACCCTGTGCCTCATGGGAACAGTCCAGCCCGACCTGCCAGGCCAGGTATACAGAAGCTGGGACCATACTGAGAGGGCGTGGTTGCTGGGTCACGTGGGTACCAGTCAGAGAGGACCTGGCCTGGCAGTTCAGGCTGGACTGTTCCCATTGGAGCAGGGTCCAGCCTGATTTGCATACGGCTGAGTCCAAACTGAGGTGGCATGGGGTGGAAAATGCCAACAGACTAGGATGTCGCCTGAGTGATTACCAGTGGCTGAGACTAATTGAAGCATTCTACCCATCACGTTTTGTATACTTTAGTGTGTCGCCCTAAGTGGGATGGGTATGCCCAGATGTGGGTCCCGTGCACACTGTGCCACCTTAACCAAGCTATATCCATCGGATGAGATCTTACCTAGGGGAAACTGGTCCTGCATTGCTTTTGTTCCAGTTCTGGGAGGATCCAGTTTGGTAGGTCAGGCTGGACTGTTCTCCTTGGTACAGGGTCAAGACTGATTTGCATATGGCTGGTTCCAAACTAAGGTGGCATGGTGAGAAAAATAATGATGGATTGGAATGTGGCTCTGAGTAATTACCAGTGGCTGCGAATAATTCGAGCAATCCAACCATCGCTTTTTGTACACTAAATTTTACATGTTGGAATTTCTGTGAGCCGTGGAGCGGTGGGACCCAGTGGGGCCGGGATTTCGAAGGACGATGAAGAGGGAAAATTAAATAAATTATTAATTTTCACTCATCATTGTCCGTCAAAATCCACGGCCCACCGCTCTTACCTGCTAGGGCCGTGGCTGATATCTGTGCAGAGCGCTGCAGATAAATTGTGGTTGAAACATATGTGTGTAGCTGCTGCTCGGCAGCACATGTGATCTATTGCATGTATGACTGTATAGGTGCACCTCTGCCACACCTGTTACATATTCCATGTATGTCGGTATAGCTGCAGCTCAGTAGCTTGTCATACCTATTGCATGTATGTGTGTGTGGCGAAAGCTTAGTCGCATTTGGTGTCTAATCCATGCACATGTGTACAGCTGCATGTTGGCGGCACCTGATACCTATTACATGTGTGTGTGTAGCAGCAGCTCAGGAGCACTTTAATCTGCTGCATAGATTTGTCTATAGCTGCAGCTCCGCAGCACTTTAATCTGCTGCATAGATTTGTGTATAGCTGCAGCTCAGCAGCACTTTAATCTGCTGCATAGATTTGTCTATAGCTGCAGCTCCGCAGCACTTTAATCTGCTGCATAGATTTGTGTATAGCTGCAGCTCCGCAGCACTTTAATCTGCTGCATAGATTTGTGTATAGCTGCAGCTCCGCAGCACTTTAATCTGCTGCATAGATTTGTGTATAGCTGCAGCTCCGCAGCACTTTAATCTGCTGCATAGATTTGTGTATAGCTGCAGCTCCGCAGCACTTTAATCTGCTGCATAGATTTGTGTATAGCTGCAGCTCCGCAGCACCTGGTAACTGTTGCATGTCAGTATGTTTAGCTGCAGCTCTGTAGCTTCTCTTACCTGTTGCATGCATGTGTGGACACCTGCAGTTAAAGAGCTCCTGTTACCTGTTGCATGTATGGGTGTGTAGCTGCTGCTCAGTATGTCCTGATACCTGTTGCATGTAAGTGTGGTAGCTTCAGCTCAGTAGCATCTGATATATGTAGCATGTATGTGTGCATAGCTACAGCTCGGTAGCCCTTGATACCTGTTGCATACATTTGTGTATAGTTGCAGCTTGGTAGCGCCAGTCACCTCTTGCATGTATGTGTATAGCTTCAGCTCAGTAGCACTTGGTACCTGTAACATATATGTGTATAACTGCAGCTCAGCATCGCTTAGTACATGTTGCATGTATGTGTGTTTAGCCGCAAGCTCTGAAGCACCTACTATGCGTTGCATGCATATGCAGCTCTGCAGCACCTACCTACAATGAGTTGCATGTACGTGTGTAAAGCTGTAGCTCTGTGGCATCTGGTACCTGTTATATGTATGTGTATAAAACTGTAGCTCAGCAGCACGTGGTCCGTTTGTATGTACATTTGTATAACTACAGCTCAACAGCACCTAGTACCTGTTAAAGATATATGTACAGCTGAAGCTGAGTAGCACCTAGTGCATGTTGCATGTATGTCTGTGCAGGTGCAGCTTCGAAACACATATGACATGTTGCATGTATGTGTTAATCATCGCAGAGTTGTAGCACCTACTACGTGTTGCTTGTATATGTGTATAGCTACACAGCTCAGTAGCACTTGGTACCTGATGTATGTATGTGTGCATAACTGGACCTCAGCAGCACCTGCTGTCAGTTGTATGTATGTGTGCATAACTGCACTCGGCAGCACCTGCTGTCAGTTGTATGTATGTGTGCATAACTGGACCTCAGCAGCACCTGCTGTCAGTTGTATGTATGTGTGCATAACTGCACTCGGCAGCACCTGGTATCTGATGTATGTAGGTGTGCATCCGCACATGGTGCCTGTTGTGTGTATAGCAGCCGTTCTGCATGATAGCACATCTGATGCAATCATGATGGGTACATATGCAGCTTGGGGACACCAGTTCCTGTTGCATCCAGGGTCCCTCTGATTGGCTGGGTGTGGGACCAGAGAGGGGGTGAGGTGGGGCCAGTGGCGTCATCCCAAACAGCAGGCCCCAGTGCAGAGGATCCGAGGCTATCCTCGGTTCTGCTGGCCAGGGTTCTCACTAGAAGAGCATAGAGCTGAACGCGCACAAGGATCAGGCAAGTATAGATGTGTTTTCTATCAACACAAGTCAAAAGAGCTCCATCATGTGACAGAAACGTGTTGCTTTCAGAGAAACCCACCCAAGAGCAGGTGTCTGGATCTGTTCCCCAAGGAAGGGCGGAACCTCCTTGAGGAGAAGATATTATTCATATGGACAGAACCAGGCTCATTATTTTCCTAAATCCACTTGCTCTTGACAAGTTCCAAGCGAGGACACTCCTTCAGGAAAGGTGCAGATGTACAACCCTGGGCCTTCTGTCCTCAAAGCCAACTTGAGCCATGAACATTAGAAAATATATTCAATGTCGCAGGGACCTTTATGAGGGTTCTATGATGCCAAGCAGCTGCCTTCTCGTCGCTTGACTAAAGTAAAGGTCAAAGTGATAGATCGGCTGGCGGACACGTTTCGGCCACTGTGCCACTCTAGACAGAGACCAGCCATATGCAAATCAGTCTTGGTCCTGCTCCAATCAGACAACTTCAACATTTGATTCTAAAATATGAGTCAATTCTTGGTTATAGACATGGTTATTCAATCTGTGCTGTACCCGGGTGCCGGAACATGATACAGGCAGGAGTTAGGTTCACACAGCACAATTAATAGCTACAGCTCTGGGCAGGGCATGCCGCGTTTCAGCCATAGTGGCTGGACAGCGTAGATTCTGGCGTGATTTCAAATGACACTGCACATTGTGAATGGTTGATGTATTTTGGTGTCTGACATGACAATGGTGCTACGCATTTCTAGACATGGTAGTGTGTGACTCAACAGAGTGGTTCCTTGAATAACGAGTGTGTCTCATAACCCTACAATGTGTTTTCTTGCATGGCAGTGGTGTTTCACCTACTGGGACAATGCTAACCCTACCATCATAGTAGGGTCTGTAATCTCAGGGCTTGGTCATTTAGGTCTTCCACAGCCAATCGTTCTGTGGTGCTCCTCGAAGAACGTCTCTGTCTTCTTTTCAGCGCCCATGTACCTGACCTGGAACCGGTCCTGGACATTCCATATGTGCTGATGATGCAGAAATTCACTTCCTCTTGGAAGGACATTCCAGAGGACTCAACCATGATTACTTGGTGCCTGGACCTGGTGTTCCACTGAATGAAGGAGCGTTTCTAGAGTATGATGGTGCCAAGATCACAAGAGTCGTGAGTTACTTGAAATAGATTGGCGCTCAGGCTTTGGCACGCCGTCATCCTCCGCACCTGGATTAACTAACCTGGACATCCTCTCTGAGGCTGATCTCACTCCCAGCCCTCAAGTCAACATAGTGTCAAAGGGTGTGACCCAACAGCTCTCCCTTGGGCCAAAAATTCTTGATCTTCTACATGCTGAGCATAGAGTCAAGCTGACCATCGCCTTTCTCCTGGCACGTCTCGACCAATGTGTTGTGGTCTATTCTGGCTTCTGAAAACACCTCCCTACCAGCTTCGCAGACTTCATAAGAAGACAGCTGGAATGTGCCTTTGCCGGTGTAAGTGGGATCACATCAAAGCTACCCCGAGAGGACTCCCTTTACTCCTGGAAAAATCAACAAAGCCATCGTCAAAAGGCTAAGGGGGATAGTTCCAATGTGTAAGCAGTATGTGTGGTTTCCGCTAGTGAAACTACTGATTATAAATCTGCGATATCTGTGCTAATCAACAACGCGTTAGAGTTTTCAAGTTTTTTGACGTTTTGATACTTTTTAAAGAAGATCCAGAAAATTGACTGTATCATAACAGTTGACTCATCCCACCAAAAATAATGTATCATCTCACCAAAGATAATGTAGCATCTCAGCGAGGAGATGCAGAACAAATTGCATTTCGCTGATTAAAAGAAGTCCTTCGCTGATGCACGCTGGGCAATCTGCAGAGCGACGCTTCAAAGGTTGCCGTCGGAGCGGTGCTATCTCAGATGCAGAATGACGGCAGTATGCACTCAGTGGCATTCTCCCCAGAAGAATAAATACAGCTGAATGCAATTATACTTTTTTTGATAAAGAATCGCTGGCAATTATGGACCCTTGGAGTCAGTAGCAGCAGCACTTGGTGGACGCGGGGCATCTCTTTGAAATGATCACTGACCACCTGGTAGATTCTGAGACAATCGCATCATGTGTGACTCAGAGTCCAGCGGGGTGGAGGCCGTCCTTCAGATTCAATGTTGTGGGGATGTTTCCAGCTGCGGAAATGGATGGTAAATCGGCTTCATCTTTCGGACCAGAATACAAAAATAACCCATAGTTAAAGCTTTCATTCTTGTATAATTGGTGAGAGCTATTTTTTCATATTTTTATTTGTTTTCTTTGGTGCCAAGCAGCTGCATTCATGCCAGCTTGACTAAAGCAAAGAACAAAATGGTTAATCTGCTAGGAACACATTTCGGTCCATCGTTTTTCGTCCACTGTGCCATTCTAGACAGAGACCAGCCATATGCAAATCAGTCTTTGTCCTGGTTCAATCCGAAGAGTCCAGCTGAAGCTGCCAGGCCTGGTCCTCCTCTGGAAGGGAACCTCTGACCAGGTTTGCCTACTTGGGTCAGTGAGGTACATCTTGAGTCCTAGGGGCGCAGCGAGCACGAGTCCACGTCTGGGCTTACCCAACGCACTTAGCATATTGACTGCACAAATAACAAAGTGATGAAAGGAAAACAAACAACTTATTGGGTTTCTTTCTATTACAAGACAAAAAGATATTAGTAGAATTCCTTCAATATATAGTATGGTAAAAAATAAAAAATTTTAGGACAGTACCAACAAATATGTCTGAAGTCCCCCTGCAGGCCACACCCCGCCAACATAAATCGGAAGTGCCTGGGAAGATACGCTGAAGTTTAGTAGGGTAAAGGTACCAGTCGTAGAGGGGTTTATAGTGGGCTTCTCTTAAGGCTAAGGATCGATTATGCTTAAAAACGTCCCTCCAGACATGCAACCACTCCCCTTATTCAATATCCCTCCCTAGGACCCGTTCCCAAAACTGCATGAACCTCGCCCGGGGGGAGAGTGTAGTGGAAAGAAGCATCCCATAGATAGCTGAAATAGCTCCCTTCATGGATCCCGCCCGCAGGGCCACAAATTTCTCTATTTCCGTGCGCTCCCTAACAGCCGCCTCTCGGAAAGGAGACCTCAGCACCCAATGTTCAAGCTGTTAGTAGTGGTACTGCTCACTCTGAGGGAGTGTGAATTCCTTCCTACATTCATCAAAAGACAAAACATCCCCATCCCGAGACATATCCGCTATCTTGAGACAATCCCCCTTTCTCCAGCTACAAAAAGGTCCTTCCCTTAGTGCCGGGGGGAAATCTGGATTAAAATGAATAGGCGTGTACGGGGAAGGAAAAGATGTCCAACCCATCCTCTTTGTGACCCTGTCCCAAGTGGTGAGAGTCGTACCCTGTCCTAAAATTCGGCCTTTTTGGGATGAAATTCTCTCTCACATCAAGGATATCTTGGGCTATCCCATTCCCCTATCCATAGAATTCACCCTTCTGGGTCTGCGCGACCCCCTCCTGATAAGACAAACTGAGGCGGACAAAGCGATCATGTAAACTTGTTTGGGGGCGGCCAAACTCACTGTGGCGGCGGCATGGAAAAAGTCTGAGGCCCCGGCGCATTCATTTTGACACACTCGCCTCTGGAGGATCTTATCCATGGAGCGCCTAGCGGACATTTTCCAAACTGACTCTGAAGACTTTGCACTCCGCTGGGGTCCGCTGGTGGCCTACTTATCCACGGGTTTGCCGTCTGCGGTTTGTCCGCCAACAGTGCGAGCTTTGCATCTCTTTCAGCTTTAGCGGCCTCCTTCTGGAGATGCGGGACCTCTGCCGATATCTTGATTGTATTATTATTCATCCTGCACATCGCCTCTGTTGTCTGTATCACTGCCAACTCCAATCTTTGTTATTTATCGCTTTACTTATTTTACCTTTATTTTGTCACCACCGGATGGGGCGGGAGAGAGGGTGGGGGATACTGTTGGTTTTGGGGGGTTATTTGTTTGGGGCATTAGCATTTTTTGCTTTGTGTGAGACGTTGACTGGTTCGGGGACTTTGCGAAGATGAACTCACCATGGCTAATTGTGTTGCTACCTGGGTCGTTGTCCGCCCCTTGTACTATTAACATTGTAGTTTTTTTGTATTTGGTCTTATTTGATACTTAATAAAAAGACAACTTTGAAAAGAAAAAAAAACTTTTTACCAATGACATCATGCTAGTCCTGGAATCAGATACGCAAATGCGAGAAAGGGTTCTTGAGATAATTCCTTGTTTCAGGCATTGAGAAAATATAGAATAGATAGATCAAAATTAGAGATGTTAATTTGATATTGGTCTTTAGATAAATATATACCCTGAAATGCAGGAATCATATAAAGATAAGGCAAACCATTATTTAGGAGTATATTTTACATTAAAGGTAGTTGACCTGAAGGATTTAAATGATAACCCTCTATTGTCCAAAGTAAAATCTCTATTCTCAAGATGGAATTCCACGCCTTTAACAATTATGGGTCGAGATGCTTTACTTAAAATGTCAGTCATACTCATCTACTTATCTTTCCTTCTATTTTATATGAACAGTTTTTCAAAGAAATTGAAAATATATTTTCTGTGATTATCTGGCAAACAAAACATTGATATTACCTCTTTGCAATTTATATAGGTCATTATTGGAAGGAGTTCTTGCTCTACCCAGCAGAAAGCTCTTTATTTTGTGAAATTTGCACATATTTGTTCTAGATTCAATAATATCCTCTTTACATATAAGCACTTTGACAGTGACTTGATGGTTATTATTTTGAATGAAAATAGATGAATTATTTTAAAAACATCTTAATTGCCAAAAAGCACGCTATGCGGTGCTGCAAAGGTTTTATAAAGTGAAAGAGCACTTTTTAAATAATATTTTGATCCTATGTTTGAATGCTGCTGCAGGTTTAGAAGATATAAGGATCACTGACCAGCCTTTTTTGGATGAACCATTAATGGAAAGCTAATGGCTTTTCAAATCTGCTGGATTCCATAACTAACAAATAATGGAGAATTGGGCAAGTGTAGAGCCATTTCTAAGAGAGCACAGATCTTGGCCAATGTGATCATATGAAAAATAGTCCCCATTTTTCACTAGAAATTGATCCAGTGAATAAAAGCGTCAGTATAGATTTGGAATAGGTTTTAATAGAGAGTAAGAGTGTGTGATTGTTGGGGTGTGGAAAAGCCATCGTTCAGATCTAAATGAAACAGAGGTTTGTATGAAAATCTCACCTAAGTGGGAGAAAGAAAAACAGTACATTGACATTAGATAGCTGGAAATAAAATCAACAAGAAGATGCATTTTTCACTGATATGCGGGGTAAAATATCGTAAGATGCAATTTTTAACAAAATGGTTGTTGTGCCATACTCCGTAGGTTTTAAGCAAGGTAAATTCAAGGTATTTCCCTAGTTACTTTAGATGGTCTTCTGATGACATTTTAACTGGTCTCACATATTACGCCATTGTCCTATGCTAGATCATTTTTGGAATTACATTTTTTGGTGCTTCCGAAAAGAAATTAAATATATTATTGCTATGGGATGAAGTGATAATGTTGCTGGGGAATTCAATAAATATGAGAAGAGCAGCGACATATTGCAATTTGAAATACATCTTCATGCGCGGAGCCCATGAAAGCTATTTGTGTCCTGGATGGATCAACACGGAATTTATTTTAAACTTCAGGAGAATTTTGTGTAAATATCTCTCTTTTTTTAATAGGTGGAACATAGCTATTCGAGCGCATGTGATCTTATCATTATATATAAACTGCCCTATTAGACTTTGTGATATATGTATATACGTATGTATATATGTATTGTATTGTATTGTGTTGTTAATGCATTTACATAGCGCTTACTACCCCTGACGAGGCGTCAAAGCGCTTTTTCGGGGAGTAGTACGCTACTTTGGGACCCATAGAGGATTACTGTTGAATTAGTATAGTGAGACATACAAGTCAATATGTATGTATGTGTGTGTGTGTGTGTATATATATATATGTATATCTTTCAGCAAAAACGTTTCTATCAAGAAACACGCTGCACACTACTCCGTTTGTATATGTATATATATATATATATATATATATATATATGTATATACTTTCAAAAGTTTCCCCCAGAGATGAGGCCGCACTCCTTCGCAGAGGTGTCACCACTTTATTAACGAAAACGGGCTGCTTCTCACCCCCATTGGAGCCCCCTGGCCTGACGAGTTTCAGGGAATCAGTCCCTTTCCTCAGAGGCCGACAAGAGCTGCGATTTGTGTGTCAAAAACAGCCTCCACACATGCTAATGTCTTTAAATAGCCTCAGGTGTGCCACTTGATGATCCGTTGCTCCTATTGCATGCTGGGATCTGTTGTCCGATATTGCACTAATTACATCCAGTGGTCGAAGTGGGGAAAGAAAAGTAGGGGAACTGTGGGCGGAGAATCAGAGGGCGGGAATAACCTGAGGCTTGGATCAGTGGGCCGACTTAGAGGTGTGGCCAGGATGCGCAAAACATCCTAACCTTTAGTATTTGTGTGGCATTCCATTGACCAGTTGCAGCTTATTATGTTATGTAATTCAACCAATGGATACACATGATTATTTAACGATTAACTCCTTGCGTGCTCATGACGAGCTCAGCTAATTTGTAAAGAAACAAGCACCAGAGCTCTTGTCAGGAGGCCACTGTAGCTTGCACCACACATCGCCCCTGCCAGCGCTGCCAGTATTAGCAACAACACAACTACTGACCATCACATTCCTACAAGTGTGACAATTCGGCCTATTCCAGGCCCCGAAGCTGTAAGAATGGCTTGGGCGGCAGGTAATAGTCATATTTTATGTATATTGAATTAATAATGGACTACTGCTGTGGTCATCTCTATATTAGTCAGATAGCACCACCTTGTGGCAGACTGTCACAAGCCCTGGTGTGGACAATTAAGCGCCGGTGCTGAGCAACGGAAATCAGCGGCTCAAATTAAGCAGAGGGTGACACATCATTACAGGACACGTGACCAAGATGGATCTCGCACCTTTAAGGCCTAAATTCTGTCTAACATGGAAGTTCATTAATACTCTAAATGGTATTACCAATTCATGGGTATCGGTACTTCTGGGAAGCGGAATTATAATAGATACAGGATGAATTCCTTAAAGGATAAGGAATAACATCCTAATATTGGTTCCATCCTCCTGTGACCTTCCCAACAGCCTTCAAGAGACATTAGGAGAGGAAGGGGGTGGACTGGGTAGCTGGCTAGCAAAAGAGTAGCGAGTTTAGGGGCTAACCTGGCACATTATCCCCGTTTGCCTGGGACCTCAGAGATTAGCAAAGAGTCGCCTTGCTTCTTGACTCTCCTTTGGTAGCTGTGGCCAAGCACTCAAGGCTGAACTTAGATCCGGTGAAGAGAGAAGTTACAAACAATATGTAAATGTAAATGTACATGTATTTATATAGCGGAAATCACCGACCCGGTATCTAAGCGCTTGCTTAGGGAACCCGTCCTGGTATTCCCCTGTGAGATACCCCGGCAGGGTATCCACAAGGTGGAAGCCAGGCATCCCGCCGCGAGGGGCCGTTGTGGAGATTAAGCAAGCTTAATGCCCAGAGTCACAGAGTGTGAACCCGTGAATCGAGTAGGCACCGGAGCGAGAATTGTCGAGTCCGTGGACATTTTTTAGGACTCAAGACCTGCTGAGCCGGGAATTGAACCCTGGTCCCAGGCCGACCTCTGCTTCCAGGTCTGCCTCCTCTAACCAGTGAGCCACACAATATAACGCTTAGGGTAATACAACTGAAAGTAAGAAAAAAATAAAGGTTAATGTCCAAAGTCATTCCTAGCCCTTGCAGTTTCTGCACCAAAATTTCAATTCATTTTTTTATATTTACGTAGAATGTAACAGGTCATAACATGGCAGCTGCATAAGTTAACAATGGCAAAACTTTGCTGTCGATCTGACGCCCTGAGGTCACAATCTCTGCAACACTTTTGGCTTCCAATCTTGAGAAATGACTGTTCCTGTCTGCAGGCTGTCACACGGGGCCTGATTTATATCTTGGTGGTATGGATACTCTATCGCAACCGCGACGGATGGCCCAAACGGAAGGCGGAGACTACTCCGTCCCCGCCATAGTTACGCCCCTCTGACGGCCTGACATAGTAAGGGCCGTCGGAGTCTGACCTCTGTCTCCGCCCACCTGATTCAGATGGGCGGAACTACAGGTCAGTTTCCACTGCTAGTCACCACCAGGAAATCCCTGGCAGTGAGAACTGCTCAATACCCCCCTCGCCATGGGAGAGATCTGCCATGGCGAGGGGGGCAATTTTTTTATTTTCAAAAAGAAAATCCCATTTCGTGATTTTCTTTTTCAAGATAAAAAACTAAATACTTTTAACAGATGGCACCTATATGTTGACTGAGCCATGTGTCAAACTCAAAAAAAGCAATGACAAACGGCCTTACATCCCTGCCTGTCGCTGTACACTTTCCCTGTGTGTGTTCTGTCCCGTTCCATGTTCTTATCTGTAGCTTTTTTGTCTTTGTCTCAGGGCCCTGTTTGTCTACGTACCCTCTGACTCTACACCGTCTCTGTGTGCTCCTCTGCTCCTCTACCTCCCTGTCTGTCTCTGTGCCCTGTCTGTCTATGCACCCTCTGACTCTATACCATCTCTGTGTGCATCTGCACATCCCTCCATGTATCCGTACATCCCTGTCAGTCTCTGTGGCCTGTTTATCTATGTACCCTGTGTCTCTATGTAACATCTCTGTGTGCCCCTCTGCCTCCCTACCTCCCGGTCTGTCTCTGTGCCCTGTTTATCTATGTACCCTGTGTCTCTATGTAACATCTCTGTGTGCATCTGCACATCCCTCCATGTATCTGTACATCCCTGTCAGTCTCTGTGGCCTGTTTATCTATGTACTCTACCCACTTGGCACTTCTAACTGTCCCCCGATTTAAAAAGAAAAAGGCTGGCGGAACAAAATTTGCGGTTCTTGCCCCTGTGTTTTGGAACTCCCTCCCTGTGGAACTCCGCATGACACCTTCCTACACAGAGTTTCGGAAAAGCCTCAAAACCCTACTCTTCTCCTGAGCCTTTGCTGTTTAACTTCCTCTGCTCCTGCTGTCTCCTCGCAATCTAAAAAGCGCCATGAAACCGCGTGGTATAAGTGCGCTATACAAATGTTTTTCAATTCAAATTCAAAATTCTATGTAACATCTCTGTGTGACTCTCTGCCTATCTACCTCCTGGCCTGTCTCTGTGCCCTGTTTACCTGTGTACCCTCTGATTCTATGCCTTCATACATCCTTGTCTGCCTTGTACCCTGTTTGTCTCCGAAGGGTCATGCATGTCTCTCTGGGAGCACTTCTGCTACGGTACCCCCCAGTGTGCGACTCCCCTGCAAGTATCGGTGTGCGGTTCTGCTTGCCTCTACCTCCCCTGCCTCTCTCTGTAACCTGTCTGTCTCTAAACCTCCCTGTCTGTCACCGTATGCTCTCTGTTTGTGCCTCACTGTCATCTTCTGTCTCTAAACCCCCTGTTATCTTATGTTATAAAGCTTGTAGAGCGCGCAGCTACCCCAGCTAAGGGGGCGTCCCGTCGCTAATCACAGTCGCATGGGGAGACCACTAAAGAGGGCGAAAGGACCTAAGGTGGCAGGAAAAGATAAGTCTTTATTGCCTTATGGAACACCAAGTCGTTTTTCAATCTGCGAATGGGCACAGGGAGGGAATTCCATAATTTGGCTGCCCGAGTGCGGAAAGCGTGCCCGTCGGCTCATGCTTTCTTCACCCTCGGAACCACCGCCAAATGTTGGTCCGAAGAACTGAGTTTTTTGGGAGGGAATGTAGGGCGAGAGATTTTAAACGAGAGGCACAGGGGCTTGAACCCCACAGGTCTGGCCACTGGCAACCAGTGTAGTTGCGGATGACAGCAAAGGTGGGGCAGGTTCTAGGGAGGTCAAGAAGGGTTCTGGCTGCCGCATTCTGGACCCTCTGTAGTCTCGAAATCTCTGACTTGTTGGACCCCAAGTAGAGAGAGCTGGGGTAATCCAATCTCGACAAAGTAGGGGCCCGAATGTTGTTGTCCTCTTTCGATTGTTACCTTTTTGTTTGGTATGCATATTTGATTTGTTTGGGTTGGTATTCCTTTTGATGCCTGTACTGCAACTTTTACCTCCTTTCCCTAAAATTGTAAAGCGCTCTGATATCCTTCGGGATCATGTAGCGCTATATAAAACTTTATAAATAAATAAATAAAAAGTCTGCCGAGTGGACAGGTCAAAGTATCCTAACAATGGTTTAAGCCCCCCAAAATACCGATACAAGTCCCTGCCACTTTCTTGGTTTGGGCCTGAAAGCCGAGAGCCGAATCCACACAGACGCCTAGATTATTTACCAGCTGCTTGGGGGTAGGGGCAACACCCAGGGTTGTGGGCCACCGGTGCTCATTCCATAGTTTTTCCTCCCACTTGCATTGGTACTGTTTGCCTCTGTACACGGTCTGCTCTTCTATCTACTTGCCTCTGTTTCTGTCTCTGCACCCTGTCTGTTCTTCTGTACACTGGCCTCTGTTTCTCTCGCTGTACCTCCCTGTCTTCCTCTGTCTGCTGTTCTGCCTCTGTACCTCCCTGTCTGCCTCTGTACCCTCTCTGCTCTTCTATCTACTTGCCTCTGTTTCTGTCTCTGTGCCTCTCTCTCTGCTTTTCTGCCTCCTACCTCCATGTCAGCCTCTGTACCCTGTTTCTGGGCTTTCTTACCTCTGTGCTCCTCCCCCCTCTTCCGTGCTTCCCCCCTCCTCCTGTCATCTTCCTCCTTTCCCCGCCCCTCCTCCCTCTGCTCAGGGTGTTGATGTCTCTTTCCCAGCTCACCTTTCACCAGTGAGGTCAGCGCGAGGAGGCTGGGAGCGAGGTGAGGGGGCTCGTGGTGTGTGATGTCATAGCACATGCCAGGCTCCTCCAGACACACAGCAGCAGCTGCCCCCCATCAGCACCAGCCCCGGATGAGTCACGCCGAAGACATGCTCAGGAGGGAGGGCTGGGGCCCTCCCCCACAGGAGTGTGACCAGAGCACCATCACAGGCCCATCGCCTCTCTCAGACCCTGCACCATCACAGGCCCATCACCTCCCTCAGACCCTGCACCATCACAGGCCCGTCGCCTCTCTCAGACCCTGCACCATCACAGGCCCGTCGCCTCTCTCAGACCCTGCACCATCACAGGCCCGTCGCCTCTCTCAGACCCGGCACCATCACAGGCCCAGCCATCACCTCTCTTAGACCCTGCACCATCACAGGGCCCATAGCCTCTCTCAGACCCTGCACCATCACAGGGCCCATCACCTCTCTCAGACCCTGCACCATCACAGGCCCATCGCCTACCTCAGACCCTGCACCATCACAGGGCCCATCACCTCTCTCAGACCCTGCACCATCACAGGCCCATCGCCTCAGGCCCATCACCTCTCTCAGACCCTGCACCATCACAGGGCCCATCGCCTCTCTCAGACCCTGCACCATCACAGGCCCATCGCCTCTCTCAGACCCTGCACCATCACAGGCCCGTCGCCTCTCTCAGACCCTGCACCATCACAGGCCCAGCCATCACCTCTCTTAGACCCTGTACCATCACAGGGCCCATAGCCTCTCTCAGACCCTGCACCATCACAGGGCCCATCACCTCTCTCAGACCCTGCACCATCACAGGCCCATCGCCTACCTCAGACCCTGCACCATCACAGGGCCCATCACCTCTCTCAGACCCTGCACCATCACAGGCCCATCGCCTCAGGCCCATCACCTCTCTCAGACCCTGCACCATCACAGGGCCCATCGCCTCTCTCAGACCCTGCACCATCACAGGCCCATCGCCTCTCTCAGACCCTGCACCATCACAGGCCCGTCGCCTCTCTCAGACCCTGCACCATCACAGGCCCGTCGCCTCTCTCAGACCCGGCACCATCACAGGCCCAGCCATCACCTCTCTTAGACCCTGCACCATCACAGGGCCCATAGCCTCTCTCAGACCCTGCACCATCACAGGGCCCATCACCTCTCTCAGACCCTGCACCATCACAGGCCCATCGCCTACCTCAGACCCTGCACCATCACAGGGCCCATCACCTCTCTCAGACCCTGCACCATCACAGGCCCATCGCCTCAGGCCCATCACCTCTCTCAGACCCTGCACCATCACAGGGCCCATCGCCTCTCTCAGACCCTGCACCATCACAGGCCCATCGCCTCTCTCAGACCCTGCACCATCACAGGCCCATCGCCTCTCTCAGACCCTGCACCATCACAGGGCCCATCACCTCTCTCAGACCCTGCTTCTCTCTCTGAGATCTGTACACCCACAGTGTGTACCATCACAAGGCCCATCACCTCTCTCAGACCCTGCACCATCACAGGCCCGTCGCCTCTCTCAGACCCGGCACCATCACAGGCCCATCGCCTCTCTCAGACCCTGCACCATCACAGGGCCCATAGCCTCTCTCAGACCCTGCACCATCACAGGGCCCATCACCTCTCTCAGACCCTGCACCATCACAGGCCCATCGCCTCCCTCAGACCCTGCACCATCACAGGCCCCACCACCTCTCAGACCCTACACCATCACAGGCCCGTCGCCTCCCTCAGACCCTACACCATCACAGGCCGTCGCCTCCCTCAGACCCTGCACCATCACTGGCCCATTGCCTCTCTCAGACACTGCACCATCACAGGCCCATCGCCTCTCTCAGACACTGCACCATCACAGGCCCATCGCCTCTCTCAGACCCTGCACCATCACAGGCCCGTCGCCTCTCTCAGACCCTGCACCATCACAGGCCCGTCGCCTCTCTCAGACCCTGCACCATAACAGGGCCTATCGCCTCTCTCAGACCCGGCACCATCACGGGCCCAGCCATCACCTCTCTTAGACCCTGCACCATCACAGGGCCCATCACCTCTCTCAGACCCTGCACCATCACAGGCCCATCGCCTCCCTCAGACCCTGCACCATCACAGGCCCATCGCCTCTCTCAGACCCTGCACCATCACAGGCCCATCACCTCTCTCAGACCCTGCACCATCACAGGCCCATCACCTCTCTCTGACACTGCTTCTGTCTCTGAGATCTGTGCACCCTCAGTGTGCACCATCCCAGGCCCATCACCTCTCTCAGACCCTGCTCATCTCTCAGAGATCTGTGCACCCTCGGTGTGCACCATCACGGGGCCCATCACCTCTCTCAGATCCTGCCTCTCTCTTAGATCTGTACACCCTGCATCGGGCCCTTCGCTGTGTCAGCGCCTGTCCCTTCCTTGTGAGAGCATCGGACCCTTCCCTGTGAGAGCAACGGACCCTTCCCTGTGAGAGCATCGGACCCTCCCCTGTGAGAGCATCGGACCCTTCCTTGTGAGAGCATCGGACCCTTCCCTGTGAGAGCATCAGACCCTCCCCTGTGAGAGCATCGGACCCTTCCCTGTGAGAGAATCGGACCCTTCCTTGTGTCTGCGTCGGACCCTTCCCTGTGAGAGCATCAGACCCTTCCCTGTGTCTGCATCGCGCCCTTCTCTGTGAGAGCATCGGACCCTTCCCTGTGTCTGCGTCGGGCCCTTCCCTGTGAGAGCATCAGACCCTTCCCTGTGTCTGCGTCGGGCCCTTCCCTGTGTCTGCGTCGGACCCTTCCCTGTGTCTGCGTCGGGCCCTTCCCTGTGAGAGCATCAGACCCTTCCCTGTGTCTGCGTCGGGCCCTTCCCTGTGAGAGCATCAGACCCTTCCCTGTGTCTGCGTCGGGCCCTTCCCTGTGTCTGCGGCGGGCCTTTCCCTGTGTCTGCGTCGGGCCCTTCCCTGTGTCTGCATCGGACCCTTCCCTGTGTCTGCGTCAGGCCCTTCCCTGTGTCTGCATCGGACCCTTCCCTGTGAGAGCATCGGACCCTTCCTTGTGTCTGCGTCAGGCCCTTCTCTGTGAGAGCATCGGACCCTTCCCTGTGTCTGAATCGGGCCCTTCCCTGTGTCTGCGTCGGGCCCTTCCCTGTGTCTGCGTCGGGCCCTTCCCTGTGTTTGCATCGGGCCCTTCCCTGTGTTTGCATCGGGCCCTTCCCTGTGTCTGCATCCGACCCTTCCCTGTGTCTGCATTGGACCCTTCCCTGTGTCTGCGTCGGGCCCTTCCCTGTGTTTGCATCGGGCCCTTCCCTGTGTCTGCGTCAAGCCCTTCCCTGTGTCTGCGCCTGTCCCTTCCCTGTGTCTGCATTGGACCCTTCCCTGTGTCTGCATCGGTCCCTTCCCTGTGGGAGCATTGGACCCTTCTCTGTGTCTGCTTTGGGGCCTTCCCTGTGTTTGCATAGGGCCCTTCCCTGTGTCTGCGTCGGGCCCTTCCTTGTGTCAGCATCGGACCCTTCCCTGTGAGAGCATCGGACCCTTCCCTGTGTCTGCGTCGGACCCTTCCCTGTGTCTGCGTCGGGCCCTTCCCTGTGAGAGCATCGGACCCTTCCCTGTGTCTGCGTCGGGCCCTTCCCTGTGAGAGCATCGGACCCTTCCCTGTGTCTGCGTCGGGCCTTCCCTGTGAGAGCATTAGACCCTTCCCTGTGTCTGCGTCGGGTCCTTCCCTGTGAGAGCATCGGACCCTTCCCTGTGTCTGCGTCGGGCCCTTCCCTGTGAGAGCATCGGACCCTTCCCTGTGTCTGCGTCAGACCCTTCTCTGTGAGAGCATTAGACCCTTCCCTGTGTCTGCGTCGGGTCCTTCCCTGTGAGAGCATCGGACCCTTCCCTGTGTCTGCGGCGGGCCCTTCCCTGTGAGAGCATTGGACCCTTTCCTGTGTCTGCATCGGACCCTTCCCTGTGTCTGCGTCGAGCCCTTCCCTGTGTCTGCGTCGGGCCCTTCCCTGTGTTTGCATCGGGCCCTTCCCTGTGAGAGCATCGGACCCTTCCCTGTGTCTGCGTCGGACCCTTCCCTGTGTCTGCGTCGGGCCCTTCCCTGTGAGAGCATCTGACCCTTCCCTGTGTCTGCGTCGGACCCTTCCCTGTGAGAGCATCGGACCCTTCCCTGTGTCTGCGGCGGGCCCTTCCCTGTGTCTGCGTCGGGCCCTTCCCTGTGTCTGCGTCAGTCCCTTCCCTGTGAGAGCATCGGACCCTTCCCTGTGTCTGCGTCGGGCCCTTCCCTGTGTCTGCGTCAGTCCCTTCCCTGTGAGAGCATCGGACCCTTCCCTGTGTCTGCGTCGGGCCCTTCCCTGTGTCTGCGTCGGGCCTTCCCTGTGAGAGCATCAGACCCTTCCCTGTGTCTGCGTCGGACCCTTCCCTGTGTCTGCGTCGGGCCCTTCCCTGTGTCTGCGTCGGGCCCTTCCCTGTGAGAGCATCGGACCCTTCCCTGTGTCTGCGTCAGACCCTTCTCAGTGAGAGCATCGGACCCTTCCCTGTGTCTGCATCGGACCCTTCCCTGTGAGAGCATCGGACCCTTCCCTGTGTCTGCGGCGGGCCCTTCCCTGTGAGAGCATTGGACCCTTCCCTGTGTCTGCATCGGACCCTTCCCTGTGTCTGCGTCGAGCCCTTCCCTGTGTCTGCGTCGGGCCCTTCCCTGTGTTTGCATCGGGCCCTTCCCTGTGAGAGCATCGGACCCTTCCCTGTGTCTGCGCCGGACCCTTCCCTGTGTCTGCGTCGGGCCCTTCCCTTGTGAGAGCATCTGACCCTTCCCTGTGTCTGCGTCGGACCCTTCCCTGTGAGAGCATCGGACCCTTCCCTGTGTCTGCGGCTGGCCCTTCCCTGTGTCTGCGTCGGGCCCTTCCCTGTGTCTGCGTCGGTCCCTTCCCTGTGAGAGCATCGGACCCTTCCCTGTGTCTGCGTCGGGCCCTTCCCTGTGTCTGCGTCGAGCCCTTCCCTGTTAGAGCATCAGACCCTTCCTTGTGAGAGCATCGGACCCTTCCCTGTGAGAGCAACGGACCCTTCCCTGTGAGAGCATCGGACCCTCCCCTGTGAGAGCATCGGACCCTTCCTTGTGAGAGCATCGGACCCTTCCCTGTGAGAGCATCAGACCCTCCCCTGTGAGAGCATCGGACCCTTCCCTGTGAGAGAATCGGACCCTTCCTTGTGTCTGCGTCGGACCCTTCCCTGTGAGAGCATCAGACCCTTCCCTGTGTCTGCATCGGGCCCTTCTCTGTGAGAGCATCGGACCCTTCCCTGTGTCTGCGTCGGGCCCTTCCCTGTGAGAGCATCAGACCCTTCCTGTGTCTGCGTCGGGCCCTTCCCTGTGTCTGCGTCGGACCCTTCCCTGTGTCTGCGTCGGGCCCTTCCCTGTGGGAGCATCAGACCCTTCCCTGTGTCTGCGTCGGGCCCTTCCCTGTGAGAGCATCAGACCCTTCCCTGTGTCTGCGTCAGGCCCTTCCCTGTGAGAGCATCAGACCCTTCCCTGTGTCTGCGTCGGGCCCTTCCCTGTGTCTGCGGCGGGCCCTTCCCTGTGTCTGCGTTGGGCCCTTCCCTGTGTCTGCATCGGACCCTTCCCTGTGTCTGCGTCAGGCCCTTCCCTGTGTCTGCATCGGACCCTTCCCTGTGAGAGCATCGGACCCTTCCTTGTGTCTGCGTCAGGCCCTTCTCTGTGAGAGCATCGGACCCTTCCCTGTGTCTGAATCGGGCCCTTCCCTGTGTCTGCGTCAGGCCCTTCCCTGTGTCTGCGTCGGGCCCTTCCCTGTGTTTGCATCGGGCCCTTCCCTGTGTTTGCATCGGGCCCTTCCCTGTGTCTGCATCCGACCCTTCCCTGTGTCTGCATTGGACCCTTCCCTGTGTCTGCGTCGGGCCCTTCCCTGTGTTTGCATCGGGCCCTTCCCTGTGTCTGCGTCAGACCCTTCCCTGTGTCTGCGCCTGTCCCTTCCCTGTGTCTGCATTGGACCCTTCCCTGTGTCTGCATCGGTCCCTTCCCTGTGGGAGCATTGGACCTTTCTCTGTGTCTGCTTTGGGGCCTTCCCTGTGTTTGCATAGGGCCCTTCCCTGTGTCTGCGTCGGGCCCTTCCTTGTGTCAGCATCGGACCCTTCCCTGTGAGAGCATCGGACCCTTCCCTGTGTCTGCGTCGGACCCTTCCCTGTGTCTGCGTCGGGCCCTTCCCTGTGAGAGCATCGGACCCTTCCCTGTGTCTGCGTCGGGCCCTTCCCTGTGAGAGCATCGGACCCTTCCCTGTGTCTGCGTCGGGCCTTCCCTGTGAGAGCATTAGACCCTTCCCTGTGTCTGCGTCGGGTCCTTCCCTGTGAGAGCATCGGACCCTTCCCTGTGTCTGCGTCGGGCCCTTCCCTGTGAGAGCATCGGACCCTTCCCTGTGTCTGCGTCAGACCCTTCTCTGTGAGAGCATTAGACCCTTCCCTGTGTCTGCGTCGGGTCCTTCCCTGTGAGAGCATCGGACCCTTCCCTGTGTCTGCGGCGGGCCCTTCCCTGTGAGAGCATTGGACCCTTTCCTGTGTCTGCATCGGACCCTTCCCTGTGTCTGCGTCGAGCCCTTCCCTGTGTCTGCGTCGGGCCCTTCCCTGTGTTTGCATCGGGCCCTTCCCTGTGAGAGCATCGGACCCTTCCCTGTGTCTGCGTCGGACCCTTCCCTGTGTCTGCGTCGGGCCCTTCCCTGTGAGAGCATCTGACCCTTCCCTGTGTCTGCGTCGGACCCTTCCCTGTGAGAGCATCGGACCCTTCCCTGTGTCTGCGGCGGGCCCTTCCCTGTGTCTGCGTCGGGCCCTTCCCTGTGTCTGCGTCAGTCCCTTCCCTGTGAGAGCATCGGACCCTTCCCTGTGTCTGCGTCGGGCCCTTCCCTGTGTCTGCGTCAGTCCCTTCCCTGTGAGAGCATCAGACCCTTCCCTGTGTCTGCGTCGGACCCTTCCCTGTGTCTGCGTCGGGCCCTTCCCTGTGAGAGCATCGGACCCTTCCCTGTGTCTGAGTCAGACCCTTCTCAGTGAGAGCATCGGACCCTTCCCTGTGTCTGCATCGGACCCTTCCCTGTGAGAGCATCGGACCCTTCCCTGTGTCTGCGGCGGGCCCTTCCCTGTGAGAGCATTGGACCCTTCCCTGTGTCTGCATCGGACCCTTCCCTGTGTCTGCGTCGAGCCCTTCCCTGTGTCTGCGTCGGGCCCTTCCCTGTGTTTGCATCGGGCCCTTTCCTGTGAGAGCATCGGGCCCTTCCCTGTGTCTGCGCCGGACCCTTCCCTTGTGAGAGCATCTGACCCTTCCCTGTGTCTGCGTCGGACCCTTCCCTGTGAGAGCATCGGACCCTTCCCTGTGTCTGCGGCGGGCCCTTCCCTGTGTCTGCGTCGGGCCCTTCCCTGTGTCTGCGTCGGTCCCTTCCCTGTGAGAGCATCGGACCCTTCCCTGTGTCTGCGTCGGGCCCTTCCCTGTGTCTGCATCGAGCCCTTCCCTATGAGAGCATCAGACCCTTCCCTGTGTCTGCGTCGGGCCCTTCCCTGTGTCTGCGTCGGGCCTTCCCTGTGAGAGCATCGGACCCTTCCCTGTGTCTGCGTCGGACCCTTCCCTGTGTCTGCGTCGGGCCCTTCCCTGTGTCTGCGTCGGACCCTACCCTGTGACTCATGGCACAATTACTCAAAAAGAAGTGGGAGGGCTAACCTAGTTAATATGAATGCAAGTGGCATCACGGCGTGTGACATCACAGCATGTGACATCACAGGAAGTGGCATCATAAGAAGTGACATCAGATCTTAAGCCCTCACATATGTTTAACATGTCTATCATGTGTACATTGGAGCATATTTCGAGCATATAGGGAAACCCTCCTGATTTAGGCAGAAAATTCAGACTTTTGCAAGTTACACATAAAACAGTGTTGCCTTTTGTCAACTTAAACTTCCTTTACCCATAGTGCTTTAAAAGAATAAATAGTGGTACTTACATTATTTCAACCCTCCTCAGGGGTAGTAAGCACTATATAAATTACATTTATTTTGTGTAAATACAGGGAAAGGCCAACACACCTGACATTCTTACAGTGCATGCACCTCTAGTAAACATGGACTGAAGACAGTGAAAAGCTGCCTCTCTTAAGGGTGAAGTAAAAAAAGGATTTCCCTTTAGGTAATTTTTATAACGTAAGAATCAGGCACATTCCATCTATTCACTCATTTCAAACCATCACATACCACCTGTTGCTCATTTGTGAAATTGTGAATAGATGGAATGTGCCTGATTCTTACGTTATAAAAATTACCTAAAGGGAAATCCTTTTTAGGTCTCATAGAACCAAAGCGCATGCGTTGTTATTCGAGAGTATTGTAGGCAAAACAAACTCTTGAAACCAGCGAGGATTGTCCCCAATGCATGTGAGGTACTCAACCGCGATGCTTCCCCAGTGCGCTCTTGGCCTCACTTCCTCACACCCCATATGGTGTTCCCTCCCACTCATTTGCACATCAAAGGCTGCTGCTTCCCCGCCAATGCCAATGCGCTCCCGCCCCGCCCCCCGACAGCAATGCCAAGAGCTTATTTGAATTTAAATCCTTTTGCGGCCGCCATGCGCGTAACCTTTTAATACACGGGGTCCGTGCTGTGTTTGAGCATGGCGCCGCTTATTTACATTACACCCTGCCATTGCATGCATGCATGTACACCTTGAAAAGGCTTGCCCGTTTTTTACGCGGAAGACAACAAGGGATCAGTTGCCAGCTTTGCAGGACCGTGCTGTGATGACGATCACCTACCTGGCTTTGTGAGCCGCTGGAAATTCAGAGCATTCTAGTCGGTAAACTTTCTTTTTTTCCAGTCATGCTCATTATTATAGGCTGCCAAGCACTTCCAGCATGCCATACCGTGCTTCAGAGAGTTGATAGTGTGGGGTCCGTGCTTCGTTAGTTTGTTTTTAAATCTTTTGCGGCCGCCGCGCATAACTGTTTTATGCACGGGGTCCGTGCTATGTTTGAGCATGGTGCTGCTTGTTTACATTACACCCTGCCATTGCATGCATGCATGCACAGCTTGAAAAGGGTTGCCCGTATTTTCTGTAGACCAAATGCTGGTACCACGCAGGACAGCTCTCCAACAAATGTTCATCCAGGCCCCCCACCACTCGCGGTGAATCCGCAAATGACATGCCTCTGACCTGGAAGAGTGGACTTCGTTCTTATAAAAACATAACTTTTTGTGTTTTATATCTTGAATCAACAGAACATTTGTCTATTCCGATGTACTTTCAAGCAAAATATGGACGGCTGAGCAGTCACAGTTTACAGCTGTACTGTTTGAAACTATCTGGAGACGTGCTCTCCGTTGCTCCCTCTTCTAATATTTCACTCCTCTCTCCCTATTCGACCTGCGTTTTTTTCCCCTCCCACCCTTCCTTTCATGTCCGCCCCGCGTGGCCTCTGCCTGTCCTCTGCCTGTCGCCTCTCTGTCCTTCACAGCCCCTCTCTGTCATGGAATCTCAAATTTGGGGATTACATCTTCAAAACAAGCCTGTTCATGTTGACACTTGCAATTAGAATCCTTTCTTTCTTTCCTTTCATCCTTTCTTTCCTTCTTTTATTTCCTTCCTTTCCTTCCTTCCTTATCTTCCTTCCTTTCCAACCTTTCTTGCCTTCCTTTTCTTTCTTCCATTCCTTCCTTCCTTTCCTCCCTCCCTCCCTTTCATTCCTTTCTTTCTTTCCTTCCTTCTTTCTTTCGTTCTTTCTTTCTTTCTTCCCTTCCACATTATCACTCAGCACCACCACAGCATCACTCAGCACCACTCAGCACCACCACAGCATCACTCAGAGCCACCCCAGCATCACTCAGCGCCACTCCAGCATCACTCAGCACCACCACATCATCACTCAGCGCTACCCCAGCATCACTCAGCACCACCACAGCACCACTCAGCACCACTACAGCATCACTCAGCGCCACCCCAGCATCACTCAGCGCCACCACAGCACCACTCAGCACCACCACAGCACCACTCAGCACCACCACAGCACCACTCAGCACCACTCAGCACCACCACAGCACCACTCAGCAGCACCACAGCACCACTCAGCACCACCACAGCATCACTCAGCGCCACCACAGCATCACTCAGCACCACCACAGCACCACTCAGCACCACTCAGCACCACAACAGCATCACTCAGCGCCACCCCAGCATCACTCAGCACCACCACAGTACCACTCAGCACCACCACAGCACCACTCAGCTCCACCACATTATGACTCAGCACCACCACATTATCACTCAGCACCACCACAACATCACTCAGCACCACTCAGCACCACCACAGTACCACTCAGCACCACCACAGCACCACTCACCATCACCACATCATCAGTCAGCGCTAACCCAGCCTCACTCAGCACCACCACAGCACCACTCAGCACCACCACAGAATCACCCAGCGCAACCCCAGGTTATAGGTGTCACATTTGCGAAAGTTATAACTATTGGCATTGTAAATGACAAAGCTATTAATTTAGCTATTTTCAAAACCAACACATGAATAAAAAAATTGTCATTTACAAGACCAATAGCTCAAACTTTCCTAATGCGAGACCTATTGCATTGCAAATGCTTGTTATGCTTCATAGTAACTGGGCGCTCCATTCCCTTTTGGTTCAAATAGAGCCCCTCTCCCTGGTTTGGGATGTGTGAAGTATGAGCCTTTGTTTCCCCTCTGCTGCATTTGCATCAGGTGTGAGGCTCCTGACTACTCCCCAAAGGAGGCCTGATGACCCCTCAGACTCAGCCTTTGTTATGGGCCCAACAGGAGTCTTAAATAAGAAAGCCCCGCATGTTGTTGTAAATCTAAAGCAGACAACAATGTTGCAAATTACACCAGGACGAATTCAGCATAATTTTCAGTGGGACCCAACTTCCGGCGTCCACCCTGTGAAAATAGTGTCCATGTCCGCCCCATGCAAGCAGTGAATGCTCCCTGTGACTTAAACATACTTCTTTTACTCCTCGCCTCGCCCCTCATTCTACAGCGCCCTGAAACCCGGCCGGCATAAGGCTGAGCGCTAGAAAAAATATATAATAATAAACATGTCGCAGCACAGAGGGGTGCAGACAAACATGGGTTTATTCTTCGCTTTGTAGCCCTTGAACCCAGAGCAGTGACCCAGATATCAGCCCAGACCAAGGTGCCTCGAAGCATAAACCTTCCAGCGCCTTCTGGAATGTTTGCAGAGGACGTCACAGACCCGCACCTTTAGCCACTGTGTATTCAGCACATTCAACACCCGCTCCGTCCACAGACACGCCATCGAACTCTGGAACCTCCTAGACACCACAGCCCCGGACGTTGCCTTCCTCACGGAGACCTGGATGAACCCCTCTTCAGCGCCCGACATCGCCATCGCCATCCCAGAGGGCTACAAGATCATCCGGAGGGACCGCACCGCCAACCAGATGGGAGGAGGCATCGCCATCATCCACAGGAACACCGTCCGCATCACGACTAGCACCGACGACACCCTAACCACCGCCGAACACCTGCATTTCCAGATCCACACCGACCCGAAGACCACCCTCAGAGGCACCCTGATCTACCGACCCCCGGGACCACGCACTCAATTCAGCGAGGACATCGCCGATTTCATCAGCCCGCACGCCCTCCGCTCCGCTGACTACATCCTCCTGGGGGACCTCAACTTCCACCTGGAGAACAACAACGACCGCAACACCAGCACCCTGCGCGACAACCTCGCCAACCTTGGACTCAAGCAGCTGGTGTCCACCCCCACCCACCTCGCCGGACACACACTCGACGCCGTCTTCTCATCCAGCACAGACATCGCCTTCAGCCACGCCACAGGACTCCACTGGACGGACCACAGCTGCGTCCACTTCACCTTCAAAAGAACGACGATCCACCACCACCAGCAACAGGTTGCCCGTAGAAGCTGGAACAAGATCACAGCCGACCAACTCGCCGCCTCCCTGAGCCAGCACCCACCTGCCAGCTCAGCGAACCCCAGCCAGGCCGCCGACAACCTCACGAAGTGGATCAGCAACTGCGCGGACGAACTCGCCCCTCTGAGGACCCCGTCCAGCAGACCCGGCAGCAAGAAAGCACCATGGTTCACCGACGAACTCAAGAGCTCCAAGAAGAACTGCCGAGCCCTCGAGAAAGTCTGGAGAAGGGAACCTACACCGAACAACATGACCACCCTCAAGCTCGCCACCCGGAAGCACCACCAACTGATCCGCACCGCCAAGAAAACTGCATTCAAGGACCGGCTGGACAACAACGCACACAACTGCAAGGAACTCTTTAACATCGTGAAAGAGCTCTCCAACCCCAGCGCAGGAAACAACGACATCACCCCATCGCAAGACCTCTGCAACTCCCTCGCCTCCTACTTCCACAACAAGATCGCGGACATACACAACAGCTTCAGCAGTCAACCGACGCACGCCACGACCGCAGCAACGCCACCCACCACCACCCTCCGTGCCTGGACTCCGATCAGCACCGAAGACACGGTCCGCATGATGAACTCCGTCCACTCCGGATCTCCGACCGACCCCTGCCCTCACCACGTCTTCAACAAAGCCGACGCTATCATTGCACCCCACCTACGGGACATTATCAACACCTCCTTCGACACCGCCACCTTCCCTGAGAGCTGGAAGCACGCCGAACTCAGCGCTCTACTCAAGAAACCCACAGCGGACCCCACCGAACTCAAGAATTACCGCCCCATCTCGCTCCTCCCGTTTCCAGCCAAAGTCATCGAGAAGACCGTCAACAAACAGCTGGCCGCCTTCCTCGAGACGAATGGATCCCTCGACCCCTCACAGTCTGGCTTCCGAGCCAACCACAGCACCGAGACCGCCCTCATCGCTGCCACCGACGACATCCGAGCCCTGATGGACAACGGAGACACAGCGGCCCTCATCCTCCTAGACCTCTCCGCGGCATTCGACACGGTCTGCCACCGCACCCTAGTGCAGCGCCTCAGCAACGTCGGAATCCAGGAGAAGGCACTGGAATGGATCATCTCCTTCCTCGACGGAAGAACACAGAGAGTCCGCCTACCACCGTACAAGTCAGAGGCCACCGAAGTCATCTGCGGCGTCCCCCAAGGATCCTCTCTGAGCCCCACCCTCTTCAACGTCTACATGAGCCCCCTCGCGGCCATCGCACGCCAACACAACCTCAACATAATCTCCTACGCCGACGACACCCAGCTGATCCTCTCCCTGACCAACGACCCCGCCGCCGCCAGAGCCAATCTGCACGAAGGGATGAAAGATGTAGCTGAGTGGATGACGACCAGCCGCCTGAAACTGAACTCAGACAAGACGGAGGTCCTCATTCTGGGCTCCTCGCCCTCCGCCTGGGACAGACCACGCACGCAACCTGGGCTTCATCCTGGACTCCTCCCTCTCCATGACCAGACAAGTCAACGCCGTCTCCTCGTCGTGCTTCAACATCCTGCGCATGCTACGGAAGATCTTCTGGTGGATCCCCAACGAGACCAGGAAGACCGTCACCCAGGCCCTCGTCACCAGCCGACTGGACTACGGCAACGCCCTCTACGCCGGTACCACCGCCAAGCTCCAGAAGAGACTCCAGCGGATCCAGAATGCCTCAGCCAGACTCATCCTCGACATCCCACGCAACAGCCACATCTCCGGACATCTGAGAGACCTGCACTGGCTCCCCATCAACAAAAGAATCACCTTCCGTCTCCTCATCCACGCACACAAAGCCCTACACGATCAAGGCCCGAGCTACCTCAACAACCGAATCAACTTCTACGCTCCCAAACGCCACCTCCAATCAGCCAGCCACGCCCTCGCCGCCGTCCCCCGCATCCGAAGAGCGACAACAGGAGGAAGGTCCTTCTCCTACCTGGCCGCCAAGACCTGGAACTCCCTCCCGATCGACCTGCGCCTGACCCAAGACCACCTCTCCTTCAGGAAGAAGCTGAAGACCTGGCTGTTCGAGCAGTAACGGCACCCCCCCCCCCCCCCAAGCGCCTTGAGACCCTACGGGTAAGTAGTGCGCTCTATAAATGTCTTTGATTGATTGATTGATTATGTGCATGTACCGCTAAAAAGGAAAAGTTGTAGACTCAGTGACTAAGCGTGAGTGCTAAACACACGTGCAGTTTAAGAGCTCTTACGTCTCATCGAAGTTTCACTTGTTTAAGTGAGTCCCTCCCTCAGCACACTTAAGTTTCAGGAGGTCCCGTCTCAGCTCGGAAGAAGCCCCGATTTTATCATTCCCAGGTGTGGGGGGGGGGGGGGGGGGGGGGGGGTCAGGTGTCAGGGAAATATTAAGAAATGTATATTTCGAAAGTTCATCTAAACATCTGTAATTGTCCTAAAGTGGTAGATATATTCACAAACTATGTTAACGCAAGAGACTTAGGGCCATATGTAGGTAACAGAGAATTACCGATTCCTAAATACCGAATTTTACCGATGCGGTATTTAGGAATCTGTATTCCAGATGTAGGTAAGAATTCGGTAAAAAATACTGAATTCTTAATATTCGTTATTACCGAATCGGTAATTGAGATTCGGTAATAACTAATACCTACCTATTCATTCCTATGGGCTTGGAGGCCCATAGGAATGAATGTGAAGACATTCTGTATTACCGATTCGGTAATACAGATTCGGTAATACCAGGCGGTATTTCAAGGGTGCCAGCGTGTCCAGAGGACACCCTGTTGCACCCCTGAAATGTGCATGTGTGCACATGCGGCACACATGCATGCCCTAAGGGAATGGGTGTGTGCCACATGGCACATAAAAAAAAGCAAGAAAGTGTTTTTTTAAAGGAATTCGATAATTACCACCAACTTGAAATTGGTGGTAATTACAGATTCCTTAAGGCCCCAAAGCACTCTTTTATGTGCTTTCTACATTTCATTTTAGAAATTGCTATTTACCGATTCCTTAATACCGAATCCTCCCTACATCACGAATGCCTAAATACCGGTTGGTAGCGGTGACATTTAACATATTTCACCATTACCGACCGGTATTGGGCCACCTACATAGTGCCCAATGTTTTTTAAGTGAGGTTCACCCTCTGAAAAGACTTGTAATTGTTTCAGAAGGGAGGTTAGTAAACACGTGCCTTATGTAAGATCAAACCCGGGCCTGGCTCACGAGAGGCGTCATTGGCCCAAACTCTTAGCTTCAGAAAAGTTTGGAAACTTGACACGAGGGGAAGCCAGATCTTTGCAAAACTTTGTAGGCGAGAAGGACATTTCCACCGCCGCCCTCTGTTCTTCCCCCAAACTGAGCGGTGTACTTTATCCCCGCTACACGCTGAGCCTGCTTCCTGCTCGCTCCAGGTCATACTGAGAATTTTACGATTTATTTATTGGAACCTCTGCGTGAAAGATAAAAATAGACCCGCAGAAACTGCAAAGTAAAATAAATAGCTGCGCGCGGACAGAGGGAGGGGAGTTTCCATGTACGTTCAAAGTGGAAAATACCATGAAAAGGACGGAGGGGGCGGGGCGAGAGGGGGACCTGTATGGTATGTGCGGAGCGGGACGAGTCTGCGGGGTTGTGGGAAAAATGTCCGGGAGAGAGGGGACATGAAAGCCCCGCGGCGCGCCCACTATAGACATCAGAGCGCAGCCCCGCCCCTGTGAAAGGTCGCAGCCCCGCCCCTGTGAAAGGTCGCAGCCCCGCCCCTGTGAAAGGTCGCAGCCCCGCCCCTGTGGAAGGTAGCTACCCCGCCCCTGTGAAAGGTCGCAGCCCCGCCCCTGTGGAAGGTAGCTACCCCGCCCCTGTGAAAGGTCGCAGCCCCGCCCCTGTGAAAGGTCGCAGCCCCGCCCCTGTGGAAGGTAGCTACCCCGCCCCTGTGAAAGGTCGCAGCCCCGCCCCTGTGAAAGGTCGCAGCCCCGCCCCTGTGGAAGGTAGCTACCCCGCCCCTGTGAAAGGTCGCAGCCTGTCTCCTCTGATAAAACCGGTGTAAATACACCGACCACTGGGCGCACCCTGTCCGCGAGCCCACCCTCAGGGCGACCCCTACAGCTCCCAGCTGTGGTCACCCCACACCCAAGACCCTGTCTGTTTCAGGCAGTCTCTGATTGGGTAATTAGAAATAGATCTCCCTGTACATCAATTTATTTCTTTCTTTATTTATTTATAAAGTTTTGCCTCATACAAGGGGCGAATGCCAAAAGTAACTTATGCTTCAGAGTAATTTACATGTGCAATTTACTCTTACACTTTTGAGTAACTTTACCACTTTTGGCTGTTCACAAAATCCAAGTATAAAGCTACGCAAAAGTGCTGAAATTGCAAATCTCCACAGCCTGAAAAAAGGGTGTGGAACAAAAGGTATGAGTCCAAGTTACTCCTGCCACAAAAGAAATGGTAATACGTCCAGCACCACACATGAACAACAAGTGGTACTGCCACACCGACCCACAGAAAATAATAAAGGTAAGGGCTTCAAATAAAACCCTGTTGGAAATAATGTTAAATTAATTGAAAATAGTTCGAAATATAAATAAATATAATTTAATGATAAAACAAATAGAACATATTTAATATATTTATTATTTAATTGTAAAATATGAAACAACCATTCTTTCCCAGCTGTGGAGTACCCCTATATTAGATTATAGAGAAAAGTAAAAAAGTTCACTTAACCCAAAAAACAGTAGTAAAAATATGCTTATGTCAAATATTATTGAAAGTTAATTTTATGTTTGTATTTTAAATGTAGAATAAAACATGTGACGGCACTATTAGCCACATTATGAATTGAATCTTTAATGTATTTAATATATTAAATTAAAATATGTTTTCTGTAGATTAAATTAAAAAATAAATTCACATCTAAAGTAAAACATGTTTTTTCATGCATTAATAATTATTAAACGTGATATGTAGAATTAATTAAAATTAATGTAATTACATTTTATTAAAGTGCAATCTTTTATTAATTTTTAGTCAAACAGGGTTGTTAAAATATTTTATAATTAAATAATTGTTTTATTTTTATTATGAAACATATTTATTTAAATTTATATTGATTTAAAATAATTTAATATAACACTATTTCCTATGGGACTTTATTTTATGTCCCCACCTCCGTTATTTTCTATGGAAAGGTGTTCCTGTATCAATGGTTGGCCTTGTGTGGTCCTGGTTTACCCCAGCTCTGAGCTGGAGTGATTGACTACTGGTTTGGGAGATGTTTTGGCTGCAGTAATTTTAGAAGTGCAGTTTGTGGCTAGCAACGGCCTTACCATTTTATGTGTGGGTGCATATCCCCTCATAAATGCATCCCTTAACCCCACCTTACTCCTCCATAATCCCCTCCCTACAACTCCTGGACACCTCTCCCGTCACACAAGGGAAGGAGGTGGTGCAGCTTACATCTGTTTGGGGGTTATACATGCCCTTATTGTTTTTAAAGCTAGCGGGATGATCCTCCATTTAGGGCGACCCAGACCTCTTTTCCACTCTACACTTCGCTCAAATTTAAATTGGTGTTTGTGGAAGGGGTTTTGCTTTTCTCATATAACGACTTTAAGAGGGTTGCCAATACATTGTTTGGGACTCCGCATACCAAATGCACTCTTTCGAAGATCGCTCCGCGAAGAGCAAACGTTGCGTTGTGTGATACAAGGGGTGGACCCACATTTCAATTAAGATTCCCTTTACGCCTGCAATTATTCGCTTACTTACCATCTATTGAGCCGTGAAGAAGTTCCAACTTGGAACGAAACGCGTCGGCTGAGGCCTTTTAAGAATTTTGAAATACAATAAAAAGGACTATTTTTGAAAATTGAAGCGCTTTGGACTGATTTATAGTGCACCATCTCCATTTTGAAAAAACCTCCTATAGAGTAGTAAGTATTCCACATTTTCCAGCCACTCCCCTCTGTCTCTCCCACATTTACTACTAACAGGCGTACTGACGTGTGCGCAGACTCCGTCATTGAGGTGGAGACCGTCACGTGTACGTTTGTGAACAGCATTTTGAAGTACATTAGTCGTTGTATTGTACTATCACAAACCGTATACCAAAATGCAGCTAGGGAATAGACTTTATTTATAGACTGTAGTGTTTATTTATTTAGTAGATTTGAATAGTTCGTGCGAGGCCAAGAGCTTCAAAGCGCTTTATATAGAATGACAACTTTTCACAAGTACATAGGGGCAATTAAACGGATACGGAAATCCAGCATAATGAGATGTACAGAAATACATGCATGTACAAAACATGGAAGGGTACAGACTTGGGACACTTCAAGGCTGTTAAGAAAGAGTAAGAGTATTACACAAGTTCTACAAGGCTGGAGATAGAAAGGTGGAGCGAAACAAGGAATACCGTCTGGTAATTCAGTAACCAACCATGGGTACACAGAACATGGAAATGTGTAATATTAGAAGCATTAAAGCGCCAAACCCCAAACAAAATGGCGCCCTGTACTTAACATGCAATGAGCTGAGCCAGGTGACGTAGTTAACCTTCCACCTTAAAAAACCCAAGTGACGAGTGTACTCTTAAAGTCATGTGAGACAGCGCGCCCAAGAGCTTTAAGGCGCTGTGTAGATAGGGGGCCCATGGGAGCCACCAACTACCCCTTCTGCAGGTGAGGGACTCAAGGCTGGTGCTGGGGGGGGGGGGGGGGGGGGGGGGGGTTGGGCGGGAAGGAAAGAAGAGAGGTGGCAGCTGACAAGCAGTTTCACTTCTATGTGAAGGACGGAATACTCTGGAAGGAGTAAAGAATGGAACTGCAAAATTCGGCGAACAAAGAAAAGTTGCTTCAAGGCACATTGTTTGTTAATGGCAGTAGTCTCAGACAGTCGCGGCTGCTACCGAATGGGCATGGGGAGTGGAGGTGGGGGGAATTAAAATTACATTTAAAAAAAACACTTAACTTGATGCGGCCTTGGTGGCGAACATGCAAAGTGCGCATGATATTTTGGCCGGCCAGAGACGGCCGGACAAAATGCCATGCACACTTGCAAAGTGCCTACCACTCCCCCAGCCTGTAAACAGGTCAGACAGCGCCGCCCCCAACCAACTGAGGCTGTAATTTAAATAAAATTATAATAACGTTAAGTTATCATTTTTTTCGTTCTGTTTTTTGATAGCTCGCTCAGCGAGCAGTGGGGCGGTGATCCTCCGCCTTAGCTGATGAGCCATTACAGCAAACAAATGATGGATAGAATGCTGACAACCCAAACATTCTCCGCCAGTCAAAAGATCTGGGTTAAATCCATCATTCTTTTGCCCACTGCGCCACCCCAGTTCAGACCCAGCCATATGCAAATCAGACTTGACCCTGTGACTCATGGGAACAGCCCAGACCAAACTGCCAAGCCAGGCCCCTTCCTGGATCGGAAACAAGGACCCTGGGACCGGTTTCAGGGTATGTCACCCTTCTTCAGCCAGGCTAGCTTGAGTCCAGTGGCACTGTGAGTGGAGGAGCCGCCACTGGGAAATATATCAGGCTGCCAAGAATGTGAGGTTCCCTTGACCCATTATCCTGTTCAAGGATGGGGGGCCGTTACTGCGATGCAGGGGGCTCCCTAGTAAGGCAAGGGCCTATGAATATCTCTAGATTTGGGAGTCCCAGGAGCACCTCACCACATTCTGCAGGGGGCCCCATCATTTTATGTCACACTACTGGGCCCCAGAACGAAAGAATATTCATTCGAACCACTGGAGAACCTGCAGCTGCCATCCTTGGGTGGGAAGTCTGCGTTCCACCCACCCCTAGTTGGGAAACATTGTTTACATAAACGGTTTTTACACCGCACAACCTTTACCACGCAGCTATTACAACGCAAGTCATTACTACGACTTGCGCTGGAGGGCGCTCTTGGTTAAGGAATAGTTTGATTTTCTATTCCAACACCTTCTCTACTGTTACGTGGGCTGGAGTTGGAATTGAAAATCATATTAATCCTCAATCCAGCGCCCTCCAACGCAAGTCGTTGCAACGACTTGCGTTGTGAAAACCACAATGTAAAGTACCGCGAACAAAATGATCGCGTTGTACTGTCGTATATCCCCCCTAGTTGCCAGGTGTATCTTTCCACTCACAATGTTCCTTAATACATGGAGGACTAGTGGCCCATTGTGATGTGCTGGTGGACACGCGTCACTTCCTGGTGACACGTTGGCTGCTTGCGGTTTCTAGGATGACAGCTTCTGAGCTGCTGTTCGCGCGCTGTGTGCTCTTGGGCCCACTCTTTCCTGCCAGCCTTGCAGTGCAGTGAAGGCTGGTGAGGATGGCATCTCGGTGCCAGACCTGTCACCCTTGGAATCATTTTCATTGTGTGATAGTACAGGGAGAAGGTGAATGGGCCTTGGAGGGTGCGGCGTTGGAACCCCATAACCTCTGAACAGTCACACCCCCTTCCTTACCCCCATCACAGCAAGCCACAACGTCACCTGGAGACACCTCGGATGTCATGTGGAGGTTTCAGCTGGGGCCCTGCTGTGCAGAGCGTTCACACCTCCGTTGGAAACATATTCTGTGCAAGGGTTTCGGCACAATGTGTGAGTGAAGGCTCTTCACCAGGTCACCCTGTGGTGATTGAAGAAACCGTGTGTCGCATGGAGGCACCTTGTGAGCTGGAAGGCCTGTTTTTTCGGAGCCCAGCTGGGCAGAGAGCTCACGCCTGAGCTAGAAACCTATTCTCTGCCAGGGTTTTCACCACACCGTGTTATAGTGACTCTTCACCGGGTCACCGTGTGGTGAGTAAAGAAAGCATGTGTCACACTGTGACACCATGTGAGTTGGAACACCTGTTTTAGTTGGAGCCCTGCTATGCAGAGCGTGCACGCCTGAGATGGAAACCTATTTTGTGAAAGTGTTTCAACCACACCGTGTGATAGTGGCTCTTCACCAGGTCACCGTGTGGTGAGTGAAGAAACCCCATGAATTCCCAGGCTGCAGAGCCATTCCATTGTCATTTTAATGCCCTAGATAATGCTGGCTGTAGACAGTACCAAAAGTGATGACACCTCTTCTTCCTACTGACCAGGACTTCTAAGCACTAATCATGCAACAGTTCTCTGAACTCCTCAGTTTCCTGCACACTGTGGCGGTCGCTGAAGTGAAGCACCCAAGGTTCACCCTTTAAAGTGGTCTAGTGAGCCTGGCAGGTGGCATGAGGTATAGCATGCATTGTGTGTTACGCATCATAGCGGGTGGACTTCAGGTGTTTTTAGATTTTGTCTTCACTGAACGATAACTAACCTTTTACTGTGTGTTTATTTCCTGGCCTGGGACACTTGTTGGACAGTACCCTGCCCTGCTCAGGCGGTGCACTGCCCCTGCCCCCTGCCTTGGTGCTGCCTGCAGAAGGGCAGGAGGGAGGAATGTCTTGATTATTTGAAGTCCGGCCTCGTGGCGCTAGTCCTCGCTTCGCTCTTGACGTACACGAAGAGAGTAGTCACCAAAGTGAAAGAGGAAGAGGGCCCCGAGCACACGAGACAGATCAGGACAGCACTTGGGCTGGAGGCTCAACAAGTCTTTGTCTCTCGCAAGGTGGGAACCGCAGTGCTTAATTTGTGCTGGTGGTTTCCGGTGTTCCACCCCAGCACGTAATTCTCAACACCGGCACATATGACAATCTGCCACCTGGTGGTGCTGATCAACTAATTAAGAGATGAGCTCAACCACAGTTGTTTATTAATTCAATATACATTAAAATGAGTAATACCTGCTGCCCAAGCCATTCCTGTAGCTGGGGGCCTGGAACAGTCTGAATTGTGCTAACAGCAGAGTACAAAGTTCCCCAGGGAGCGTGTAACAGTGTGGAGCAAGAAGTTGGTATTGTAAATACCGTGGCTGCGAAGGAAGGGTTCCCTAGTCGGAACTTAGAGAGCCTCACACACCCAAAGTAATAGGCGTGAAACACACCCTTACTAGAGGGTGTCCGGTGTCATCATCGGCTCACTGCCCCTCGTCAGACCGGCGCTGCAATGTCTGACGGAGTCCCCAAAGGTACTCTTTTGACGGGGTTCTTTAGTTCCTTGCCGATGGTGGGTGTGGGTGAGGATGCAGAAAGGTGTAGTCAGTGCAATAGTGAGTGAAAGTAATAAAAAAGGTAATCAGTCCACTTCCAACTTTAATAACGTGGCTGATTCCTTAGTTAAAAGGGGTGGGAGGGGAGTTTAGGGACCGTAAAGGTATACAGAACAATAACTCTACCCCCTAGTGTGGTCAACATGTTTCTCGCCAAAAGGCGATTCGTCAGGACCTCAAAAAAAGTACTACACAAAAACAAATGTGGGCTCAATGCTCAATCTCTATGAAGAAAGCAAATACAACCTCGCTGGGTCGGAGGACAAGAGGGCCAAGGGGTCCTGCTCTATTTAGGCGACCTAGAGGTAGGGGAACAAAATATAAAAACAGAAAGAACAAATCAAGTCAAATACAACATAGTGACTCAATGCTCAAATCGTGCAGCGTGACTCTTGTGACACAAGCTCCACACTGTGAGAAGTGAAGGGGGTAGTGCGGAAGGGAAAAGCAATTGAACCAGGAATTAGGGTGCAACGTCCCTTCTATGTCATACACCACCCAAATATCACAATTGGAGAGTTTCCATTGTGTGTTAAAGAAAAAACTGTGGTATATAGCCGATGCTTTCAAGATAACAACCCGTCCCTTGGAAACAACAACAGGCGTGCAACATTAGTCATGTTCTTACCCTAAAGGGATTAAGAATGGGCCCCGCAGCTTGCTCCCGTGAGGCCAGCGTTATAAGGTTGGATGCACCTATAAGATGTAAAAATTGGTAGCTGGTAACCTAGACATGTAGGGTAAATGTGAATGGTGGTGCACTTCACAGCTGCAATGGCGGCCCCAGATAGAGCGTAAAACATTCTCCCGGCAGCAATTCATAATCGGGGCAAGAAGGGAGAGAGACTGGGCGGGATAATCCCCACTTAATATGGCTCCCTGGGTATCAGTACAGTAATGTGATGTTAAACACGTACCACTCACACCACTCCAATCCATTGACATACGGGACAGCGAGGTAACCGAGGTACTGCCCTGATCCCCTTCAGTAATAGATCGGGCGGGATGGGAGCGGGGCGGGTAAATGGCCAAGTGGGCCAGAATATTATGCTTGAAATACGATCAGCGGAGCCCCAGGGAGGCTTATGTGTAGCAAAAAGCTGCCCTGTTTCTATGCAGTTAAAGACCGGGCGAGCTGGGAGCGGGTTGAGTGAGTGGCCAGGCGGGGTATAAATTCTCATATAGAATCTGAATGGCGGGGCCTCCGGGAAGGCTTCCGATCAGCAAGGTGATCTTTGCTGGACACATGAGGTAATCAAACAACTTGGCCCGATATTGTCCCGTCATCCACGCTCCTGACATAGAAACCCGGGGCTTTGGTAGTCTCGAAGGGGGCTTACCTTAACGGAGACACTGGAACGGCGGAACACCTACCCCTCACGCTCGCGGCACCTGGTCAGGGTGCGGAGCAGCTGGTAGAGGTTTCCGCTGGTGTCCGCCGTTTTGAAGGGAGTGGGCCTCTGACGTAGGTGCCGGTCCGGTGATGGCGCATCTGTAATGCGTCATGCGCATGCGCAGCACCCTGTCTGGTCCAATGGGCAGAGCTAGGTAATCGAGTGGCTCAGTAAGGGGGCCATATTGGGAGTGGCAAAAATGTAAAAAGTTGGAGATTTGCTTCGAGATCAATATCTCAGAAAGGCGGGTGTGATTAGACCCGAGCAGGAGACTCAACAAGAAGGGCGTGAATAGTTACTCATAAGATGGCCATAAGGTGTGTTGTGGTGCGGATGTTCGCGCATATTGCGTAATAGTCTACACATTATGTCAGTCTGTGCCTGCATTGACTGTGTGCTGTCGGGACTACGCGACTCAACCCAGTCGGTCCGTGGAGTATTGTACTGGAGGTCCTCTGTTAAGAGGAATCAAGGTGGAACGGGATAATAGTGACAGTAAGAGGTTGGGTTGTAGGTTGTGCTGCACCGCTAGTCAGGGGTATATGGCAGGAGAGGTGTACCCTGGATGTGTTACCAGGGCGGGAGGGGTACACAGGTGATAAAGTAGAGGGTATTTATCTCGAGACACTCGCCCAGGGAATAGCGTCATTTAGCCCTATTGTGTCTAGCTGGAGACGATGCACCCATCTTTGTTCAAGCCTGAACAAAGCTTGTCTGGTCATGGCTGGTTGGGACTCAAGCACTAGCCATTGGATGCTGTCGGCAGGGTGATTATATTGTTGGTAGTGTTCATAAAGTCTCGTGTGAGTCTTGGAGCATCGTATGTTGCTTTTATGCTCCATTATTCTCAATTTGACCTGTCTCATGGTCATCCCGGCATAGAATTTGCCACAAGGGCAGATGAGGAGATAGACACACTTAGAGCTATTACAGTTGGTATGTCTATTCAGTTTCCAAGTGAAAGAGTCTGTTAACGTAATTTCTTTGCACTGTATAGATTGGGGACAGACGGCACAGCCTCCACAGGGGTAGTGTCCGACAACGGGTGGGAGGTCCCATAATGTACGTTGTCCAGCACCAGGTGATTTCTTAGGCCGTGTGTGTATCAGGGAGTCTTTTAGGTTCGTTGTCCGTTTAAATGCAAACCTAGGCTTGGGTAAATCAGTACCCCCTGAGTTGAGGATGCCCCAGTGTTTATTCACTGTTTTCTTGATGAAGTTAGAATTCCTGGTGAAACTAGTGACACATGTTATAAGGTTGTCGCGTTCTTTTTGGTGTACTTCCAGGAGGGCCTCCCTATGGTTGTTGAGGGCTCTCTTACTAGAGTCTCGTATCAATTTGGTGGGGTACCCTCTGTCAAGGAGCTTACATTGTAGGGTATTAGCTTCCTGTCTGTAGTCATCCCTTGAGGAGCAATTCCTACGTATCCTCAAGAATTGACCGAAGGGGAGATTTTCACGTAGTGCTCTGGGGTGATGGCTGTTAAACAGAAGGAGGCTGTTTCTGTCCGTCTCTTTACGGAATAGAGTGGTGCTCAGACCGGCTGGTCCCAGCCGTATCGTGAGGTCAAGAAAGGGCAAAGCTGTCTCTGACATGGTCCCAGTGAATTTCAGGTAGGGATTCTGTAAGTTAATCCAGGTGCAAAACTGATTACAGCTCTCTCGGTCACCCTTCCATAGTATCAGAATGTCGTCGATGTACCGACGCCATAGTGTAAGATGTTGTCGGAAGGGGTTAGAGTCGGGATAGATGATCTGGTTCTCAAAAGCCGCCATGTAAATGCAAGCAATGCTAGGGGCAAAAGTCGAACCCATAGAGGTACCTCTGATCTGGTGGTACAGCTGTGAACCATATTGGAAGAAGTTTTCCGTCAACGCGATACTTGCACAGGCCATGATGAAAGATGTAGGGGTAGGCGAGGACCATTCCTGCTGCATAAGGGCGGATTCCACAGCTTCTAGTGTGGCTGCTTGGGGAATGTTAGTATATAACGCTTCTACATCAAGCGTGAGAAGTAGATCCACATCTTCTCTCCCTTCGATTGACTCAATGAGACGTAAGACATCTCTTGTGTCTTGTAGGTAGGAGGGTATTTCCTTTACAATGGGTTGAAGAAATACATCACAAAACTTTGATAAAGGTTCTAGTAATGAGCCAATACCAGAGACAATGGGTCTCCCTGGGACTGGACTGGTCCCTTTATGAATTTTGGGCAGAGTATAGAAATACGGGACCACAGGGTGCTTCGTCAGAAGAAACTCTGCCTCTTGTTTTGAGATCCAGCCATTGGCTTCACCTTCAATGATCAGACTGGAGATGTCTGTAATTAGTCTGTTGGTTGGATCTGCTGGGAGGGGTCTGTAGTGGGTAGTGTTGGCCAGTTGGCGCTTACACTCCGTATCGTAATCGATGGCGTCTTGTATGACAGTTGCTCCCCCTTTGTCAGCTTGTTTTATAACGATGGCGGTGTCATTGCCAAGGGATAGGACTGCTTGTCTTTCAGCTTTGCTCAGATTATTGTAACTACTGGAGTTTGGTTTATTCTCCAAGGACTTGAGTACAGCCTTCTCAAAGGTCAATACCTCCGGAGGGACCATCCCATCCGTTGGGGTAAAGGTGGAGGGGTTATGCAGACCCGTATCAGTTTTTTCACTGGATGGCTGATCCTGGAAGTAGGCCCTAAGGCGCACTTTGCGGAAAAATTGTTTAATCTCGCATATTTCTGTAAAACTATCCGGGATGGGCGTGGGAACAAACCCTAAGCCCTTTTCAAGAGTAGTCGTTTCTATCGGAGTGAGAACTCTGTTTGAGAGGTTGACCACTAAACTCTTCTCCCCCTCGCTGTACTCCTGGTTTCCATCGGGGCGGATGTCGATGGCTGGTCTTGCCACTGCACCCCTCTTGTGCCGCTCCGTTTGCGCCCTTTTCCTCTGCCCCAACCTCTGTCGTGAAAAGGGTTCTGGGGGTAGAATTGTGGGGGGCCTTGCGGGTAAAAGGGGTATTGCCATGGAGGCAGCATTTGTGGGGGTCCATGGAACATGGGTCCTTGATGGAAGCCCCGGTTCCAGTTTGGGCGCCGTTGCTGGCGGTTGTTGTTAGGGGTGGTGCTAGTACTGGAGTCACTACTTGAGGACTCCCTTCGACTTTCAATGCCAGAATTCTCATCGGAGGAGTACCCGGTTTTCTTATTGGTGTATCCTTCCTTGAGGTAAGGGTAGACTTTTTCTTTCTCAAACCTTGCTACATCTTTTTCAAGTTTGGACAATTTCTGTTTAAGGAGATATTCTTGATTATCGGCAATCTCCTGATTAATTTCTGCGAGTTTAGCTGAGAAGGCCGTTTTAGAATTTTTATTAACGGCTGTCTTCATCGTTGTTTCTATAGCTGTAATTTTGTCCAGCAGAGCGTCTGCCAGTCTTTTGGCTGTTTTGACAATCAAGAAAAGTAGGTCTTTCGTACATTTCCAGGAGACCTGGCACCAGTCCCCTTTGAACTGGTTGTCTTCTAGGAAGATCCTAGGGAAGAGGTTGACTATGAGTCCCTGGGGGGCGATATTAGCCCTCAGGTATTCAGCCATCATAAGTCCATGTATGGTGATACGTAACCACTCCTTTTTCAAGGTGGTGAGTGTTGTCCAGTCGTCAGTAGAGGAGCCAGTGGCGGCAGCCTCTGACGTTCCCAGGAGTGAGGGTGTACCTCTCAAGGCTTCGGCTATAGTTTCCTCATCGAAACTAAGACCCGGGACGTCCTCCATGGTGGGACGGTCACCCGGGGGATAGAGTAGTTGGAAGTGATGGGTAAGGCAAGGGGTATGTGCGATACGCTCAAATGCAACCAGTAATTCGAGGTACCCAATGGGCCTCACAGCGATCTGTCGCTGGAGGTAACCTACATAGTTCCGTGGGTTGGCCCACGCAAAGATTTTTAGCAACGGGGGAACAGAAGAGGACGATATTTAATGGGGTCCAGTGTACATGTCCTAAAGTAGAGCTAACAGCAGAGTACAAAGTTCCCCAGGGAGCGTGTAACAGTGTGGAGCAAGAAGTTGGTATTGTAAATACCGTGGCTGCGAAGGAAGGGTTCCCTAGTCGGAACTTAGAGAGCCTCACACACCCAAAGTAATAGGCGTGAAACACACCCTTACTAGAGGGTGTCCGGTGTCATCATCGGCTCACTGCCCCTCGTCAGACCGGCGCTGCAATGTCTGACGGAGTCCCCAAAGGTACTCTTTTGACGGGGTTCTTTAGTTCCTTGCCGATGGTGGGTGTGGGTGAGGATGCAGAAAGGTGTAGTCAGTGCAATAGTGAGTGAAAGTAATAAAAAAGGTAATCAGTCCTCTTCCAACTTTAATAACGTGGCTGATTCCTTAGTTAAAAGGGGTGGGAGGGGAGTTTAGAGACCGTAAAGGTATACAGAACAATAACTCTACCCCCTAGTGTGGTCAACATGTTTCTCGCCAAAAGGCGATTCGTCAGGACCTCAAAAAAAGTACTACACAAAAACAAATGTGGACTCAATGCTCAATCTCTATGAAGAAAGCAAATACAACCTCGCTGGGTCGGAGGACAAGAGGGCCAAGGGGTCCTGCTCTATTTAGGCGACCTAGAGGTAGGGGAACAAAATATAAAAACAGAAAGAACAAATCAAGTCAAATACAACACAGTCTGAATTGTCACATTTCCACACAAAAAAATTCTAAAAACTTCCCTTTTCTATCCCCCCACTATCCGTTTCAATCCAAATAACAGGCTAACATGTCCACCACTCAAATTAATTTCATATTTCACAATACTAATTCACCACTAATCCTGTTTGGGTTCCATAGTAGCTTGTTACTCGCCGAAAAATTGCTTCAACCCCTCATCAGAGGTAGCAAGCGCTATATAAATGCAAACCTTTTCCCTTCTCTATCCCTCCAATATCCTTCTCAATACAAATAACTGAATAACATATCCACCACTCAAATTACTTCATATTTCACTATACTAATCCACCACTAATCCTTTCTGCATTCTAGAGTAGCGTACTACTCGGCGCAAAAGCGCTGTGATACCTCGTCAGGGGTAGTAAGCATATATAAATGCAATTACAATACAAGACTTGTATGAGTGTGGTGGTTGGCAGTTGTGTTGCTACCATCATTGGCAGCTCTGGCAGGGCTAATATATGGTGCAAGCTGCAGCGGCCTCCTGACCAGAGCCCCGGCACTTATTTATTTACAAATTAAGGACTGGGGCCGTCAGCGGCGGCCCTCTTTGAAACTGAGATACCGTTTTGCCTGATGTTTCCTACTTTCGCGTTATTGTTAAATTTTACACACAGATAGAAATATGTTGCCGTGTCAGTGGTTATATAAAAAAAGATATGAAAAACTTTCTGCTGAGGGCATTCTTACACTGTACATAACTGCCACACAGAGCATGCACACATTGAAGCCAGAGGGGCATTTATCATTTAAATGCAAGTGGAAATATACCGTCTGAAATATCAGGTTTCACTGCCTAAAAATATGGACCGGTCAATACCAATAAAAAGAAAAAAATAAATCTGAATATAGACAAAGACAAACAACAGACCCGCTGTGGATTGAAACGCCGATTTCAAGGGACATGGCCCGCTTAGGGGGCAGGGGTTGGTCCCCTCTCCAGAGATGTTTTAATGCATGGGCAAAGTGGGCTGTGGCCCAGGGCCCCACCCTTTCAGGGGCCCCCTGATAGATCCAGGTCCGTTCTACAGAGTTTTGCCCTCGTGATCGTGAAAAATTCTTCAAAAGATTGTTTTAAATACCGTTTTCTTTCATTTATTTTTAATGTGGGTGATGTGTGAGAGTCTAGTACAGACATTTTGCAGAGAAATATTTTTATTCTTCATGCAACATTCATTAAAAAATTATCTTTTAGATCCACACAGGACCTCACATGTGAGAAATGGGAGGGGTCACAGAGATTATTTACAGTAATATTACTGTAAATAATTTTACACATTTATAATTTGAATAAGGGTTCCTGTGCACTCATTGACCTGGCCGAAGAGGGCATTAAAGAGCTGAAATTGAATCATAAATTCAAAATTGTTCTGAACAGAGGCCCCCAAAATACGTTTGGCCCCGGCCCCCAACATCCTTTAAATGTCCCTGCCCCTCTCCACATCAGAATGCACCGAGCCCCAGAAACTCTGCAAAGAAAGACGTTTGTTTCCCCCACGCGCTGTGGTGAAGGTGTTTGAACTGGTTTAGGTGGGGGGGGGGTTATCTGGAGTCTGAGCACAAACTTTACAAACTCTAGAAGAAAGACCGAGAACGTTCCAGCACTGGAGACAGAATACGCTCCCTGATTGGCTGGTGACACATTTTCCTGTGAGAAGAGCCCGCCTTCACCCGAGCTTCACCCGGGTGACACCCGGAGGTAAGACAGGGTGACACCCGGAGGTGAAACAGGGTGACACCCGGAGGTAACGCAGGGTGACACCCGTAGGTAAGGCAGGGTGACACCCAGAGGTAGGGCAGATTGATACCCGGAGGTAAGACAGGGTGACACCCGGAGGTAAGACAGGGTGACACCCGGAGGTAAGATAGGGTGACACCCGGAGGTAAGGCTGGGTGACACCCGGAGGTAAGACAGGATGACGCCAGGAGGTAAAATAGGCGGACACCCGGAGGTAAGGCAGTGTGACACCCGGAGGTAAGATAGGGGGACACCCGGAGGTAAGGCAGGGTGACACCCGGAGGTAAGGCAGGGTGACACCCGGAGGTAAGACAGGGTGACGCCCGGGGGTAAGACAGGGTGACACCCTGAGAGGATACAACTTGGGGAGTCAATATCTGAAGTGGGCCTCTTGGAGTGCGGAGTTCCACAGGGCTCCGCACTGTCCCCACTTCTGTTCAATCTTTACCTGCAGCCTCTGATTGCATCCCTGGCCGAGTTGGGCTGCAGAGTCTACAACTATGCTGACGATACTCAGCTAGTGCTGAGTATCGATAACACAGGGACAGCACAAACCCAAGCTCAAAATATCCTGAGGTACACCGTAGGGTGGATGACGAAAAACCTACTAAAGATCAACCCGGATAAGACCGAGGTACTGGTAATTCCATCTACCACCTCACCGTGGAGTGATCTGTATTGGCCTGCAGAGCTTGGATCAGCCCCAAAACCTAGTGCCAACGTAAAGAGTCTGGGGATTAAATTAGATTGTGACCTATCAATGTGCAGTCAAATCTCCGCTGTTGTTGGAACCTGCACGAACATCATCAGACAATTGAGAAAGTTAGCTCCCTTCCTTTCTCATTCTATGATACGTTCAATTGTAGCAGCAACTGTCATCTCACGGATCGATTATGGGAATGCCCTGTATCTTGGCCTCCCAAAAATGTTGACAAACAGACTCCAGGTCGTAATGAACGACGCCGCACGGCTAATCTTCGGAGTGCCCAGACGAACAAAGGCCTCCCCTCTTCTCCAAAACCTTCATTGGCTCCCTGTTAAGGAGAGGGTTGAGTTCAAGAGCCTCTGTATAGCGCATAAGGCGATCTACGGCCATGCGCCGGCCTACATCAAAGCTCGCCTGGAAGTTTACAACCCGACGAGAACACTCAGATCATCAGACTCTCAGTTATTGGTCTGCCCCCGCTACAAATTAGTGACTAAGGGAGGGAGAGCCTTCTCTGTCCTGGCCCCCCAATCATGGAACAAGCTGCCTGAGGGGCTACGCAGGGAGATGAATCTCCTACGGTTCAGGAAATCACTGAAAACCCTGCTGTTTAGAAGAGCCTTGATTGCAGTGTAGTCCTGTAGCTGCATCTCTCTCAGGAGTGAACCAAGTTATTGTAATGACATCGATTTCCAAGCGCTTAGAGGCCTGCAGGTGATTGGGCGCGCTATAAATCTAAACTAACAATAACAACCCGGAGGTAAGGCAGGGTGACACCCGGAGGTAAGACAGGGTGACACCCGGAGGTAAGACAGGGTGACAGCTGGAGGTAAGGCAGGGTGACACCCGGAGGAAAGACAGGGTGACACCCGGAGGTAAGACAGGGTGACACCCGGAGGTAAGGCAGTGTGACACCCGGAGGTAAGATAGGGGGACACCCGGAGGTAAGGCAGGGTGACACCCGGAGGTAAGACAGGGTGACACCCGGAGGTAAGGCAGGGTGACACCCGGAGGTAAGGCAGGGTGACACCCGGAGGTAAGATAGGGGGACACCCGGAGGTAAGGCAGGGTGACACCCGGAGGTAAGATAGGGGGACACCCGGAGGTAAGGCAGGGTGACACCCGGAGGTAAGATAGGGGGACACCCGGAGGTAAGGCAGGGTGACACCCGGAGGTAAGGCAGGGTGACACCCGGAGGTAAGATAGGGGGACACCCGGAGGTAAGGCAGGGTGACACCCGGAGGTAAGACAGGGTGACACCCGGAGGTAAGGCAGTGTGACACCCGGAGGTAAGATAGGGGGACACCCGGAGGTAAGGCAGGGTGACACCCGGAGGTAAGGCAGGGTGACACCCGGAGGTAAGACAGGGTGACACCCGGAGGTAAGGCAGGGTGACACCCGGAGGTAAGGCAGTGTGACACCCGGAGGTAAGATAGGGGGACACCCGGAGGTAAGGCAGGGTGACACCTGGAGGTAAGATAGGGGGACACCCGGAGGTAAGGCAGGGTGACAGCCGGAGGTAAGGCAGGGTGACACCCGGAGGTAAGGCGGGGGCACCGGCGTGCTGGTAAATCGACACTGCAGGCTCCAGCGGATCCCCCAGAGCCACCGGATACATGTTAGAAACATGGATGACAAGGACGGACACGGTGGAAACGTGTACATGTAAGAATCAACAGATGACGGGATGGCCACCTGGGTACAGGGCAGAGGATCTACATGTTAAAAAATACACATGTTAGAATCAACAGATGACGGGATGGACCCTGGGGAACACGGCAGAGGATGTACATGTAAGAAACATACACATGCTAGGCACACATACATGTTAGAATCAACAAATGACGGGATAGACCTCTGGAGAACACAGCAGAGAATATATATATGAGAAATATACATGTTAGAATCAACAGGTGACAGGATACAGCCCTGTGGCGCATGGCAGAGGATATACATGTTAAAAACATACACGTTAGAATCAACAGATGGCGGGGTGGCCTTCTGGGGAACACGGCAGAGAGTGCACATGTTAGAAACATGCACAACATGTTAGACACATATGGATATGTTAGAATAAACAGATGACGGGGTGGACTCCTGGAGAACACGGCAGGGGATTTAAATATTAGAAACCTATACAGGTAAGAAATGACGGGTGACGTGGCACATGGCGGAGGATACACGTGTTAGAAACAACAGACGACGGGATGGACCCCTGGGGTACAGGCCGGAGATGCACATATCAGAAACATATACATGTTACAAACAACAGACCGCTGGTCCCACGAGGCACACGGCTGAACCTGAGAGAAGCAACAGGTTATCAGACAGAGCCCCGCGGGACAGCCCAGAGCACACACGTGTTAGAAATAACACCCCGGCCAGCACCGGAAGACTCCTCTGGAGAGATAGGCCCGTGGGTTCAGTGCCTGCTGTTGCAGTCCTTGTGTGAAACCATTCGGACCCAGTCAAGGAGCTGCTGCGGCAATCTTTCTGTAAACTACAAATGTCAAGCTTGAAGCCAGGAAGGTAGCTCAGCGGGTTAATGTGCTCGCTGCACAAAGTTTACCATCTTCGCCTGCTATAGTGGTATGTCTGCAACCTTTTTAGCTCAATAAGTTTATTAGAATTTTTGAAAATAATAAGAATAATTAAAATACAATATATAATGATACAATTGAGGTAGGGAAAGAAAAGAAATACAGCAGTTCATCATAGGAATTGATCAGAGAATAAGGAAAACATTTCAATTAATATTCATATCAAGTACGGAGGAAAAATAACAGAGTCACAGTAATGAATGGTACAGCCCCTCAAAAATATAATTGTCAGCAAGGTAAGAAAGAAATCAAGAAGGAGAGAGAAGAAGAAAGAAAAGAACCAGAAGAAGAAGAAAAAGAGGAAAGCAAAAAGTGAAAAGAGAAGGGTGTACTGTGGCGCCACAAATACACAAACAAGACAAACAGCAATCAGGAAGACAGACGGCAGAAAGGGATACCGATCAGCCAAGCCCCTTGAGGCCAAATCCATAGATATATCTAAAGCTCTCCATGCATTACTGGAAACAGCGGGGAGAGGCGAGCACTGCAGCATCAACAGAAGTGTGTGCGCTTCGCAAGAAAGAAACCCATGCCCCGCATGTATGATGTGCACCCTTGAGCTTCAAATGGGGCTGACGAGGTAAGATAGCTCAGTGTGTTGCGTCCTTGCTGCAGAGATCTGCTCGTACACTGCATCCGACAAGTGGCAAGCCAGCGGATGCAGCTCGGTTGGTTACTGTAACTGCTGCAGGCATCTCTCTGTACCCTTTAGTTTATTTTCAGGCGGGTGGTCACAAGTTCCAGTCCAGTCACAGGTAAATGTGCCTGCTGCAGAGATCTTCTTGTAAAACTGCAGGGCGATAATATGTCTGCAAATAAGATGCTTCCGCCGGGATGAAGAAAGGCCGTTGTTATATTTACTTCCAGTGCGCAGGCTCCGGACAGCGGAGGTGTGGGTGACAGACAGACTGCCTGTCCTAGGCCGGTGAATGAGCTGTCCATCACATTGTATGCTCTGGAGTGAAGCTGGGAGAGCGGTGGACGCGAGGCCCAGGAGGGAAGTAGTGGCGTGTGGGCGGGAATATGCAGAGATCCGTGGTGGGTGGGGGTAGGGGGGGGGGGGGTGAATGGGTGGTTGGGGAAGGATGGATGGGTGGGTAGGTAGGTGGATGTATGTGTCAGTTGGTTGGGTGAGGGGTGGATGGATGGATGAATGAGTGGGTGGGTTGGGTGTGGGTGGATGCACTTGGATGGGTGGGTGGATAATAGATGGGTAGGAGTGGATGAATGGATAGATGGATGGGTGGGTAGGTGGATGTATGGGTGGGTTGGGTGAGGGGTGGGTGGATGAATGATGGATGGGTGGGGGTGGATGAATTGATAGATGGGTGAGTGGGGCGTGGGTGGGTAGGTAGATGTATGGGTGGGTTGGCTTGGGTGAGGGGTGGATGGATGAATGGGTGGATGGGTGGATGAAGGATGCTTGGATGATGGAGGGTGGATGGTTGGATGGATGTTGGACTTGAAACAAGATTATTGGTGCTGGCCACTGAAGGCTGGAGATGCTTCAAAGCTTGGCAGGGCAGAACACAAGCACAAACTCTAGTAAGATAGCCCAGTGGGTTAATGCACTTGCTGTACATATCTGTGCCCAGCATGCATGGCACGTGTTCCAATCCCAGGACTATGGGTGCAGCAGGTGCAGTGGGCCAATGGGACGAGGAGCCTCCTGCTCTGCAATCATGCTTGTTTTTTTTTTACAACTGGAACATTTTGCTTGTCTGCATCGGGTCCATAACATCTTTTCAAGGCCTCTGCCTGAACCATGGATTTAACCCAGATCTTTGTGACTGGGGGGAATGTTTCGATTTGTTCTGCATTCCGTCCATCAATTATGTGTCTTGCTTTCTGGCCCACGTGCGCCTGGTATGCCCAGGCGTGGGTCCTGGGCTCACTGTGCCACTGGAGTCCAGCTATCCTGGCTGATGAGGGATGAAACCACGAAACCGGTCCTAGGATGCTTGTTTCCGGTCCAGGGAGGACCTGGCTTGGCAGTTCGGACTGGACTTTTCCCATGAGGCACAGGGTCAAGGCTGATTTGCATATGGCTGGACCCAAACTGGAGTGGCATAGGGAGCAAAAAACGACGGATTTATCCCAGATCTCTTCGCTGGGGAGAATGTTTTGATTTGTTCTGCATTCCGTCCATCATTTGTGTGTCTTTTGGAATGTACCTCAGCAGGTCCACGCACCTGGTGCAGAGAGCTTTCTATACATGTCAGGCTGCAAGCTTGAATCCCAGTGCGGCTGACTCAGCCTTTCATCTTCCAGAAGCTGCTAAGACAAGTACTATGAGCTGGTTATCAGTCCCTATTACTCACCGCTAAGAGTCAGAGGGGCCGGAGGGAGGGCAGGCGCTGTAACGCGTCAGTAGAGCACTGCGCGCCGCCTGCAAGGCTCAGAGCCCCCCAGACATGCCCCCCCCCCCCCCCCCCCCTCAGCTGCTGCTCTTGTGAATGATGGGCCCTGAGCTCATCCCTGAATATTCTGACATCACTGGCCCGGCTCTCCCCGGAGACGAATGGGGCGGAAGACGCACCTTGGTGCATTAGGGGGCCAGGGTGGGGCGGGAGGGGCTCGGAGCCCATCCGTCTCCCCGGGGCCTGTCTCCCTCGTCCTCGGCCGGCTGCTGGTAACCTATCCCCGGCTCAGGGAGTGTGCATTTCAGCTTACAAGAAATGATATGTATTTTTCCGAGGGGTAATGCGGTTATCCTGCCTTCCCCTGTCACTACTAATGGGATTGTGCATGGCAGACCGAGATGTTTATCCCTGCAATAAAATGTCACAAAGAAAAACATGCAAATGGGGCCCAGGCAACTGGATGATTCAATCTGCTAGCCAAGACAGCCCCCAGCTGGCTCTGTGCTGTGCACTGAAGATGAGCTAGCCAAGAGCAAGCCTTTGGTGGCCACAGCTGGCCGTGCTCTCTCGAGCCCTCGGCCGGGGATGCACTCGCCGGGTGGGCTTGGTTGCCCTCTGGAGGGATCTGGTCGCCCTCACTTGACTGAGCTCCCCAACGCCCCAGCCGGCTCTGCTCAGCTTCTAGCGGTTGTTACAACTGCAGTATGGGGGGGGGGGTGGGGGGGGGGGGGATTTGGGGGCGGGGGCGGCAGCCCTGGCAGCCCCAGTTGGCATCTTCCATGAGCTGTTGCTAGCCCCGGGCACAGTTTTCAGAGCCTCAGCTGGTTCTGCCCTTTCCTGGCTACACGCTGCACTCTGGACTGAGAGTTTGATATCCCTGAACGAAGCATCGTAGCCGGAAAATGCCGCGCCCTTTCCTTCCTTGGCCTCGCTGCCCCGTGCACAGAGCGGTTGTAAGACTAGTGTAGAGCTCTGGTAGCCACGGCAGGCCGCGCTCTTCCATTCCATCGCCTCGCTGCACTGTGGACCGAGGGGCTGTAAGACTAGTGTAGAGCTCTGGTAGCCACGCAGGCCGCGCCCTTTCATTCCACGGTCTTGCTGCACCGTGCACCGAGGGGGTGTAAGACTAGTGTAGAGCTCTGGTAGCCACGGCAGGCTGCGCCCTTCCATTCCACGGTCTCACTGCACCGTGCACCGAGGGGGTGTAAGACTAGTGTAGAGCTCTGGTAGCCACGGCAGGCCGCGCCCTTTCATTCCACAGTCTCACTGCACCGTGCACCGAGGGGGTGTAAGACTAGTGTAGAGCTCTGGTAGCCACGGCAGGCCGCGCTCTTCCATTCCACGGTCTCACTGCACTGTGCACCGAGGGGTTGTAAGACTAGTGTAGAGCTCTGGTAGCCACAGCAGGCCGCGCCCTTCCATTCCACGGTCTCACTGCACTGTGCACCGAGGGGTTGTAAGACTAGTGTAGAGCTCTGGTAGCCACAGCAGGCCGCGCCCTTCCATTCCACGGTCTCACTGCACTGTGCACAGAGGGGTTGTAAGACTAGTGTAGAGCTCTGGTAGCCCTGGCAGGCCACGCCCTTCCATTCCACGGTCTCACTGCACTGTGCACAGAGGATGTGTAAGACTAGTGTAGAGCTCTGGTAGCCCTGGCAGGCCGTGCCCTTCCATTCCACGGTCTCACTGCACTGTGCACCGAGGGGTTGTAAGACTAGTGTAGAGCTCTGGTAGCCACGGCAGGCCGCGCCCTTTCATTCCACGGTCTCACTGCACTGTGCACCGAGGGGGTGTAAGACTAGTGTAGAGCTCTGGTAGCCCCTGCAGGCCGCGCCCTTCCATTCCACGGTCTCACTGCACTGTGCACCGAGGGGGTGTAAGACTAGTGTAGAGCTCTGGTAGCCACGGCAGGCCGCGCCCTTCCATTCCACGGTCTCACTGCACTGTGCACAGAGGGGTTGTAAGACTAGTGTAGAGCTCTGGTAGCCCCTGCAGGCCGCGCCCTTCCATTCCACGGTCTCACTGCACTGTGCACAGAGGGGTTGTAAGACTAGTGTAGAGCTCTGGTAGCCCCGCAGGTCGCGCCCTTTCATTCCACGGTCTCACTGCACTGTGCACAGAGGGGTTGTAAGACTAGTGTAGAGCTCTGGTAGCCACGACAGGCCGCGCCCTTTCATTCCACGGTCTCACTGCACTGTGCACCGAGGGGGTGTAAGACTAGTGTAGAGCTCTGGTAGCCACGGCAGGCCGCGCCCTTCCATTCCACGGTCTCACTGCACCATGCACCGAGGGGGTGTAAGACTAGTGTAGAGCTCTGGTAGCCACGGCAGGCTGCGCCCTTCCATTCCACGGTCTCACTGCACCATGCACCGAGGGGGTGTAAGACTAGTGTAGAGCTCTGGTAGCCACGGCAGGCCGCGTCCTTCCATTCCACGGTCTCACTGCACTGTGCACTGAGGGGGTGTAAGACTAGTGTAGAGCTCTGGTAGCCACGACAGGCCGCGCCCTTTCATTCCACGGTCTCACTGCACCATGCACCGAGGGGTTGTAAGACTAGTGTAGAGCTCTGGTAGCCACGCAGGCCGCGCCCTTTCATTCCACGGTCTCACTGCACCATGCACCGAGGGGTTGTAAGACTAGTGTAGAGCTCTGGTAGCCACGCAGGCCGCGCCCTTTCATTCCACGGTCTCACTGCATCATGCACCGAGGGGTTGTAAGACTAGTGTAGAGCTCTGGTAGCCACGGCAGCCCGCGCCCTTCCATTCCACGGTCTCACTGCACTGTGCACAGAGGATGTGTAAGACTAGTGTAGAGCTCTGGTAGCCCTGGCAGGCCGTGCCCTTCCATTCCACGGTCTCACTGCACTGTGCACCGAGGGGGTGTAAGACTAGTGTAGAGCTCTGGTAGCCACGGCAGGCCGCGCCCTTCCATTCCACGGTCTCACTGCACTGTGCACAGAGGGGTTGTAAGACTAGTGTAGAGCTCTGGTAGCCCCTGCAGGCCGCGCCCTTCCATTCCACGGTCTCACTGCACTGTGCACAGAGGGGTTGTAAGACTAGTGTAGAGCTCTGGTAGCCACGGCAGGCCGCGCCCTTCCATTCCACGGTCTCACTGCACCATGCACCGAGGGGGTGTAAGACTAGTGTAGAGCTCTGGTAGCCACGGCAGGCCGCGCCCTTCCATTCCACGGTCTCACTGCACCATGCACCGAGGGGTTGTAAGACTAGTGTAGAGCTCTGGTAGCCACGCAGGCCGCGCCCTTTCATTCCACGGTCTCACTGCATCATGCACCGAGGGGTTGTAAGACTAGTGTAGAGCTCTGGTAGCCACGGAGGCCGCGCCCTTTCATTCCACGGTCTCACTGCACCATGCACCGAGGGGTTGTAAGACTAGTGTAGAGCTCTGGTAGCCACAGCAGGCCGCGCCCTTCCATTCCACGGTCTCACTGCACTGTGCACAGAGGGGTTGTAAGACTAGTGTAGAGCTCTGGTAGCCACGGCAGGCCGCGCCCTTCCATTCCACGGTCTCACTTCACCATGCACCGAGGGGGTGTAAGACTAGTGTAGAGCTCTGGTAGCCACGGCAGGCTGCGCCCTTCCATTCCACGGTCTCACTTCACCATGCACTGAGGGGGTGTAAGACTAGTGTAGAGCTCTGGTAGCCCTGGCAGGCCACGCCCTTCCATTCCACGGTCTCACTGCACTGTGCACAGAGGGGTTGTAAGACTAGTGTAGAGCTCTGGTAGCCCCTGCAGGCCGCGCCCTTCCATTCCACGGTCTCACTGCACTGTGCACAGAGGGGTTGTAAGACTAGCGTAGAGCTCTGGTAGCCACGGCAGGCCGCGCCCTTCCATTCCACGGTCTCACTGCACCATGCACCGAGGGGGTGTAAGACTAGTGTAGAGCTCTGGTAGCCACGGCAGGCCGCGCCCTTCCATTCCACGGTCTCACTGCACCATGCACCGAGGGGTTGTAAGACTAGTGTAGAGCTCTGGTAGCCACGCAGGCCGCGCCCTTTCATTCCACGGTCTCACTGCATCATGCACCGAGGGGTTGTAAGACTAGTGTAGAGCTCTGGTAGCCCCTGCAGGCCGCGCCCTTCCATTCCACGGTCTCACTGCACTGTGCACCGAGGGGGTGTAAGACTAGTGTAGAGCTCTGGTAGCCCTGGCAAGCCGCGCCCTTTCATTCCACGGTCTCACTGCACCGTGCACCGAGGGGGTGTAAGACTAGTGTAGAGCTCTGGTAGCCACGGCAGGCCGTGTCCTTCCATTCCACGGTCTCACTGCACTGTGCACCAAGGGGGTGTAAGACTAGTGTAGAACTCTGGTAGCCACGCAGGCCGCGCCCTTTCATTCCCCGGTCTTGCTGCACTGTGGACCGAGAGGGTGTAAGACTAGTGTAGAGCTCTGGTAGCCACGCAGGCCGCGCCCTTTCATTCCCCGGTCTTGCTGCACTGTGGACCGAGAGGGTGTAAGACTAGTGTAGAGCTCTGGTAGCCACGGCAAGCCACGCCCTTCCATTCCACAGTCTCACTACACTGTGCACCGAGGGGGTGTAAGACTAGTGTAGAACTCTGGTAGCCACAGCAAGCCACGCCCTTTCATTCCACGGTCTCACTGCACTGTGCACCAAGGGGGTGTAAGACTAGTGTAGAGCTCTGGTAGCCACGCAGTCCGCGCCCTTTCATTCCACGGTCTCACCGCACTGTGCACCGAGGGGGTGTAAGACTAGTGTAGAACTCTGGTAGCCACAGCAGGCTGTGACCTTTCAATCCACGGTCTCACTGCACCGTGCACTGAGGGGGTGTAAGACTAGTGTAGAGCTCTGGTAGCCACAGCAGGCCCCGCCCTTCCATTCCACGGTCTCACTGCACCCTGCACTGAGGGGGTGTAAGACTAGTGTAGAGCTCTGGTAGCCACAGCAGGCCCCGCCCTTCCATTCCACGGTCTCACTGCACCGTGCACTGAGGGGGTGTAAGACTAGTGTAGAACTCTGGTAGCCACGGCAGGCCGTGCCCTTCCATTCCACGGTCTCACTACACTGTGCACCGAGGGGGTGTAAGACTAGTGTAGAACTCTGGTAGCCACAGCAAGCCACGCCCTTTCATTCCACGGTCTCACTGCACTGTGCACCAAGGGGGTGTAAGACTAGTGTAGAGCTCTGGTAGCCACGCAGTCCGCGCCCTTTCATTCCACGGTCTCACTGCACTGTGCACCGAGGGGGTGTAAGACTAGTGTAGAGCTCTGGTAGCCACAGCAGGCTGTGACCTTTCAATCCACGGTCTCACTGCACCGTGCACTGAGGGGGTGTAAGACTAGTGTAGAACTCTGGTAGCCACGGCAGGCCGCGCCCTTTCATTCCATGGCCTCGCTTTGCCGTGCTCCGAGGGGTTGTAAGACTAGTGTAGAGCTCTGGTAGCCACGGGAGGCCGCGCCCTTTCATTCCACTGTCTTGCTGCACTGTGCACCGAGGGGGTGTAAGAGTAGTGTAGAGCTCTGGTAGCCACGGCAGGCCACGTCCTTCCATTCCACGGTCTCACTGCACCATGCACCGAGGGGTTGTAAGACTAGTATAGAGCTCTGGTAGCCACGCAGGCCGCGCCCTTTCATTCCACGGTCTCACTGCATCATGCACCGAGGGGTTGTAAGACTAGTGTAGAGCTCTGGTAGCCCCTGCAGGCCGCGCCCTTCCATTCCACGGTCTCACTGCACTGTGCACCGAGGGGGTGTAAGACTAGTGTAGAGCTCTGGTAGCCCTGGCAAGCCGCGCCCTTTCATTCCACGGTCTCACTGCACCGTGCACCGAGGGGGTGTAAGACTAGTGTAGAGCTCTGGTAGCCACGGCAGGCCGTGTCCTTCCATTCCACGGTCTCACTGCACTGTGCACCAAGGGGGTGTAAGACTAGTGTAGAACTCTGGTAGCCACGCAGGCCGCGCCCTTTCATTCCCCGGTCTTGATGCACTGTGGACCGAGAGGGTGTAAGACTAGTGTAGAGCTCTGGTAGCCACGCAGGCCGCGCCCTTTCATTCCCCGGTCTTGCTGCACTGTGGACCGAGAGGGTGTAAGACTAGTGTAGAGCTCTGGTAGCCACGGCAAGCCACGCCCTTCCATTCCACAGTCTCACTACACTGTGCACCAAGGGGGTGTAAGACTAGTGTAGAACTCTGGTAGCCACAGCAAGCCACGCCCTTTCATTCCACGGTCTCACTGCACTGTGCACCAAGGGGGTGTAAGACTAGTGTAGAGCTCTGGTAGCCACGCAGTCCGCGCCCTTTCATTCCACGGTCTCACTGCACTGTGCACCGAGGGGGTGTAAGACTAGTGTAGAACTCTGGTAGCCACAGCAGGCTGTGACCTTTCAATCCACGGTCTCACTGCACCGTGCACTGAGGGGGTGTAAGACTAGTGTAGAGCTCTGGTAGCCACAGCAGGCCCCGCCCTTCCATTCCACGGTCTCACTGCACCCTGCACTGAGGGGGTGTAAGACTAGTGTAGAGCTCTGGTAGCCACAGCAGGCCCCGCCCTTCCATTCCACGGTCTCACTGCACCGTGCACTGAGGGGGTGTAAGACTAGTGTAGAACTCTGGTAGCCACGGCAGGCCGTGCCCTTCCATTCCACGGTCTCACTACACTGTGCACCGAGGGGGTGTAAGACTAGTGTAGAACTCTGGTAGCCACAGCAAGCCACGCCCTTTCATTCCACGGTCTCACTGCACTGTGCACCAAGGGGGTGTAAGACTAGTGTAGAGCTCTGGTAGCCACGCAGTCCGCGCCCTTTCATTCCACGGTCTCACTGCACTGTGCACCGAGGGGGTGTAAGACTAGTGTAGAGCTCTGGTAGCCACAGCAGGCTGTGACCTTTCAATCCACGGTCTCACTGCACCGTGCACTGAGGGGGTGTAAGACTAGTGTAGAACTCTGGTAGCCACGGCAGGCCGCGCCCTTTCATTCCATGGCCTCGCTTTGCCGTGCTCCGAGGGGTTGTAAGACTAGTGTAGAGCTCTGGTAGCCACGGGAGGCCGCGCCCTTTCATTCCACTGTCTTGCTGCACTGTGCACCGAGGGGGTGTAAGAGTAGTGTAGAGCTCTGGTAGCCACGGCAGGCCACGTCCTTCCATTCCACGGTCTCACTGCACTGTGCACTGAGGGGGTGTAAGACTAGTGTAGAGCTCTGGTAGCCACGGCAGGCCGTGTCCTTCCATTCCACGGTCTCACTGCAACATGCACCGAGGGGGTGTAAGACTAGTGTAGAGCTCTGGTAGCCACGGCAGGCCGCGTCCTTCCATTCCACGGTCTCACTGCACTGTGCACTGAGGGGGTGTAAGACTAGTGTAGAGCTCTGGTAGCCACGACAGGCCGCGCCCTTTCATTCCACGGTCTCACTGCACTGTGCACCGAGGGGGTGTAAGACTAGTGTAGAGCTCTGGTAGCCACGGCAGGCCGTGTCCTTCCATTCCACGGTCTCACTGCAACATGCACCGAGGGGGTGTAAGACTAGTGTAGAGCTCTGGTAGCCACAGCAGGCCGCGCCCTTCCATTCCACGGTCTCACTGCACTGTGCACCGAGGATGTGTAAGACTAGTGTAGAGCTCTGGTAGCCACGGCAGGCCGTGCCCTTCCATTCCACGGTCTCACTGCACTGTGCACCGAGGGGGTGTAAGACTAGTGTAGAGCTCTGGTAGCCACGGCAAGCCACGCCCTTCCATTCCACGGTCTCACTGCACTGTGCACCGAGGGGCTGTAAGACTAGTGTAGAGCTCTGGTAGCCACGGCAAGCCACGCCCTTCCATTCCACGGTCTCACTGCACTGTGCACCGAGGGGGTGTAAGACTAGTGTAGAGCTCTGGTAGCCACGGCAAGCCACGCCCTTCCATTCCACGGTCTCACTGCACTGTGCACCGAGGGGTTGTAAGACTAGTGTAGAGCTCTGGTAGCCACGGCAGGCCGCGCCCTTTCATTCCACGGTCTCACTGCACCGTGCACAGAGGGGGTGTAAGAATAATGTAGAGCTCTGGTAGCCACGGCAGGCCGCGCTCTTTCAATCCACGGTCTCACTGCACCGTGCACCGAGAGGTTGGGACCTTCTCTTGGGGCAAGTGAGCTTCACACTACCACAACAGAGCTCTGTAGATCTTTGTATAGGGCTTATGCCCCCCCCCCCTGTTGATGCACAAACTGCTCTGATTCTCCCAGGGCTGTGGGAGGGTGTGTCTAGCTCAAAGGGCGTGGGTGGTAGTGTGGCTTTCGATCGAAGCGGGCAGGTGCAATGCTTGAGGATCGGAGACAAACTCCAACCATCAGACTTCAAACTGGACGTGGTCCTGCATGCAAGCACATGAGGTTGACCCGACAAACCAACCACACTAAAGGAAGTGGCTGGAAAACATTGCTTTCAAAATCAGCACCTCAAGCCCCACACCTCTTGGAGGAGTTCTGCCCCATCGCCCTGCCCATACACCCTCACCCAGTCTCAGCTCCACTCTCTCATACCTCATCGTCCTCCAGATCCTCGCATCCAACTCCTAATTCTGATGGTCAACCATAACTTTCACCCATAGCCTCAGATCGGACCCAACTTCACCACTCTTCTGCAAGTCCTCACCATCGCAGGACTCGCCCAAATGTGAACGCCCGCACAAACGCGACCAGACACCTACTCTACCCCACCTTCATCAATTTCCTCAACATGGTAGACAACCTCACCCAGCTCGCCTGGATCGACAACTCCCGCACTCAGTTCAGCTTGCACTTTCGCAACCAGCTCACAATCGCCTACAGCCAGACTGCCTGTCGCCAATGGAACAAAATGACTCGACACCCGCCACCACGAAGACCAAGAACGTTCCATAAAGAACCTCAACACGTGGGTCACCTAATTATTGCGTGGACTGCCTGGATCCTCTGAGAACCACCCACACACCTTGATCCAAACCACAAGCGAGCTGGTACATTGAGGACCTCCGGCCCACAAAGCATCACTGCAAGCAAAGTAACGGTGGGACCAGCCCCATGGCAAGACGGACAGACGCCTACAAATCACCCCTCCGGGTCTACCACAAGCACCTCAAAACCACCAGGCACCTAATCCTCACCGAACAAACTCAAAACAGCCCCAACACCAACAAAGAAATCTCCACCATTGTGAAGGAATTCATATGCCCATCTGCAGACCGACGACCATCCACCTGCCCCAGGAACTCAGTACTTACCTCTCCCACTACTTCACAAACAAAACCAACACCATCTACAACAACTTTACCCCGTACACTGGACCTCTCCACCGGATAAGTCCTTCATTCCAATGACAATAATACCTCACAAACTGCGCTGACCTACTGGCCAGCTATCACCACCATGGAAACTGTTAACACCATGCAGTCCATCCTCTCAGTAGCCCCATCGTATGCTTGCCCACTCCAGATCTTCATCCAAGGGCATGTCCTCATCTGCACAGCCCTTACACCCATTCTCTACTTATCACTCTCCACCACCACCTTCCTCGACTCCTGGAAACATACCACCATTGTGATGCTCCCCAAGAAAACTTTGATGGACCTACTGACCATGACTGTCTAAAGCCCCATCTCTCTCCTCCCCTTTGTGGTCAGATTCCTGGCGAAGCTCATCAACGCCTGGCTGACCATCTACCTCAAAGATAACCATCTCCTGGACCCTTTCCAATCAGGATTCAGACCCAATCACAGCACAGAGTCGGCACTCATCGCTGCCACCTACAACATCGGCCACATCATGGACACTGTTGCACTCATTCTACGAGACATCTCTACAGAATTGGACACCGTCTCTCACCCTATCCTGATCCAACACCTCCACAGGGCTGAAATGTGTGGCCTGACACTATGATGGGTCAACTCCTTCCTCTCAGGACACAGGGCAGTGTAGCCCCCTACTCGTATGAGGCCTCCAATCTGACTTGTAGCATCCCACACGGCTCCTCTCCGCGTCCCACACTGTTCAATGTCTATATGATCCCCCTAGCAAGAACTTTCAACCCCATCGATTCAACATTATCTCCTACAAAGGCGACTCTCATTTCATTCTCTCCCTGTCAGAAGATATTTCCACTAGCAAAGCAAACATCGCCGGTTGGATGTCTCTGTAGCACACGGGATGTAAAAGAACTGCCTCAAATGCAGCAGCGACAAAATAGAAATGGTCCTTATCTGCAAAGACACCTCTATCTGGTGCCTGGGCTGGTGGCCAACTAAGGTGGGCCCAACCCCCCCGCCAACCCATACTGCCAGGAATCCAGACATCATGATTGACAGCAGAATCTCCATGACCAATCAAGTCAACATGGTCGCCACCACCAGCTTCACACCCTTGAGAAGCTCAGGAAAGGCTTCAAATGGCTCATGTGGACACCCGCAGATCTCGCAAGGCCTCGTCACCAGAAAGCACGACTACAGCAACACCCTCTATGTTGGCATTGCTGCCTGGCTCACCAAAAACCTCCAAGTTATACAGAAAGAATCCGCAAGGCTAATACTCCAACTATCACACTGAACTCAATAACATAACATAACACAACATAACATACCCTCTCAGTACCAAACAGCCAACATTCGGAACTTAATTCCTGAGTGAACAAAAACACCTGCCGCTCCAGAGAGCACTCAACCCTGTCTCTTCTCGTTCATATAATTCACAAGATACGGATGACAAAGTATGTAGGTGGGGAGGTACGTATGTGTCAGTGTGTATATTCACACTCTCCACAACACCTCGTGTTTATCTGCAGTCATGCACGTCACACCACGTTTCACGCATGCCTTGAACCTCATTCGCGTGTCCAATACTTGAAAATACTGAATGTTTATTGGATCCCTCCACTTTTAAGCATCATCTCTCATCTCTGTAGATCCTTTGTTCTTTAGTAAGCATTTCATTTAATTTGGAATCCACAGTACTTCGTATGAGGCATAGCCGAGCAGGTTCTATTTAAAGTTAACAAACGATTCTACCTTACAACGGCATAGAAGAGCCAGTGGCGGCTCCTCTGCTAAGGCGGAGGAGCGTCGCCCCACTGCTCTGTGAGCAGTTTAAAAACTAAAAATATAAGGATAATAAGCAATGATATTAATATTTTAGTTTTCCGTTCCTGCTTAGGTGCAGGTAGGGCTGGGCTGGCCAGAGGAGAGGCCAGGGGGAGGAGTGCTGAGCACAATCTAAAGTGCGCATCATGGTTTGGCCAGCCATCTTGGGCCGGCCACACAGTCATGCACACTTTGCATTTTCTCCACCGGCTGTAATACACACCCTGGGTGGAGAACATGTACAGCCTCCCACACCTCTCTGAGCCCCGAACCACGGTGCTCAGACCAATCACGACGCTGTTGTAAGGCAGTGACATGATTAGTTAGGGGATCCTGTGTGCTTCCTGGTTCGTGTTGTCGACGGAGGAGCCGAAGAGAACTGAGGGGCAATGGCTGGCCAGCCTGCAGATAAGTGTTTCTTTAAGAAAAAAATTAATTTACCCCATGCCGCCCGCCACCCCCGTTAAGTAGCAGCCGCCACTGAGAAGAACTTTCAATGTTGTTAAAAACATTTTTGTGAAAAGACAACCTGTGCCTATGCTGCATGTTTGAAACCCTGATCTTGTAGCAGTATAAAAGTGTTTATCAGAGCCATCGTGACTCACTCCTTCACTATTCTGACACTCACTGGTGTCAATAGAAGGACTATTACCTGTAAATAGCTGTGCAGTGGGGAAACAAAGCTTTAAAAACATTTTTTTTTGTCTTATAAACATAAAACAATTAACTATTGTGCAATTTTACATAGCAACGTTACAATCATTAGTTCAGGGGCAATGGAATTATGCGGCGAGGAGGGCAAACTTATGTTGAAGGTTCGACAAATGAATGCAGCAAGAAAAGCCAAATTATACGGCATAATACAGCACATTTTGCCATAGTATTACTTCATTATCTTGCCATTTTTACACATTGTAACACTGTCTGGGTAAATAGTTCACCTTATTAGTACCAGTTTAAGACCTGAATACAGCAATAAGCAGTTGAAAGATGACCAGTCAACCTTTTGTGGAGAGCTTTCTTCTACGCAGAGACATGTGTTGCAGCACTTTTAGTAACTTTTGATCCATTTGAGCTAGAAACAATTTTTGGGGTAAAATCTGAAAATTATGCAGCAGTTGATGGATAACGTACCAAATGCGCCAAACCCATAACTATGCAAAAAATGGCATGGCGGCAGAATCACATACTTCCGGTGGCCCTCCATTAGTTACATGTAGATCTCCAGTGACAGTCAGGTCCAGTTTTCTATCTAGGATTCCCCAGTGATAGATAAAATCAATGCCAATTACAACTACTCTGGTGTAATACACTCCTAGGCCCATGACAAAAAGGTTTTTAGGTCGAGCGTAGCGATAGCGTAGCGATGGACCTTTTGTTGGCCTGTTAGGGGGAATGTGAGACAGCGATCGCCCACGCGCCTCGCTGTCTCAGATTCCTCCTCGTGGGCGCGCACGGCGCCGTGCCCATGTTCCCATGCGCACACAGCCAGCCTCCACACCACACAGACTGAAACACACGCGCGCTGGTTACTTTCACTTTCCATCCCCCCACCAGTCATCGGGCTCTTTTTACACACACACGCATGCATGCATACATACACACACACAGACACACGCGCACACACAGATGCGCACACACGCGCACAAACACACACACACACACACAGACACACTCGCACACACACACGCGCGCGCGCACCCACATCCCCTACCTCACACCCCACTCACCGAGTTCTTTTCGTGTTTCCCTCTCTCCCTCGGCAGGCAGCGGGTCATTCTCAGCAGCAAGCGGGGCTCTCCACGAGCACGGGAGCCCCGCTAGCTGACACGCAAATCTTCCGGCTGACGGGCACAGGAGCGCTTCAGCACAGAAGCGCGGGGTAGGCTCCCGTCTGCTTCCTGTCTTTTTGCGGCCCCGCCCCCGTCCCAACACAGGTTGCCTGGCTTCCTGTTCAAGCCGGGCTGCGGCGGTGAGTTTTTAATATCTTTTAGTAGCTGTCTGTAAACGGGAAATACGTTTTATTTTTAAAAAGGATCTGTGTGAAGATTAAATGGTTACAGGTTGAGTATGTGTACTTGGTTACACGTAGACACTTGTATATTGTATCGCTGCATGTGCTAGCTTGTGGTGTGTATACTGTGCTCTGTACTGTAGCTTTCCAGGCGTTTACCCCCTTCCCCTATAGAATTATACGGTAAACTTGCATGATGTGTGCTGTTTCCCTGCACGTAGTCACAGGTTGGATGAGTGCTGTACTATAGCCCTGCTTGTCATTACACTTTGAACTTGTGTGGCACGTGTGCTACACTAGCTTGGCAAACCTCTCCAGGTTGAGCAAGTGCTGTGGCGCAGCTCTGTAAATTGGGTACAGGTTAAACTTGCTGTGCTTGTGATTAAACTTTAAATCCTGCGTGGCACTTGTGCTGCACTGGCTCTGTATAAGTGGAACATATGCACCGCAGCTGTATATCTGGTTTTAAACTGTGCTTTATGTGTTTAAGTAATACTGAATGTGTACAAGGGCCATGTGTATACTGTTATTAACCTGGTCTGTGTGAGTGAAAATGTAAAAGAGCACCACGGGATGCCGCCACGCGCTGCTAGGGGATACCAGAGCGCACAGACGGAATGCAGCTCGGGGATGCTGCACTATAGGGCACGGAGATAACAAGGCATGGAGTATTAAGACATCAGGTCTGCGGGTCTGGTTTGCTCTGCGGGAGCAAAGATGTAAAAGAGCTCTGCGGGATGCCGCCACGTGCTGCTAGGAGATCCCAGAGTGCACGCATAGTGCAGCACGAGGATTCTGCAGCATAGGAGCACACAGACATTCCAAGGCATGGAGTATAAAGACATCATGTCTGTTGTCTACGGGTCTGGTTTGCTCTGTGTGTGCGAGGATGTAAAAGAGCATTGCAGGATGCCGCCACGTTCTGCAGGGGCTCGCGCAGTGCAGCACGGGGGCCCTGCAGCATAGGATAGGAAGTATGACGTAAGGGGCTCGAGAACACCAGGGTACATGCAGCTCGAACATTCCGAGGCATACCGGGTGCAGAGCAATGAAGCCAGAGCATGCATCGAGTGAACAGAATGGAGTCTATGAGGATATTGTAGAATGCATGAAGCGTGCCGGAAATAATGCACAACATGATAGTGCCAAGATTTAAAGTATCACTGCCTTGTGAGAAAGCTAGACATGCACCATAATAACACCAAAGGCATCACATGTGTACATGCCGCATGAGGATACCACATGCATATTAGTTTGCATGCTTGACAAACACACCAATGCATTGCGGAAAGGCACATATGACCACCACAAAACATTGTGGCTTGTTACATAAGTGGTGCAGGGCATGCCATATATTCCCCAAAGCATGCTATACAAGTACACGAAGTCGGGTTAGAAGAGAGGACGAGATAACACAGGAATAGACCGCAGCCTGTGAGGGTTGCTACAAAAGTTCAATAAAACATGCCGCGCAAGCCCAACAAGGCATTTCTTAAATGCACACCAAAGGGCACCCGGGCAGAGCTCAAGGCTACCACAGAATGTACCATGGTTTGTGGCAGACAGCCCCTATACATGCTACACAGGCACACCAAGAAAGACCAGAAGAGCGCACCACTGATGCTACATCAGCACGTCGAGGCCTGCGGCACAAGTGCACCATCATGACAAACGGGATTTGAGGCAACACATACATATTCTGGGATGGAAAACCATTTTGGTCGACGTTTTGTGCATATTGGCTCGTTTCCAGCCGAGAGTGCTCCTCCAGAAAAGTCATCTGGATAAAGCAATCACAGACCGTGCCTGCAGTTTCAAATCAAAGACCCACCTCAGTCACAACACTCGGTAGCTGAGAGCGGTGCGCAACTGTCTAGCGCATGAGCGACTCGAGGCGCTGGAGGAGGGGTGCATCTTTCCTCGTTCACCTTTTCTTCACTCTTTCTTTCGTGGACGTCAGTTATGTTTAGTTAGGGGTAGCAGGTATAGATAGATATATATATATATATATATATATATATTGCAGAAAGCAGGAAAAAAGCAGGAAATCCCACCAAGAACTCCAGCGGCACACCCGAGGACAGTACACAGGGGGAGGAGCGGACCCATGCCGACAGCATTAAAGGAAGCGGAACTAAACACTCACTGTGATCATCCTTCTGGTCAAGGGCGCTGAGGAAGGCGAGAGCCAAAATGCATTCGCCGCCACTGGATTTGTTTCGAGAAAATAAAGCCTTTTCAACTTGCTCTCCTCTGGGCTTCTGCTTCTACTGTGGAGGGAGGTTCCTGTTGATATAAATATATATATATATATATATATATTAAATTCGAAAAGTTTTCTTGCTTTCTTTTTAAGTGGGAAACACGCTGCAATTTACAAGCAGGCAGAGTCCATTAAAAAGGAAGCAAGAACATTTGCGTAGTGGATTCTCTCACAGGGGCAACCTTTTCGAATGTTATATATATACTAGCAGCCCGTCCCGACCTTGTCCGGGAGCAATCAGGCTTCAGGGCCCCCGCCCGCCCCGTGAGCGCACCCGTGGCTGCTTCACTTACCTCCGCCTGTCCGCCGGTCCTCACCGCCTGTACTCTGCTGCTCCTCACCGCTCCTCCCCGCCTGTCCGCCGCTCCTCACCGCCTGTCCGCTGCTCCTCACTGCCTGTCTGCTGCTCCTCACCGCCTGTCTTCTGCTCCTCACCGCCTGTCCTCCGCTGCTCCTCACCACTCCTGTCCGCCGCTCCTCACCGCCTGTCCGCTGCTCCTCACCACCTGTCCACTGCTCCTCACCGCCTGTCCACCGCTCCTCACCGCCTGTCCGCTGCTCTTCACCGCCTGTCCGCTGCTCTTCACCGCCTGTCCGCTGCTCCTCACCGCCTATCCTCCGCTGCTCCTCCCCGCCTGTAAGCCGCTCCTCCTGTCGCTCCTCCTCCTGGTTGTCTGCAGAGTGTACCTCTAGCTGTGTGTGCCTGCCTGCCTGGTTGTCTGCAGTGTGTACCTCTGGCTGTGTGTGCCTGCCTGTCTAGTTGTCTGCAGTGTGTACCTCTGGCTGTGTGTGCCTGCCTGCCTGGTTGTCTGCAGTGTGTACCTTTGGCTGTGTGCGTCTGCCTGGTTGTCTGCAGTGTGTACCTCTGGCTGTGTTTGCCTGTCTGCAGTGTGTACCTCTGGCTGTGTGTGCCTGCCTGGTTCTCTGCAGTGTGTACCACTGGCTGTGTGTGCCTGCCTGGTTGTCTGCAGTGTGTACCTGTGGCTGTGTGTGCCTGCCTGGTTGTCTGCAGTGTGTACCTCTGGTTGTGTGTGCCTGCCTGGTCGTCTGCAGTGTGTACCTCTGGCTGTGTGTGCCTGCCTGTCTGGTTGTCCGCTGTGTGTACCTCTGGCTGTGTGTGCCTGCCTGGTTCTCTGCAATGTGTACCCCTGGCTGTGTGTGCCTGCCTGCCTGGTTGTCTGCAGTGTGTACCTCTGGCTGTGTGTGTCTGCCTAGTTGTCTGCAGTGTGTACCTCTGGCTGTGTGTGCCTGCCTGCAGTGTGTACCTCTGGCTGTGTGTGCCTGCCTGCCTGTCTGCAGTGTGTACCTCTGGCTGTGTGTGCCTGCCTGGTTCTCTGCAGTGAGTCCCTCTGGCTGTGTGTGCCTGCCTGGTTGTCTGCAGTGTGTACCTCTGGCTGTGTGTGCCTGCCTGTCTGGTTGTCTGCAGTGTGTACCTCTGGCTGTGCGTGCCTGCCTGCCTGGTTGCCTGCAGTGTGTACCTCTGGCTGTGTGTGTCTGCCTGGTTGTCTGCAGTGTGTACCTCTGGCTGTGTGTGCCTGCCTGCCTGTCTGCAGTGTGTACCTCTGGCGGTGTGTGCCTGCCTGCCTGTCTGCAGTGTGTACCTCTGGCTGTGTGTGCCTGCCTGGTTCTCTGCAGTGAGTACCTCTGGCTGTGTGTGCCTGCCTGGTTCTCTGCAGTGTGTACCTCTGGCTGTGTGTGCCTGCCTGCCTGGTTGTCTGCAGTGTGTACCTCTGGCTGTGTGTGCCTGCCTGGTTGTCTGCAGTGTGTGCCTCTGGTTGTGTGTGCCTGCCTGGTTGTCTGCAGTGTGTACCTCTGGCTGTGTGTGCCTGCCTGTCTGGTTGTCTGCAGTGTGTACCTCTGGCTGTGTGTGCCTGCCTGGTTCTCTGCAGTGTGTACCTCTGGCTGTGTGTGCCTGCCTGCCTGGTTGTCTGCAGTGTGTACCTCTGGCTGTGTGTGTCTGCCTGGTTGTCTGCAGTGTGTACCTCTGGCTGTGTGTGCCTGCCTGCCTGTCTGCAGTGTGTACCTCTGGCTGTGTGTGCCTGCCTGCCTGTCTGCAGTGTGTACCTCTGGCTGTGTGTGCCTGCCTGCCTGCCTGTCTGCAGTGTGTACCTCTGGCTGTGTGTGCCTGCCTGGTTCTCTGCAGTGAGTACCTCTGGCTGTGTGTGCCTGCCTGCCTGGTTGTCTGCAGTGTGTACCTCTGGCTGTGTGTGCCTGCCTGCCTGGTTGTCTGCAGTGTGTACCTCTGGCTGTGTGTGTCTGTCTGGTTGTCTGCAGTGTGTACCTCTGGCTGTGTGTGCCTGCCTGCCTGTCTGCAGTGTGTACCTCTGGCTGTGTGTGCCTGCCTGCCTGCCTGTCTGCAGTGTGTACCTCTGGCTGTGTGTGCCTGCCTGCCTGCCTGTCTGCAGTGAGTACCTCTGGCTGTGTGTGCCTGCCTGGTTGTCTGCAGTGTGTACCTCTGGCTGTGTGTGCCTGCCTGTCTGGTTGTCTGCAGTGTGTACCTCTGGCTGTGTGTGCCTGTCTGGCCTGCAGTGTGTACCTCTGGCTGTGTGTGCCTGCCTGTCTGGTTGTCTGCAGTGTGTACCTCTGGCTGTGTGTGCCTGCCTGGTTGTCTGCAGTGTGTACCTCTGGCTGTGTGTGCCTGCTGTCTGGTTGTCTGCAGTGTGTACCTCTGGCTGTGGGTGCCTGCTGTCTGGTTGTCTGCAGTGTGTACCTCTGGCTGTGTGTTCCTGCCTGTCTGGTTGTCTGCAGTGTGTACCTCTTCTCTGGCTGTGTGCGTCTGCCTGGCTGGCCTGTAGCATGTACCTCTGGCTGTGTGTGCCTGCCTGTCTGGTTGTCTGCAGTGTGTACCTCTGGCTGTGTGTGCCTGCCTGCCTGGTTGTCTGCAGTGTGTACCTCTGGCTGTGTGTGCCTGCCTGGTTGTCTGCAGTGTGTACCTCTGGCTGTGTGTGCCTGCCTGTCTGGTTGTCTGCAGTGTATACCTCTGGCTGTGTGTGCCTGCCTGTCTGGTTCTCTGCAGTGTGTACCTCTGGCTGTGTGAGCCTGTCTGGCCTGCAGTGTGTACCTCTGGCTGTGTGTGCCTGCCTGTCTGGTTGTCTGCAGTGTGTACCTCTGGCTGTGTGTGCCTGCCTGGTTGTCTGCAGTGTGTACCTATGGCTGTGTGTGCCTGCTGCCTGGTTGTCTGCAGTGTGTACCTCTGGCTGTGTGTGCCTGCCTGTCTGGTTGTCTGCAGTGTGTACCTCTGGCCGTGTGTGCCTGCTGTCTGGTTGTCTGCAGTGTGTACCTCTTCTCTGGCTGTGTGCGTCTGCCTGGCTGGCCTGTAGCATGTACCTCTGGTTGTGTGTACTTTCTTAGGGCCGCCCTGGCACTCGCCCCAAGGGGAGGTCTCCGGGTATTGGTCATGAGTTTCCCTCCCTCGGTTGTCACCCGAGCCAGTCTGACTGACTGGGCATTCATCCTGCCAGCAGGCTGTGTATCCGAGCCCCGAACCACCGAGCTCCAGCAGGTGCATGAGAGGAGGGGGTGCCGGGCGCGGGGAGGGAAGGGGGGCCACGGGGGAGCCCCTCGCCTCCATTTATTTATTTACGAGGTGCCCGCCTGATGCCATCCGAGCCACATGCCCCCTGGCCTTGCTACTGGCGAGGGGGGCATGTATCAGGTTTAAATCAGGTACTTTATATGTTTGTTGCAGCTTTACATAGCGCTAACTCCACCCGAAGGGCATGCAGCGCTTTACGTGAGCACCAGTCACATTACAGAAGGTCACCCCACGTCCTCCACTTCAGTCCTCCTCAGCGAGCCTTCATCCTCAAGGTCATGACCTCGGAGACGGGCCACCCCTCGGCTTCAGGAGGGTGGGCATCTCTTGCACTATGGTTGTGCAATGAAACCCCTTAAGAATGCTGGAACCTCTCGTTAGCGTGGTGCACACACTGGTTCATTTACATGTTCATGTGTGTCCATTAACACATTCATTCACGCAGGCAATTATTTCAATCATTAGCGCACAGATTGATACATGCAGACACTCGCATGTTGCTTCATTCATTCATATGTATTCATTCAGATGTTCATTAAAACATTCCTACACACACTCGTTGCTCCATCCGTTCACTTCTCCACGGGTTCCTTCATCCACCCACCCTGGGTGTTTCTAGTAATAGTTATGTTCTGCAATAGCGCTACAATTGGTGCCGATAGCTGCACTGACTCGCCATCCACACATCGAGAGAAATGATAAGTGCAGCTATCGCCCGGCCCGTTCCCCGCCTGTCCCGGCCCCCGCCTGCCCTGGCCCCCGCCTGCCCCGACCCCTGCCCCCTGCCCCCGACCCCTGCTGCCTTACCTTTGCCTCCGCTCCTCAGTCCAACGCTCCTAGCCGCTCCTCCCCTGCTCTTGACGTGACCACGCACGTCGTGGTCGGCGCTACTTTGGGGGACTACTTTTTAAAAAAATATATCTTTTTAAATAACGTTTATTTTGAAAATGTTAATAGCCTATAACCATCTACACACCCTGACGTTTTCTACGATGTATCGGGTGTGTAGATTGGCGCTGTGGTTCCCGAGTTTACCTGGCCAAAAGGTGCAAGTTCTCTCTTTACAATAGTATATATATATATATATATCTATATGAATCACCTAGCCTGAGTAGTGTAGTTCCAATTTCCAATAGTACCCTGTCTTGCAGGACCTAGGCTGTTGACAGATAACATATACCGTGGGTCAGGTGGCAGACTGACTCTGTACACCCCCACAGAATATATTAGCCATTAGGTGATAGGTTTAGTCCATAAAAGGCTGCAGTCCTTATAAGGCGTGATGCACTTATAAGGCATTCTGTCCTTATTTTGAGTTATGTCCTTATAAGGCTTGTTCATATGAAACAACAGGAGCTGATGCAGAGAAAGTGTGCGATGTTCCTTGGACCTATATCAGGGTACCAATATGAAATATAACATCTGTTCCTACTGGCGATGGAGAGAGCTAATTCATATGAATGAGGTGGTGTTGTGTGTTCCATGTAGAGGTAACATTAAGTCCATATCATTCCATCTCCCATTTACCATCCCATTCCCCTTTCCCTTTTGTGTGATCAGTTGAATGGTCCTGTACCTGTCCAGCCTCTTCTGTGGTGAAGACTTTGACTGAGAGAACATTGTGAATGTGTGAATGTGTGGCGGCTCCTTGACTGGCAAATGCTATGCTGTGCAGGGACAGTTATGTGACAGCTGTGCTCTCGATCTGGAGAATTATAGCTGACGTCCACCTTTATGCCCTGATTTTGACAGACTTATTCCTAGTTCCCTGCAGTTTTCCATGGACACGTTCCAAAAGCTTTAACCTGACCAAATGTATCCATGATAAACCCTGAGTGCAGTAGTGTTACTTTTTTTGCAATACCCGTTAGATCAGAAATTTTTGTTTTTGTGCAAAATCAAATGTACAACAAGACGTGCAATGAAGGTGTCTGTGGAGTCACAATGAAGCCACTATGTGATGTTCAGGCCTTGCTAATATGAAATTTGTGCTCTAATTTAGAATGAGTTCTACTTTGTAAATGACATTCTATGTTTGGAATGAGAGTTCTAATTAGGAAATAAAAGAATTCCATTAGAATGCAGATTGGAACGACACTTCTAATTTGGATAGTCAGAACTGAGTTTGGAATGCAAATTCTACCCTTGGAATGCCTCTTGTGCAAAATATAAAATGTTTTTTCAGGTTCAAGCTGCAACTTTAGAATTTAGAATTTGTTTATTGTACAGTTAATAAAAACTCTCAATATTACACAAAAGATAAAAAGTCTTTGACTATATCAAAACTTTTACAAACAAGAAGATATTGCACATTGGTAAATTCTCAAGGAGTCTATAGTGAATTAGTAAGTCTTCCTGTTGGTCTCAGCTATTAATACTTATAGTTCTTATGGCTGTAAGGCTGTTGCAGAGATCTCTGTTCCCCTGATGTGATCAATTCTTTCGCCCAACAGTCTTATAGTTTTTAAGGGCCATTAAGGAAGGCTACTTTTCTCCTGGTGTAGTTGGTTTTTCACACCCTTGTGTTATTTCATTTAATTTTTAATTTCACTTCTAATTTGGATAGTCAGAACTGAGTTTGGAACGCAAATTCTACCCTTGGAATGCCTCTTGTGCAAAGTATAAAATGTTTTTTCAGGTTCAAGCTGCAGCTTTAGAATTTAGAATTTGTTTATTGTACAGTTAATAAAAACTCACAATATTACACAAAAGATAAAAAGTCTTTGACTATATAAAAAACTTTTACAAACAAGAAGATATTGCACATTGGTAAATTCTCAAGGAGTCTATAGTGAATTAGTAAGTCTTCCTGTTGGTCTCAGCTATTAATACTTATAGTTCTTATGGCTGTAAGGCTGTTGCAGAGATCTCTGTTCTCCTGATGTGATCAATTCTTTCGCCCAACAGTCTTATAGTTTTTAAGGGCCATTAAGGAAGAATACTTTTCTCCTGGTGCGGTTGGTTTGTCGCACCCTTGTGTTATTTCATTTAATTTTTAATTTCACTTCTAATTTGGATAGTCAGAACTGAGTTTGGAATGCAAATTCTACCCTTGGAATGCCTCTTGCACAAAATTGTTTTTTCAGGTTCAAGCTGCAGCTGTGTATGATGTCTAAGGTTCATTTTGTAAGTAGAATGAGCAGATTCTAAGGCTACAGTTTTGTTGGGCACCTCGTCTCCCCTGGGTACCCAGAACTACCTTCTATTGACTGAATGGGTGCGATGCCCTTGAAGCTGTGGAGAGTCACCCAAGGAGTCTATGGCAAGCCAGGCCAGCACAGAGGCTTTCACACAGATGAAGACTCACAGCCTAGCCATAAGGCCACTGCCAGGCTCTGCCAGTCAGTGCAGAAGAAAGATGCAGGGTGTCTTCTAATTCTTAGATCCCACCCTGCCATTTGAATACCTGAATCACACCTGTGAAATGGGCAGAGCAGATAGGAGGAAACAGAATGAAATGCTGTACATTCCTGTGCAGTGCACTAGGCCCGTCTCACCAGCGCCTTTACAGATTCTCTGATGATGGGTTTGAAGGACATTCTTTTTGGCAGCGACATTAAAAGATGACTATTGTTAATTATTGACCCCAGTGGCTACAACATCTGCAGAATAATTAAGACAAAGAGAAATTCTGAAACAAATCCTCTGACAGCTTCTGTCTGTCTAGGCAGGTTCAAATTAAAAGTCTGTACGCAAATAAGAGAACACAGGAAACCTTAATAATTAGTTCATTGTAACTGACTTCCTGCCCTCAATCTTTTGGTTCTGTGATGTCATGTTACAGATGGGCTTACACCTATCAACATAATCTAACACTGGTCTCTCCACGCAGCCTTGAGTGTTATCAGCATTTTAATCGATCCCTCGAGACATCAGGGACTGCATCACATCCTGGGTCCTGGCAGGCTTGTGACATCATGTACCTCATCACACCCCTGGCAGATATTATGACATCATTCACCACTTAGCTATATATAGAGCCATAGTCAGTGATACCTGCAGTGTGAGTGCAGTGTGTGGGCTAGCATATGAATGGTGTGAATGTGGTGTGAATGACGACGGACTTTGGGGCCCTTAGACTGCCATCATCCAGGGGGGATGGCCACAACAGCTCTACTTCTCTGAAGGCCTGGCAGGAGCTTGCCTGGTTACTTCAGGGGGAGAAATCAGGAAGCACCTTGTGCACGCAGACCGAGAGGAGGCAGTCATATGTGCTGTGAGTTGGGGGTGCAAGGACCAGTCGGTGTGGTATGGCTAAAAAATAAGCTCTTTCCCGGGTTCCCCAGTAGGCAAATTGAATTTTGCCCTGAGCTCGACGAACCCGTAGCACCGCCCCTTTCTGGAGCTGGACACCGGATCTCTGAGCTTGATGAGCAGCAGCAAGGTAACCCCTGAATGACGGTGTGAATGGTATGAATGCAGCCGCGGCCGGTAGTGGGAGTACCGGCCGGGCGGTGAAGGGAGGGTGAGGGGCCGGGTGGGGGGTAGTAATTTATGGATTACGGAGTTTAACAGGTACGTAAACATATACATAAATAAAGTGAATTTTGTTGCGTGCACTGTATCACCAAATGCGATGCAGTGCGCGTAACAAAATTAGTTTAATTTATTTATATGTTTACATACCTGTTAAACTCCGTAATCCATACATTACTACCCCCCACCCTGCCCCTCCCCCTCCCCACGTCACCGCCCGGCCGGTACTCCCACTGCCCCGCGGCTGGTTGAATGTCCAGTAGCAAAGGTCAAAACCTTGGCGTGGTGCTACTGCTCACAAGTTTACCCAGGAACTTGTGCTAATTTTTTTTTTTTTTAATATATTTTTATTGCAGAGTTATAAACCACAGGATACAATTAAGCAGCCAGTACACTTGTGAGATCCCCCCGTCCAATAAGAATTCCCAGTCGTACACAGCCATTCAGCCCGCATCCCGGAGGCCGGGCGGCATATTATATCGCTCAAGAGGAACACATCACAGTGCACGTCCCATAAGGACCCTGGTTGAAAGATCGTTTTGCGTATCTGCTTTTACCCCCCCACCCACAACAACATTCCCGTCAGCCATCCCAGTGATAGTCAGTGATGTCGCCCTTGTCGGGACCTGCCCTAGGCGCCATGGGTCGTCGCACCTGGCCACACTACCCAGCCATTCTACCCTCCACATAGTAACCACCGTCCCAGTAGATCCAAGGCCCTAACAGGTGACCATCTAATGGCTTCCGGCCCTCCCCAAACACCCAACAACCAACCCCCCCCAAAGCCCCCCCCCCCTCGCAACTGCTAAGGTGTGTGCCTCGTCCTGTCGAATTGGATGGGTCCACTACAGTGCGTGATGCTATACTTCTGTGTTCGCCCCGCGGTGTCCAGCGGCTTAGGTCTCGCCATCCTCATCCTCTACCAAAGAATCACGCAACACTTGTACCACTAACTCCCATGCACGCGCCGCATCCAGTGCCTTCTCATTCCCCAACTTTACAGCCTGCTTCATCCGGAGCACACTCTCGCAGTCAGACCACCGCAGCAGCTCATTCTTCCATCTACGCAGTGAGGGTCCCCCCCTGGACTTCCAATGCCACGATATTTCCCTCTGTGCCAATATCAGGCCCAGGTCTATGAATTTGCTTGTCACCTTGGTATGTTTAGTATGCGGGAACCAGAGCAATAGGCACGCCGCCATGTCGAATTCCACCTCCCTGTCAGTCACTTCATTCAGAAGTTCCCCTACCTCCGCCCAATAGGTCCCCAGTTGTGGGCACCCCCAAAACAAGTGGTCCATGTCCGCTCCCTGGGACGAACACCGCGGGCAACAGGCATCCGGCACCTGAAAGTACCGCTGTAGTTTCTCAGGAGTTAAATAGGCCCTATGGAGCACATAGAAATGCACCTGCTGAAAACGCGTGTTTCTAGTGCCCTTCCACGTGCGTCGCAGGATGTGACCCCATGCCGTATCCGGTATGGGCCGGCCGATGCTCACCTCCCATTTAGCCTTGAGCCCTTGGAGTGGTTCCAACCCCTCGTTCAGCATCCTATTATGGAGGCACGTCACAGCTTTAAACGTGCCAGCCGCCATCACCACATATTGGCACGCCATAGTCGTCGTGGGTTCCAGGAGCCCCTCTTTCCAATGCTTTTGTATGGCAGCAACTACTGCCGCGTGTAGGAGAAAGCCCCCAGCGGGCAGCCCGAACTGGTCCCGGAGCACTTCGAACGGCGCCAAAGCCCCATCTATGTACAAGTCGCCCGAACTTGTGCTAATTTGACCTATTTTGGATGAAAGTGGATCGTGCATTGGCTTTGATTTCTCTGTCTTTCTGTTCTGTGTTTTTCTCCTAACGGGTTTCTTGTCCTTTCATGTTTCCTTTCTCACTTTTGCTTTCTAAATCTCACTTCATTCTCTTCATACATTCTTTTATTCCTTCATTGTTCAATTCTATGAGTTTTTTCATCTAATTTGTTTAGTCTTATATTTTATTTCATCCTGTATAGGCTTCCAACTTTCCTCATTGCTTTTTTTCTATTTTGTATCTTGGACTTTCTCTTGTCCAGAATATTTTCTTTTCTCATTCTTACTGTATCCTTTCTCTTATTCCAACTTCCATACTTTCTCTTTATTTCCTGGTTCTTTGTTTTTATTTTGTCCTTTCTGACATTGTATTCGTTTTCATATTGTTCCTTTTACCCCTCTTCACTTCATTACCTTCTAGCATCAATACTTCCCAATTTGTTTCATTTTAGGTGTTTCTTTTTACAAATGGGACGATGAGATTTTAATTTGTTTGGGGATGGCTTTTGAATCACCAATAGAATGGGGCACCTAGAAGATGTCTTAGCCATTTTAGATGTAGCCACTACCTTGTAAGCAGTGAACCCTATCCTGGCACCATTGAGCTGTATATTACATCTGTTCTGCATCTTACCAGAGCAGCTGTTTGAGGAACATGAATCAAGAAGACGAAACTGGACAAAAGAACCTACTTAAGACCTTGTGTTCAACAGAAGTAGAAAGACACTGAAAGATGAGACCAAAAATAAAATGTTGAAACCCCTGCACCTGTCCTTAGAGGGGACAATATCTGAGAGGAGCTTCTCGGCACTGCAAGAACTGTGAGGTATAAAGAGGACTGGACAGTAAACCTTGAGCTATTCTGAGTCTGCGGTGAAGATGGCCACTTACACTTTTTTATTGTATAGCCTGCTTTGATTTTTAGACCATGTGTAGAGTCTTATTGTTGTAATAAGAAATGGGTACAAGTGTTGGAACCTCTGTAAAGCAAGTCGGGATTAAACCCTGATACAGTACCAAGGAAAAAAGCACTGGTAAAGCCATTCGGTCTGACACTAGCTGGCAGTCTTTTGATTTTGCCAATTCTTATTTTGTTTTCTTATTTTTGTTTTATAGTAGGGAGTGTTTTTTTTTCTTAGTCTCACCAGTTTCTTAGTTCTGTTTTCTTGTCTTCCACCTCGGTTCAAATCTGGTTTGTTTGTGTTTGCCTTCAGAGAGGACATAGTCTGGCAGTTAAACTGGATGGTTCCCATGAGGAGCAGGGTCAAGACTGATTTGCCAAAGGCAAGGTATAAACCGAGTTGGCATGGTGAGCAAAAGAACCATTAATGGGGACGCTACCCGCATGAGTGCCAGTGGTTAGATTACTTTCAAGCATTCCTCCCATCACCTTTTCAGAGAACTTTACATGGACCAATTGTACGAAACATACATTTTCAATCCTAGGAACCCATATAGCCATAAGTTGAAAATGTTGGCTTCAGTATATTCATAATGATTTTGATATTTGGCTGGGAACTGAGGAAATCCTTTTGGCATTTGTTTTATCGCAAAACTGCAATCCTGACTTACAGATCGCACTTGAATGCAGAAATAAAAAGACAATTGTATGAGAAAAAGTATCTGAAGATCAGGACCAAAAACAAAGTTTTAATACTGTCTTTTGCAAACCTGCCAAGTAAAACTCAATCGCAATATGGTAGCTTTCATTCCAGGGCGGTGAGAGGTAACTTGTCCTCGTTCTGCTTCTCTGGTTTGGTGGATGTGATTAATCATGAGTGACGTCTTGGATTGAGATTCCTGTGTGATAAAGTGTGGTTCTGTATGGTAGAAGTATGTGGTCTTGCAGGGGTGCCTTACATTGCAATACCGATAAAACATGCAAAGATGGAACCCCGGGTACTCTCTCAGTAGACCTTCTCTCAGTATACTCTACAAGTATATCTTTTATCAGTCCTGGTGGAGTGACACAGAGCATACAGGCTACTTAGAGGAACAATTGTGAAGCTTTTCAAATCAGCAACACGGACAATAAGTTATTGACACACATTGATAAGATTCCAACACCACTAAAGAAGAATTGCTCTGATTTTGATATATTTTTAAATACAAAAATGAAATTAAAACATACAGTATGACCAGAGCTATCAGTTTTCAACCATAATGGGGACGCTACCCGCATGAGTGCCAGTAGTTAGATTACTTTCAAGCATTCCTCCCATCACCTTATCAGAGAACTTTACATCGACCAATTGTACGAAACATATATTTTAAATCCTAGAAACTCACATAGCCATAAGTTGAAAATGTTGCTTCAGTATATTCATAACACCCAGCACAATTTTACCTCTTTAAAGTGAATGAGGTTGTAAAACCCAATAAATGAAAGTTAGATCCTTAATTGCTGTGTCCAAGGGGTAGATGTATTGATTAAATGAAGTTACAAGGTGGACAGGTACAGCTTATAATATAGATGGTAAGTTTCAATAAAAGCTTCAGTAAAGGCCGCACCGGGAGTAGCTGCCCTGCTGCTCAGCCTTCATGGTAGCTGAAAGTACACTTAAACACACACAGATGGAACTAAGGATGACATCATAGAGTGGCTGTGGCTGAGCCGCAGAGTACAAGAGACTAAGAAAGGACAAGAAAGAGAAAAGAGCAGGGAGAAGCAGGATACAACACACCTTCCCCCTTTAAACGAAAAGTTGAAGAAGATAAAACAGAGCAGAAGAGTACAATAAAGAAACAACATAAAATGCACAACAATAAACACCCTCTTCACAATGGTGGAGAGAAGAGGTGAGGGCGAGGGTACTAAAGGTGTACCAACACCATGAGCTCACAAAACAATAGAAGAATTACTAAAAGTGGTTATGGTACACCACTTGACAAAATCAACATTAGAATGAAAATGGGAGGAAAGCCATTCTGCCCCAGACAATTGGAACTGAACACCTCAATGAAAATTGAGCAATAAAGTTTCAGTACCGTCAATCATAAATGAACTCTGAACACCTCTAACAATAGAGAGCACCGAAGTGGTTCAGCATACATAAGCGCCAATAGAATTGAGCCCTCGGCTCATCACCAGTAAAAAATAAATAGAACTGAGAATCTCAATATGAATAGAACACCTCTAGTGAAGTAGAGCACCTAAGAGGTTCACAACATGTAAGCATGAATATAACTGAGCACCTCTACGGCTCCTCATAAACACTGAGCATGAAAATGCAATATGAACACTTTTAACAAAATAGAGGTAAGATTAGATAACACTGAGCACCTCAACATAAGTCGAGCAAATTAATGGCTCAGTAGCAATACGAATAAAACTGAGCACCGTTATGGCTCATCAAAAACACTGAGCCCTCTGTGGCCCATCACCAATAAGCATAACAAGAATCGATCACCGCAATAGATATTAAATGGCACAAACAAACGTAGCAAAATTAAAATCCCTACAACTAACCTCTAGAAGATAGGAATGGAAATGAACATGAAAAAGAACACCTCTAAATAATTAGAGCACTAACGTGGTTCATAAAAATGTTAGCACAAATAAGCGAGCACACCACGGCTCTTCAACTTTAAACTTGACGGGAATGGAGCTCCTCAACGAAGATGAGCACAGATATGGCTCCGCACAGCAACACTTGAAGAATTCATCCGCATGCACAGTTTCTTCCTTTTGTTCGTTCTTTCATTTGAAACATTAAACCCCTCAACAAATAAACCCCCAAAGATCCAGAATCCAGTTAACTAATAAAAAAACAGAATGGGGGACCCCAATATGTACATAATGAGAATCAAAAATGGCTCCCCACTTCGAAGAAAAAATTGTAAATATATGAAATGACTTGCGTAAAATATCACATAATAGGTAATTAATAACAATGAACTTTAAATCATCAAATCAACAGCACAGTTCGTAAATTAATTAAAATGCAAGGTGCGGCTGACAACATTTTAAACAAAACAAATTAAAATAATAAATGTAGTCACCGTTGTCAGATGTTTGGACCTTCCTGACTTGGAAACTGAAGTGAGAATGAAAACACCAACACTTTTCCTTTACAGTCACCACAAGCAAATAAATTGGAATGCCGGAGGACGTCATGGAGAAGCTCAATAAGGGGTCTCTCCGAACATCAGAACTACTTGAAGGATGAGCCGGTCGTACTGCCAAATAAAATGATGTCCTTCTGAAGCTGTAGTTGTATTAAGATGACATGGCACACATTATCAAATTGCAAACGTGTAAGCGTTATTCCTTGCACCAAACAAAGATGTCTAAACACAGCAATGCACGCCGGGCACAAGAAGGTAAGAACACTTTTGAATAGAAAGGCTGTGATGCAACAGATGACACAGGCGTAAACAGGCAGGAGCAGTACAAGGTGAACTGACTTTAGATAGGACGAAATGCCAACCCTAAAATGGCGGTATGCAACGCACGCTGCACCGGGTGGCTCACGGCAGGTAGGTGCTGGATAATCCATTGTGATGCATTTCAGCACGGAAGCTTTTGGGGACATCAGACAATACCAGGTAAGCCTTACGTGTATTTTCCATCTCGAGCGCAGTTTTTAAATGGCGATATAACACTTAGACTGTCCGCAATGGCATCGGGAGAAGCAGTCCCTCAAAACACAGATTTATGCTTAACTTTCATTCGAATGCAGAACATTCACATCATATCAAACCGGGACCCAATCCTTCACCCCGATTAAAGTATGAAATCATAAAACTCCACCATATGTTTATGGGCTGACATCCTCGTGGCATGGACTCCAACGATGCAGACTCTCCCGCTCCCCTCAGGTGCTCGAGGCAACTGTTCACAGCCCACCAACGCAGGATTATTTCACAGATCTGATGACAGCACTTTCAAACACAAGTAGATTGCGCAAAATTCAGATATCCACATACATTTTTAGACAAGTAGCAGGCAGATTCCAAGTTGATCAAATCAAATCACCTCCTTTTTATGATGAGTGTAAGGCGGAGAGTCTCAACATCAAGTTGCAAATTCCATGTAATAGCAGATTTAAAGAAACAGGTGACAACATAAACATCCAGCGTTTGGGTGTACTTTAACATATCCTAAACCCAACTTACTTCTGGCCGTCAGTTGTTGTAAACACCGGTGGGGCACTCAAGAGGTTGGGCATGAGGTTCAGATAGTTTCTTCTGTTGCAATATCTTTTTGATCACGCGTGGTTTCTTTCCTTAAATCGTCGCCAGTGTAAAATCCAATAATTGAAAGATGAATCCTTATTTGCTGTATCAGGAGATATGTTTATTCTTGGTAATCACATAATCAAGTACAGTATTTAGATACAGTAGTAATCAAGGTTCCAGTAAAGGTTAAGGTAAATGCCCCACCGGGCGCGGCTGCCCTGCTGCTCAGCCTCCAAGGTAACGGACAGTACACTTCAAGATACACAGATAGAGCTAAGGATGACATCATAGAGACAGGCTGAGCAGCAGAGTACAAGAGACTAAGAAAGGACAAGACAGAAAGAAGAGCAGGGAGAAGCAGGATACAACACAGCTGCAAAGGTGCACTTTCAGCTGCCAAACGGAGCTGTAAATCAGAATTGCGGTGTTGAAATAGTTACTTTAGCAAAATGGTACTTGCATGGGTGAGTTGAGAAAAACCCTTTAGAATTAAAGCAAGGAGCTGGTCCTGGATCAATATACCTCACTCAGGGGCTCGGATGTAGAGGTGCCCTCGGCTACCCGTGGTGCTAAACAGGATCTGTGGCCAGAAGAGCTGGCAGGTCTGCCAAGAAAGGGTAAAAAACAAATGCAAGATCTTTATGATGGAGCCACAGGAGTGGTTGGTTCTTTGACCAGATATATCTCTGCTTTCTAAGCAGTCAATCAAGCAGGTTGTCTTTATTTTATTTTTTTATTCTTTTTTTCCCAAAAAATCCAATTAATGTTATCATTTCAATCTTTGCAAAAAACACAGTTGATGGACAGGATGCAGAACAATGTCTTACATTCAACCCAGGACACAGATGTGGGCCTAAATCCATCATTTTTTTGCACTCCACACCACCCTTTTTTTTAAATTCTTTTTTGTCCCAAAAAATCCAAGGAATGTTATAATTTCAAACATGACACAAATATTTACCAATTGATTCATTACACAATAAATACTTCAAATAGAATCCAGAAGATTGCACTTTTTTTCAAACCATGGTGGCAGGTGTATTGCCAATAGCAACAGCGGGCATGTCTCGGTTAATCATCGCATTTTCCAATTTGCTATAGGTTGCCATATCTTCCCGCCCAGAATTCTAGCTCTTCATCCCTTTCTGTCAGACATTGCTTTTTCCAGGTTATAAGTTGAGAGTAACCTGGCGATCCAATTTTGGAAGGATGGTGGTACCCTATCGAGCCATGCTCTTGCTAAGCATATTCGGAAAACTGCAGTTACCATAAACATGAACTCCGTGGGAATACCCACTGCCGCTGCCAGCACCCACAGCAATATTAATTCATCTGAAAGCTTAATCTTTAGGCCCAGTGATTCCTCAATGAAATTCTCAATATCACTTTTTAAAGAATACAGTTGTGGGCATTGTGAGAACATGTGAACAATGTCTGCATTCGTTGAAACGCAACGCGGGCAAGTTATTCCCGAGTTGCCTCCCCATTGTGCAATTCTAGCAGGGGTATGGTAGAGCGAGTATAGGGTCTTATAATGCTGCGACTGCAAAGTTGCTGAGCATAACACTGTACGACCCAGATCTAGGGAGAGCTGAAATCCCTCTGGCTGTGATCCCACTTTTTCTGCCCATTTCGTGGCATATTTAGCCCTGTCATCGCTTTTATAAACATACAATTCTGCGTATAACTGTCAGATTGTACAGTGAGTGCAGCACTCTATGTAGTCCATTATGCGGCATGTGCCGAAGCCCAGTGCCCCCCCCCTGTTTATTTAGGAGGTAGCTTCTTACCTGTAAATATTTAAAGAAGCTGCTGCCTGCTAACTTGAATTTTATTTGGAGATCGTGAAATTGCAGGATGCCCCCCTGTTGATCCATGAGGTTCCCGATCTTCTTAATCCCTTTGTTGTCCCAATCCTTCATAACCATGTCCCTAAAAATATCCCCAGGTAAAGAATGATTCGTATACAGGCGTGTGTAGCTATTATATCTGCCTAGGCCCATTTGTTTTGAGATCGCCTTCCAGATGTTATAAGCAGCTCGTAAAGTCTTGAACCTAGTGTGTTTGAAGTAGCTAAAATCAATTGTATTCAGAAACCCATTCTCAGCCCCGTCACCCAACAGTGCAGTATATACATTAGTGAAGCCAGGTGTGACGTCCCCTTGCTCGGTTCCCCCGCTCCCAATCAGCCCCTGGAAATACTGCACAGCTACAGCCCAGTTATAGAGCCTAAAATCCGGTGCCCCCCATCCCCCCTTTTCCCTTGGTAGTGTAAGGTGTCGATAGGCTCTCCTGGTCTTACCCTGTGCCCAAATAAATGTATTTATTATTGCTTCTATTTTATTAAACCATAAGTGGTCAAAAATCAGTGGAATGACTCTGAACAAATACAAGAACTTTGGGAATGTAATCATCTTGATCACCTTTATACGACCCATCAAAGTCAGATGCAGATTACGTATCCTTTCGGTATTTTCTTTTACTTTACTCAATAGGGGTCTCATATTAAGCTCTACCAGTCTGTCTAAATCAGCAGTAACTTTTATCCCCAAGTATGTTGCTTCCTCGACCACTCTGGAGTCTTGATAAGTCATGAAGCTGTTCTGAACTATTTGCGTTTTCTCTTTGTTAATCGGGTATCCTGAGATTGCTCCAAAACATGTTGCCTCCTTCTCTATCTCCGGTAGCGCCCTTTTTAGGTCTCGTAGAGAGACCTAATGCCGTCCATCCACAAAGCTGACTTTTACGATTCGGATTTGGCCTCAGGCATTCACCCCAGCAGCATTTCTCCTCCCCTTACCATTTGCTCCTGCCTCGGAGAGCTTCAAAGGGATCTGCTTCACACTCCACGGCCGCCGTGACTCACATTTCTCCTTCCTTCGTGCCCAGCCCCCTCCCAGCGCTGCCTTGTTTAGGACTTGTTTTATTTATGAACAAACTGTGCATGTTTGAACTTGTTTAAAATAACCAGCAGTTGGGACATCAAAGTGCCACTGCTCTGTCGGGCTCAGAAGGGACATAGAAACAAAAGCGCAAAGTGACGTTGTTGGCGCTCCCCAGTGTTTTGTTGGTCTTTCCTTGGCGCATCCAGGGCGAGAAAGAAGGCATATAAAACTGTCAGCCTGGCGAGTCCAGGGTATGTGAAGGGCAATGTTGTCTGTGTGACAAAGGACAGCGATCTCGGTCCATTTAAATCTTGTGAACGTAATGTGTCTTTTGTAAAGCGCACATCTGCTTGGAGGGTCTTCACGGCTCTATAGAATAGATGTTTGTTGTTACCCAAATCAGTGGTAGTCACTTTAGCGACCTCTGGAGAATGAAGGGTGATGGGAACCCGTGACCATCGGGACGAAGATGTCGCTTCAGTGGAAGGACTATTTGTGTAGCAGTGAGCGGTTGATTTCTGCATTTTGTTATTTTAGGCGAATAAGTGTGCCTGTGACATGGGCAGGATGGATAACGATTGGTTGAAAAGTAATGCCAGGTCCTTGTTTTTAGATGGTGCCATTTTACGTCATAAGTTGATACAATTTAATTCTTTAAAAAAAACTTCTTCCACTATATTTCACCGTTCTATTTTTAATAGGGTGGGGCATTTATATTGTGTTAGCTCAACTTTATATTTAACCATATTCATTAATGTACGCAATATATCATCAGTCATTTTCATACTGCATCTGTATTAATGGCCTTTTTTCACCCACCCTGTTACATTACTACTTTAACAATTAAAGACTCGCTTGATGAATTAGAATTAACTGTCCAGCGAGTACGGGCATATGGCTATGCTGTGTGCATGAGTTTTCTCCGCTCACGTTTGTAGCTGATTGAAACCCCTGCCCTCCCACTGCTCTGCTATTGGTAGAGCGAGCACCCCTGCCCTCCCACTGCTCTGCTATTGGTAGAGCGAGCACCCCTGCCCTCCCACTGCTCTGCTATTGGTAGAGCGAGCAGTTTTTCAATACGTTGCAATCAAAGCCTTACTCGCGCATTTCAGAAATGGAGTATGGCCAGAAACCACAGTCAGCGCCAGCTGCAGACGGATAAAAAAAAAAGACACAGAAGCAAAAAAGTGAGTCTGCCACAATTTTTTAATCCATAACCTGAAATGCGAACACCCATATCATCTTATTTTGCGTATATCCAATGATTTCTAAAACTTACATTGGATATCTTGCACCTGAACAGTTTTAATTCATTCTCTTTTCCACCATATGCCTGCTCCCCCCTGCCCCGCCCGCCACGCCTCACACCAGACTCCCCTTCCATCCCACTGGCAGCCTGCGGCCACTGTTCACGCTAAAGGCTTTGATCTATCTCACACCCCTCTCCCACTCCCTCCTCCCACTTGCTCCTACTGACCATGTAAAGGGGACGACACTGGAACAATGGCTGCCTCGCCAGGAATGGCCTTCTGTCGACCCCTTCTTACATCCTCCAGACATAGCTGAGGCAGCTTCTTCCTGCAGTTTGTTCTTTGGGAGAGGGTATTCCTGGGTGTGGCAGAGCTGCATGCAGTGTAGGTCCATGCACACCACAACTTCGCCTTGCTTTGTTATATTTTTGCATTGTTAATGTTCACATTTGTTCGCAATTCGCCATGTCTCTTTCGTTTCTGTCTCACTCTCTCCTACCCCTTCACTGTCTTGGCCTATCCACTCTTCCTCTATTTCTGTCTGACTCTCTCCTGCCCCTTCACTGTCTTGGCCTCTCCACTCTTCCTCTATTTCTGTCTCACTCTCTCCTGCCCCTTCACTGTCTTGGCCTCTCCACTCTTCCTCTATTTCTGTCTCACTCTCTCCTGCCCCTTCACTGTCTTGGCCTCTCCACTCTTCCTCTATTTCTGTCTCACTCTCTCCTGCCCCTTCACAATCTGGGCCTCTCCACTCTTCCTCTATTTCTGTTTTACTCTCTCCTGCCCCTTCACTGTCTTGGCCTCTCCACTCTTTGTCTCACTCTCTCCTACCCCTTCACTGTCTTGGCCTCTCCACTCATCCTCTATTTCTGTCTCACTCTCTCCTGCCCCTTCACTGTCTTGGCCTCTCCACTCTTCCTCTATTTCTGTCTCACTCTCTCCTGCCCCTTCACTGTCTTGGCCTCTCCACTCTTCCTCTATTTCTGTATCACTCTCTCCTGCCCCTTCCCTGTCTTGGCCTCTCCACTCTTCTTCTGTTTCCGTCTCACTCTCTCATGCCCCTTCACTGTCTTGGCCTCTCCACTCTTCCTCTATTTCTGTTTCACTCTCTCCTGCCCCTTCACTGTCTTGGCCTCTCCACTCTTCGTCTCACTCCCTCCTACCCCTTCACTGTCTTGGCCTCTCCACTCTTCCTCTATTTCTGTCTCACTCTCTCCTGCCCCTTCCCTGTCTTGGCCTCTCCACTCTTCCTTTGTTTCCGTCTCACTCTCTCCTGCCCCTACACTGTCTTGGCCTCTCCACTCTTCCTCTATTTCTGTCTCAGTCTCTCCTGCCCCTTCACTGTCTTGGCCTCTCCACTCTTCCTCTATTTCTGTCTCACTCTCTCCTGCCCCTTCAATGTCTTTGCCTCTCCACTCTTCCTCTATTTCTGTCTCACTCTCTCCTGCCCCTTCAATGTCTTTGCCTCTCCACTCTTCCTCTATTTCTGTCTCACTCTCTCCTGCCCCTTCCATGTCTTGGCCTCTCCACTCTTCCTCTGTTTCCGTCTCACTCTCTCCTGCCCCTTTACTGTCTTGGCCTCTCCACTCTTCCTCTATTTCTGTCTCACTCTCTCCTGCCCCTTCCATGTCTTGGCCTCTCCACTCTTCCTCTGTTTCCGTCTCACTCTCTCCTGCCCCTTCACTGTCTTGGCCTCTCCACTCTTCGTCTCACTCTCTCCTGCCCCTTCCCTGTCTTGGCCTCTCCACTCTTCTTCTGTTTCCGTCTCACTCTCTCCTGCCCCTTCACTGTCTTGGCCTCTCCACTCTTCGTCTCACTCTCTCCTGCCCCTTCACTGTCTTGGCCTCTCCACTCTTCCTCTATTTCTGTTTCACTCTCTCCTGCCCCTTCCCTGTCTTGGCCTCTCCACTCTTCTTCTGTTTCCGTCTCACTCTCTCCTGCCCCTTCACTGTCTTGGCCTCTCCACTCTTCGTCTCACTCTCTCCTGCCCCTTCACTGTCTTGGCCTCTCCACTCATCCTCTATTTCTGTTTCACTCTCTCCTGCCCCTTCACTGTCTTGGCCTCTCCACTCTTCCTCTATTTCTGTCTCACTCTCTCCTGCCCCTTCCCTGTCTTGGCCTCTCCACTCTTCTTCTGTTTCCGTCTCACTCTCTCATGCCCCTTCACTGTCTTGGCCTCTCCACTCTTCCTCTATTTCTGTCTCACTCTCTCATGCCCCTTCACTGTCTTGGCCTCTCCACTCTTCTTCTGTTTCCGTCTCACTCTCTCATGCCCCTTCACTGTCTTGGCCTCTCCACTCTTCCTTTGTTTCCTTTGTTTCCGTCTCACTCTCTCCTGCCCCTACACTGGCCAGGCCCAGGGTTAGGGTCGGGTCGAGGCCACGAGGGCCTCGTGGTGCAGGGTCCAAGATGGCGGCCGGGCCGGGCGATGGAGCTGGTAGTGGCTCGGCCCCATGATACAGAGATGTCCGGGGGCAGGAGTCCCGTAGGGGACGGGGTGCGGGTTGCTTCTGTGGGTAACACCTGGAGGGCCGGGGCTCGGACCCTGTCATGCGGGGAGGGAGCAAGCCCTTCATGTGGCCTGTCCAACATGCGTCCCCCCCAGCTGAAGGCGGGGAGAGTCACCCATCCTCTTGGGGACTCTCCTCGTCGAGGCGGAAAAAGCGTGACAGGCCATCCGCGTTGGCGTGGTCTTGGCCAGGTCGGTGTTCCACAGTGAAGTCCATCCCCTGCAGGGAGATGGACCAACGCAATAGTTTGGGATTTTCCCCCCGCATCTGCATTAGCCACTGCAGGGGCCGATGATCTGTTTGCACCCGGAAGTGGGTACCGAAGAGATAGGGCCGGAGCTTCTTGAGGGCCCACACTACTGCGAAGGCCTCCCTCTCGATGGTGCTCCAGCGCTGTTCTCGGGCCAGTAGGCGTCTGCTGATGAAGGCCACCGGTTGGTCAAGTCCTTCGGGGTTCAACTGGGAGAGGACCGCTCCGATGCCATGGTCAGAGGCATCTGTTTGTACGATGAATTCCCGGCTGTAGTCGGGGGCCTGGAGCACAGGGGCAGTGCACATGGCGGCCTTCAGCTTCTCGAAGGCCGCTTGACAGTCTGGGGTCCAGTTGACCTTCTTCGGGTGGTTTTTGGATGTGAGTTCTGCGAGGGGCCCCACAATGCTGCCATAGTCCCTCACAAACCGCCGGTAGTAGCCGGTAAGCCCCAAGAAGGCTCGGACCTCGGTTTGCGTGACTGGAGGCTGCCAGGACTGGATGGCAGCGATCTTGAGTTGAAGAGGGGCCACCAGACCGCTTCCCACTTGGTGTCCGAGATAGGTCACGGACCCCTGACCAATTTGGCACTTGCTGGCCTTGATTGTGAGGCCGGCCTGTTGGAGGGCCTGCAGGACCTCTCGGAGGTGGCGGAGGTGGTCTGACCAGTGGCGGCTGTACACAGCGATATCGTCCAGGTAGGCGGCGCTGAACTCCTCGAGTCCCGCCAATACCTGGTTTACCAGTCGCTGAAAAGTAGCTGGAGCGTTCTTCATGCCGAATGGCATGACTTTGAAGTGGTAGTGGCCATCGGGGGTGGAAAAGGCGGATCGTTCTTGAGCCCGGGGTGTGAGACCGATCTGCCAGTAGCCCGCTGTCAGGTCGAAGATGCTGAGGTAGCGGGCAGCCCCCATGCGGTCGACCAGTTCATCTGCTCGGGGGATGGGATGAGCGTTGGTTCTGGTGACAGCGTTCAGGCCCCGATAGTCGACGCAGAATCGGAGCTCAGGAGTGGTACCGGGGGCAGCAGCTTTGGGGACCAGCACGACCGGGCTGGCCCAGGGGCTGTCGGAGGGCTCGATGACCCCGAGCGTGAGCATCTTTGACACTTCTTCTTGGATGCAGGCACGTACCCGATCTGGTACGCGGTACGCCCGATGTCTGATAGGGGGACTGTCCCCAGTGTCCACGTCGTGCAAGCACCAGGGGGTGACCCCTGGGGTGAGGGAAAACAGGGTCGCAAATTGCAGCAGGAGGTCCCGGCAGTCTTGGCGCTGTTCCGGGGTGAGGGCATCTGAGAGTCGGACCCCGTCTACGGATCCATCTTTCTCACGGGTCTTTAGGAGATCAGGGAGAGGCTCGGAGTCTTCTTCCGCTCCACTGTCCGTAGCCATCAGGAGGCTGAGCTCCGAGCGCACAAAGTGGAGTTTGAGTCTGTTGGCGTGGAGGACCCGGAGGGGGTTCCGGGTAGATTCCATATCGATGAGATAGGTGACGGGGCTCTTGCGCTCGACCACTTTGAAGGGCCCCGTCCACTTGTCCTGCAAGGCACACGGTTCGGTGGGGGACATCACCCACACTTGTTGGCCAGGTTCGAATTCGATGGAGGAGGCATTTTGATCGTACCATTTCTTCATGTCCTCCTGACTGGCCTCAAGATTCGCTTTTGCCATTTCTCTGAATCGTCTGGTCTGATTGCGTAGGGTCAGGAGGTACTTGAAGACGTCTGGAGGGGTCTTCAGGGGGGCCATCTCCCAACCTTCTTTGACTAGGCTGAGGGGCCCTCGAACAGGGTGTCCGTACAAGAGTTCGAAAGGACTGAAGCCGAGGGACTTCTGGGGGACTTCTCGATAGGCGAAGAGGAGGCACGGGAGTAGCACATCCCACTGGCGACGGAGGGGCCCTTCCAACCCCCCGATCATTCCCTTGAGCGTGCGGTTGAACCGCTCGACTAGTCCGTTTCCTTGAGGGTGATAGGGGGTCGTGAATCGGTAGGTGACCCCGCACTGTTGCCAGAGGGATTTCATATATTTTGAAATAAAGTTTGTGCCTCTGTCGCTGACGACTTCTCGGGGGAAGCCCACCCGGGAGAAGATCCCCATTAAGGCCCGGCCGACCACCGGGGCTGTTACAGTTCGCAGGGGAACAGCCTCGGGGTAGCGGGTGGCGTGGTCCACCAGTACCAGGATAAACCGATGTCCTTGTGCTGTTCGGGGGTCCAGGGGCCCCACAATGTCTATTCCCACCCTCTCGAACGGGGTGGTGACAACTGGGAACGGTTGCAGAGGTGCTTTGAGTTTGTGGCCGCTCTTCCCGCTGGCCTGGCACGTGGGGCAGGACCGGCAGTGGTTGAGGACGTCGTTTCTCATCTTTGGCCAGAAAAAGTGGGTCACCAGGCGACTGTAGGTTTTGTCCTGTCCCAGGTGTCCAGCCAGAGGGACATCGTGGGCCAAATTCAACAAGAAGTCTCTAAAACGGAGGGGCACCACCAACACTCGACTGGCCCCTAACTCCGCGATTCTTTGTTCACTATACAACGGGTCGTTGTCCCAATAGATCCAATGGGCTCCGGCGGTGTCTCCCGCGCTCTGGGCGAGGGCTTGCTGTCGCAGTCCCTCGAGGGAGGGACAGGTCTTCTGCTCTTGACGGAACTGCTCCTGGGTGGGCCCCCCTTCTTGACGCCACTGAGCCAGGTCGGGAAGGTCCTGGAGCTGAGCGAGCCCTTCGGGGGTTTGCTCAGGGGGGTTGGTGTGGTCGGTGTCCTTCACTGGAGCGACCGGGGGAGGAGGTGCTGGCCATTCTGGTTCTTCAGGTCGGGAGATGGCCCGGGCGGCCATGGACCGGGTGGTTACGCATGCCCAGTCCGGGAGGCCCAACATCCCCAGGTGCTCTCTTCTTTCCACGGCGGCCCACGGGGAACTCTCAAGATCATTCCCCAGGAGACAGTCCACGGGGGCATCATCTCGGACCGTCACCTTCAACATGCCGGAGACTCCTCCCCATTCGAAGGGGACGCAGGCCATCCGACACAGACTCTCGGAATTGTCGGCTGAACGGACGGGGCAGAGGACGTTCGGCAGGATCTGTTCCGGGGTCACCAGGTGACAGCGGACGGCCGTCACACTGGCCCCCGTGTCACGTAGTGCTTCGGCCCTGCGCCCATTAATGTTCACCCACTGACTGTATTTTCTGGTGTTGGCGGGTAGGGGAGCCCGCGGGACCATGTCTCTTCCCCCTAGGCACGCTAGAACCATGGCGGCCGGTTCCCACTCTTGTTGTTCTTGTTCGCATTCTTCCTGTTCTTCGGAGATTTGCTCTCCCCCTAGGGCGGCGGCAGCTACCTGGCGGGGCCTCGGAGTCTGGTTCTGTGGACAGTTCGGGTCATTGGCGTAGTGTCGACTCGCTGGCATCGGTGACACGTGACATTGGCTCGGAACCCCGGGCGCATTGGGGGGTTGCCCCGGCTGGCCGGGGGCGGGGTGCTGGTAGCGGGAGCGGCCGGGGCGGTGTCTCTTCCCCGTCCCTGGCCTCCTCCTCCTCCTCGGGGACGGTGCTGACCTTGGTTGTTCCTGTTCTGTTAGTGCGGCCCACTCCGGCCTACTCGGGTGCTCTCCCATCGGTCAGCCTCGGCGGCGAGCTGCCGTGGATCAGTCAATTTACTGTCGGGGAGGTGCTGCCTGAGCTCGACGAAGCAGTTGTTGGAGAGGTGCTCCCACACCATGAGAGTAAAAAGTTGCTCGTAGGTCGTTACGTGGCTCCCCTTGATCCAACCCTCGAAGGCTCGGCTGAAATAGTTTACATATTCCACCCAAGTTGTACCCGGGATCCGGGTGCAGTCTCGGAACCTCTGGCGGTACATTTCGGGTGTGAGCCCATATCGAGTGAGGAGGGCAGCCTTCATGTGGTCATAGGATGTCATCAGATGGTCGGGGAGCTGTAACAGGGCATCGCGGCCTTCATTGACGAACCTCCCCCATAGACCGGCTCCCCAGTCACTTCGGTCGATCCGGTGGGAGGTCATGGCGATCTCGTAGGCCTTGAACCACTGTTGTATGTCGTCGTCTCGGAAATATTCTCGGACGACATCCTTGGGGATGTGGACCTTTTTTTCTGTCACTCCTGGGGTGCGCGGTTGCTCGGGCACCCCCAGATCTTTGTTTTGCTTCCGTAGGTCTAATTCTGCCAGTTTGCGCTCGTGTTCGTACGCTAGTCTCTTTTCTTCGAGTTCTCTTTGCCTCTGTTTTTCTTCCCATTCTTCTCGGAGCCGCAGATGTTCTAGGTTCAGTTTTTGTTCGGCTAATTTTAGTTCACCGTCCATTTTGAGCCGTGCCATTTCTAACTCATGTAGTCTGCTTCTTTCTCTCTCTTGGATCTCTTCCTACGAGAGACCCGTTCTTCGCTCCTCGGGAGCCGCGGTGTTCCTTTCTGATGCTGCAATGTTTTGGTCCGGGGGTCTGACGGCCCCGGTTTCTGCCCAAGACTCAATGGCGTGCTTGAAATCGTCTTTAGTGCTCAGACCGGTGGTAGCAATGCCTAGTTCAATGCAAAATTGTTTCAACTCACGATGGCTGTACTCTTCCAATTTCTCCATCTGGAATTTCTCGGTGGATCCACTCTCTTTGGTTGTCATTGTGGTTTAGTCGTGGGGTGAGCTACTCTCTGTACGATTACGCGTTGATTCGGATCGCGCCGCTGGCCACCAATGTTAGACGGACCTGGAGGGTCGGCCGAGGACAAGGGGAGAGGTCTCCGGGGAGAGCCGTCTCCAGCGATCGTACAGACGAGTAACTTCCCCCCCACAGATGTACACCACACAAAGATAAGGTTTAACGTTCTTTATAAGCAATCTTTAGGTACGATAGAATGGTACAAGGAGGTCAGGACTCAGGGGTCCCCTCGATTCTAGTCTCTTGGATGGGAAAGGGGGTAGCGGGACAGTCTTGTTACCAATCTGGTAGATGCGATGATATGATGGATAGCTCACAATCCTCGAGCTCGGCGTTCTAGGTGGACGGGCCGCGGCAGCGCAGGCAGGTCCCGAGATGATCGTAGGTAGCGACTGTCCACGGCAGCGCCAGCAGGTCCCGGTGAAGGTGGTAGTTACAACGGTCCGCGGCAGCGCCAGCAGGTCCCGACGAGGATGAAGGATGCAGAAGGTTGCGGCAGCACCAGCAGGCAGGACGATAGTTCACAAGGCAGGGCTACGGCAGCGCCAGTAGTCCGTCAAGGATGAGTTCTTCACGGGGTCTCTCGACTCCAGGATACAACTGCCTTCCTACTCTGGAGCTGCCCCAGTTATAGGTCTGGCGCCCTTTGATGTCCGGACCCTCGCACTTGGAGGTTGGGAGGTCCGGGATGAGGGAGTCCAGACACCCAGCAGGGGGGTGGAGCCAGCGCCCGGGGGGGCTGGGGGCGATCGGCACCTGGCGGGGGAGAGCCATCGACACTTCTTTCTCCCATTGACCTGCCAAGTGGTCCGTTCACCTCCTGGGAGGATGGTGGTGCCGGGATGTCGGGGCCTGGCCAGGCCCAGGGTTAGGGTCGGGTCGAGGCCACGCGGCCTCGTGGTGCAGGGTCCAAGATGGCGGCCGGGCCGGGCGATGGAGCTGGTAGTGACTCGGCCCCATGATACGGAGATGTCCGGGGGCAGGAGTCCCGTAGGGGACGGGGTGCGGGTTGCTTCTGTGGGTAACACCTGGAGGGCCGGGGCTCGGACCCTGTCATGCGGGGAAGGAGCAAGCCCTTCATGTGGCCTGTCCAACAATCGCCCTCACTCTATCTATCTATCGCCCTTTATCTATCTATCTATCTATCTATCTATCTATCTATCTATCTATCTATCTATCTATCTATCTATCTATCTATCTATCTATCTATCTATCTATCTATCTATCTATCTATCTATCTCCCTCACTCTATCTATCTATTGCCCTCACTCTATCTATCGCCTTCACTCTATCTATCTATCTATCTATCTATCTATCTGTTGGACAGGCCACATGACGGGCCGCTCTCCCCCGGCTCGACCAGGCCCGAGCCCAGTCACGCAAGCACCACACACCACCATTGCACGCCCTACGTCCCCTCAGGGACCCCTGCCCTCGAACATGATAACCTCGTGGGTCCGATCCACTGCCGGCCCATGCGCCCAGCCCGGGCCGCCATCTTGGACACTTCGCCACGAGGCCGCCTGGCCCCCGATCGACCTCAACCCTGGGCCTAGCCCAGCCTCAGACACTCCGGCACCACCCTCCACCCAGGAGGTGAGCGGGCTACTTGGCAAGTCAATGGGAGCAAGAGGTGCCGATGGCTCTCCCCCGCCCAGTGCCGCTCGCCCATCGCCTCCCCGGGCGCTGGCTCCACCCCCCTGCTGGGTGTCTGGACTCCCTCATCCCGGACCTCCCGACCTCCAAGTGCGAGGGTCCGGACATCAAAGCACGCCAGCCCTATAACTGGGGCAGCTCCAGAGCAGGAAGGCAGTTGTATCTTGGAGTCGAGAGACGTAAGAGGAACTCATCCTGGACGGACTACTGGCGCTGCCGTAGCTCTGTCCTGTGCACCATCGTCCTGCCTGTTGGCGCTGCCACAGCCGTCGTAACCTTCATCCTTCACCGTCGTCCGGATCTGCTGGCGAGGCCGCGGACCGTTGTAACCGTCATCTTCATCGGGACCTGCTTGGCTTCTCCACGGCCCGTCGACCATCCTTCATCCATCTCGGGACCTGCTTGGCTCCTCCACGGCCCGATCAGCAAACACGCCGAGCTCGAGGATTGAGAGCTATTTTACGCATTGGTAACTAAGACTGTCCCGCTACCCTTTTCCTCAACCAGAGATCAGAACCGAGGGGACCCCTGAGTCCAGACCTCCTTGTATCATATCAACGTAACCTAAGAATTGCATATAAAGTCTCGTTAACCTTCAATCTTGTGTGGTGTCCGTCTGTGGGGGGGAAGTTACTTATCTGTACAGTCGTTGGAGACGGCTCTCCCTGGAGACCTCTCCCCGTAATCTCGGCCGACCCTCCCGGTCCGTCTAACATTGGTGGCCAGCGGCGCGATCCGAATCACCGCATAACGTACAGAGAGTAGCTCACCCCACAACGAACAACAATGTCGACTAAAGAGAGCGGATCAACTGAGAAGTTCCAAATGGAAAAACTAGAGGAATACAGCCATCGTGAACTAAAGCAGTTCTGCATCGAACTAGGTATCGCTACCACCGGACTAAGTACCAAGGACGATTTTAAGCAGGCCCTAGAATCTTGGGCAGAGACCGGGGATGTCGAAGCCCCTGAGCAAAGCACCGCGAAAAATACCAACACGGCCCCTGAGGGGCAAAGAACCAGTCTCTCGCAAGACGAGATCCAAGAAAGAGAAAAAGCCCGACTACACGAACTCGAAATGGCCCGACTCAAGATGGACATAGAACTCAAATTGGCCGAGAAAAAAATAAACTTAGAGCACCTTCGCCTCCGAGAAGAAAGAGAGGAGAAACAGAGGCAAAGGGAGCTCGAAGAAAAAAGACTAACGTACGAGCACGAACGGAACCTAGCCGAGATCAACCTGCGCAAACAGAATAAAGAGTTAGGGGTGCCCGACAGACCGTCCACCCCAGGGACCACGGAGAAAAAAGTGCACATCCCCAAGGATGTGGTCCGAGAATATTTTCGAGAAGACGACATCCAGCAATGGTTTAAGGCCTATGAAATCGCGATGACTGCGCACCGGATCGATAGAGCCGACTGGGGAGCCGGCCTATGGGGCAAATTCCTCAATGAGGGCCGCGATACTCTGTTACAGCTCCCAGACCACCAGATGACCTCCTACGACCATATGAAAGCGGCCCTCCTCACCCGCTATGGCCTCACGCCCGAGATGTACCGTCAGAGGTTCCGAGACTGCACACGCATTCCAGGTACAACTTGGGTGGACTATGTAACGTACTTTAGCCGAGCCTTCGAAGGCTGGATCAGAGGGAACAACGTCACGACCTACGAGCAGCTGTTCAATCTGATGGTATGGGAGCATCTGTCCAACAATTGCTTCATTGAACTACGCCAACACCTCCTCGACAGCAAGTTAACCGATCCCCGGCAGCTCGCAGCCGAAGCTGACCGGTGGGAGATCACCAGAGTGGGCCGGAATGGGTCCTACGAGCAGAACAGGAACAACAATGGTCACCACCGACCCAGAGGAGGAGGAGGGGGCCAAGGACGAGGAAGAGACAATACTCCGGCCGCCCCCATTACCAGCACCACCCCCCCGGCCAACCGGGGCAGCACCCCGGCGCGACCGGGATACAGAGCCAATGTTACATGTCACCGATGCCAACGAGTCGGCCACTATGCAAACGACCCAAGCTGCCCGCAGTATCAGAGTCCAAGACCCCGCCAGGTGGCCGCCGCGGCACTAGGGGAAGAACAGATTTCCGAGGAACAAGAAACAGGCGAGCAGGAGTATCAAGAGTGGGAGCCAGCCGCCATGACTCTCGCGTGCTTAGGGGGAAGAGACATGGTCCCGCGGGTCCCCCTACCCGCTAACACCCAGAAGTACAGCCAATGGGTGAGCATCAATGGACAACGGGCCGAAGCCCTTCGAGACACCGGGGCCAGTGTGACAGCCGTCCGCTGTCATCTGGTGACCCCAGAACAATATCTACCGAACGTTCTCTGCCCTGTGCGATCAGCCGACAACTCGGAAAGTCTGTGTCGGATGGCCTGCGTCCCCTTTGAGTGGGGAGGGGTCTCCGGCATGTTGAAGGTAACGGTCCGAGACGACGCCCCCGTGGACTGCCTCCTCGGAAATGACCTGGAAAGCTCCCCGTGGGCAGCCGTGGAGCGAAAAGAACACTTGGGGATGTTGGGCGTCCCAGACTGGGCGTGCGTCACCACCCGGTCCATGGCCGCCCGTGCCAACCATCACCCGGAAGAACCAGAATGGCCGGCGCCACCGCCTCCGGTCGCCCCCGCCGAGACCCCCGACCATGGCATCCCCCTCGAACTTGCTCAACCTTCCGACCTCGCTAATCTTGATCAGTGGGCTCAAGAAGGGGGACCCACACAAGAACAATTTCGTCAGGAACAGAAGACCTGTCCCTCCCTTGAGGGACTCCGACAACAAGCGCTCGCCCAAAGCGCAGGGGATACCTCCGGAACTCATTGGGTCTACTGGGACAATGATCTATTGTACAGCGAGCAACGAATCGCCGAGCTGGGGGCCAACCGAGTACTAGTGGTGCCCCTCCGCTTTAGAGACTTCCTGCTAAATCTGGCCCACGATGTCCCCCTGGCAGGGCACCTGGGACAAGATAAAACCTACAGCCGCCTAGTGACCCACTTCTTCTGGCCCAAAATGAGAAACGATGTGCACCAGCATTGCCGATCTTGCCCCACGTGCCAAGCCAGTGGGAAGAGCGGCCGCAAATTAAAGGCCCCCCTGCAACCCTTTCCAGTAGTCACGACCCCATTTGAGAGGGTCGGGATAGACATTGTGGGACCCCTGGACCCGCGTACAAGACAAGGCCATCGCTTCATCCTGGTACTAGTGGACCACGCCACCCGCTACCCTGAGGCTATTCCTCTCCGGACCGTGACAGCCCCAGTGGTCGGCCGGGCCCTGATGGGGATCTTCTCCCGTGTGGGGTTCCCCCGAGAAGTCGTCAGTGACAGAGGCACGAACTTTATTTCTAAATATATGAAGTCCCTCTGGCAACAGTGTGGGGTCACCTACCGCTTCACGACCCCCTATCACCCCCAAGGAAACGGACTTGTTGAGCGGTTCAATCGCACGCTAAAAGGGATGATCGGGGGATTGGAAGAGCCCCTCCGTCGCCAGTGGGACGTGCTGCTGCCGTGCCTCCTCTTCGCCTACCGGGAGGTCCCACAGAAGTCCCTAGGCTTCAGCCCATTCGAGCTGCTCTATGGGCACCCAGTACGGGGGCCACTCAGCCTGATCAAAGAAGGCTGGGAGATGCCTCCGGCCAAGAGTCCTCCAGATGTCTTCCGGTACCTCCTCACCCTCCGCAACCAGTCCCGGCGGTTCAGAGACCTAGCAAAAGCCAACCTAGAGGCCAGTCAAGAGGACATGAAGAAATGGTATGACCAGAACGCCTCATCCATTGAATTCGAGCCGGGGCAACAGGTCTGGGTAATGTCCCCCACAGAACCGTGCGCTCTCCAAGACAAATGGACGGGACCCTTCAAGGTAATCGAGCGCAAGGGTCCTGCCACCTATCTGATCGATATGGAGTCCGCCCGGAATCCGCTCCGAGTCCTCCACACCAACAGACTGAAACCCCACTTTGCACGAACAGAACTCAGCCTCTTGATGGCCACAGACAATGGGGTTGAAGACGACTCCGAGCCTCTCCCTGACCTCTTGCGGACCCAGGAGCAAGACGGCTCCGTGGATGGGGTCCGACTCTCGGAGACCCTCACCAGAGAACAACGCCAAGAGTGCCAAGCCCTCCTATCACGGTTCGCCAGTCTGTTCTCCCTCACCCCAGGTGTCACTTCCTGGTGTGTGCACGATGTGGACACCGGAGACAGCCCTCCTATTCGCCACCGGGCCTACCGCGTACCTGATCGGGTACGGGCCTGCATCCAGGCGGAAGTAGCTAAGATGCTCACGCTCGGGGTCATCGAGTCCTCAGACAGTCCATGGGCCAGCCCGGTCGTACTGGTCCCCGAAGCAGCCGCCCCCGGAACCACACCAGAACTCCGGTTCTGTGTCGACTACCGGGGCCTGAATGAAGTCACCAGAACGGACGCACACCCCATCCCCCGGGCAGATGAACTGGTCGACCGAATGGGCGCTGCCCGCTACCTCAGCATCTTCGACCTGACGGCAGGTTATTGGCAGATCGGCCTCACACCCCGAGCACAAGAACGCTCTGCCTTCTCCACCCCCGATGGCCACTATCACTTTACGGTCATGCCCTTCGGCATGAAGAATGCCCCAGCGACTTTCCAACGGCTCGTCAATCAGGTCCTGGCGGGGCTCGAAGAGTTCAGCGCCGCCTACCTGGACGACATCGCTGTGTACAGCCACCATTGGACCGAGCACCTCCACCACCTCCAAGCAGTGCTGCAAGCCCTTCAGCGAGCTGGCCTCACGATCAAGGCCAGCAAATGCCAAATTGGACAAGGGTCGGTGACCTACCTCGGACACCAGGTGGGAAGCGGCCTAGTGGCCCCTCTACAGCTGAAAATTGCCGCCATCCAGAACTGGCAACCCCCTATCACTCAAACTGAGGTGCGAGCCTTCCTGGGCCTCACGGGCTACTACCGAAGGTTCGTGAAAGACTATGGTACCATCGTGGGGCCTCTCACCGAACTCACGTCAAAAAATCAGCCCAAGAAGGTGAACTGGACCCCAGAGTGTCAAGCGGCATTCGAACAGTTAAAGGCCGCCATGTGTTCCGCTCCTGTGCTCCAGGCCCCAGACTACAGCCGGGAGTTCGTCGTCCAGACGGACGCCTCCGACCAGGGCATTGGGGCGGTCCTGTCCCAAGTGAACACCGAAGGCCTTGATCAACCGGTGGCCTTCATCAGCCGGAGACTCCTACCCCGGGAACAACGCTGGAGCACCATAGAGAGGGAAGCCTTCGCTGTGGTATGGGCCCTCAAGAAGCTCCGGCCCTACCTTTTTGGCACCCACTTTCGGGTGCAGACTGACCACCGACCCCTGCAGTGGTTGATGCATATGCGGGGGGAAAACCCAAAATTGCTACGCTGGTCCATCTCCTTACAGGGTATGGACTTCACAGTCGAACACCGGCCTGGGTCCGACCACGCTAACGCCGATGGCCTGTCCCGGTTTTTCCGCCTCGACGAAGAGAGTCCCCAAGAGGATGGGTAACTCTCCCCGCCTTCAGCTGGGGGGGACGCATGTTGGACAGGCCACATGACGGGCCGCTCTCCCCCGGCTCGACCAGGCCCGAGCCCAGTCACGCAAGCACCACACACCACCATTGCACGCCCTACGTCCCCTCAGGGACCCCTGCCCTCGAACATGATAACCTCGTGGGTCCGATCCACTGCCGGCCCATGCGCCCAGCCCGGGCCGCCATCTTGGACACTTCGCCACGAGGCCGCCTGGCCCCCGATCGACCTCAACCCTGGGCCTAGCCCAGCCTCAGACACTCCGGCACCACCCTCCACCCAGGAGGTGAGCGGGCTACTTGGCAAGTCAATGGGAGCAAGAGGTGCCGATGGCTCTCCCCCGCCCAGTGCCGCTCGCCCATCGCCTCCCCGGGCGCTGGCTCCACCCCCCTGCTGGGTGTCTGGACTCCCTCATCCCGGACCTCCCGACCTCCAAGTGCGAGGGTCCGGACATCAAAGCACGCCAGCCCTATAACTGGGGCAGCTCCAGAGCAGGAAGGCAGTTGTATCTTGGAGTCGAGAGACGTAAGAGGAACTCATCCTGGACGGACTACTGGCGCTGCCGTAGCTCTGTCCTGTGCACCATCGTCCTGCCTGTTGGCGCTGCCACAGCCGTCGTAACCTTCATCCTTCACCGTCGTCCGGATCTGCTGGCGAGGCCGCGGACCGTTGTAACCGTCATCTTCATCGGGACCTGCTTGGCTTCTCCACGGCCCGTCGACCATCCTTCATCCATCTCGGGACCTGCTTGGCTCCTCCACGGCCCGATCAGCAAACACGCCGAGCTCGAGGATTGAGAGCTATTTTACGCATTGGTAACTAAGACTGTCCCGCTACCCTTTTCCTCAACCAGAGATCAGAACCGAGGGGACCCCTGAGTCCAGACCTCCTTGTATCATATCAACGTAACCTAAGAATTGCATATAAAGTCTCGTTAACCTTCAATCTTGTGTGGTGTCCGTCTGTGGGGGGGAAGTTACTTATCTGTACAGTCGTTGGAGACGGCTCTCCCTGGAGACCTCTCCCCGTAATCTCGGCCGACCCTCCCGGTCCGTCTAACATTGGTGGCCAGCGGCGCGATCCGAATCACCGCATAACGTACAGAGAGTAGCTCACCCCACAACGAACAACAATGTCGACTAAAGAGAGCGGATCAACTGAGAAGTTCCAAATGGAAAAACTAGAGGAATACAGCCATCGTGAACTAAAGCAGTTCTGCATCGAACTAGGTATCGCTACCACCGGACTAAGTACCAAGGACGATTTTAAGCAGGCCCTAGAATCTTGGGCAGAGACCGGGGATGTCGAAGCCCCTGAGCAAAGCACCGCGAAAAATACCAACACGGCCCCTGAGGGGCAAAGAACCAGTCTCTCGCAAGACGAGATCCAAGAAAGAGAAAAAGCCCGACTACACGAACTCGAAATGGCCCGACTCAAGATGGACATAGAACTCAAATTGGCCGAGAAAAAAATTAACTTAGAGCACCTTCGCCTCCGAGAAGAAAGAGAGGAGAAACAGAGGCAAAGGGAGCTCGAAGAAAAAAGACTAACGTACGAGCACGAACGGAACCTAGCCGAGATCAACCTGCGCAAACAGAATAAAGAGTTAGGGGTGCCCGACAGACCGTCCACCCCAGGGACCACGGAGAAAAAAGTGCACATCCCCAAGGATGTGGTCCGAGAATATTTTCGAGAAGACGACATCCAGCAATGGTTTAAGGCCTATGAAATCGCGATGACTGCGCACCGGATCGATAGAGCCGACTGGGGAGCCGGCCTATGGGGCAAATTCCTCAATGAGGGCCGCGATACTCTGTTACAGCTCCCAGACCACCAGATGACCTCCTACGACCATATGAAAGCGGCCCTCCTCACCCGCTATGGCCTCACGCCCGAGATGTACCGTCAGAGGTTCCGAGACTGCACACGCATTCCAGGTACAACTTGGGTGGACTATGTAACGTACTTTAGCCGAGCCTTCGAAGGCTGGATCAGAGGGAACAACGTCACGACCTACGAGCAGCTGTTCAATCTGATGGTATGGGAGCATCTGTCCAACAATTGCTTCATTGAACTACGCCAACACCTCCTCGACAGCAAGTTAACCGATCCCCGGCAGCTCGCAGCCGAAGCTGACCGGTGGGAGATCACCAGAGTGGGCCGGAATGGGTCCTACGAGCAGAACAGGAACAACAATGGTCACCACCGACCCAGAGGAGGAGGAGGGGGCCAAGGACGAGGAAGAGACAATACTCCGGCCGCCCCCATTACCAGCACCACCCCCCCGGCCAACCGGGGCAGCACCCCGGCGCGACCGGGATACAGAGCCAATGTTACATGTCACCGATGCCAACGAGTCGGCCACTATGCAAACGACCCAAGCTGCCCGCAGTATCAGAGTCCAAGACCCCGCCAGGTGGCCGCCGCGGCACTAGGGGAAGAACAGATTTCCGAGGAACAAGAAACAGGCGAGCAGGAGTATCAAGAGTGGGAGCCAGCCGCCATGACTCTCGCGTGCTTAGGGGGAAGAGACATGGTCCCGCGGGTCCCCCTACCCGCTAACACCCAGAAGTACAGCCAATGGGTGAGCATCAATGGACAACGGGCCGAAGCCCTTCGAGACACCGGGGCCAGTGTGACCGCCGTCCGCTGTCATCTGGTGACCCCGGAACAATATCTTCCGAACATTCTCTGCCCTGTGCGATCAGCCGACAACTCGGAGAGTCTGTGCCGGATGGCCTGCGTCCCCTTTGAGTGGGGAGGGGTCTCCGGCATGTTGAAAGTAACGGTCCGAGACGACGCCCCCGTGGACTGCCTCCTCGGAAATGACCTGGAAAGCTCCCCGTGGGCAGCCGTGGAGCGAAAAGAACACTTGGGGATGTTGGGCGTCCCAGACTGGGCGTGCGTCACCACCCGGTCCATGGCCGCCCGTGCCAGCCATCACCCGGAAGAACCAGAATGGCCGGCGCCTCCGCCTCCGGTCGCCCCCGCCGAGACCCCCGACCATGGCATCCCCCTCGAACTTGCTCAACCTTCCGACCTTGCTAGTCTTGACCAGTGGGCTCAAGAAGGGGGACCCACACAAGAACAATTTCGTCAGGAGCAGAAGACCTGTCCCTCCCTTGAGGGACTCCGACAACAAGCGCTCGCCCAGAGCGCAGGGGATACCTCCGGAACTCATTGGGTCTACTGGGACAATGACCTATTGTACAGCGAGCAACGAATCGCCGAGCTGGGGGCCAACCGAGTACTAGTGGTGCCCCTCCGCTTCAGAGACTTCCTGCTAAATTTGGCCCACGATGTCCCCCTGGCAGGGCACCTGGGACAAGATAAAACTTACAGCCGCCTAGTGACCCACTTCTTCTGGCCAAAAATGAGAAACGATGTGCACCAGCATTGCCGATCTTGCCCCACGTGCCAAGCCAGTGGGAAGAGCGGCCGCAAATTAAAGGCCCCCCTGCAACCCTTTCCAGTAGTCACGACCCCATATATATATACTTTCACTATCTCCTGGCATGGTGGGTAGCTGATGTTCATTAACTATTAATAGATTTTGACAAAGTCTTAACTTGTAGAGTATAACAAATGAATAGAAATCAACAATAAATTACATGGCTAATATTGTGCACTTGACATATGAAACTTAAAGATTGAAGAAGAGGGCGTTCTGGACACTCCCTAAACCATGCCTCCTGGATAGCCACACTGGGGCGCCACTGGGGCAATATCTCGCAAGAAACTCCGACACACCTCCTGATGCAGTATATGCATGTGATGGGTACGGGACGACACCTCATAAAATGGTTTGCAGAATCAATCCGCGAACACACTATGACAGGCTTAGCGCCCTTGCAAAATAGATTGGAGGCTGATTTGACACGACCGTGCACACCTAAATAATGGGCCATGTTGCTGGAGAGCCCCAGACAGAATCCCATAAATGCTAGATTTAAGCAGATCCATATTTATGTAGTCCACGGAGCATATCTATCCCCAGATAAAATGAACAGGTATTTTAATAGAGTGAATGCTTGTTGTCGAAGCCGCAAACTGGCGGATGCCGATCTACTACATATGTTATGGTTATGCCGAAAACTGCAGGGCTACTAGCATGGAGCGATTCAATAATTGTCCACAAGCACGGATAGGGCATTACCGAACACGTGGGAGGCCAGGGATTGTTGCCAGAAGTAAGAAGCACAAAGCCACCCCTAGATTCTTAGACCTGGGGTTGGTGGTGGCCAAAAGGCTTGTCAAACGACGTTGGAAAGCTGAAGACCCCTCATCGCCGAAAGCCTGATTTCATTCCATGCTGAACTGGGCCAAGGCTGTGGCTTCATCGTTGTTAAGAGAAGATACACTAGGGTTGGCAAATATTCCAATTCAACAGCCTGGAGCACAATCCTGATGGCGCTCCAAGTAGCAACAACTCCAGGCGACCCCCCTGACATTCCAGATTGCAATTGACTTAGCCTACATGTAGGTCATAACGAGACCTGAAAACGGTGTGGTCTAGAACATGTAGCACACATCACACACTTTAGACTTGCATGTAGTATTACAATAACATGGTTGGAAAATGTAAACTTGTGAAAATGGCAATATTGGTGCAGACACGACCACCTCTCCCCACCCCAGCCCACCTTGCTTTCCCCTCCTTCTTCACAATTTGTTGTTATAAGTTCTGCTGTTACATATACGGTCGTTTGATCACCATAAATAGCTTGGGCGAAAGAAGACATTAGAAATGTATGTATGGAACAAATATATGGGCAAATAAGACACCTGTAATACGTTTATAGATTTAAATGGTATCATGCCATGATCAACATTATCCATGTGCGGTATCATGTACGTGTAAGATATCATGATGTATGGGTCTGGATTGTAAATATGCTATCGGCTTACATACTGGTGTACTGCCTCACATAATCTGACTCTTGTAAATGTCTTCTGGTTCTGCAAGTATTGTGTATGCTTGTAACATGCACAACCTATATCAACAATCTAATAAACAGATCAAACAAAAAAGAAATCAGTGCTCAAGTCATGGCTTGCAATGTCCCATTTAAATAGCCAGAAAGGTTCTTTTTCATACTGAATTTTTACTTCTTTGCCCCCACTGTGAATCTTCTGGAGATTTAAAAAAAAAACCAAATCTATCTATCTATCTATCTATCTATCTATCTATCTATCCATCTATCTATCTATCTATCTATCTATCTATCTATCTATCTATCTATCTATCTATCTATCTATCTATCTATCTATCTATCTATCTATCTATCTATCTATCTATATATCAAGAAGCAAAATCCCAGAGCAAGACCTCGCTTGGTCAAACAAAAGGACACAGACTCCAGTAGTAGTGCTCAAGATGTTGGCTTCTTTAGCAAGCATGGCAAGAAGACGCATTTTGACCACAAGCCTGCGGTCTTGTTCACACATTATATATATATATATATATTTCACCAACAAACAACTCTGCTACCATGCAACAGCAGAAATTGTAAAATAAAGACGCACTTATTCCGATCCGGTAAAAAAATCCACCGTACGATTCGTATTCGTAGCCCTTTCCGTACGAATCGTACCCGTCCGTCCGAGTCGCGTAGTACGATCCGCATTCCGTGAATCCGTCTGAATCGTCACGATCCGTACGTATTGCAAGGCTGAGACTGTGAACCGTATGACTCGTACACACGCCGTACGACCCGACGAGTACGATCCGGACCGGGGAATCAGGACGCGATTCGTACGGTCCACGTCAGGTAAGGGCGATTCGTACGGAAAAGCGCACGATTACATACACCCCGTACAGCGCATACCCCCCCCATGATTGCAGGGGTACGGCACGTACCCCTGCGATCATGGGGTGTACGAGCCGTACCCCATTGTACGATCGGTGTACGAGCCGTACCCCCATTGTACGATCGGTGTACGAGCCGTACCCCCATTGTACGATCGGTGTACGAGCCGTACCCCATGTACGATCTGTGTACGAGCCGTACCCACATCGTACATGGGGTACTGCTCGTTCACCGATTGTACACCAATGGTACAATGGGGGTACAGCTCGTACACTCCATGATCGCAGGGGTACGGTGCGTACCCCTGCGATCATGGGGGGTACGCACCGTACCTGGGGGGAGGCCGTTCCGTACCTGTTTCGGCACGAACTCTGCTTTTACGGCTGTTTTCACCTCCCGTAGAAAAAGTGTCGTACGGTGCGTATCCGACACGTATCGTACTTGCTGGGTCGTAAAAACCAGCCGCAAACCGTACAGATGTCGCGTACAGCAGGTTCCGAGGGAGAATCGTACGGAGATTAGAGTCGTACGGTGTCTTGTACGACTCGTACGGAGTACGGCTCCTGGTACGAATCGTACTTCGTCGTACGTACGGGGGACGTTGCAGGGTACGATTTTTATGGGAAAAACGCTCCGAACGGCTATTCGTAGCGGTTTTTTCCGAATCGGAATCGACCCCAATTTCTGCTGCTGCATGGTAGCAGAATTGTTTGTTGGTGAAATTGGAACCGGCGTGGTTCTGCCGGAAAAGACGCACCGCTTACAAAGGGAGCGCCGGCGTCAACTTACAGGGCTACATTTTAGCAAATGTATATATATATATATTAACCCTGGGCGTAGTACTATGCAACACTCGCGGAGCGTGCATAGTTTGCGCTACTACGCACTACGCGAATTGCACATAGCACAGTGCAAAAACGCGTAGTGGGCATTTTTTGCTTGCTCGCGTTCCTCAGCTTCAAGTTGGCGACCGCGAGCGTGCAAAATCAACATCTCAGCAAGACTTTTTTCTCGTTCGCATTCAGCAACATCAATTTGCCGATCGTGGGCATGGAAAATAAACCTCTCGGCGAGATTCTCAACGCGGGAGGTCAGGTTTCTCATTGTGAGTGGTCGCTCATGCTCGCGATGAGAAACTACCAGTTTGCGTTGAGGAAGCTGCTGCTCGCCTTCAAATCTACTCGAGCGGCAGAATACAACTGTTTGCACTGTGCAAGATGCCGTTTGCAATGATTGCACAGTGCGGACAAGCATCCGGCACTGTGCAATCAGTGCGAACAGTTTTTTCCCTACCGCACTAAGCAGTTCATGTAGCTTGCGTAGCCGGAGTGCACTTCGTGTAGCTACGCGTAGAGTTATTACGCGAACTACGCCCATGGTTAATAGAGAGAGAGAGGGGATATATATATATATATATACATATATATTTATACATGTACTTCTCTCTCTCGCTCTCTCTCTCTCTCTCTCTCTCTCTCTCTCTATATATATATATATATATATATATATATATATGGATCACTGACATAATATCGAGGGACATAATATCGACTAGCAAAAATATCGGCGAAAAAATATCGACAGACAGAATACCGACTTTGTATCTACAAACAGGTAAGTACAAAAATATCGAGTAAAAAATATCGTTTACAAAAATATAGTTTATAAAAATATCGACTTTATTAAAAACAATATTAAATTAAATTATTTTAAAAATTAATTACTAAAATATACTTTAAAATACTGAAATTACCTTATAATGATTAAATAATTAATTAAAGTTATAAAAAAAATGTTTACAATCATATTTGTTAAAACATATATATATAGTAACATAATATAATTAAAAAATATCCAATATTATTACCGTAGGATAGCGGAAGTGTAAAAATTACTATTGCCACTCCATAGAGTGCAACAGTAGATAAGGCGTTGTATAGCGTAGAGGTAAAAATTACTATTCCCACTCCAGAGAATGCAACAGTAGGGAAAGCGTTGGATAGCGTAGGGGTACAAATTAATATTCCCACTCCAGAGACTGCAACAGTAGAGAAAGGGTTGGATAGCGTAGGGGTAAAAATTACTATTCCCAATCCAGAGAGTGGAACAGTAGAGAAAGGGTTGGATAGCGTAGGGGTAAAAATTACTATTCCCACTCCAGAGAGTCCAACAGTAGGGAAAGCGTTGGATAGCGTAGGGGTAAAAATTACTATTCCCACTCCAGAGAGTGCAACAGTAGGGAAAGCGTTGGATGGCGTAGGGGTAAAAATTACTATTCCGACTCCAGAGAGTGCAACAGTAGAGAAAGCATTGGATAGCGTAGGGGTAAAAATTACTATTCCCACTCCAGAAAGTGCAACAGTAGGTAAGGCGTTGGATAGCGTAGAGGTAAAAATTACTATTCCCACTCCAGAGAGTGCAACAGTAGGGAAAGCGTTGGATAGCGTAGGGGTACAAATTACTATTCCCACTCCAGAGAATGCAAGTAGGGAAAGCGTTGGATAGCGTAGGGGTACATTACTATTCCCACACCAGAGAGTGCAACAGTAGGGAAAGCGTTGGATAGCGTAGGGGTACAAATAACTATTTCCACTACAGAGAGTGCAACAGTAGAGAAAGGGTTGGATAGCGTAGGGGTAAAAATGACTATTCCCACTCCAGAGAGTGCAACAGTAGAGAAAGGGTTGGATAGCGTAGGGGTAAAAATTACTATTCCCATTCCAGAGAGTGCAACAGTAGGGAAAGCGTTGGATAGCGTAGGGGTAAAAATTACTATTCCCACTCCAAAGAGTGCAACAGTAGGGAAAGCGTTGGATAGCGCAGGGGTAAAAATTACTATTCCCACTCCAGTGAGTGCAACAGTAGGGAAAGTAGATACTTCATATATTATTTAAAAATATATATATATATTAATATCTATAAGAAAATAATTTAAAGTAATTACCAATTTAATATAATATCATAATTAATTAATTACAAATACTAATTTAAATTAATCATTACAATTAGTTATCTATTAATACTAATTAATTACAAATTAACAATTAATGAATTTGTAATTAAAAAGTTACTTAACAATTAAAATCTAATAAATAACAAAAAAATTAACATATGTAATTAGTTATAATTAAATTACTTCCCACCCTATTCGCCTTTAAACTCACAACCCACTACAGAATATAAATTAGTAAAATTAACATAATTATCAATTAATCAATTTAATACAATTAATTCTCAATTAAAATGTAATTAATTTACAAATAACAATTATTTAACAAATAATTATAAATAAAAAAAAGTTCATAAATTAAGATATTTAATGAATTATAATTAAATTACTTCCCACCCTATTCTCCTATAAACCCACAACCCGCTACAGAAATTAAATTAGTTAAATTAACATAATTATCAATTAATAAATTAAATAAAATTAATTGGCAATTAAAATTTTAATTAATTACAAAATAAAAATTAATTAACAATTGATTATAAACAAATACCAATAAATTTACTTATTTAATTAATTATAATTAAATTACTTCCCACCCTATTCCTCTATAATCCCACAACCCGCTACAGAATTAAATTACGCAAAATTTAACATTAAATGTATTAATTAAATTACATTATAACATAAATAAACACTTTTAACACATAAAATACACTATAAAAAAGTCAATATTATTAAATGTTCGATATTTTTATTAACCTATATTATGTACTTCGATATTTTGACTATCTATATTTTAAAATTCGATATTACATTACTTACCTTCAAAACAATATTTTTGATGTCTATATTCTGTCCATTCGATATTTTGTCCAGCCTATATTTTGTACTCGATATTATGTCCATTCGATATTTTGTAGTCGATATTTTGTCTGTTTACCATATATATATATATATATATACAATTTGTTTTGAAGTTCATTTTTTTAAAAATTTCATATTTCTTGCCTTTATAATCTTCAAATGTAATAATGTTATCAGGTACCTGAAAGCCGCAAGCACAGAATACACATCTGTAGCATGCACTTGGCAGGCTGGCCAGCCAAGAGGAAGTTGTTGTTTTGTTGCGTAAGAGTTAGAAGTACGACTGCCTGTTATATTTCTAATGGTTGCGCTTTAGTGTATGTTACTTTAGGAGTCTCTCCAATACGTTGTCTGGGATCCTTGTCAACTCCATAAATGTGCCCATTTTTTCAAAGGAAGCGATATACTTGGTCACTTGCTCAGTATTATTTAGTGATACATTTTACATCTATTTGAAACTTGGTGTTTTTATTAATGCTCCTTTCAAGAGGTCACGTCCACTCATATGTGTTAGCTTTGTTCTTTGCATTTTAAGGTCTCACCTATTAGAAAGTGCACAAGCTGTCTGTTGCCGACACATATTAAGGGCTTACCAAGAGCATCCAGTAGCTCTGGTGCGCCCACCCGTTGCTCACCAATGGTTGGATTTCCTGTCTCTTTTATCTGCTTACTTCTTATTAGTGTCCCAGCTTGTCAATCTTATGCTTGTCCCTCCCATGGAGCACTGCCACTTCACCATCGCTTTTGATTTGTTGTCTTCTACACTTACACTGTTTGCTTTTCAAGCACTCCTTTTTTCTTTTCGGTTAAGCACTCCATGAGAGTACCTCTTTTTTCCAGATGTCTCCCTTGCGTACCTGTGCTTCGCCCTACCCATCTCCATATGGTGCTTGCCCTTGTGTACTTGGCTCACATGTGCTTTTTGTGTGCCCACTCTACACTGCTCTCTTGCCTGCTGCTTCTCCTCACCTCACCCATGCTGCCAGGGTTGCTTCCTTCCTACCCCCCTGGCTTGCTTCTGCTCCTCCTGGGGTGCTTCTGCCACCACCTAGATTGATTTCACCCCCAACTACCTGGATTGCAAGCCACATGCCTCTCTCCCCCCTTTTCTTTTAAAACACACTTTTTTTAATGATCAGTAACTAAACAAAAAAGCACCTGTGTTATTTTGCAGGTGGGTGAATGAGTGGTGCGCGCGCCTACAGAACGGCGCAGGCAGCCTTGTTAAAGTCATTTTCTTTTACTTCAGCCATGCTGCGCAGCATCGGGATTCAGTGCACCATGGCTAAAAACTATTGGCAAAGACAAAAGGTTCCAAACGCAAGACCTGCTAACTCTTTGCTTGTTTATATTCTCTCTCTCGTACCCTTGCTTGTTGAACCAGTTTGTGATGACTTTGATCTCTTTGTAACAATCATCTGGTTTAAGTGCCTGCCACAGGGTGCAGGGATGAACCATACCTCCCGTTTCCCTATGGGAGCTTGTATTATGGACGGTTTGAGTCCTTAATGCATGCTCCTATAGGGAAATGTTGGAATGCGACCGATCAGTGTTCGGTTGCATCCTAATGAGGCGTGCGGGACTAGCAACCGGCTGTCTGTAGGTTCCGTTTACGAGTCGGTGGCTTACGCCCGACATCGAAATCGGCCCCCTAGTGTTAATTTGTTTTCGTGGCCGCATATTGAGCTGAGCCCTTTTCTATAAGTTTCTGTGCTTCGTTGAAAGCACCTCACCCAATTCCCATAGGACATTCTATATCAGACATCCTTTCACCCAAACACTCAGAACGGGAGCCCAAGAACCAGATGCAAGCTGGAGTACTCCGCGTCCTCATCAATGAATGAAGCACTATACACATGCTGCAATACAATAATTACCCTTTTCATTAGCAGCTGTCTGTCTCCTCACATCCTTTGATTGGAAATCACCAGGTTTGTGGTGCTCTTCAGCATGTGAGGTGGTTGGAGTGCTATGGATGGAGGCGATGGGCTGAGGACAGCCTTTTCATTATTTGAGGGTGACACACTCAGCTTTGGAGTTTGCTTTGCGAGCATCATGTCTGTCTGAGTGCTCACATTCTGTCATTAAAAGAGGCAAGCTAATGTGTGAAGATGTAATAAAGCTCCATGCATTGGAAGTAGCTATCCCCACAGGTGACCTCAAACTGGGGTCTACTGGTAATGTAATGTAATGTAATGTTTTACTTGTAAAGCGCACTGTTGCCAGCCAGCATCCTGGCGCTGTATACCGCTGGGGACACTGTCCTGGCTTTCCCTGTGGGATAGTCCCTACTGGGAGTCCCCAAGGGGGAGCCAGGCATCCCCAGCGTTGATGGGGCCGTTGTGGAGATTAGGCAAGCTAATTCCCAGAGTTGCCAGTGGGACCCCTGGTTATAGTAGGCACCTAGGCGAGAATTATCGAGTCCGCTCACCCTGGTTCACGACCCTGCCGCGTCGGGAATTGAACCCTGGTCCCGGGCCGACTTCTGCTTCCGGTTCTGCTGCCTCTAACCAGTGAGCCACACCACTCCACTTACTGGTGTAAATCGACAGAGCATCTTGTCGGGAGCGACCATCTAATGCAAGGGTACAAACATGGATTGTGACGACGAAGAAGAGTGAATAGTAGAGGCTACGGGTCTTGATTGTTGTTCGACATGTGGTGTATCAGAGGGTGGCTGGACAATTGACTTGGCTGGAGGCACAGAAGTGTACACAGTGTGTAAAGTAGTTGCAGAAAGGAGGAAACAGATCAGAATATTGATTATTTACAGCCATACTGTACGCTGTGTCATGCATTGTTTGAGGAGTGAAAAGGTGCTTTGAGGGACATTCATTTGTTACCCTACACACACACACACACACACACACACAAACACACACACACACACATTACTGTTTCAAATATGGCGACTGGAAAGGGATTTAGCCTTTCGTAAGAAATAGTTTTAATTGACATGAATTATATTTATTATTTTAAATATGTTCAGTGGCACATTGTGAGCTTGCTAATTCAAAGTCATGTATTATGGTAATAGAAATATATTACATTTCTTTTTACATGTGCCAATAGTAAATATGCCTATTGTAAACAGCGGCAAGGATAATATAGAAGAAAACTATTCTAACAGGATTTTTTCTATGTTTTCTACACATGTGATCTGTGATGCAAACAGTGGGAGGGGCACTCTTGCACTTTAAATTTGAGTAATGGTGTTTTCAATCTGTGACACGTGATCAAGGGCTTACGGGCTTGAAACGCGTTGTGTTGGGTCACTGAATAAAATACTGCCCACTTGAAATCCTCGGAGGTCTGTGTCTCTTTCCTCGCCTGACTGCCATTGGGAGAACTCAGGAAGTGGTTTGAGGGTTTCCAGATATATATATATATATATATATATATATATATATATATATATATACATCACGCAGTTTCCGTATCGTAGAACACAAAACCACAATCCAAGTAGTCAAAAAGATACGGACACGGACCACAAATATCGTGCTTCTTCTTTATTTCAGTGCTTGAACGTCACAACGCATTTCGGTTCCGCCTTGGACCTTGATCACATGTTTGTATATATATATATATTATTTTTTTTTGCGGCACTCAGGTTCCACCAGCCTCCGCTCCACTCGAACACGGGTGCCTCTCTCGCACGGTGGAATGCGAGATGTATTTGCAAAACGCAAAAACCCCAGACTCTCGGGTTTCAGAAATGAGAGCACTCAAAGCCAATACGGCGTAGGTTAGCCAAGTCTTTTATTAATCAAAGACCTCCTCGATAGTCAGTGTACAAACGCGTTTCGGCGTTGCCGCCTTCGTCAGTGTAACTGACATTGTTTTCAAATTGCATGCAATTTGAAAACAATGTCAGTTACACTGACGAAGGCTGTGATGTCTGCAGGCAGAAAGGTGTGGCAAAAGAGTCCAATCATTAGTTCTATTTAACATCCTTCTGGTTGGTTACGACCTCTGGTGGGTTACTTGATTAGAGATTTCTGGGACTCTGCCAATTCACTCTATGTAGGCATCACGGCTTTCCAACTTAGACGCCTCCAGCTAGTCCAGAACCAGGCCGTTGACTGATCTTTTACCAACCTAAATGGCACAGTGTTAGACCACTGATGAAAAGCCTCCATTGGCTCCCTGTGGCTATGCATGGCTTGTTTAAGATGGGTTGCACGATTTTCAAGGCTCTTCATGCCAACAGCCCAGCCTTTATCTCATCCAAGATTCTACGCTATGTCCCCACTCGTAAGCTACAATCTTCCCATCTGGACCTATCAGTCACTTCTACTTTTAAACGCAAAAAACATGGTGGCTCCGGTTTTGCAGTCTTAGCTCCTCAGTTTTGGAACTCACTCCCCGTGGAGCTGAGGTCGGTCACCTTCCATGCACCTTTCAGGAAATAGCTGCAGACATGGCTGTTTTCTCAGGCATATGACAATTAGGCTTCCCCTCCGATGCTGCATTACTTCCACTCCAGCGCCAAGAAACCGTTGGTGAATGTGCGCTTGATAAGTACTTTTTAACATAACATAACTCGTAGATTTTTCCATATCATAATTCATCATCCTCCAGTGGATTCTGCCTTAATAACATCGATATTGCACCAAATTATGCTCTACAGTGAGCTTCAAGCACTGACTCTCGGTTCACTCGCCTTATTACCTGTTTAAGCCTGCTAAGCGCAACACAGGCAGTCTGCGCGCAGCAGCCCACTTTCCATTTCTTGCGTGGTAGTTCAAGCCTCTCGACCAGGACTGGCCTAATAAAATGCTCAAAAGTGTTGTGCTTAGCAGGCTTAAATAGGTTAGGTTTAATGAAGGTTTTTTTTTTTTATGGAACATGCAGGACATGTTGGGATGCCAGCCACCAAGCGGTGTTGAAGACGTATTAAGAAGTTGTTCCGCATCGTGGGACATGGGGGCAGCATGTGGGCTGAATGGTGTGGGAGAGAAGGTTGGTAGAGTTCTAGGGAAGGCGCTTTAACAGAAGAGAAACCTCCACTGTTGGCAGTAATCAATGTCTGTTTCTTATTTGTACCAATTAACTTACCACCTGCTTCATTGAAACCAGAGTGCCTCATTTCTATGTAATTATAACATAACATGTGTATTTGTAAAGCGCACATTCACCCCTGACGAGGCATCTTGGCAGTGAATAACAGATGTTTATTGTTACCCAACTCAGTGGTACTCAATTTTATTGACCTCAGATGGATGAAAGGCTGAGTGGACCCGCTGGGATTTGAACCTGTGACCATGAGGCAGAACACAGACCCCTGCAGTGGATGCATTAGTCCACTGAGCGTCTGGTGGGGAATGGCATGTCAGCCAGGGAATGACCTGTGAAGTCAAAAAATATTCCCTACTGCCTCATTTTGCTCATCTGCCTCAGAGAGGGCACCACATTTCACTCTGCAATTTGATTTATGATCAGCTATTGGCCCAGTGCATCGTCTGGTAGCCTCGCATGGCATTTCTGTACACTAGTGCCAGGGTAAACCACGAGGCTGTTGGCCCAATGCAGCAGGAGTGTCCTGTGTCCTAACACTTTCATACTCTGCTATCAACCTCATCTGCGCAGTGAAGGCTATAGGCAGCCACCAACTTCTTGTGGAAATCCATGACTACAAGTCCCAGAATTCAAAGGGAAAAAATCCTGGATTGGACTGGCACATACATCATGCATGGACATGGGAAACTTGGCACGTATGGCATTCCCCCGTCTGCACTGCGTCCGCTGGGGTTTACAATCAGCTCTCTCTGCCTTTGGACGCTTCTACTGGCCACGCTCACCAAGGGGCTGGGGAGGGGTCTCCAGGGGGCTGGGGAGGGTTCTGCAAGGGGCTGGGGAGGGGTCTCCAAGGGGCTGGGGAAGTATCAGGCACACTGCACCGAGTACACTGAGGGGCTTACTTACAAGCCCCTTGCGCCAACCGTACGTCACTTTTCCCATGTTAAAAATGACGCAAAAGTGGGGCTAGGGCCTTGTAAATAAGCCCCTGAGAGTTTGTGAGCTCCCAGCATCCTTATTGTCAGGTGTTCTGAAAGCACCATCAAGCTGCAATGGTGCACCCCCGTGGTGCCACATCCCTGTGGTTACACGCCCGGGCAGGGGCTTTAAATCACAGCACTCCCCTCCTCTGTGTTTTTCCACGGATACTGGCCCTTTAAGAGGCTAACTAGGAGCGCACCATTCTGACACCCAGAAGGGGTAAATAATAAAAGCAGCAAAACAGAAAAGCTGTGTACCCTCACACCACTGAAACCCATCTCTGTTTGCGTAGATCGGAGCACGGATGCCAAGCCGTTCAAGGTTGTGCGACTCAATGGGTATTAATTGTGCCTCTGTTGGCTCTCTCCCCCGCCGTCAGCTAGGGCGATGGTACGGTCCGCCTTTAAAAGCCGTTATCCCAGCCGCGCGCGCCTTAGTGGCCGTGGAGGAGGCGGCAGCGCGCGTATCTGTGCCCTGGTGGACGTTCGGATGCTCGTGACGTCAGGCCTCCCGGCCACGCCCACAGCCACTGGAGAAGGAGGAGGATTTCGCGCGCGCGGCGCTGCCCGGCGCGAGACGTCCGCGAGGGGGAGCGCTCGAGCCGCGGCGGCGGCAGGGGCCGCGAGCCGTGACGTCACCATCACCTCTGCCTGCTGGCCCAGGTACTTTGAGCGGGAGCGCGGCAGGTGCGCGTGCTGAGCGGACGGCGAGGGAGGGGGCAGCGCCGGCGGGACCCTCCCCCTTGAGTCCCCCCAGACCAGTGGATGAAGGAAGGCTCTGGCAGCCCGGAGAGAGCCAGGGAGCGCAGGGGGGACCCCTTCCCCGGAGGAGCACCCCGGGCATTGGTGCACGCGCGGGGGTCCGGAGATGCTGAGGTGCGACCCTGTGTGCAGCCCTCGGTGCTGCTGCCCTTTGCTTTAATAACCATTTGTGACCACCCAGTAAACATCTTTGATGTGATATATATATATATATATTTATATATATATATATTTTGTACTATATACTTGAAAGCCCCCCAAAATGGTTGATTGGTAACATTTGCTTTTCACCCTTTACATAAAATATTGGCCAGTTGTCTACCCCAATAAGCAGTCTATTTGTGGCACCTTAATACTGGGCACCCCGCCTGGCAGACTCCGCCGCCCCTCTCGGCGCATCACCGGTGCCCTCCCTTGAAGGAGACACAGAGCCCTTTTGGGGTGAACGCCGGGTGCCCTAGTGATCTTAATGGGAAAATACCTCGTCTAATGAATACTTTACAATCACCTCATCGACATGTTCCACCCTCCACCTCGGCATTATCCACGGCCTCTATAGATGAGACCTATTCTGCACTCCCGGGCTTCCCCCCAAGAGCTGAGGCTGCGCGCCTTCTTGTACAATATATCTACCTGTTGTCATTGGTATCCCACATGTAGCTTGGACTGCGTGCTTTTCCTGTATAATGTATCCCCTATCTTTCCAATGTGATCCCTCCCGTTCTTACGCTTTGCATACCACCCCTTAATCCTGTAAAGCGCTCTGATACCCTAATGGGTCTATAAAAATATAAAATAAATAAATAATAAACCGACAGCTTCCCGTGGACCTCCCAAATACTCCTTCGGGGGAGCCACAGGTCCTCTTCCTGCCAAGTCACCCTCATATTACCCCTAGTTGTCCCTCACAAAATAACCATTTTCTTTAAATCCATATTCTTAATTTGTACTCCCTCCATGCCCAGGTGACAACGTGCTCCTCATTTTTCGGTGCTAGATTCTTTCATTGGGGTAAAAAATTAATAAGCCAATTGTCTGTTACTTGCATTCAAAGCATCCCACGGTGCAAACATTTCGAAAGAGTATTAGTGCGCTGGCCGCCTGTCGCCATTCAAGAGGTTCGGCTGCCCCTCGATGGAAGCGCTGTCTTGATAATTGCACCCCAAAAATGTGCATGGCTATGTTTGCTAAAATGCTTGTATGCGCCGCAGCGCCTGGGTTATCAAGATTAGCTTTTTGAGCTAAGAAGTAATGTTCATTGCTCTTTCCTTTGCCTATGCTTGTTCATTTAGTGAGCTGGACTTTCCTAAGGTGATAACTGCGGGTCACTGGGGATTAATCAACACTGTCACTCTTGTCTGTCAATGTCCACAGTTTTCTCTCTGTAATGACTATAGACATTTTAAAGGCCTTCCTTCGCTGTCTTTGCAGGGCACCAAAGCTGTACTCTGCCTTTGGTGTGGAAATAATCCCTGTCGATTTCTTAGATTTGTCCCTACGTTGCTCTGGGCGTCCAGTGTTTTCCATTTGCACTGGTTTGTAAGTCCTACATATATATCCTTGGCTTGAGACAGCGGTGGTTCCATCGGTGGTAAAGATGAAGTGGTTTGTAAAGTCTGAAGGTGTTCATTGCACTTCGTTACTCTACTTGTATGTTGCTCGTTCGTCACTGGGCCTTGGGTTATTGTATATATTCAAGGTTTCAGGCCCTTTTCTATGTACTGGAGTTTTTTTTTAATAGATTACTTACCACTGCTGCTAACAGTACTTGTCAGTAGTATGCATACATACCACAACACCTGCTGCCTGCTCCGGGTTTATAGAAGTGTTCACTACAGTGCCTCGTAGGGCCCATGTTTTTAGGTGTGTGCCTCCTCCATACATTTCATCATATTGTGTGGGTGTTTTCTACATCAGCAGGTCGCCTTCGGGTGCAGTGATTAGCTGGACAAGGCTTTGCGTTGCTGTGTCTGCTCTGTGTGTGGTCACACTCCATATTTAAGTATTTCTGCTTTTTGCTCGGCACCAGCATTGCTTACTCAGTGGGCGACTTCCACTGCGCACTCTTCTGGGGGCATGAGCTCATGGTGTGTTGCTGATGCCCGGATGTCGGCTGGACATTGATAGGAGTCTGTCATGGACACATTGCACAGTCATCTCCTGCTGCTGCGCAGGGTAACATGGGGACAGGCAGTGCAAGGGTGTCTTCACCGCTTTAGAGTCGCAGGAACAGTGCACACTGGACTTCACTGCTCACGGTGACATGGGAACATTGCACACTGGACTTCACTGCTCACGGTGACATGGGGAACATTGCACATTGGACTTAAGTGTCATGGGGACATTGCATGATACTGCTCAGTGTGTCATGGGGACATCGCATGATACTGCTCAGTGTGTCATGGGGACATTGCACACTGGACTTCACTGCTCACGTTGACATGGGGACATTGTACAGTGGACGGCTTTCACGGCTCACAGGGACATTGCACACTGGACTTAAGTGTCATGGGGACATTACATGATACTGCTCAGTGTGTCATGGGGACATTGCACAGTGGACGGCTTTCACTGCTCAGTGTCATGGGGACATTACGTGGTACTGCTCAGTTTGTCATGGGAACATTGCATGATGCTCCTCAGTGTCATGGGGACATTGCATGATGCTCCTCAGTGTGTCACGGGGACATTGCATGATGCTCCTCAGTGTGTCATGGGGACATTGCATGATGCTCCTCAGTGTGTCACGGGGACATTGCGTGATGCTCCTCAGTGTGTCACGGGGACATTGCATGATGCTCCTCAGTGTGTCATGGGGACATTGCATGATGCTCCTCAGTGTGTCACAGGGACATTGCATGATGCTCCTCAGTGTGTCACGGGGACATTGCATGATGCTCCTCAGTGTGTCACGGGGACATTGCATGATGCTCCTCAGTGTGTCACGGGGACATTGCATGATGCTCCTCAGTGTGTCACAGGGACATTGCATGATGCTCGTCAGTGTGTCACGGGGTCAGTGTGTCACGGGGACATTGCATGATGCTCCTCAGTGTGTCATGGGGACATTGCATGATGCTCCTCAGTGTGTCATGGGGACATTGCATGATGCTCCTCAGTGTGTCATGGGGACATTGCATGATGCTCCTCAGTGTGTCACAGGGACATTGCATGATGCTCCTCAGTGTGTCACAGGGACATTGCATGATGCTCCTCAGTGTGTCACGGGGACATTGCATGATGCTCCTCAGTGTGTCACGGGGACATTGCATGATGCTCCTCAGTGTGTCACAGGGACATTGCATGATGCTCGTCAGTGTGTCACGGGGTCAGTGTGTCACGGGGACATTGCATGATGCTCCTCAGTGTGTCACGGGGACATTGCATGATGCTCCTCAGTGTGTCACGGGGACATTGCATGATGCTCCTCAGTGTGTCACAGGGACATTGCATGATGCTCGTCAGTGTGTCACGGGGTCAGTGTGTCACGGGGACATTGCATGATGCTCCTCAGTGTGTCATGGGGACATTGCATGATGCTCCTCATGTGTGTCATGGTGACATTGCATGATGCTCCTCAGTGTGTCACGGGGACATTGCATGATGCTCCTCAGTGTGTCACGGGGACATTGCACACTGGGCTTCTCTCTGCTCAGTGTCATGGGTGAGCGTGTACAGTGGACATTTCTTGCTGCTTTCAGTGTGACTGGGACATTGTACTGTGGCCTTCACTCACTGCTCGTGGTTTGGGGTGGACATTAGCCAATGCATTGCTGGCCCTGGGTGTCGGGGGATTTTGCAGAGAGGGGTACTCTCAAAGTGTTGAGCAGACATAGCTGCTGCCAGCCGTGCCTCTGAATGTTGGGTGGCGTTGCTTGGATGGTGACTGTCTTCAGGCTTTGAGTGGGGCGCTGTTAAGTAGTTGTCAGCGGGCTTTGGCCGACACTGCTGAGTGAGACCTCTGTGTTATGTCACTGCTTTAAAGACTTACTCTCACTGGTCGGGTGCGCATTGTTCAGAGGATTAATGGTCATGACTTTGGGCAATAGTTTGCGCAATCTTCCCGAGGGCCCCCAGCGCTGAGGCACCTCTCCGGAGGTAGCTGTGCGCTTACAAATGCTGGTATTATTTATTAATTATTTATTGGCACGCATTGCCCCATAGCTCTCTGTCAGTGCTCGTGGCTGTCACCGGGCAGTGTCTGATGGCTTTCCAAGTCTCCCCCTTGCCAGCCCCAGCCTCTCCAGATTGCTCTGCCCCTCCCTCGTGTTGGTAGCGGTGTGCCAGGCTGCCGGGGCTCAGGTGGCCCTGCTGCTGGATCCGAGGCTCATCGGAGGAAACCCCACCGACCTGTTCTTTGTGTTTCTTGGAAGCCTCTGCCCGGGCTCAGCTCGAGGCTGGAGACGCAAGAACCTTCTCCTTCCCTTTTAAGGCAAAGCCGCTGCTCCGGTGCATCGTGCTGGGCACGGAGCCTGTGCGGTGGGGCTCTGCGAGCCGCCCCTGCTCCAACATCCTTGCATATCGTACGTTGTTTTCCATCAAAGCAGGGACGGGTGTCTGCCTCTTACGGTCCCTGGCCGCCTCTCCATGGCTCAGGAGACGCCGTGTTGTTGCTGAGCGCGGTGCCTTGGGCCGCTCGGCCATCCTGAACAATTTGTTATTATGTCTCATTACAGCGACATAGCACCCAGGGTAACGCACATTATCCAATGCTGTGTTTTTAGGTAGCGGTTTATTTTCAGTTTAAACTCCCAACAGGAAGGGTCTATCTCCCCCCATACAAACCCTCTGAAAACCACAGAGGGAGAGAAGGCGGTTTCGCCATTGCTGGTCGATTCCTCGCTCTTCCTTCCTGTTTCATTGGAGGGCCGCGGCTTGGTGCAGCTCCCTTTCATCCCCGCTGTGCATTTGAATAATAATGATTGTTATTTATTGCGAGTTTACCTTGCTTTTTATTTATCAGCCGCAATGTGACAGTGATGAGGAAGGATAGTAGGCTTGATGGAAGGGAGTCGAGCTGGGCCACCCTGGCCCCTCCCCCCTCCGCAGGCACTGCCGTTGCCTCCCGGGTCTTGCATGCTTTATTTATTTGCCCACTCGGCTAATGCGATCTGTCAGGGGCCTAGTGCCTCCTGGCGTGACAGGGAGTCGTTCTTATGGAAACGACCCAGCATTCTAAATCTTCTGCCGTGCATTCGGTGCCACGGAGTGTCTTCTGTGCCTTGGGACCAGGGTGCCCCGGGGTCCACTGGGAGGGTAAGTTAGCAAAGGCTCAACCGTGATGGGAAGCTTCATTTACCCAGACCACCCCTTGCTAATTCTCGCTAAAGAGCCCACATGCAGGGGATGGATGTTAAGGGGCAGAAAGACACAAAGGTGTCAGCCATGGCTGTTGCCAAGCGATGCACTCTAGGTATTTTTTTTTTAACTTCTCTCCCAAACGGCTACACTTTCTCTCTTTTTCATCTTCTAATGGATAAGGAAGGTATATTTTTTTATTGGATCCCAGAATCTGAAGGCATAATCTCTTGGATTTTTTTTATTTTGGGATAGAAATCAAAATATTTTTCCGCAGCATTCCTGCGTTTTTTAAGTTCCTCTCTTTAGACTTGAGCCTCTCTTTTCGCTGTTTACCAGATCCTGCTTTATCCATAGCGCTGTTTATTTTTAAGGGGTTCAGAAGCAGCTCTTGCGGGGGGGGTTGGTGCGGGGGCTAAAGTTTCTAATTTGCTGTAACTGCAGCTCTTTGAAGCTTTGAACGCATCTAACAAAAGGCATTTAAATCCGAGTGCTGTGTATCGTGTGATCTAGAAATCCCTCTGCGTTTCCTCTTTTTCTGTATGTGTTCAGTGTTGGGGTTGTTGCAGCGCAGAAAACCACAAGGTGCCTTTAGGAAACTCTGCCTCCTCGTTCTCCCTGATTCCAGGCAGATTTGTACCGGTTTAGCCCAAGCTGCTTTTATTTCCGTGATCTGAAGCCTGGCGTGTATTGTTTTCACTAGGGGTGGGCAGAATTTCTGTAGTCGCGCTATGCAAAGCTCGCAAAACTGTAAAAAAAATCTCTGCGAGCACGCAAAAGTTCTGGGAACACGCGGAATTGCTTGTTCTGCCCCTTCGCAATGCTTTTTTCCTGTTCGCAGGCTCAGGGAGAAATATCTTGCGAACATGCATTTTGAAAGTGCTTACAAGCAAAAAATTCTGCGAAGCCGCGGATCGCGGAATTTTTGGCATTTCCGCGTTCTCTGCGGAACACTAAATTACCCAAATACCGTGAGCGGAACAGAATTTTCTCCCCAGGCCTAGCTTTCACCCGTCCCAAGGAGGGCCCAGTAGAACTGCAGCCAGGGCCCTGGGTCTGGTAATCCTGGCCGAAGCACCGCTGCCAGGGACCTCTTTCTTCTTCCCCTTGCGCTCCAGGGAAAGGAAGGCTTCGAGGTTCCCTTCTGAACTTCGTTTTTGTTTTAATTGTCCTGCCCATGTTGTTGCAGTGCATGCAGAGTTTACGTGTGCTGATCATCAAAGTTTTTCCAGGACTTTGTAGGCTGTGAAAGCTAAACATCTCTGAAAGTAAATATTTGAGAGGAGGCTTGTCACTACTTCAGGAGTCCAGCTGAGGGGGCGGCTCCGAAAAATGTGGCTTCTGGGAAGGAGGCCAACCCCACATCCAATCGCAGTAGTTGGGCGATAAAAGATGGTTGCATTCTTCCTTCTATGTGGATGGTGGCGGCCAGGCATTCACACAGCCTCGAGCAGGCACTATTCACCACCCCCCTTGAGTCTTCAGGGTACATATGAAGCTCCTCTGTGCCACCCGCCCACTCTTTTGGGCGTGGGATGAGGCCCTGTTGAAAGGCTTTGTGTTATACAAAGGGCGAGGCTAGATGAGCCCGCCTTTAGGGCCCGGCCCCCGGCCCACGCCGCGCTCTCATTGGCTGGATCTCTCGGCCGGCGGCCCTATAGGCGGCCGGCCGGGGGAAGTACTTCCGGGTCAAGCGGGGGAGACGCACGTCCGGTGGGGGCATGGGGGCAGAGGCCATGACCTATTTAGGTCAAGATCACGCGGCGCTCGGACTCTTTCCCCCCCGCCAGCACCGGACCTGCCCACACCCCCTCGATTTATTGCTGCCCTTTGCCTTGCGAATAACTAGATTAAATTCTTGGCCCAGCCCCGATAGTTTCCCCTCTCCCGTAGTCACTGCCCTTTGTCGACGTGGTTGCCGGAGGGGCCCATCACTCAGGGGCGCAGGTGCGTTGCACCTTGCGTGGGCATCTTACCTGGGGGGATGCGTGCCAGAGGGCCCCTTGGTGCTGGGGGAAGGAAGAAGAAATTATGAGCTAATAGAATTTGAATAATACGCAATACAAACTGTTGAAGATGTTTTGAATAATAGTAATTGATAAATGTGCTCATAATTTTAATGTTGTAATAATCATATGTCATGTTTATGAGATGCTATTAAACATGGCCTTTTTACACCCACCACTTCTCTTAAGGTGTTGATTCTATGGTGGGTGTGCGGGCGTGGGGCATGCTGGGCGATCCGGGTCCTATGGTTCTCGCTCTGCAGGCTGCATGCTCCGGGGTCGGATGTATGACGTTACAACGCAGCTTTTACAACGCATGCCTTTACAACGCGGTTTTTACAACACATGCCTTTACAACGCATAGTGTTGAGGGGTGCTGGATAGTGAATAGTTTAATTTACTATTCCAACTCTAGTCCCCGTGGATATTAGGGAAGGTGTTGGATAGTACATTAAACCTTTTCCCTATCCTAGAGCGCCCCCCAGCGCAATGCGTTGTAATGGTTTGCGTTGTAAAAGTTGCGTCGTAATGGTAGTGCGTTGTAAAAGTTTTGTTGTAAAGGTTGTTTACCTCCGGGGTCTCACCTCTGGAAGGTTAAACCCTGCGGCTTAGTCACTGGGCCCCAGGTAAAGTTACTGGGACTTCTTTCCAGGGTCGCTGATTTAAACCCCCCCCCCTCCCCCCCTCCCCCCCCCCTCAGGACACTGTACTCCAGGTGAACTCCCACCAGCTGCTGGGCTCTGGAGATAGTTTGAGGGGTTCCCAGTGAAATTCTTGCGCAATCGCCCCGCTTCAGGTTCAGTTCCTCACCTGGTTCCATCTTTAACCCCTGCTTGGTTCCATGTTCAGTTCCCCCACCTGGTTCCGTGTTTAACCCCGCTTGGTTCTAGGTTGGGTTGCCCCACCTGGTTCTGTTTTTAATCTCTTCTTGGTTCCAGGTTCAGTGCCCCCCACCTGGTTCCACTTTAACCCCCGCCTGGCCCCAGGTTCGATTCCCCCACGTTGCTTGCAGGGCCCCTGTTTTAATCCCTTGTCTGGCTGGTTCATCTATGTTCAGCCCCCGCCCAGCCTCTTGCTTTCAGGCCCCCTGTGGCCCCTGGACTCGAGGCTCCGTTCCCACCGCTCCCCGCGAGCTGCAGACTTAGCCCCCCTGTGGGTCGCAGGGCCCCGGGTCTAATGCGCTGGCAGGGGTCGGGCGGACCCCCGGTTCAACCCCTCGCTTGTCTGCCGTACAGACCCCACAGGCACGAGTGTGCAGGTGCAGCCCCCCCCCCCCCCCCCCCGGTTAAATGACCGGGCCCTCCCTGAGCCCTGCTGGAGTGTCGCGGCTCGGTGTCGGGGCGCCGGGTTCAGCCCTTCCACACGCGGCCGCTGCTCGCTCGTCCTGGACGCCCCCCACCTCAGGTCTCCGTGCTCGACACGACGATCTCTTAATGAGGACGGTGTCTTTGATGTGCGTGTGTGCGTAAAGTGCTGGGAGACAGCCCCACTCCACGCTAATTACAGGGCTCCGCGCCGAGCGCGCCTCTCCGCCCTGCCTGCTCGGATGCTGCAGAAAGGGCCTCTGATTGCATTAGGCAGCGGATAATTGCTCTCGGCGCACAACGCCGTGCCCAAAATTATCCCCTGGCTCGTGTCAAGGGGCCACGCTTTCAAGGCCCGGCCTGCTGTGTGCGTCCGGGCCCTGGAGCTGGCCAGCCGTCCTCCAGGGGCCCCGGGAGAGATGCTCGTGTCAAGGGGCCACGCTTTCAAGACCCGGCCTGCTCTGTGTGTCCTGGAGCTGGCCAACCGTCCTCCAGGGGCCCCGCGAGAGATGCTCGTGTGAAGGGGCCACGCTTTCAAGGCCCGGCCTGCTGTGTGCGTCCGGGCCCTGGAGCTGGCCAGCCGTCCTCCAGGGGCCCCGGGAGAGATGCTCGTGTCAAGGGGCCACGCTTTCAAGACCCGGCCTGCTCTGTGCGTCCTGGAGCTGGCCAACCGTCCTCCAGGGGCACCGCGAGAGATGCTCGTGTCAAGGGGCCACGCTTTCAAAACCCAGCCTGCTCTGTGCGTCCTGGCCCTGGAGCTGGCCAGCCGTCCTCCTGGGGCCCCGGAGAGATGCTCGTGTGAAGGGGCCACGCTTTCAAGGCCCGGCCTGCTCTGTGCGTCCTGGAGCTGGCCAACCGTCCTCCAGGGGCCCCGCGAGAGATGCTCGTGTCAAGGGGCCACGCTTTCAAAACCCAGCCTGCTCTGTGCGTCCTGGCCCTGGAGCTGGCCAGCCGTCCTCCAGGGGCCCCGGAGAGATGCTCGTGTGAAGGGGCCACGCTTTCAAGGCCCAGCCTGCTGTGTGCGTCCGGGCCCTGGAGCTGGCCAGCCGTCCTCCAGGGGCCCCGGAGAGATGCTCGTGTCGTGTGTAGGGGCCAATCTTTCAAAACCCAGCCTGCTCTGTGCGTCCTGGAGCTGGAGCTGGCCAGCCGTCCTCCAGGGGCCCCGGGAGAGATGCTTGAAATGAATGCTCTGGATTGCAGGTACGTGGCCCTGACGCGCCTGGTCCGGGTGGCATGTTGTGTCATCTTGTTTGTGTAAGTGTGGCACGAGGGGCTGCAGGTTTGGACACCTACTCTGTTATATTGTACGAACAGCCTCCCGCATCTCAGAAAAAGCTGCAAGAGACAAATATTTGGGGTGACTTCTGACTAAACATTTGTCAGCGTAATAGTCGGGGACTGAATACAGCGGAATCCACTTCGTTATGTTCATTTGGACCCACAGGAAGCGGCTGGTGAAGGCGGTGGCGGCTTCCCTGGTGTGCCGGGCAGGCCCCCCAGAACCTGTCCTAAGAAGGGGAGAGGGGTTCTTGGCAGGTGGGGGTGAGGGCATCCTGCCTGGGGAGGATGAAGCTGTTAGGGAGATGCTTTAGGTTGCAGTGTGCAGTACTGCAACATCTGAAAGGCTCAGCTAGCACTTTTGTCAATAGTTGAGGTGCCCAAGGATGGTTTAGTGTCGCCACAGCTGTTTAAAAGCTTTGACAAACCGAGGTGTAGGGCTACAAATATAACTTGAGTCTTCAAAAGTCCAGCCTCCCCAGAGCGCTCCGCCTCTCCCCCTTCTCCTTTCCTTATCCCACTGAGTGCTTAGGCATCACAACTTTGAACCATAAAGTGCTTCTATTTCTTGATCCCACTTGGTTCTAGTTTACCCTCTCTGGCTGCCAGTGGGGCTGTACTGAGCTTATTGCGTAGGTTATACCTCTCTTGGCATGCCTGGCGATGTCCTGAGGTTAGGGAGTTTGTATGTTTTACCTGTTGGCATACCTGCCGATGTCCTGAGGTTAGGGTGTTTGTATGTTTTTATGGTGTATGTTTTCCGCTCTGGTGCAGTCTTGAGGTTGCAGTGGGTCGTTCTTCTCTCTCCTGGTGCAGCGGGGTCTGTACTGAGTTTATGGTGTATGTTTCTCCCTCTGTGGGTGCTGACCTGAAGTTGCAAGGTTTGTTTTTGCCTTTCTGATGTGCATGGTGCTATACAAAGTTCATGGTGTATATTTTTCCCTCGGTGGGTGCTGGTGTTGGCTTGTGGGTGCTATTTTTCTCTCCCTCCATGTGTCGCTAGAGCTGTACTAGGTTTATGGTATGTTTTTTCCTCCCTAAGGGCGCCTGATGCTGTGCTAGGTTTAAGGTGTGTTTTTCTCTCTCCCTGATGCTGTGCTAGGTTTAAGGTGTGTTTTTCTCTCTCCCTGATGCTGTGCTAGGTTTAAGGTGTGTTTTTCTCTCTTCCTGATGCTGTGCTAGGTTTAAGGTGTTTTTCTCTCTCCCTGATGCTGTGCTAGGTTTAAGTGTGCTAGGTTTAAGGTGTGTTTTTCTCTCTCCCTGATGCTGTGCTAGGTTTAAGTGTGCTAGGTTTAAGGTGTGTTTTTCTCTCTCCCTGATGCTGTGCTAGGTTTAAGGTGTGTTTTTCTCTCTCCCTGATGCTGTGCTAGGTTTAAGGTGTGTTTTTCTCTCTCCTTTGTAGTAGTCTATGGATGATGGTGTGTGCTTCTCCTCCCTGGTGCTCTCTGCTAGGTTCATGGTATGTTTCTCTCTCCTTGGTGCTATTCTACGGTTTACAGTGAATGTTTCTCCCTTCCTGGTGCTGTACTAGGTTTATGATGTGCTTTTCTCTCTCCCTGGTGCTGGTTTATGGTTTAAGGTGTGTTTCTCCCGCCCTGATGTTTTACTAAGTTTATGGTGTGTTCTCTCCGCCTGGTGTTTATGCTATGTTTGTGGTCTCTCTCTTTCTTTCTTTCTCTTTTTCTTTTTCTTTCTTGTTCTTTCTTTCTCTTTTCGTGGTGGTGTCCTGGGGTTAGTGCCTCTCCCTCCTTGGTGCTGTTTATGATATGTTCATGGTTCTGTGTTCAGTAGTGGAGCTGGTTACACCAGAGGTGTGGTTGCTGCGTGCAGCTGAGCTGTAGTAAAGGGGCTGGTTACACCAGAGGTGTAGTTGCTGCGTGCAGCTGAGCTGTAGTAAAGGGGCTGGTTACACCAGAGGTGTGGTTGCTGCGTGCATCTGAGCTGTAGTAAAGGGGCTGGTTACACCAGAGGTGTAGTTGCTGTGTGCAGCTGAGCTGTAGTAAAGGAGCTGGTTACACCAGAGGTGTGGTTGCTGTGTGCAGCTGAGCTGTAGTAAAGGGGCTGGTTACACCAGAGGTGTAGTTGCTGTGTGCAGCTGAGCTCTAGTAAAGGAGCTGGTTACACCAGAGGTGTGGTTGCTGTGTGCAGCTGAGCTGTAGTAAAGGGGCTGGTTACACCAGAGGTGTAGTTGCTGTGTGCAGCTGAGCTCTAGTAAAGGGGCTGGTTACACCAGAGGTGTAGTTGCTGCGTGCAGCTGAGCTCTAGTAAAGGGGCTGGTTACACCAGAGGTGTAGTTGCTGTGTGCAGCTGAGCTCTAGTAAAGGGGCTGGTTACACCAGAGGTGTAGTTGCTGCGTGCAGCTGAGCTTTAGTAAAGGAGTTGTGGATAGGGGTGGGCGGAATTTGCGTAATCTCGTTACGCAAGTTTTTGCGAAACAGTAAAAATCTTTGCGAACACGCAGAAATTCCGCGAACACGCGGAATTGCTTCTTCGCGAAGCTTTCTTACTGTCTGCAATCGCTGTTTGCGTGCTCGGGGAGAAATATCTCGCGAACACGCATTTGAAAACGCGAACAAGCAAAACATTTTGCGAAGTCGCGGAATGCAGAATTTTGGCCAATTTCGCGCTCTCCGCAGAATGTGAAATTACCCAAATTCCGCAAATTCTGCGAGCGGAACGGAATTTACCGCCCAGGCCTAGTTGTGGAACAGTGCACACTGGCGCTGTACCCACCGCCTCTGGGCAGTTGATGGCGTCCACTCCTCGGCGGAGCGCTGCAGGCCGCCTGCCATCAGGTGTCAGACCTTGTGTAATAAGAGAGCTCGGACAAGCCTTCATCTTCTTTTTATTACATTTGCACCATTGATTGGCCGCGTTATTTATTTATTTGATGGTGGCAGCAGCCTCGGCGTTCGATCTATTCTGGGCTCGCATTGATTCGCCTGGAAAGAGAGATGGATTGCTGCTCCGATGGCCGGGTCTGCCCGGTACGACGCTTCCGCCGCTCCCTTCATCTGCTGCTCGGTTTATGTTAATGCGCGGTGTTTGCTGCCTCTGCTTGTTGAAGCCCCTGCTTGCATGTTAATGCCTGAGCAAGGGGGGGTGGGGGGCGGAGAGCAGGGCCGGTGGCTGCTGGGGTCAGAGGGCAGGCCTCAGCCCCGGCGCTGCCCAAGGACTCTGGGCTGAAATGTCGAAATTAAAAAGTGAGAATTCCAAAATATCGAAGCCAAATGTGAGAACGCCTCATTTTGAATTTAAAAGCAGCGCATGTTTTTGGCAGTTTGTTTGGGAGCCGGAAGTGTGAAATGTTGTCCATTTAATTCAGTTATTTTGCATGATCGAACTCTTGCCATAAAGTGCCCTTTTTTGGTCCTCCAATCCCAACTTCATTACTTATCCCTTTACTATAATCAACCCTAAATCGCAACCCCGTCTCTGTTTTTGATGTTTGTTTTATTTTTCTGTTCTTATACACTTGCTTTTGTATCAATTTTTATCTGGGCGCAATATCTGTTTTACTTTGCCTCTTCCCTCTGGTACCCGCAATCATCTTCGTACTTTATAAAACTTTCGAAATGAAATCAACAAACCCCATCCCTGACCTATTCGTTTATCCATCTGTGCCTCTAATACGCTCTGTGTATAAATCAATCCGTCACCTGAACCTTAGCACTGTGCATTTTCCTAACCCTATCTTATACCCTTAACTCATTTCTCCGTAATCCTGTAACTAACCCTAACCTACCATCACCTGAACCCTATGGCCCATCATCCTAACCCTATCTCATACCCTTACCTCATCTCACTGCAATCCTGTAACTAACCCTAACCCACTCTGTCGTCTGAACCCTGGCACTGCCCACAATCCTAGCCATTTTTTTTATTTTCCTCATCTGACTGTAATCCTATAACTAGCCGTAAACGGAGTGTAACCCAGCACCAACAGGGCACATAAACCTAACCTTATCTCTAGGTGTTGCACTACTGCTTGTGCTAAAGCCATTTGTAACCTTTCTTCTACTCATTTTAAATGCATTTTACATTTTCTGAAATTTGGCTGGTTTTTATATCCCTTTTGATTTTCTAAGTTTAGTTGTTTTATCATTGAATGTTGTTTTTCTGTTTTTATTTTGAAAGTGAGACCTAAATTGTAAATTGTAAATTGATACTTGTATAGCGCACTACTCACCCGCAAGGGTCTCAAGGCGCTTGTACGAATACCGCTGTGGAACCCATCCTGGCTTTCCCTGCGAGGCGTCCACTCCTGGGCACCCCCAAGGTGGAGGCCAGGCGTCCTTAGCGTTGTGGGGGCCGTTGTGGAGATTAAGCAAGCTATTGCCCAGAGTTGCAGAGTGGGACTCCATGATTGGAATAGGCACCGAGGCCAGAATTATCAGGTCTGTGGAATTTTTGAGCCCAAGACCCACCAAGGCGGGAAATTGAACCCTGGTCCCGGGCTAGACCTCTGCATCAGGGTCTGCCGCTCTAACCATTGAGCCACACTTCTCCACCACCTAGTATTGTGTTGTGATATAGACAGACTTGATTGCACCCTCCCTGTGTTCTGTCGCCTGAATTGTACCCGTCAGTGTGATGAGACGACCATTGATAACGGGTCTCTAACCTCTAGTGACCCTTGGAAGAAGCTTTGGCCATGAATGACTAGACCAGAGGCACGCTGGAGGGGCTTGCGGGTGCTGTGTGCACCACTGAAGCGCCAACCACTTCTCAAGACTGGCCTCCCCTGGCAAGGAGGGGCTGCAAGAGGTTGGCATTGCCCCTATGTGAGGACTGCAGAATACCTCTTAAAGGTCTGCAGCTCATAAGCCAGAGGTGGAGGTGGCTGGAGGGAAGCTGCAGCCAGAGGTGGAGGTGGCTGGAGGGAAGCTGCAGCCAGAGGTGGAGGTGGCTGGAGGGAAGCTGCAGCCAGAGGTGGAGGTGGCTGGAGGGAAGCTGCAGCCAGAGGTGGAGGTGGCTGGAGGGAAGCTGCAGCCAGAGGTGGAGGTGGCTGGAGGGAAGCTGCAGCCAGAGGTGGAGGTGGCTGGAGGGAAGCTGTAGCTAGAGGTTGAGGTGAAGAGGGAAGCTGCGGCCAGAGGTGGAGGTGGCTGGAGTGAAGCTGCAGCCAGAGGTGGAGGTGGCTGGAGGGAAGCTGCAGCCAGAGGTGGAGGTGGCTGGAGGGAAGCTGCAGCCAGAGGTGGAGGTGGCTGGAGGGAAGCTGTAGCTAGAGGTTGAGGTGAAGAGGGAAGCTGTGGCCAGAGGTGGAGGTGGCTGGAGTGAAGCTGCGGCCAGAGGTGGAGGTGGCTGGAGGGAAGCTGCAGCCAGAGGTGGAGGTGGCTGGAGGGAAGCTGCAGCCAGAGGTGGAGGTGGCTGGAGGGAAGCTGTAGCTAGAGGTTGAGGTGAAGAGGGAAGCTGCGGCCAGAGGTGGAGGTGGCTGGAGTGAAGCTGCAGCCAGAGGTGGAGGTGGCTGGAGGGAAGCTGCAGCCAGAGGTGGAGGTGGCTGGAGGGAAGCTGCAGCCAGAGGTGGAGGTGGCTGGAGGGAAGCTGTAGCTAGAGGTTGAGGTGAAGAGGGAAGCTGTGGCCAGAGGTGGAGGTGGCTGGAGTGAAGCTGCGGCCAGAGGTGGAGGTGGCTGGAGGGAAGCTGCAGCCAGAGGTGGAGGTGGCTGGAGGGAAGCTGCAGCCAGAGGTTGGGGTGGCTGGAGTCCAGCTGTATCCCAGTGACCTTTTGATGCTGCAGAAGGGCGGGGCATGGGCAGACTGGTTTGTTTAGTCTTCTGTGTCCCCCCAGCAGGGTGTCTAGTGGGTCAGGGTGCTTGGCTACGATGCGATCTGAGCAGTTTAGTGGTTTTTGTTTTGGGGTGCTGTGTTGGACCCTGTAGGCGGGGGCTAACGCACTGGTCACAAATCAGAGCTGTGTTTCGCTAAAGGCTAGTGCTTGCAGTATTTGTCTCCACAGATTGATAACGTAGGGGCGGACTATCTTAATCTCAATCGGCTCCTGTCCTGCTGGGGTAATAGTTGTCAAGGGCGCCCAAGATGTATTCTGTAACTAAAGCAGTTCAACCTTTAGACGGATGAGAAGCCGCCTCCATGCTCGCCGCCCGCGAGGTACCATCAGGTGGACATGCAGACAGACGAGAAGCAGCCTCCATGGTCGCCGACCATGAAGAACCATCGGGTGGGCCTGTGGATACCCTTCAATATAATCTGCCTTGATTCTGGGGTCTTGGTTCTGCCACCCCCCTGGCCTCAGGCACAGGAATCCGGGCCCAGACAGACTGTAGGCTCATTTCGGACTGCGGCTGAAGTATCTTAAGAGGCAAAATGAAAGAATGGAGTGACAGGAGCTAGTATCTAAATGCCACAGCAAACGATCCTGATTGCCAGAGCCCGTGGGGCACCCGACCCCAGGCGCGCAGCATGCCTGGTTTACTCCCGCCTCCGGCTTGTCTATGCTTTGTGCTGCCGAGCTTTTGTTTCAGGGGTCACTATTGTCCCTGATGTCTCCGACCCCCGCTTCTGGCGCGCCCCAGCTCTCTTGGCAAGGCCCGAGCTCGTCTGGCGAGCCGACTTAGAAAGCGGCCCCTGTTCACATTTAACAGCCATCACTGAGCTCCCCGTGCCACCCTGCCCTTTGCTGCCCCCGCAGCTTGTTGCTAGGGTCTCCGAGTCTTGGCCTCCGCAGCCTGGCTCCTGTGGTGGCCCTGGCTTCAGTCCAGCTGTGCCTGGGCAGTGGGGTCGCTGTGGGGCGCAGGCATACTTCCAGTGCCGTGGGACCCTTAAGATGCAGACCCTCGCATTGCGGCCCGTGCTCTGCTGAGGATAGCTGGCCCTCGCTTCCCCAGGCTCCGTTTAATAGAGTGAAATAATGCAACCTTAGGCCGGCGCTCTCATGAGCAAAACGAAAAGACTATTAGGTCCTCGAATAGCATCAAGATCATCTGAGCAATTGGACCAGAAATTACAACTATTCAGAGTAGGGAAGCATCTCTTCTCTCAATGTCGAGGCACAAAAAAAAAGGTTCATGGAAGATCGTAAATCCACTGTTTTATTTCTTTTTCTTTTCACAACAATCAGCCGACACGTGTTTCGTCTTATCCCAAAGACTTTTTCAAGGCAGTTCAAATTTATAAGGTTCTATTATTTCATGGTTTGAGCATATATATTTTTTAAAGATATACTAATATCACCTTCTGGCAGTAGGGTGTTTTAACTAGTTTAGCACCTCAACCTTCATTAATAATCTCACACATTCATTTTTGCATAAGATAGGGTATATTTTGTTTTTGATTGTGCAGTAATTTCCTTTTGTGGAACCATTATTACCATTTAGTAAAAAAAAATCATTTAATAGAGTATTTCCAGCTCCGCAGTCTATATGATTTTTTTTTTTTTTATACCTACAGGTCCGGATTTTACTTCAAATTAGTTTATAATTGTCAGTCTTTTAGAGTATTGCTGGCCTTCACTCTATTTTTTTCTTTTTGCACACATGTCTATATACTCACCGCCATTCTTCCTTTTCTCTTTCTACTGTTCCTAGCGTACGTTAGGCTGCTCTCAAATACTTTTACTATTTTTTACTCCTGCTGCTGGCCTTTCAGTAGAATATGGCAGTGCGACTCTTGAAAAGTGCCGGTACTGTCCCTCTTAAAATGAAAAAAGTGCCGGTACTCCATACCGGCTCATTTAAAGCACTGCACATATTCATACAAGTTGAAAAAGGTTCTAATGAACAGATTCCTCACACCAAGGAGGCTGCAACACCAGGGCAGAGGCGCTTCAATCCCAATAGAAGTGCACACAGACACTGTGCACATGGGTACCTGCAAGCAAATCATCTCAGGCCCCAGAAAGCCATCCTGAAGAATTGTTCAGTGCTTATAACCGAGTGGTGGTTGTTTAATTATAGTTCTGAAGCAGCATATCCCATCTTGTTCAAGTTATGTTCTAGGTTTTACGTGAAGTGTTTTTGTTTCAGGGTTTGCTTCTGTTTCCAGACTTGTGTTGTGTGCTCTGATGCCCTTGGGTCATGGACGCGGGGCAGCTTCTGTGCGCTGAGAGTTTCTGTTCACATCTGGATGCTTCTTGCTCTGAAGGATGTTTGTTGTCTACCTGTAGAGGCCTACCTTGTGTTGTCTTTGATGCTTGGTGTATGTCCTGCCGGTGTAGTCTGCTTTTCCTATCCCTTTTGTGCAAAATCCCACGATCTGGTTACCCTTTTGTGTGTGCTTGTGTCTTTTAAACCTGACCTTGCGCCTCTGTGACCTCCAGGCACTCCTCTCGCTCCTGCCTTGATTGTATTGGCTTAAAAACGAGAGATACTTGTGTCCTTACATATTCTACCACTGTGCAGGGACATCTTAAAGCTTTTTTTGGGGCCCTGGGCCAAAATTATTTTGGGGGGCCCCTGTTCTGAACATCTTTGAATGTATGACTCAATTTCAGCTCTTTCATGCCCTCTTTGCCCAGGTCACTGACAGTACACACGTCCAAATTCTAAATGTGTTTACATGTAATATTCTGATATAGTGACGTGTTTTCAATATTGTAATGCAGCAGCAGCTGAATACTATGACTGCAAATAATCTCTGTGACCCCCTCGCATTTCTCATATCTGAGGTCCAGTTGTGATCATAAAGTTTTTTTAATGGATATTACCTTGAGCATAAGCAAATAATTTCTCTGCAAATTGTCTGTAATAGTCTCTCACACATCACCCACATTAAAAATAAATGAAGGGAAAATGAACTGTTTAAGAATTATTCAAGGTCGACAGGTCAAGTCTCTGCAGAACAGAGCTGGCTCTATCGGTGGACCCCTGAAAGGCTGGGGCCCGGGGCCACAGACCACTTCACCCATGCCTTGAAAGGGCTCTGCTTCCTTCCGAGGCTGCGCACTGGTCTGAGTGTGTGTTGTGCCTTACTCCGAGGCTGCGCACTGGTCTGAGTGTGTGTTGTGCCTTACTCCGAGGCTGCGCACTGGTCTGAGTGTGTGTTGTGCCTTACTCCGAGGCTGCGCACTGGTCTGAGTGTGTTGTACCTTACTCCGATACTGCGCACTGGTCTGAGTGTGTTGTGCCTTACTCCGATACTGCGCACTGGTCTGAGTGTGTGTTGTGCCTTACTCCGAGGCTGCGCACTGGTTTGAGTGCGTTGTACCTTACTCCGAGGCTGCACACTGGTCTGAGAGTGTGTTGTGCCTTACTCCGAGGCTGGTGATATAGAACAGGAGTAAGACCCATAGACCACGGTGGGACTGGGTATAAAGTATTTATAAAAAACAATGTCCCAACAGGTAGCGATCAATAGACAGTTTAAGTATGTATGCAGAGCATTACATAAGAAGGAAACAAGGAGGCTCGAATGGTTAGTGCATGGTTTGTAATTCACCAGTTTGTAGGAATATTTACACATGGAAATACAGTTAAAGGCAGCACTGTCCAAGAAAATTCATGTGACAACCCAAAAACACTTGGTGACAAGGTGATATATACAAGTGAAGGGTGACGACGCAAGTGATGGAGTGAACAGCGTGAACCGCGCAAGGTGACAAAATTATATACAAGGTGGCTCAATAGTCAGAAGATTTTTAGTCAATTGTAACATATTCAATCACAGTTATGAGCCCAACGTTAAAGTGCGCCAAATAATTGCGCTGTGGTGTCAACGGCGTTTCCATCCACAATGGTTTGGGATCTTCTTCAGGACAGGGTTGTCAAGTTGATATGGTGCTGAAGAACCTTGGAGGGGGCGGATGCTGGTACAGGTGGCCCTCAGATCATCAGAGCGAGATAGAATCACGAAAATATTGAATTTAGTCAAAAACGGGTCTCAGTCGGTTTGATCCCATCTCAAGGTCGATGTATCTGTGTTTGTGGACGAATGGGGTCCTCGTTGGTGAGGACGTCTCAGCAGCGTCTGGGTTAATCTAAGCTGCTGCGAGGAACTGAATCTCCCGGGGTGGTGTCAATCTGCGGCGAGGTAGACAGGTCTACCTCGCCGCAGTCCTCACCAACTAGGACGCATAGTAGTTGGACAACTTTGTTTCTTGTACCTTACTACAAATTAGCTCCGCCTATTTCTGTACCGAATCCCAGGCTCATCATTGCGGATGATACTATGTTTGTAGCCGAGGACCAGAGGCAGGTTTTGAACTTCTGGGTCAGTCTCTTCTGACCGTTCTTCCTTTAGCATAGCCATCCGCGCTGTAGCAAACAATGAGCATCTCATAATTGGGGCTCCCGGTTTTATGGTATTTATTTTTTTGACATTCCCGTCTGTATTTATCCATATTTATTTTTTTGCTAATTTTATCTGTATTTATCCATATTTTTTGGGGTTTTGTGGAAAAATGTAGCTGAGATTAGTATATTTCCACATTCATTTAACCAATAAATATGCACTTATGCTCGAGTGCCTTCCAGGTGTCAATGCTGTGAACACCCGCAGAAGATAAATCAATGCATTTTTGTATGAAAATATGCAAATTTCAGTGTCAACCTTGCGCAAATCTACTGCTGTTAAAGCCTCCATACTAAAATTCCTTTCTTTTTTAGCCCTCTTACCTGTCAATCCACACAGCTATTGGCCTGGCAATCATAACAGACAATATTTAGAATCACTCAAAAAGCAACCCAATTTCCGTTTTTATCCACATTTAAAAATAAATACAGGCAAGAAAATAAATGTTTTCTGGCTGTTTTTTATCTGTAAAAATCAGTAAAAACGGAAAACAGGGAGCCTTACTCATAATGTATGTTCCCCGCCCTTACACCGAAAGTAAGTTTTAAATTGCTATCCGCAGCACTGTGACCCAGGGCTCTGAGGCCAGCGGTTCTTCCTTTGTAATCTTCAGCTTGGAAACAGGATTCCTGTGGTAGCACCCTGGCCTGTTGCCCCTGGTGGCATCTCAGACTTCTGCTTTGTGGTCTCTCAGGCGTTTCCCTGGTGCCACCTCAGCTCTGGAACATATTCTTGAACCACACTCAGTGTAATTGCCGCTAAAGATACATTACAGCAGAGCTTTGTTTTCTGGCCTCTGGTTTTGATTGAAAAGGGTTCCTTGCAGAATGTGACTGCTGTTTCTGATTGTTTGCGCTCGTATGCTGTTTTTAGTGGTCAGTAAAATAAATGATTTAACGTTTATTACAGGGCAAGGGGCGATAATGGTGACATTTTTCCAAAAGAAAATTTCCCACTGACAAGCTTTACATTTCTAATAGAATAAAGTATATGCATTGGTAAAAAGTGGTGCAGACTCTTGTGCTGATAGTTGTGCCCTTCATAACAACATGTTTCGATTGATAGGGCACTAAACTGAGTCTGCAGCAGGACAAATAATTTAAGCTTCTTTTCTCATCTATTATCATGAGAACACACATCACAAAATTAACATTATTTTTATATCTCACTGCTACTATGGTAGGATCCATTTAATCAGTTTGTTTTTGTTGACGGGTAGGGCACCATGTACTGTGGCAAGAATGCTTTAACATAGCTTTTCCGTTTTGTTCGCTTTACTCTTGGAGAACATGCTCTATTATTCCTATTTTCTGGACTCCGTTATATTTTTTTATCTTTAATGTAATCTTCCTTTGGGCAGGTTCTAGCTGTCTTCTTGAAGAATTTGATTTTACCCTGCCTTCCGTCAGATCATCTTAAGCCCTTGCTACATTAATGTCATTGCTACCTGGCTGATGAAGGGTGATGCCCTGAAACCGGTCCCAGGATGCTTGTTTCCGTTCCAGGGAAGGCATGACTTGGCAGTTCGGCTGGACTGTTCCCATGAGGCACAGGGTCATGACTGATTTGCATATGGCTGGGTCCAAACTGGGGTGGTTTGGTGAGCAAAAGAATTATGGATCTAACCCAGATCCTTGTGATTTGGGGCGAATGTTTGCATTGTCCAGCATTCCGTCCATCAATTGTTTATTTTGCAAGCTTCCTGCACCTTGGCACTTAATCCACGCTTTAGCCTCATGACGCTTTGTGTTTGATACAGTGCAGGCTGGATTATCGTAGGCTCCTGGCAGGATTATGACTGGGGCAAAGTTTGCAGCTAACCAAAACCTTTCTTCCACAGGGCATTGTGGACGATTCTGAGGAGCTTGTTTCATCCTTAACTCCTCAGGGAAGGTGGACCTGCTTTAGACTACCGTCAATCAATCAATCAATCAAGACATTTATAGAGCGCACTGCTTACCCGGAGGGTCTCAAGGCGCTTGGGTGAGGGGGGAGATGCTGCTACAGCTCGAACAGCCAGGTCTTGAGCTTCTTCCTGAAGGAGAGGTGGTCTTGGGTCAGGCGCAGGTCGGTCGGGAGGGAGTTCCAGGTCTTGGCGGCCAGGTTGGAGAAGGACCTTCCTCCTGTAGTCGTTCTTCGGATGCGGGGGACGGCGGCGAGGCGTGGCTGGCTGATCGGAGGTGGCGTTTGGGCGCGTAGAAGTTGATGCGGTTGTTGAGGTAGCTCGGGCCTTGATCGTGTAGGGCTTTGTGTGCGTGGGTGAGGAGACTGAAGGTGATTCTTTTGTTGACGGGGAGCCAATGCAGGTCTCTCAGATGTCCGGAGATGTGGCTGTGTCGTGGGATGTCGAGGATGAGTCTGGCTGAGGTGTTCTGGATCCGCTGGAGTCTCTTCTGGAGCTTGGCGGTGGTTCCGGCGTAGAGGGCATTGCCGTAGTCCAGTCGGCTGGTCCAGCCGTGAATTAGGTCTGCTTCAGTCTCCGATGACTGACACAAGCAGTGCTTAATTTATGCCGGTGCTTTCCGGTGCTCGGCACCTGAACTTAATTGCCAGCACCAGGGTTTATGACTGTCTGCCAGTTTAGGCACGAGCACAACAATTTGTTTATTATTTCCATTTCCGATTATAAGTATTTGCCTCCGAAGCCATTCTAATAGCTTTGGGGGCCTGTAATAGTGTGAACTGTCGCACTTTTAAGAGTGTGATGATTAGTGGTGTGTTGGTGCTGTCATTAGCAGCGCTGCCAGGGGCAACGGATGGTGCAAGCTCTGGTGTCCTCCTGTTGAAGGCCCGGCACTATGTTTTTTACAAATTAAGCACTGGACACAAGTTAGGCTGCTTCTTGGCGCCCGTTAGACATGCTGCGGTCAACCTGGGGTGCACAGGGGTCTGGAATTCTTGCATGCTTGGGCAATCAGTTGAGGTATCCAGCGCTCAAAATTTAGGAGGTTGGCGTGCCTGTCATCTGTGACCACCTCTGCCACCAGCTGCCCCAGATGCCTGCGCTAGTTGATGCAGGGAGGTATGGGGGAGGATTAGCGGTTTGGTGTGGAGAATTGAGCAGGGCAGGCCTACTTTGGGACCCTTGGATACTCTCCACTGACTAAGTTAAGAATATCATTTGTCACACTTGTCTGTCCTTTCTTCTTCAGATGGGGGGTCGCTGCTGCCACTCCCCACACTCCTGAGCTGCTGGGCCACCGCTCTCCCCCCATACTCCTCTGCTGCTGGTGCCCCCCCCCCCCCACTCCTGACCTGCCTCTCCCTACACTCCTGAGCCGCTCGTGCCCTCCCCAGCACCCTTGAGCTGTTGCCCCCTCCTCACACCATTGAGCGGCTGCTACCATCTCCCCAGCAGCGCCCCTGGCTGCTGCTTCCTCTGGTGCAGCTCTGCCCCTGCCGTAAGGGGCACGTGTGAGAACGTCTGGCTGCAGCGGGATTGGCCAGGAGGTCACCCAGGCCCGTGTGTGTCTGAATTCTGGGAGAGGCAGCCCTTCAGTTATCACCTGCAGCAAAGGAGGATGCACACAGTAAAAGTGGGAGTCGGATAGCGCCTCTCGTCTGGCAGTAAGGCGCTGGAGAGCGGCCTGCACGCACTTACATGCTTGCATCCCAGTCTCACACCAGAGCTCGACCATGGAATGATTCAAGAATATGTAGTCTGTGGTGGCTTTCTTTTGTAGGGCCACTCTAAGTGCATCACCCTCGCACTGACCCCACTCACCTTGAAGTGCTGCGAGGAGGCTGTGACAGAGGAGGCTGTCACTGAGATCTGGGGTTCCATCATGACTGACTGACGGTATTTGTAAAGCGCACTACTGCCGAGGCGTCTTGGCGCTGGGGTAAAAATAAGCTGAGACATAACCACACATACATTTTAGTTGGGTAAGGAGCCATGTCTTAATTTCTTTCCTGAATGCCATCTCTCCTCGGTTGGCAGCAGGGCAGGGGAGGGCGGCCCGGGCTGCAGGCCAATAATAGGGTGCCCGGGGTGTGCGGAGTGTGGGTGGTGAGGCCTCCTGTCTAGCCAAGACTACTGCGACGCGTCTTGTTCTTTTCGGTCTGTCACCGGTTTGTGTGTTCTTTGTAAATAAGTGTCTCCCTGGTGTCGGTGTGCTTGTGTAGGAGTATGCCTTTAGCGCTGTTTGTCGTGGGTCTGTGTAGGGGCGTGCCTTGATCACTGCATGTCAGAAGTCCGTTGTGTTTGGAAAGTGACGGTGGGTCGAGATGCGCGGCGTTACTAATGGGAGAGAAACGAAGTAACGACTACGGAGAATGAATAACCCTATGTGCATCTCCTATCATAGTGATCACAAGAATTCAGAACTTGGATTGCTCTACTGACATTGGAGAACTAACACGTCGCATTTTTTAGTTACTACGGACTTCTTATCTGAGTTGGGGGACGAACTGAAAGGTCTCCGTTAAGATTACTTATCTTTTTGGAATAAAATATGCACCAATTTGAAAGTTTAGAAGTCTTGATCCAGGTACTTCCGAGACCAACATAAGATTGGAGCATTTGACGATTGCCCTGAGGAAGCGCTATTTGGGGCGAAACGCGTTGGCTGCACTCTGGGTGTACTATTCCATCATATATGGTCCAAGATTCCATTAAAGCAGGGGTCTCCAAACCGGTCCTGGAGGGCCGGATCCATGCCAGATTTTTAAAATAACTGCATGTATCTCAATGGGGATATCCAAAAAATCTGGCATGGATCCGGCCCTCCAGGACTGGTTTGGAGACCCCTGCATTAAAGGATCATATCTAACACCATTTGAAGAGTCAAGATTGATTCATCTATTGTGCATTTGTGCACTTGAAATGTTCATGTTGCCTCTCTGTGCTTTTTTAAGTGTCTTGTAATTGTGTGGTCTATTGGCAGAAGATCAGTGAGGTGGGCAACTCAGACCTATTAGTTGGCTTACAATTTGTGTATAACGAGGTAGTGCGGCTTTTAAATATCCCTTTCTGTCTCTGCTCTTGTTCGGTGTCGTCAGTCTGTGTAGGAGCGGGCCTTGATGACTGGTTGAAGCCGGGTTCTGTGTTTGCGGGTCCGTCGGTCGCTCTGTTTGTCCAGGTGTCTGCGGGCTCCCTATCTAGAGTGCTTCTCGAGTGCCTGCGATGCTGCTCTTTGCGGGGTCTGCTGTGGTTTGTTTGGCTGGCTTTGCAATCTCGTTGCTAGTAAAGACATGTGACGCCTGGAGCCTCGCTCCTCGCTCTTTGGTTCCCTATTTCACAGATAAACAACGACATCCTAACCCTTCCTCGCTTACGAACCGAACCTGCTGCTGTGGCCAGAAGTTTTGGGGGGGGGGAGGCCATAATCTGCCTTTCATTGTAGCCGGACTCTGAGGGGGTCTTGGTTGTCTGTAGGTCTGCTACTCTAGTGCTAGGCGTTTGACACTCCGCCGTTTCTACACACGATGAGGCACTTGATTAAAGATGGGCTTCAGGTTTTAGAAAGGGGGAGTTTTTTAAATTTATTCTTAGAATCATAGTTCTCCTATTGTGCATGGCGCCTTTACTTTAGGGAAGTGGCTCTCAGGGGTTTGTGAACCTCACAGAAAGGCCTGATGAACTCTGAGGCCCAGGTCTCTCGGAGTCAAAAGAAGCGCTCTTCCTGCATCTCCGTGCCCTCTTCCTGCATCTCCGTGCCCTCCTCCTGCATCTCCGTGCCCTCTTCCTGCATCTCCCTGCATTTCCGTGCCCTCCTCCTGCATCTCCGTGCCCTCCTCCTGCATCTCCGTGCCCTCTTCCTTCATCTCCGTGCCCTCTTCCTTCATCTCCGTGCCCTCTTCCTTCATCTCCGTGCCCTCTTCCTTCATCTCCGTGCCCTCTTCCTGCATCTCCGTGCCCTCTTCCTGCATCTCCGTGCCCTCTTCCTGCATCTCCGTGCCCTCTTCCTGCATCTCCGTGCCCTCTTCCTGCATCTCCGTGCCCTCTTCCTGCATCTCCGTGCCCTCTTCCTGCATCTCCCTGCCCTCTTTCTGCATCTCCGTGCCCTCCTCCTGCATCTCCGTGCCCTCTTCCTTCATCTCCGTGCCCTCTTCCTTCATCTCCGTGCCCTCTTCCTTCATCTCCGTGCCCTCTTCCTTCATCTCCGTGCCCTCTTCCTGTATCTCCGTGCCCTCTTCCTGTATCTCCGTGCCCTCTTCCTGTATCTCCGTGCCCTCTTCCTGTATCTCCGTGCCCTCTTCCTGCATCTCCGTGCCCTCTTCCTGCATCTCCGTGCCCTCTTCCTGCATCTCCGTGCCCTCTTCCTGCATCTCCGTGCCCTCCTCCTGCGCATCTCCGTGCCCTCTTCCTGCATCTCCGTGCCCTCTTCCCGCATCTCCGTGCCCTCTTCCCGCATCTCCGTGCCTTCCTCTTGCGCATCTGCATTCCTTCCTCTTGCGCATCTCCGTGCCCTCCTCTTGCGCATCTGCGTGCCCTCCTCTTGCGCATCTGCGTGCCCTCTTCTTGCGCATCTGCGGTGCCCTCTTCTTGCGCATCTGCATGCCCTCCTCTTGGGCACCTCTGTGCCCTCCTCTTGGGCACCTCTGTGCCCTCCACCTGGGCACCTCTGTGCCCTCCACCTGGGCACCTCTGTGCCCTCCACCTGCATCCCCGTGCCCTCCTCCTCCTGCATCCCCTTGCCCTCCTCCTCCTGCGAATCTCCGTGCCCTCTTCAGTCTGGGTCTTCCAGGCTGGCACCCTCGTCCATCGCGAGGCACCGGCGAGGAGTGGAAGCGGCTGCAGCACACGCATGCCTGCTCGGGAGCACACACCTCTCTCCAAGGCAGCTTTTGAAGGGTTGAGCGGTGGAGAAACAGCTGCCAGTCGCAGTCAGAGGTCCTACAGGTACCAGAATAGCCTCTAAACAAGCTAATGCATGTGGACTCAGCCCGTCCTGCTGTGCAGAGCAGGACTTGCGCCCCTGCGGGGGCTCGCGGCTAATGGAGCCGCGGCGGCCAATCCCGCTGCCCTGCTTTCAAGAGCATAAAGTGGCCTTTTCCATCCATCCCGCCGCGCTGCTGCAAATCACCAGTGCACACAACCCCCCCTCGCGTCTGCATTGTCAGCCCGAGCAGCTGACCTCCTCTGCAACCACCTGTGCCAGGCAGGGTACGTCCCCTCTCAATGCGGGCCTTGAAAGAACTACATGGGACACGGCTCTTACTACATTGAAATGTACCCTGCATCTGATGCATGTGTAAGGATCATTCATGGCCGGTGCCAGTGATGTACCCACTGATCTGAAAGAGACACGTTAGTGATAGATTCCTTACCTTAGAATATCCTCAGGCGAAAGACTGGATCCGGAAAGTTTTTCGTCAGCAGTACCCCTGCGCGTCAGAAGGGGGCGACTTGCGGCTCCGCGTCAGTCGCTGGCGCCGTATGTGCTGAAATTACGTCATGGAGACTACTTGTTGTGAGGGAAGGTTACAGTGCTCCTCCCAGTGCTATGAATGTATTGTGAGCGGTTGCTGTCTCTGTTACCTGTTCTCTGTGTGAGGGAAGGTTACAGTGCTTCTACCTGTGCTGCGCCTGTTCTGTGAAGCCCTGCACTACTGCTTCTCCATCTGACTGATTACTGCCTGTGGCAGACGCTTGCACTGCCCAGGATGTGCCCTCTGTGTGAGCGCTTGCTCAAGATTTCTTTGGGGAAGATGGGCCTTGCTGCTCTTGGCTCTGGAACCTCTGGTCCCTCTCAGGGGCTGGAATACCCGTGGCCTTACACATGAATAGCAATCTCCTTCAAGTGTAAGTACAGCTCAAATACCAGGCAGATGTATTGTGGGTACAATGACCTGGTCCCCCATTTCAGATACTCGGCAGCTGGTCTGCTACGATGAAGAAGAGTTCCCATTGTGGAGAGTACTTGAGCCTGTGCAGTGTGATGGTTTCAAGCCCTGTGAGCAGTGGAGGTCTTTGAGCCCCTGTAACAGCGCATGTAGCGTCCTGCTTCCGGGTGACCTTAGCACTCCGGGGCGCCTCTGTGGGGTATAGTGGTTGAGGGAGGTGGTAGCTTATGCTGAACCCTCTCACCGCAGGGTCCTGCTTTCAGGTGACCCTAGCACCCCCAAACGCCTCAGTGGAATGTGGTGATGGAGGTAGGTGGTGGCTGATCCAATCAATCAGTACATTTGTAGCGCACTACTCCCCTGCGAGAGTCTCAAGGCGCTAAAGGGGAGGGGGGGACTTGCTACTGCTCGAACAGCCAGGTCTTGAGAAGTATCCTGTAGGTCAGTAGGTCCTGGGTCTGTCGTACATTCATAACCCTCTAACTGCATCGTCCTGCTTTCGGGTGACCGTAGCACCCCAGGCGCTTCAGTGGGATATAGTGATAGAGGCGAGTGGTAGCGGATACAGAACCCTCACTGTTACGTCCTGCTTCCGGGTGACCCTAGCACTCCATGGTGCCTGTTAGAACAGGCACGGTCTGGTTGGCTGAGGGGTGCCCAAGCCAGGCAGAGCGCACCGCTCCCGTCAAGGGCAGGTGATTACACACACTGTACAACCCATGCGCACCCTTGGGTAGCTTGGCACTGCGCATTCAGGGGTCCTTCAAAAGCAATGTGTAATGCAAGAACACAGTACGCAAACACAATACATACTCCGCACAACACAAATGAGACTTCACACTTGGTGTCGAGAAATGGCGTTCATATTCAACACTCACATTAAACAGTTTCACATGAATATCAGAGTTCTGGGCATGAATCACACTTGGTAATATTACTTCCAGTACTAGGGCCAATTGATGTTATCAAATCTCGATAAGATGCACACAGGGGAAAAGTCTTACTCTGAACCCCACACAGCATCATTATGCAGTGCAACACATTGTCAGCCCCCCAGCCCTCCCTCACAATCCTAATCATGCAATTTCACACGGCTATAGGGTGCACCCTAGGCTGCAACGATGTCAGTAATATGTGCATACACAGAATTATAACACTTTTAGCAGCGCTGCAGGATGAGGCCACGCTGATAAAAACCCACTGTTGAGAGGTAAAGTGCTTTTGGCAAAAGAACAAGATGTAAACCAACACCGCCAATCAGTGTCATTAAGCACAGGCAGTCCACAGACAGTCACTCCTGCACACTCACTTTGCACCTCTACGCAGCGCGACAGGTACCAGCCCGGTCCGTATGGGCACTTTCACACTCTTACGCACCCGACACCCTAATGCGTTGCCACTGATACCAAGCAGGTCAATAGATAACACGCAGTAGGTCCACCGTGATTGGGCCAGTAAGGATCAAGCAGTGAATGAGGAACAACACAGGGGTGAGCTTCTTGGCCTGAGGAGGTACCCCGTCTGGTACTCGTTGATCCATTCGGTGCCCTGACAATCCGGGCACAGGGTCTGGTGCACCACAAGAGGAGTCACACCAGACACTTCAGGTACACAAAGTTGAGACACGATTCTGTAGTTACAAGTTCACACAGCGCTGTCCAGCTTTCTGCAGGCAATGTGGGCACTTGGAGGGCACCGCTCTTCAATTGTCACTGGTGGATGGTTTGGGTACCTCATAGGAGATCTTTGATGTCCCTGAGACCTCAGAGAAAACAGGAAAACCACCTAACTGGTCATTGGGGAGCCCACTTCAGGGTGCCAAATGTCAGCAGGTCGTCGGCCCAGGCCAGCCACTATTCAGGAAGGCACACAGACCTTTGCCTGGGCAGTTATCCTCCAAGTGCCCGACAGAGTCCTCTGGCAATGTTCACTAGGCAGTCCAGGTTCTCCGGTCCAGCGTCTCTACAAGTGGTTCTCTCTGCTCGGTGGGATGACACTGGGTAGGTATTGGGCCTTTGAAGTTGGGACTTTTCAAAGAGCATTCATTTGAACCACCGAAGTGTCCACTAAATTTGTCCTGTCTGCCTTAAGGCTGGAATGCAGATATCTATCTTTATGGGGGCTGTGATCTGGCCTCGGAGGCCAGGTGTCATAATCTCTGCCCCCCCATATATTCAGAACCACAAATGGCAGAGGTCGACTATCTCTCAATTGCATGCCCAGTGGGTTATGGCTGTCGCTGCAGTGTTGACCGGCTCCAAACACCGTGGCACACAGAGTTCGATGTATAGAAATGTCCAGGTTTCATACGTGGCATTTTCACGCATGCCAAGCCTACCGTTACCATTGGAACGGGTTTGGCCTACCGAATCCATTGATCGGAAACATCACGAGGCTTCGTACTACAATCCATTATTGAAGCTTGAAATACAGCCAACCTCTTCCCAATGCTAACTAAAAGGAAGGGTAAGCCTCCTCGGTAGGGGAACTCACATGGGTCACCCGTGGGTGCCTGCTCAGCCCTTCACCTTCCATCCGCGTGGAGGTGGAAGGCCCCCCTGCAGTTGGACTAGGTTAGTTGCAGGCCAGCCGGAGTCTGTGCGCAAGGGTGTTCTCACAGACTTGATATGGCAGGACGGACATATGTTTATACGCACAGTCCATGCGAATGCGCACACTGGCTTGCAATCGCAAGTCGGACAAGCAGGTAAACCACACCAGCTATGCAAGTGCACACCCAGACCGCAAAGGCAGGCCTGACCCATGTTAACAAACATTGTGTCCGCACCACTTCCTAACATGTCGTGAAGGGAGCACGCACTTTCACACTGCAGTACAGTGGGGGAAAAGGCCCAGAGCCCCGCAGCTCCACACAAGAACTGTCCATTTGTTTGCGTAGCACTTTTCACCCTAAGTGGGATTGGTATGCCCAGACGTGAGTCCCTTGCTCACTGTGCCACTGGATTCAAGCTAGCCTGGCTGATGAAGGGTAATAACCAGAAACCGGTCCTAGGATGCTTGTTTCCGGTCCAGGGAGGACCTGGCTTGGCAGTTTGGTCTGGACTGTTCCCATGAGGCACAGGGTCAAGACTGATTTGCATATGGTTGGGTCTTAACTGGGGTGGCATGGTGAACAATGGATTTAACCCAGGTCTCTTGACTGGGGGTGAATGTATGATTCATTCAGCATTCCGTCCATCATTTGTTTGCGTAGCACCACACAAGAACCAGCAAAACGTAAGAGGAAAAAACGTTTATGGAAACGCTACCTGCCATTGACTGGTCCGACCACCACCTCATTCTGTTCAAGATTGACTCACAGGCCAGTCTCCAACCCACTTGTGCTATCAAACCTAAACTCTTAACCAGAAACATCAAAGAAATACCTCTTTCCGAACTTGAAGCCAAGATTCATCCCCATCTTCAACTCCATCCCGCATCATTGACGGCAGATGACCTCACTTCTCACTTCAACTCAAGAATGACTGAGGTCTTAAACCTAGTTGCTCCTCTCAAACTCAAACAACTGAGGAGAGTCAAATCAAAACCCTGGTTTACCGTGGCGCTGAATGACTAACGGCGCCAACTCAGACAAACGGAAAGGTCTTGGAGACAAAACCCCTCGTCCTTGCACCTCACACATCTTAGATCTGCCCGACGGTCTTACAAAAAACACACCTTCAGTGAAAAGGCATCTTTTTTCCGCAACCAACTCGATCGGGCGAAAAACAGACCACGAGAACTCTTCAGCATTGTTAAAAGCCAAACTAACTGCACTCCCTCTCAAGAAATCGAAGCCACCAATGAGTGCTGTGAAGAAATTGCCACCTTCTTCACCAGCAAAGTCGCTAAAATTTATCAATCCTTCTTATAAACTGCTAAGCCCCCTTCCCCCTCAACCTGCCCCCTTCAACCTCCGTGGCCACTCGAAAATAGCCCTCAACAAAGACAATCAGACCCACCTCCAGCTAAAAAACAATGCGCATTGGTCTGACTTTGAGTTAATGTCGGTAAACGAGGTCTTCAAGATAATTTGGAATCTAAAACCTTCCGCCCACACCATGGACCCCCTCCCTTCCTCAATCATAAAAGAACTCAACCACACCATCTTCCCCCTTCTGGACAAAAATCATCAACGCCTCTCACCTCAGGCTGTGTCCCAGACTCGCTTCAACTAGGACAAATCACACCCATTCTCAAGAAACCTGGGGCCGACCATAATGATCTGAACAACCTCAGACCTACCTCTAACCTACCATTCCTTGCAAAAACTTTGGAGAAATGTTTTCTCCTCCAACTCAATCATATTGATAAGTTCAACCTCCTGGACGCCTTTCATTCAGGATTCAGGAAAGGCTGTAGCACGGAAACAGCTATGCTCAACGTCGCGGACGACATTCGCAAGGCCCTAGACGAAGGGGATGCCTGCCTTCTCAATCTTATTGACCTCTTGGCGTCATTTGACACAGTAAACCATCCAGCCCTTCTGGAGACCCTGTCAAAACGGTCCGGCATTAATGGAACAGTTCTTAAATGGTTCACCTCCTTCCTTCAACACCGCTCGCAACAAATTAAAATTAACTCCTGTCTCTCAAAGCCAACTAAAGTCACTTTTGGGGTCCCGCAAGGCTCGAACCTCTCCCCGTCCCTCTTCAATCTCTTCATGGAGCCCCTCACAATCATATTGAAAGAAGCCGGAGTGAATTACTACCTTTACGCGGATGACACCCAAATCTATTTCAGGATCAAGTCTCCCAGCGACGTCCAACTCCTCAAAACCACCCTAACCGAGATATAAACTTGGTTCTACGTTAACTACTTAAAGCTCAACCCAGACAAACCTGAACTAATTATTTTCTCTCCAAAAAGTAACCATCGTCCAATCCAAGAGTGGCTCAAGAATCTAGTTGCCCTAAACAGCCCCCTTAACCTATCCGACTCAGTTAAGTCTCTAGGTATCACCCTTGACAAGAACCTGTCAATGGAGACCCACATCAAAAACTCAGCAAAAAGTGCACTATTCTCTCTAAAACACCAAGAAACTGAAACATTTCCTACCCCACGATGACCTCAAGATAGTAGTCCAATCCCTAGTTCTCTCTAAAATCCACTACGGAAACGCCATCCTTACTGGGACTCAAAAAGCTCACCTAGCCCCTGTAAAGGGCAGTGCTGAACATGTCCCCTCGACTCGTATCTGGAGTCAAAAGATTTGAACACATCACTCCAGCTCTCAACTCCCTCAACTGGCTTCCCATGGAAGGGAGATGTATCTAGAAGCTGGCCTGCATCACACACAAAACCCTCCACTCTCCGGCCCCCAACTACTTAAATAACTGAGTAGAGCAGGTCAATCCAGAACACTGAGAAGCTCCAACTCACTCCTTCTTATTCCTCCGAAAGTGAAATAGAAAACCACCCAATACTGTTCGTTCTCTGGCAACGCGCCCAGGATATGGAACGCTCTCCCTGAAGTCCTCAGGTGCAACCCCTCCTTCTCCTGTTTCAAAAGGGACCTGAGACTCCATCTCCTTAACACATACTTTCATGACCAACGGCAACTAACCTAGACCTCCTTATGCGAGTTGTCTCCTCTCTCTCTGGTCATTCAAGAATAGTGGTGACCGGACTATGTCGCTCTCGCCTATTTCTTTTATTGCTCTCCCCCCCCCCCCCCCCGCTGCAGATTTACCTTCCATGCTGTATTGTGGTTCCGTGGTTTGCTTCCTTACTTCCTAGTATGTAATGTAATATCCTTCTGCTGTTTACTGTGTGTTTGTAAAGCGCTCTGATACCTACGGGTTAGGCTAGCACTATATAAAACTTTAAAATAAATAAACAGCGCCCCAGTGGGATATGATGATAGAGGCGGGTGTTAGCTGATGCAGCCCCTCTCGCTGCAACATCCTGCTTCCGGGTGCCCCGAGCACCCCAGGTGCCTCAATGGGATGGGGTGATAAAGGCAGGTGGGTGCTGATGCAAAACCCACTCGGCGCAGTGATTTCTGGGGACCCTGGCACCCGGGATGCCTCCGTGGCATAGGGTGGATGGTGGGCGGGAGAACCACAGGCCCCTCTAACCGCAGCACCTCCTGGTGCCCCTGGCCCCCCGGGATGCCTCGGCGGGGCCCGAGGGTGTCTCCCTGCACCCTCGGGCCCTCGCCCCGGCCTCGCTGCGGCCTGTGGTCGCCTCCTGCCCGGGGCTGCCTTGTAACCGGAGCCGGCGGCTTCATTCACTCCCTGTAAACAGACCCCGCCGCCGCAGCGTGTTTCCGTGTCTGCCGGTGTAATGTGGATGCTGGCTTTGTTAGGGGTCTCTGGGTGTGTGTGTGGCTCTGAGTGGGTCTGTGGGTCTGTGTGTGTGTGTGGGTCTGTGTGTGTGCGTGTGTACCTGGGGGGTGCGTCTGGAGGGTCCTGACCCCTTTAACCACATTGCTCGCGGTCCCTTGCGGGCTGGAAGAGGGAGAGACTGCAGCTGGGTGGGGTGTGGGGGGAGGGGGTGTACCCTGGGGGTCCCGGGTATTGCACCCGGGCTGTGTGTGTCTGTGGCGGAGGACGTGACGTATGGGGGGGGGGGTGGAGGTGCGAGCCCCTGCTTCCTGCTGGGAATCCAATCCCATCACAATCCTCGTGTTTGTTTCATTTCCCTCCCGAGACCCCCCGGCTCCAGAGCTCATTACCGAGAGGAATGTCGGGATTACACTGAGGCTTGTCTTCTGGGTGGGGGGGTCGGGTGTCCACTTCGAGCCCCCGCAGCCCGCCCTGCAGCGGTGTTCACGCTCACCCCACATCACAGGAGCGGTCTGTACACAGTGTAAAGCAAGGCGCCCCCCTCCTCCAGCGGATACCTCTCGCTCTCTGCCCCCCCCCCCCTCCGGAAGATAGATGCCCCCCAGCCTTAGCCACCTGCAGCCCCCCGGCCCGCCCTGCAGCAGTGTCCACACGCACCCCACATCACAGGCAGCGCAGTGTGACTGTGTACACAGGACACACACACACACTGCAAAGCACTCCGCTCCAGCAGACACCTCTCGCTCTCTGCCCCCCCCCCCCCCCCCCCGAAGATCGATGCCCCCAGCCTCTGGCCACCTGCAGCCCCCGGGTCGGTCTGTGCGCTCCTATCGATTTTGCCCTCTATGGACGCACAGGCCCCCGGCAGCCCCTCCCCACCCAACCCATGCGACCGTCAGCCACATGGCAGCCCTTATGACTGCTGTAACCCAACACTGCCACTTCCGGGGGGATTCTGTGCCCTCCGGGGCCTGCCACAGGATGCCAAACACGGGGAGTAGGGGGGGGGGGGGTAACCCGCTGGACCCCTGGTACCGTGGGGGGAGCAGAGAGAATAATCCTGGGGACCCCTGGCAGCGTGGGGGAGTTGAGACTAATCCTGGGGACCCCTGGCAGCGTGGGGGAGCTGATACTAATCTGGGGGACCCCTGGCAGTGTGTTAGGAGCAGAGAGAATAATCCTGGGGACCCCTGGCAGCGTGGGGGAGCTGAGACTAATCCTGGGGACCCCTGGCAGCGTGGGGGAGCGGAGACTAATCCTGGGGACCCCTGGCAGCGTGGGGGAGTTGAGACTAATCCGGGGGACCCCTGGCAGTGTGGGGGAGCTGATACTAATCTGGGGGACCCCTGGCAGTGTGTTAGGAGCAGAGAGAATAATCCAGGGGACCCCTGGCAGTTTGGGGGAGCTGAGAATAATCTGGGGGCCCCCTGACAGCGTGGGGGAGCTGAGAATAATCTGGGGGACCCCTGGCAGCGTGGGGGAGCTGAGAATAATCTGGGGGACCCCTGGCAGCGTGGGGGAGCTGAGAATAATCTGGTGGACCCCTGGCAGCGTAGGAGGAGCAGAGAGAATAATCTGGGGGACCCCTGGCAGCGTGGGGGAGCTGAGACTAATCCTGGGGACCCCTGGCAGCGTGGGAGGAGCAGAGAGAATAACCATGGGGACCCCTGCCATTGTGGCGGAGTTGAAAGAATAATCCGGGGACCCCTGTGAGAGGAAACCGGCCCCGCGGACCATAAAGCCAGCAACAAGTATAAGGGCCTATAAAACGGCGAGGACGTATACATCTCTCGGGAGTACTCGAAGAAAGACCCCCGAGGCCTTAATGCTGCGTCCGTCTTTCATATGCCAGGTGGCGGCGCCTCACAAAAGAGGCGACGGGGCACCAATGAGCACGGTCGTTACAGAGCCTGGCTGCTGCGGGATACAGGAGAGTCAACGATGCCCTCTCTAAGTGGCATGGCTGGCCTTTGACCTGTCCGTGCCGGCGAGACTACTCTGGCCTCTAATACACTTTTTCAAATCCGGCTGCCAGCCCCCCCCCCCACCCCTAAACTAGGCATTTTGACTAAGCGTGTGGGAGGCGGATATCCCATGTCTGCCCCATTTGTCTTGCCTGGAGGTTGTCTGTATGGAGCATGTGGCCGGAGCCACCCCTGGGTGCATGCATGTTGTATTTGCTGCATTCAAGTGGTACCCAGGTTGTAGGGTTGAAGACAGAGCTCGGGCACCAAAAGTGATTTACAGGCCCCCCAGCATATTCCACTGTGGGGGGGAGCGCACATACAGCCCTCTTTGAAGCCAGGCAGTTTACCCCTTTGCTTTCCTGGTTCATTTCTTTCTGAAGGGCTCCCCCTCAGGATAGCAGGTGGTTGGGGCAGTCTCTCTTGCCTTTATGTCCTTGTTTCAGGGTTTTTCCTGCCTGGAGACCCCTGTCCTGACCCACCCTCCTCCTCACACCTGGTAACAAGGGCTTTGCATGGACCAGTCTGAGTTGAATGAGGAAAGGGCAGAACAGCCCTGGACGGCTCTCCAAAGTGAACTTTGGGAGAGGAATGCGCCTGCCCCCACTTTGGAATACAGATGTGGTAGAGACTTCCAGACAGTGTGCCAGGCTCTCTCTCTCAGGGGTCCAAGGTCTCCAGTCTAGGGGCCACAGGAAAACTCTGCTACAGGGTTGGGCCCTCACTGCTGACTTCTGTTGCTGGGTTTAAGACCAGAGACTCAGCCGAAGGCTGCGAGGAGGGGCTGCCCGGACCCTGCTTGATGTGGAGATTCAACCCACTGAGCTGGAACTGGAGGCGTTCTTCCACCAGGGAGAATACTCTCCAGTAGAAGGGAGCTGTGAAGGAGCCAAGGCTTGATGAACCAAAGATGGTGACTGCTTCCTCTGAAAAGGACCTGCCACGCAAGGTTAAGACCCAGAAATCCTGACTTGATGGCAGTGGGGGCGAAAACCACAGGGAGGGACTCTTGAGGTCTGTGTTTCTGGGCCTTGGGCAGTGTTCCCCTTGGAGAATCTCCTTCTATCAAACCACCGACGAGGGGTCCCGTGACTTCACCAAGGATTATCACACATTAATGCCCTAGGAAGACCCACGCCCGCTTCGCTGCCTGCCTTCCTCTTAGTAGCTGAGCTATAGTAGAACTACAGAGTATAATTTGTTACTGCTACAATATTGTGTACTGTATGTTTAAAAAAAAAAAAAAAATTATTGTAAGGACAGCCGTTGGTTGAACATTGAATTGTTGACTTGTATTTTCTATGTTCTTGAGGGTCGAGTCTCCAAGCTCGCGACACTTCACTCTGAAAGACGTGGGCGCTGCGGCCCTGCTGGTCAGATGCTCAAGGGGGGCACTTTGTGGGCAGGATTGAGCCCTCGGATGTTAGTGGTCAGCGGCTTAGATTTACCCAATCCTGTCCCAGTAGTTTGTTAACCCTTGGGCTTATGGAAAACATTCCCCCAGATGGTTTAGGCAATATTTAAAATTCTATCCACTCTACTAAAGCCCTAGAGCATTGATTTACCTCTACGGTTGACCAGGGGCCTGAATTTAGGCAGAGTCTAACTTCAGGCCGGGCAGGCGGTGGTTAATAAATCCCAAAGTGTTCTGCCCATAGTTGAGTTGGTTGCACATTTTGCAAGTTTCCTGGCGGTCGGGAGCAGAAGGTTCTCGGAGTGGTTGGCTGGGCCGACCTTCGTTCCTGAACGGTGCTCCCTCCACTCTAGGCGCTTTGTCCTGGGTCTGGACTGCTGGAGCACAAGAGAGCAGGCGGCTCTGTGGGTCACGGGAGTGGTCGAGCCTAGGCTTCCAGCAGCCACAGTGGAAGGAGGTGACAGCCACTGCCCCCCATACCTTCTCCCCTCCCAAGGGCTTTGGGACTGCATGGCTGCTGACTTGGGAGACGTGGACCGCAAAACCAAAGGGGATGATGGACGGAGCGTTTGAGCAAATCAAACACTCACCCCCAGTCAACTGATCTGGGTTTAATCCATCATCATTCTTTAGCTCACTCCGCCACCCCAGTTCAGACATGGCCCCATGCTAATCAGTCTGACCCTGTGCCTCATGGGAACAGTCCAGCCCGAACTGCCAAGCCCTGCCTTTCCTGGACTGGAAACAAGCATCCAGGGACCGGTTTCGGGCTCACATCCCGTCATCAGCCAGGCTAACTTCAATCCAGTGGCAAAGTGAGCAAGGGACCCAAGTCTGGGCATACCATGACGCCGTGGAGCGCCCAGGTAAGCGGTTTTTGGGTTGGTGTCCGCTGGGAGTCAGAATAGCTTCTTTTTGTAATCATTTTATTCCCCAAACCTTCATAAATCCTTTTCACCCGCCACCATTCAGAATCAACCTCTGCCACAAAGCTTGGTTCCTCAGCAGTTCCCACTTTGTTGTTATTTTAATGCGGTTGGGTCATTAAAATTTTCTTTTTAGTCAAATTCGAGTTTTCATTGGAGAAGGAAAGGAAGAATTGATGTCCCCCACAATGAATAGCTTCGTGTGGATAAGCGGGTGATAATCCGAGGCAGGAGAGCAGGGGGTAAAGGAACAGGAAAGAAAAACTGATTCCAGCAAGATGAATGCCACTTATGACGTGGAAGGCAGAACAAAACTGATCTGTCCAAGGTACTTGGAGCTCCCATAAATCAAACACCTCCTTGGTTCCTGAGTTTGATGGGCGGTCAATACCTCTGACCCCTTGAGCTCTTAACCCACTGCCTGATCCAAAGACCGCCAAGCGAGCCTTTAACAAGGACACTTTGATTAAAGTGGTCTTTGCCTAAAAGTCTCATTAGAAGGTTGAATTCTCTTTCGCACTAGTTCTGCTTCATTCCGTCCTTCCACCGATCCATTGATTTGAGTGATTGGGGGCGAGTGGTGTGTGAGAGAATCACGAAGCCCACAAGTGGCTGAATATGCTAACATTTGTTTGAAAAAGGAACCACTTTCCCTGGCAGTGAGGAATGAGGGCTAATCGCCAAAGGCTTTCTGATTTGCCCCAAGTCCCCGTGGTGACTGTAATCTTGGGGGCCGACCCTCCCCGAAGCTGCTTCAGCAGTGGGCCCTTTATGGAAAGCCGAAGGGCTGATGGCATTCGTTCTGCCAGTCTTTGGAAGTCTGGCCTCCGCATCTGCTCCTGCATTATTCATTGTGTGACTGCACGCCTGGCTAAATTAATTTGCTCTCGTAGCAGCACCTTCAGTAACTCTAGGCTAGACCTGGGCGGTAAATTCCGTTCCGTTCGCGGAATTTGGGTAATTTCGCGTTCTGCGGAGAATGCGGAATTGGCAAAAATTCTGCGATCCGCGGCTTCGCGGAAATTTTTTGCTTGTTCGCTCTTTCAAAATGCGTGTTCGCAAGATATTCCCCCCCCCCCCCGAGCATGCAAACAGCATTCGCAAACAGGAAAAAAGCATCGTGAACAGGCGGAACAAGCAATTCTGCGCGTTCGTGGAACTCTGCGTGCTCGCAGAGATTTTTTACCGTTTCGCAGAGCTTTAAGTAGCGCGACTACGCAAAGTCCGCCCACCCCAACTCTAGGCCCCGGCCTATGGAAAGGTGCAAGTTCACCTGTAATCAGTGACTTACGCCTACTTCCACCTCTTGTGCTCTACAGACTCTCGGCCCAGGCCCACCACCACACCTCAACTTCCTTCAGTAACCCACAGGAGTGCCCACAATCCTCCTGTTCCTTCAGTACCGGCTACGTCTGCTCCTCTTCATCCAGTGAATCCCCCACTTGCCTCTTCTAATGCATCATCCAATCCACCTCCTTAAAGTGCCACAGGCCTCCCCTCCTCCTTCAGTTATCCAAGGCTCATCTGCTCCACTGCACTTTCTTCCGGTATCCAAAGGCCTTCCTCCCCCACTCCACTCCACAGTCCAGAGTGTAAAGGAAAAAACTAAACTGGACGAAGTGCACTCACACCTGATGAAGCGCTGTGAGTTAAGGTGTGTCCCCGCTGCAGCGGACTTGCCTTTGCTGCAGGAAGGGTCTGCGTTTAGGTGTGGCTACAGACTGTCTTAGCTTCTCAAAGTCTACAAGTCCTCAATTCTTCATAAAAATTCAAAACTGGGGAGGAGTACAAAGTGCGCTTTGGGTCAATCCCCCTAGAGCCATTGCTTTTCGTATGTTTTAGATGTTTGCCATTGGTTGGCTGTGCTGTCTATCAGGGTCATGGTGTTTTGTGGATGGTTACTTTGTTCAATGTGTTGTTCTAGTAAGTTTTGGTCACAATTTTAATTTAGAGCCAGTGCATGCTTTTGAGTGTACTTATTTCGCTGACAGAAATGACTTTTCTGTTTAGGAAGTGATACTGTCTGGATGCTTTAGCCTGTTATAAAGACATTCACTAATCACTCCCACCTGTTCTTTTGTTTTTACTTTGCTCCTATAACATGTTGAATTTACAGCTTTTTTCAATCGCATAGTAAAGACCTGTGGCGTTTAACCTTTCATAAAGGAGCAGCCATAACTCGTTCTTTTACAAAAGCATATTCTATGCAGAATATCTCTTTTAGGAAACACAGAGATGATGGACGGAGCGCTGAAACTTTTCAAACACTCACCCCCAGTCACAGATCTGGGTTGAATCCATCATCATTCTTTAGCTCACTTCGCCACCTCAGTTCAGACTCAGCCATATGCAAATCAGTCTGACCCTGTGCCTCATGGGAACAGTCCAGACCGAACTGCCAAGCCATGCCTGACCCTGGACCGGAAACAAGCATCCTGGGACCGGTTTCTGGGTAACACCTTTTGTTTTCTAGTGACTTTTCAATATGATGTTCTTTGCAATGAGATACAGTTTAACTCTGTTAATGTAAACGGTTCAGCAAAAGTGCTTCCATTTTGTAGCCCGAGATGCTACTTTAGTATTGTATTTTCTCTCAAGGACCGCTGGGGGCTCCCGAAATAGTGCCCCAACTATTGCAACTCGTAAGCTGTCAAAGGGCTCTTGGCTTTGCCAAAGCTTGTTCCCAGGTTCTGGAAGGGTTTTGCAGGAGGCAGACAGGACAGGGCCTTGAGAGGCGCCTCTGGATGGGGAACCTTGCCTCGGAGAAGCCTCTACCCCGCCCAGCCGGCGGGTGCTGATGAGAGTGGGTGGCCCGGGTCACTTCCCCTCGGCATCCCCCTTAGCTAATGAGGCAGGTCAGGCGGGAGTACTCGAGTGATCGCCCCCCCCCGCCTGCCCTCCTCGAAAGATCAGTGGGCAGTTGTCCTAGCTTAGGGTGACCGGATCTCTAAAGTGATTTAATTTATTATCTGCGTCTTTCAGGCATCATGGGAGGAGGTCTGCTGCCTGCTCTGCTCGCAGCAGAGGAAAGACAGTAGGAAGTGGGGAGGGGCTCAGGGTAGAGGTCCTGCCACGTTTATATAAGTAGCCTTGTAAATGTGTGTGAATATATATATATATATAATATATATATATATATATATTACCTACTGGCGGTCGCCAGTAGGTATATATAGTTAGGATTTTTTCTCTATGGGATTTTTGAAAATTCTATGTCTAATAACTTTGGCGTTTGTGGACGGAATTGGCTGAAATTTTCAGGAAAATGGAACATTTTGTTTCTGAGCAGCCCCTGACAATTTGGGGGGGTTTCATCAAGGGGGGGCTGAGAAAAAAGGGGGGTCCCAAAACGCGTTTTTCCCATGTTAATTTCCATAGGGCGGTTGGCCTCACTTTTAGCTCGAACGGCTGAATGGATTTGCACGAAACTTGGCAAAATTGTAGGGACTGTTAGCCCGATGTGCCTTTGCTAGGTCTCAATATATGTGCTCCAGTGGATTTTGAGTAATTTAGGTTCAAAAAAAGATATATATCTGGGCGGAGCCTAACCACACATCTGATCTGATTGGCTGTCAGCACTTCATCCAAGAAGTGTTGGCAGCCATCTTGGGACCAATATACACGATAGCACCTCATTAAAAAGCATTGAAGTTAATAGAGGGTTTTAGGACTTTAGTTACATTATAAATCATTTGTTGATGGTACCATACTCGTTTTAGGAATTGTGGTGGGTTCTAAGGTGATTTTACCATGTGAAAAAACCTTCTGCTGTGATATCATGAATATTGTTTGAAAGAAAACTAATATCTCATGATTTTCCCACAGTGGTTTGGAAGGGGATCTATAAGCTAAACTGAAAGCATATTTTCTGTAAATTCACATTATCTTTCTCAGTCATGTGAAAATGAAGTCTGACATTCTCAGTAAAACATGTACATCCAACAAGGACAGAGACTGTCAGTTGATTCCTTTGTGTTCTACTGCAGCCTCCTAGAGTGTTCTAAAGAACAACTAGAGCGCTAACAGTCCTACTTATTACAAAGGTATGAAACACCTGAAGCCATCTTGATTGGAATAAAGTGGTAACTCTTAAAACATTTAATTTAAAAAGAAACAACATGAGGGGGTATATTTTGCCATAGAAAGTATGATTAGTGCTGCAGAATGAAAAATTAGGGCACATTTTGAGTGACTTCTCAAATCCTTTTCTATTTCATTAAAACATTCTGACATGCAGTCTCCCAAAATGGCCACCAGAGACAAAAGAGCCCAAATGTAGCCCAAATATCACCCAGATGTAGCCCAAGTATAGCCCAATGACAGAATGTCCCAGAGTGTTCTAAAGAACAACTAGAGCGCTAACAGTCCTACTTATTACAAAGGTATGGCACACCTGAAGCCATCTTGATTGGAATAAAGTGGTAACTCTTAAAACATTTAATTTAAAAAGAAACAACATGAGGGGTATATTTTGCCATAGAAAGTATGTTTAGTGCTGCAGAATGAAAAATTAGGGCACATTTTGAGTGACTTCTCAAATCCTTTTCTATTTCATTAAAACATTCTGACATGCAGTCTCCCAAAATGGCCACCAGAGACAAAAGAGCCCAAATGTAGCCCAAATATCACCCAGATGTAGCCCAAGTATAGCCCAATGACAGAATGTCCCAGAGTGTTCTAAAGAACAACTAGAGCGCTAACAGTCCTACTTATTACAAAGGTATAGCACACCTGGAGCCATTGTGATGGGAATAAAGTAGTAACTCTTAAAACATTTAATTTAAAAAGGAACAAAATGAGGGGGTATATTATGCAATAGAAGGTATTATTAGTGCTGCAGAAAGAAAAATTAGGGCACATTTTGAGTGACTTTTCAAATCCTCTTCTATTTCATTAAAAAATTCTGACATGCAGTCTCCCAAAATGGCCACCAGAGACAAAAGAGCCCAAATGTAGCCCAAATATCACCCAGATGTAGCCCAAGTATAGCCCAATGACAGAATGTCCCAGAGTGTTCTAAAGAACAACTAGAGCGCTAACAGTCCTACTTATTACAAAGGTATGGCACACCTGAAGCCATCTTGACTGGAATAAAGTGGTAAATCTTAAAACATTTAATTTAAAAAGGAACAAAATGAGGGGGTATATTTTGCCATATGAATTATGATTAGTGCTGCAGAAAGAAAAATTAGGGCACATTTTGAGTGACTTCTCAAACCCTCTTCAATTTCATTAAAAAATTCTGACATACAGTCTCCCAAGATGGCCACCAGAGACAAAAGAGCCTAAATGTAGCCCAAATATCACCCAGATGTACCCCAAGTATAGCCCAATGACAGAATGTCCCAGAGTGTTCTAAAGAACAACTAGAGCGCTAACAGTCTTACTTATGACAAAAGTATGGCACACCAGAAGCCATCTTGATTGGAATGAAGTGGTAAGTCTGAAAACACTCAATTTAAAAAGGAACAACATGAGGGGGTTAATTTTGCCATAGAAAGTATGATTAGTGCTTCAGAAAGAAAAATTAGGGATCATTTTGAGAGACTTCTCAAATCCTCTTCTATTTCATTAAAAAAAGTCTGACATGCAGACTGAAACATGCACTTTGAATACCAGCAGCAGACGTCCCTGGTGAGCAGTAGCTTTACTACAGTGATCTAATGTGCAACTAGAGTGCTAACATTCAGAATTTATGGCAAATGTGTGACACATCTGAATGCCTTCTTGATGGAACCAAAGTAAACAAGCATTGAAAATGCAATAGATCTCGCCCTCGTTTAAGTTAAAGCCATTCTGTTTGTAATGAGGTGGCTTTTTAGCTTTGATTTTATTAGTGTTTTTTCAACTTTCATGTAAATAACATGCATCTGTATGCATATAAGTATATGTATGCATGCATTTATGTTTGTATTTATATAGATATACAGATGATATATGTTTATATATGTATGTATATATATATATATTCACTGAAAAAACCATAGGCTATAGACCATATATAGTTAGGAATTAGCATTTACAAAACCTTGAAAATTCACTGAAAAAACCATAGGTTATAGACCATATATAGTTAGGAATTAGCATTTACAAAACCTTGAAAATTCACTGAAAAAACCATAGGTTATAGACCATATATAGTTAGGAATTCGCATTTACAAAACCTTATTTTACTCACACAAAACCATTGAAATTCCATATATAGTTAGTTGCACTAACTATATATCGCGCACCCGCAATCCACTGCTGATGATGTCACATATTACATCATTCATGACATGGTCAGTGACATCACTGATGACATCACCGATGACATCTCAAATGACATCACTGATGACATCACTGATGACAACATCCAGTGACTGTATGTTTCTGTAAAGTTAAAATATGTCTTACATATTGAAGAATGAGTGGATGTATAAGTGTCTGGATGAAGGATTTTGTAGGTGCATGACTGACTGTATGAGTGAGTGATTAAATGTGTGTCACTGAGTGCATGGGTTAGTGACTAAACTGTCTTAATTTGTGCATCATTATGTCTGTTGTTCTGTAAACTGTTGCATGTGTTGCTAAGTAGCTATATGAGTAACTATATGGGTTATTGATTGGTTGCCCAAGTATTTGTATGGGAGACTGAGTGTGTGTGTGGGTGGCTGGGAGGTGTATGACTCTGTGCATAGATGTGTGAGCAGTTGATTCACTAGATGTATGGTTTCAAAAGTGCATGTGGAAACAGCTGTATGGGCGGTTGACTGTGTGCATGAGTGTATTGGTGAGTGAATGGATATCTCAGTGCTACATGTCAAAGTAAGTACATATGTAAAACACAGTACATGTGAGAGTTGACATATATAAATAACTGTGCATAAGAGCCAGTGAATGTGTGAGTGGCTGTATGGATCATTGTGAACTTGTATCAGGGACTGTATAAGAGAGTAAATATGTGTTAGTATATGTTTGAATAAGTAAAGTTTGTATAACTGTATAGTTGAGGAAATGGAGGTGTGATTGATTCTTTGCATGACTGACTAGGTGTGTGAGTAACTCCATGGATGAGTGACAGTCTGTGAGTGTCTGTTTACACTGATTGTATCTAAGGTTATATTAGAGTCTGAAGAGGTTCATCGTATTATCACATGAATGATATCATCAGTGATGTGATCAGTAATGTCAAATGAGATGTCATCAGTGATGTCATTTGAGATGTCATCAGTGATGTCATTTGAGATGTCATCAGTGATGTCATCAGTGATGTCACTGACCATGTCATGAATGATGTAATATGTGACATCATCAGCAGTGGATTGCGGGTGCGCGATATATAGTTAGTGCAACTAACTATAGATGGAATTTCAATGGTTTTGTGTGAGTAAAATAAGGTTTTGTAAATGCGAATTCCTAACTATATATGGTCTATAACCTATGGTTTTTTCAGTGAATATATATATGTGTGTATATGTATGTGTGTATATATATGTGTGTTTATCTGTGTGTGTATCTATATGTGTGTATTTTCTCACACGCATGCATTTACATGGGTATGCAAAAACTGAAACAAGTCAAGCATAAAAGTAACATGAAAGGCATTAGTCCTACTTTTATGTTTAATGTTTCCCTTTTTCGTCTCACTATCTGGTCACCCACCATTTAGGGGTCAGTTGTGACCCCTAGCTTGCCCTTTGTTACCCCTGGCACTGCCTCTGGGACCCCTGTCCTCAGAGGTAGCAAAGTCTGTGTCAAAAAGACTGAGGCAGCGTGTTGTTATGGCCCTTGGCTCTCTAGCCTGGGTTTCTGCACGTTTCATTATACTTATAGCGAACTAGGGTGAGTGTGCTTGTGTGCTTGCTAGCATATGTCTGTGTGTGAGCATGCGTGAGTGGATGAGAACCAGTGAGAGAGAGTTAGTGGCAGATGGTGAGTGAGGATGGTTGAGTCAGTGAGTGAGAGCAAGTGCAAGATACTGAGTAGGAGGGAATGGGTGCGAGTAGGAATGGATGAGGGGGTGTGAGTGCGTGTAAGTGAGCGTGGGTAAGAATGCACTGTCTACCATTGGCCTTGGCTTACTGATGGTAATTCTTGGTGAAACACTGAAACTAGCACGCTGGCGGTAATTATTGGCATAATGGTCACCCTTCAGTAAAATACCGGCAGTGGCACGCCAGAACTACTACTTCAACATTTGTCTGTTGTGTTTAGTAATCTTGCAAAGCAAAACTAAAGGGGATTATGGACGGACTGGTGAACATTGCCAGCACTCACCCGAGACAACTGGGTTTAATCCATCATCGTTCTTTAGCTCACTCTGCCACCCCAGTTCAGACATGGCCGTATGCAAATCAGTCTGACCCTGACTGGAATGGCATGGTGAGCAAAACAAGTAAGCTCAGACGTGAGTCCCGTGCTCTCCATGCCACTGGAATCAAGCTATCCAGGCTGATGAGGGCTGAAAGCCCAAATCCGGTCCCAGGATGCTTGTTTCCGGTCCAGGGAGGACCTGGCTTGGCACTTCGGTGGGACTGTTCCCATGAGGCACAGGGTCAGACTGATTTGCATATGGCTGGGTCAAAACTGGAATGGCATGGGGAGCAAAGAAACGATGGATTTGGGCCCAGATCTCTGTCCAGGGGTGAATGTGTGACCTTGTTCTGCATTCTGTCCATCAATTGTTCTTTTTGCAATAGTAATCTTGCAGGTGTGGGATTTTACTGATGGCAATGTACAGGCCTGAGGGGCTCTGGCAGAGCTCTCGGGGGCTCCCAGTACACTTCAGCTGGTTAGGCTGAGGGGCTTTGGCTGAGCAGCTCCTGCAGTTTGGGCCCCCCGCCCCTCGGCACTCAGGCCCATCCATCACTGCCGTGCTCTGACAGTCACCCCCCCCCCCTCCCCCCCCCCTCCCCCCCCCCGCCTCCCGTACAACAGCTGCATTCAGTGGGCTGCGAACACGGGCTGCTTTTCCCCTGACAAGCACTTTCACCTTTAATTATTTGCTGCCACGCGGGAAGGAGAAAAAAAAACGAAAACATCTTGTCAGGAACCTATTTGCAGCCCCATAAATCGTCCTCTTTTATTGTGGTGACATCATGACGACCTGTAGTGCTCCTGGGAAGGAGCAGGTGCCTTTTATGGCATGCCATCAGCCTCCTGAATTGGCTCCTAGCCCCACCCCAGACACAGCCCTCCTCCCAGAAATACCCCTGACCCCCGTGGCGGCCACTTTTCATCTGTTGTCTTCACGCAGGAAAGCAGCCTTACTTATAATGCCAACAACCACCAGGCATCTTCTGCATGGCTGGCAAGTGGCACATCCTGACGCGCACCGCCAGCCTGTACCGGGTTCTGTGTGTGTTCACGAGCGCCTTATAGCGCCTGTCTGCAGCGCTGTCTGTGGCGCCACTTCAAGGGTCTCTTGGTTACAAGGAAATAGGGCTCTTCCAGGAAGTGACGCTGCACTGTTTACGATGACAGCTGCGTGTGAATCATACAAAGAGTGTACAGCATGGTTTGAAAACGCATTTACCCTGAAGAAGGCCCAGGGTGCAGCTCTGCGCATTGCTCGACTGAAACGTATGTTTGTATTTTGCAGTCTGTACGAGCAGACATCAACACACATGTCGTTGAATACTGCGCGTCCATGCTTGGAGTAACTGTGTGCCTTACAGGATTCAGCCGCATGCATGAAGTCACGCGCCACCAGTTCCTTGTTCTTCATATTTTGAACTTTTCAACTCATTGGTGAACTTGTCATTCTCTCAACTGCATATAAATTGAACTACTCTGTAATTTTTTGGGTGCAATTTATTAACTATTTTAGGAGCACCTCAGAACCCTCGCAACATTATATAATTTCCCCGCTGTGAGGCTGTTATGTTTTTTAAACGGGTTACATCTTGTTTTTTGATTACATATGTAATCGTCAGCAACCAGAGAGGTGGAACCGTGACTCCTGCCTGCATTTTTAACAGGTTTTCCTGTTACTGCTTTCTTGCTTCCACTATTGCTTAGTGAAAAAAAATCACAATATGTATTTCTTAAAACCTTGTATGTTCTTGGTAGTCGTACACCACGTTCTTAAAATGCTCTAAAAATGCTAAAATTTTGCGTACAGCCGCCAGTCTCACATAGGAGGTAAGTGAGACTGGCGTCTGTGAGACTGGCGGTAGCTACAGGAGCTGCCGGACCATCTAGTTATTTCTCTATAGCTCTTGATAAATAAATATTTCATTCATTCAAAGCTTTATTTCGATAAACACGTGATATCATAAAAGCACATACACAAGATAAAAAAAAATAAAAAAGGACCACAATTCATAGGTCATTACAATTTGCAGAATTAGTTACAATAAAAACATCCATACTACAATAAATAGATTAAGAGGCATATAAATATTTCAGTATTTCCGATGGTTCTCAGTCCCCATAGAACTTCTGGGAAGACTCCGGATTTCGAAATCTACCTTTTTAGGTTTCCCCTATATACAGCTTTAGCTATGTGTTGTTGAAGCCCTATTTATTACTTGTATAACATTTAGATGTAGACATCTAATTGGATTGGGCCAGGCCCTTGCTCCTGACGGGATGACTTGTTTATCTCCATCATGTGCTTACTTCTTATTCAACGGCTTTCCGCCCTATTCTTACCCGTCCTGCCTCTGCACCATCTCTTTTCTAATATCTTCTGATTGGATGACTTGTGCCCTTCCACTACTTGCATTTGGGAAATTACTTTCGCATAGTGGATAGTATTCACCCCCTTCCCATGTTCCTCTACCCCCTTCTGTAATATGTTTATTGTATTTTTTAATTTTTTTATTTATAAAGTTTTATATAGCGCGAACTTGATCCTGAAGGATATCAGAGCGCTTCACAATTAGAGGCAAAGGTAACAAATCTGAAAATGAGTTGAACATATTCCTATAACTATTTCTTCCCATTGTTCCTGTTTGAGAAACGAGTGCCAAATATCTGACCACACCATTTATCCTGCAGTCTAATCCCACGTGTGACTGATAAGTTGAAGCGAAGTGAACATTTACGTTTTTCTCTAGAATTTTGGAGCAGATGCGAAGCTATAGAAAAACACAGTAAATAAATAAATGTGTTCTTGCTCTCTCCCTCCTTTGCTGCTTCTTTTCCTCAGTCTCCCACTTTTTATGTTATTACCTACCCAGCTATTCCATTGTTTTCTTGGCCCTTACCATTCTTTTTTTTCTGGCGCCTCGTTGCTTTTCCACCAGCCTGTTGCATTGTTTTTTTTTTTTTTTTTTTTTTTAAATATATTTTAAATTTTTTTTGGGACATCCCATTGACTGCTTCTTTCTTAGGACAGTCATTTTGTGAACATTTCATTTGTTTTATTTACCTATTCCAGAGAACCACCCGCCCGCCATCTTGTAACAATAAATGTAATCATTAAAAAAAGTAGGTTGCGTCATGTGTGCACATGCTTGGCGATGAAAGCACGCTATATGTCATGACGCACACCACCATAGTATCATGATGAATGTATTAGTACATTGTATTATTATTTTTGCAGATGTTTTATATTGGCAAAAAAGCCTTTTAAATAAGTGGGTCTGCATTGCTTTAAACGTTGATGCTTCCTGGTTTTGCCAAGGCTCGTTTTGTTAGCTATCAAAAGTTGTCTAGTTTCCTTTCATCCGTTGAAATATTCTGGTTTCCCTTTAAATGTCAACAACTTCTGATTTCACATCTATCAAACATTTCTAGAAGTTGATGCTGTTTTCCCATAACTCTTGAAATATCTCTCTTTTGCTACGTCACCTGGGAAATTCCATCATAATTAGATCTGAAATAAGCCAAAACCTTTTGTTTAAAAAAAAAAAAGTTCTATACATATAGTGGATTTTGGGTCAGCCTCTGTCTGTGGTTCTACGGCTCTGAGCACTTCAGCCATTGAGGAGTATTTTCGTCTCACTGCCTCGCTCGCTCTTGAGTATTTGTGTTTATCCTTCCAGCTCCTTTGGGATACAAGAGTTACTATTTTACATCTGAAATAATTTACGGCCAGTCGTTAGTAAAACTGTGGCTATTTTGTTGTGTTTTACGCCGTCACTCATTGTTGAGATGCTTTTGTGAAGGTTTCAGACTAAGACTGAGTCTGAACATGGTGGCCATCTTAAAACTGTTATAAAAAGTGTATTGTTTTACCATTTCAAGATGGCAGCCACTTATAGAAACAATGTTGCATCCATCTTGAAATGGAAAAACAATGATTCACTGTGTGCAATACCATTCCTAGATTGGCTCCATGTTTAGAGTCCATGTGGCAAACACCTTGGAATGGTATTGTCTGACTATCCTTTTTTTACCATTCCAGGATGGCCAACATGTTTAGATTTAATAACATGGTGGCCAACTTTTTATCTTTACTATGTATAACAAGCACTGGCAAACTCAAAAGGTCTGGCTTTCACGTGCTAATACATGGAAACCCAGAAATGCACTAATGCACATTTGTGCGTGCATGTGCTTGCTTGTTAAAACATGCAAGCCAGACCTATTGGCTTTGCCCGTGCTCATTTCTTGTAGCGGTCTATCTTTCTTTTTCCTTTTAGGTCTTGACCTTCTGATTTCTGTCTTACTATTGAAGTAGACCGATTCTCCATAGATTTTAAAACATTCTGACTACTTTATGGTCGTGAAATCATCCGATTTCAATAGAGCCCTTAAAATCTTCGAATTTGTCCATAGTTCGTTACATTTTCTGAATTAGAGTTTCGGTACGAGGACTTTTGGAGCTCTAGCCAAAGTTGTAATGTGCCACTTAAAGGTTCTCTTCCACCTTGCAAAAATACAATTTCTTCCAATCTGGCATCCTCTTGTAGATATTCAATTGAGGCCATTTTCTCCTCCCTCGAGCACCCTTAATATTGTTCTAGCCCTAGTGTTCCGTAACTTGTGAAATCTGATTCGTCAATCTCCTTGGAAAGCTCCAGATTTCCATTTGGTTCTTGAAATCTATTTGTGTATAGCTCTTGAAATCATGTTTTTCTTATGGTCTTAATCTGTCAATTTCTGTAGAAACTTTTAAATCTCCTTATCTCGCCATCTTGAAATGTATTAATTTCTCTATGGCTCTTGGAATCTGTCCATTTGTTTTATGGCTCTTGACATACCTCCATTTCTCTATAGTTTTTGATAACGCGGCAGGCTTCTCTATCACTCTTAAAATTTGCTGATTTCTCTGTGGCATTGAATTAGTTTGACTTTATTTTCTTATTCAGATTTTTTTTCTGTGGCTTTTGAAATCTGTCAGTTTCTCTTTAGGTCTTGAAATCTTCTGATGTATCTATGCCTCATAAAATCTGTTGATGTTTCTATGGCTCTTGAAGCCTATACATTTCATTTTGTTGTACTTTTTATCTCTCTAAAGTTATCAAAATATTCGGGAATTCCTTTGTGTCTAACTGCCGATATTTTCAGATGTTTCTATTGCTGTCAATATTCAGACTTCCCTGGAGCAATCAAGGTTACAGTTTTGCTGCAGCTTTTCAAGTTTCATCCTTTTAAAGTGAGCTATTATCTGATTTCTATTTACTTCTGAAACATCTTCAAATCTTTGTTGCTCTCAGTACATCTCAAAATACAAGACAAAGATGACCGGTCAACTGTGTATATTTCCTTACTAGTAACTAAGAACCAACAGGATTCATGCAAAGAAAAAATGAGTTACATCTGGCTGAGAAATTCCCATCAGCCCACCCTTCTGGCGGAATCTCTTCATGTGGGATTTGTTAATCAATTCAAACACTGCCCAAACCATCAATTGACGGTGCGGATATGGATATTGGAAAGAAACTCTGTCCAGAATGTTGCTCAGAAGGTGATGTTAAAGGCGTGCAGTGCAGTGTTCTAGTGAAGTGATAATTAAAATTAACTACTTGGACAAAAAATGTGTTTAATGAGGATTGTCCAAGTGTCAAAGTTAAAACCACGCCTGGTAGTCTAAATCTATAGCTACACTGTGGCGCTGTGCAGAATGGTCAACATGTTTCAGCCAAATGGAAACTCTATCCGGCTTTCTTCAGGACCTTAGTGATGGTAAGCTACTGCAGCATATGAAAAATCTAATGTGATAATAATGTGCAAATAAAGATTAAATAATATACTTTACAATACTTATGTCTACCAGGAACTTGGAGCCCCAATGTACACTGGAAGAAGTAAATTGTCTTTCTCCTGTTGGAAAAACATACAAAAACAAGAACATATTTACATGTATATCCACATAGTTACAAAGAAACTGTACAGACAACACAGCTGCATAAGTAATGTATACTCCGCTTTATCATGAGCATAGTAGCTCTATCACAGAAAGGAATTGCCTCTCCGTAATACTCACCCAGCTTTTTGTGGGAGACGACCTCACCTCACCCGGCAACCGCTCGGGAATATGAGGCCCCGCTCTAGTGTGTAAGAGAAACCATAGGGCATAATTAACAAGCACTGTCTTATATGCCCCAGCAAATCGCTTTACATCTAAACCCTAACAATCTGTTGTGGACGCTATCCCATCATCCCATGGTCTCAGCTCCCCAGGAGTCAGCAAAAGGGAAAAGGCTCATGCTCCTAGTGAATACCAAAAAGGTTTTGGCATTATCGTAAAAATAAACACAAGAGCTAGATGCTGTTTACTAGCCTCCCAAACCCATGATTGACTAAGTAGTTGGGATAAGACAATATCAATAAGTATCTTAGCTCTCAGTACATCTCCTGATTTCGCTTCGGTAGTGCATTCAGCCTCTGCCTCCGTTTCTAGCATATTTCAGGGTTTTTGGATGCCCCCAGCTTTTCTGAGCACTAGAAGTTATTTCTTGTTTTATTTGTCATCAATTACTACAGATGGAGACTCTTGAACTGCAGGGATCAGTGGGTGTTGCCTGCCTCTCCCTTGCCTCCATTGTCCCAGGCTGCCCCTCGGTGTTTCTTCTTCACTGATGGGCTTTGAAATGGCCAAGCGGGTGGGGGGGGGGGGGTACAAAGGGAGCAGATTTCAAAACAGGATACTTTAATTAGATATGTTTCTGTAAAGCGCTCTTGATATCTGCAAGGATCTTGTTCGCGTTATATAAAACCGTAAAAATAAATAAATAAATAAATAAATATGGGGGATGGGTGAAAGTCAGGGTGAGCTATCAAGGGGGGCAGAAGGGAATTTATTTCTCACAGGATGATTTCAGCTCTCGAGAAACTTTTAAGTTCTGGCTTCTGAAGAGGGGATTAATTTGGTCTCGCCTGCCAGGTAGCAGTGCTGTCTGTCTGTGAAATCATATTGTGAGATAACCAAGAACATACAGGGGCTTGGAATCCACTGCGTACCTTTGTTTGGCTTTTCTGTGACTCTTTTTCCTTCTTCTTATGTGTGTCCCGGCTTGTCAGATTCCTATTTATCCCTCCCATGGAGCGTTGCCTCGTTACCATCTCTTGTGATTGGCTGCCTTCTGTGCCTCTCTGCTTGGTTTTCAACTTTTTCCTTTGGGTGAAGCACTCCATCAGAGTGCATGTGTTTTCCAGCTATCACCCTCTTGTACTTCTCTCCCCCTGCACTCCATGTTTCTTGAGTGCTTCCCTCTCCCTTCTCCGTGATGGGCCCTGTTGCTTTCTCACTCGTGTGCTTCTCCTCCGTGGGGCTCCCACTTGCTACTGAAGCCCAACGAGAGGGCCTTCCTGCAGCTCACACCTGGGCAGTGAGGGGGAGCCCCAGCCGGGCAGTGAGCTGGGCCCCAGCAGGGCAGTGAGGGGGAGCCCGAGCCGGGCAGTGAGGGGGAGCCCCAGCCGGGCAGTGAGGGGGAGCCCCAGCCGGGCAGTGAGGGGGAGCCCCAGCCGGGCAGTGAGGGGGGGCCCCAGCCGGGCAGTGAGGGGGAGCCCCAGCCGGGCAGTGAGCTGGGCCCCAGCAGGGCAGTGAGGGGGAGCCCGAGCCGGGCAGTGAGGGGGAGCCCCAGCCGGGCAGTGAGGGGGAGCCCCAGCCGGGCAGTGAGCTGGGCCACAGCCGGGCAGTGAGCTGGAGCCCCAGCAGGACAGTGAGGGGGAGCCCCAGCCGGGCAGTGAGCTGGAGCCCCAGCAGGACAGTGAGGGGGAGCCCCAGCCGGGCAGTGAGGGGGAGCCCCAGCCGGGCAGTGAGCTGGAGCCCCAGCCGGGCAGTGAGGGGGAGCCCCAGCCGGGCAGTGAGGGGGAGCCCGAGCCGGGCAGTGAGGGGGAGCCCCAGCGGGGCAGTGAGGGGGAGCCCGAGCCGGGCAGTGAGAGGGAGCCCCAGCAGGGCAGTGAGCGTGGCAGTGCTGCACTTCCCTCCAGCTCGCTCCCTTCAGTTCCAGCCTCGGCTGCTGCAGAAATCCATACCTGTCACCCTGAAAGCCCAGGTTTGTTGGATTGCTGTAGAACTTATGAATGGGGGGGTGGGGGGGGGGGAGGCTGCAAATGTGGAATGGGCTCCGCTTTCCCTTGTTCATTAAGGAGACGCGGGTCAGGAGAGTGGGACGGCGGTGAAATATAGCTCCAAAGAGGAAGCCGGTGAGGCCATAATGTGGCAACGAGATGAAAGGCTCCGTGGGCAGATCTGTCAAACCTCAGACCCTTTCTGTACGTCATTAATCACCGCGGGGGGGTGAGCCCCACCCTGCAGTGCAAGGCCGGGCTCCTGTGTGCGGGGCGAGCATCTGATCGGTTGTGGAGGGCCGGTGAGGGACACTGACCTGTGCCAAATAGACCCTTAGCCCCTGTCCGCAACCCCCTGCAGTCTGCGTGTACCCCCTGCAGTCTGCGTGTACCCCCTGCAGTCTGCGTGTACCCCCTGCAGTCTGCGTGTACACCCTGCAGTCTGCGTGTACCCCCTGCAGTCTGCGTGTACCCCCTGCAGTCTGCGTGTACACCCTGCAGTCTGCGTGTACCCCCTGCAGTCTGCGTGTACCCCCTGCAGTCTGCGTGTACCCCCTGCAGTCTGTGTATACCCCCTGCCTTCCCATAAGTACTTCTCCAAGTAGCCTCAGTCCTGGCCTCTACCATCTCTGTAACCCCCTTCTGCCTCCCCTAAAGTACCCCGTCCCACGCTTCTGAGAGTGGCCTCAGGCCTGGCCTGCTCCATCTGTGTCCTCTGCCTTCCCTAAAGTACCCCTTCCCATGCTTCTGCCCGGCCTGCCCTATCTATATCAGTGCCTTCCCTCAAGCACCCCTACCCATGCTTCTGTCCGGCCTGCCCTATCTATATCTGTGCCTTCCCTCAAGCACCCCTTCTCACGCTTCTGCCCGGCCTGCCCTATCTATATCAGTGCCTTCCCTCAAGCACCCCTACCCATGCTTCTGTCCGGCCTGCCCTATCTATATCTGTGCCTTCCCTCAAGCACCCCTTCTCACGCTTCTGCCCGGCCTGCCCTATCTATATCAGTGCCTTCCCTCAAGCACCCCTACCCATGCTTCTGTCCGGCCTGCCCTATCTATATCTGTGCCTTCCCTCAAGCACCCCTTCCCACGCTTCTGTCCGGCCTGCCCTATCTATATCTGTGCCTTCCCTCAAGCACCCCTACCCCTGCTTCTGCCCGGCCTGCCCTATCTATATCTGTGCCTTCCCTCAAGCACCCCTACCCCTGCTTCTGTCCGGCCTGCCCTATCTATATCTGTGCCTTCCCTCAAGCACCCCTTCCCACGCTTCTGCCCGGCCTGCCCTATCTATATCTGTGCCTTCCCTCAAGCACCCCTACCCCTGCTTCTGCCCGGCCTGCCCTATCTATATCTGTGCCTTCCCTCAAGCACCCCTACCCCTGCTTCTGTCCGGCCTGCCCTATCTATATCTGTGCCTTCCCTCAAGCACCCCTACCCCTGCTTCTGTCCGGCCTGCCCTATCTATATCTGTGCCTTCCCTCAAGCACCCCTACCCCTGCTTCTGTCCGGCCTGCCCTATCTATATCTGTGCCTTCCCTCAAGCACCCCTACCCATGCTTCTGCCCGGCCTGCCCTATCTATATCAGTGCCTTCCCTCAAGCACCCCTACCCATGCTTCTGCCCGGCCTGCCCTATCTATATCTGTGCCTTCCCTCAAGCACCCCTACCCCTGCTTCTGTCCGGCCTGCCCTATCTATATCTGTGCCTTCCCTCAAGCACCCCTACCCATGCTTCTGCCCGGCCTGCCCTATCTATATCTGTGCCTTCCCTCAAGCACCCCTACCCATGCTTCTGCCCGGCCTGCCCTATCTATATCAATGCCTTCCCTAAAGTACCCCTTCCCATGCTTCTGCCAATGGCCTCAGGCCTGGCCTGCACCGTCTCTGTGCCCGGCCCGGACATTTTGTGCGCCCTGGTATTTCAGTCCTCAGACGCAGCTCGACTCAGTCCATGCGGAGACCCGTACGTTATTCCCTCTTTTATCCCTCCTTTATCCCTCCTTTCCTCTTCTATCCTTCCACTATTCATTTTCTATCCCAAAAAAACTGAATACCGTGTCCACCACTCAAATTAATTTCATATTTCCCTATACTCCTGCCCTTTACTCATCCCATACGTCCATAAACTCCCCCCAAAAAATAAGACATCTAGACCTTTCCCTCTAAATCCAAATAACTAACATAATATCCACCACTCAAATTAGTTTGCATATTTCACTACACTGATTCACCATTAATCCTTTGTGGGTTCCGGAGTAGCGTGCTACTCGCTGAAAAAGCGCTTTGATGCCTCGCCAGGGGTAATAAGTGGCTATATAAATGCAATTACAATCCAATCCTAGCAGTGTTCCCCCAACCTGTACTCACATCCAGGTCTTCTATTGCACCACGGCCTGGCCCGCACCACCCTGCTTTGTGCGCACTGCAACTCACGCACAGGCCTGATAATTCCACCATTACTAGTCCAAGCCCCTCCGGCTGCTCTCAGAATGAGGCCCAGCTAGAGTGGCCAGTCCGTCCATCCATCAGAGCCGTGACTTGCCCGAGGACAGCGGCCAGACCGGAGCCCACTGCGGCCAGACCGGAGCCCACTGCGGCCAGACCGGAGCCCACTGCGGCCAGACCGGAGCCCACTGCGGCCAGCGTTTTATGCTGCTCTCACCCTTGCCTAGGTCAGTTCTGCTCCCACATGGTTTCTGAACTGGTGCACAGCTGTGAAGAGAAGGGAGCAGGCCTTGGGGTGGGGATTTAAACTTTTATCATACGTGCATCAGTTCCCCAGACTGTGAAGGAGCCCACAGACCCGCGGGCTCCCTGGATGAAACCGTGCACCACTCGTGAAACGGTCAAAAATCTCTGCGAGCACGCAAAAATTCTGAAGCGGAATTGCTTGTTCCCCCTGTTCGTGATGCTTTTTTCCTGTTCGCTAAAGTGGTTTGCGTGCTCGGGGGCAATTATTTTGCGAACATGCATTTTGAAAGCGCAAACAAGCAAAAAATTCCGTGACGAAGCGTATCGTGAAATTTTTGGCAATCCCACGTTCTCCACGGAACACGTAATTAACCAAGTTCCGCGAGCAGAATGGAATTTGCCGCCCAGGCATAGAGTACATGTACCGATTTTCATGCAGTATCCAGGTTCTTTGCACTTGACACAAGCACTTTACTCAAAAGCTAAGGGCCCGTTCTGTTTCACCCTTGAGCGACAGCGGCTAGAAGCCTGAGGAGGAGGCGCCCTTTGGACTGGCACTCTTACCATGTGATCATAACATAACCGGAGTATTCCTAAAGCGCAGGATCACCCAGAAGGGGCTCTTAGTGCTGAATAATGGGTGAGTATTGTTATTCAGCTCAATGGTACTCATTTTATCGACCTCAGAAAGATGAAAGGCTGAGTGAACCCGCTGGGATTTGAACCTGTGTCTATGAGGTCAAACCTAGTCCACTAAACCACCAGACCCCAATATGTAATAACAGGCAGGGGGGGGGTACCTCCAAATTCCCGTGCCTCAAGGCGAGGAGCGTCCATCCTTCTGTCTGTCAGCAGTCTGTCTAGCTCCTAAACTTTTAAGCCGATCTAGAACGAGTGAGCGAGACCTCATTTTTCGCACGTTTTACTGCGGGTGACGTCATGTGGTGTTCATCTTTTAGCCATTTATTGTTAGTTATGCTGTATGTTTTAAGCTCGTGCCCGGAAAGCTTTCACGTTGTTGGGCGGTTTTGGAAGCGCCTCTAGAAAAGAATAAGCGCGCGCAGGCGCTCGTTATGTGTAAGCAGGTTCATATTTTTTCTTCTTCACAATCTTCTCCGAGCAAATCCTTCCAAAGCAAGAAGGTCCTCTCCGAGAGACGACTTTGAAGGGCTCCGATGCCCAGTGCTTTCAATGAAAAAATAGAAGTGCAGGCACTCTGTACCAGAGTAGCTGCTAGTTTCTGAGTAGCGCCGGTACTCTCCAGTTAAACTATTGCATTTCTCTTGAGAAGTGCCGGCACTCCCCATCTCAAAATATAGAAGTGCTGGTACTCGGCACCGGACAGTACCGGCTCATTTAAAGCACTGCCGATGCCCAACGTTTGTTCTTGATCACTTCTCCCTGGCTGCTTCTAGTCTGCACCCCTACACCCCCCTCCACACCCCCAACATCAGGGACTGCCCCGAAGTGCCAGTTCGAGGCTTCCAGCCCTAACACTTCTTACCCCGCACTTCACGGTACAGAAGCTGCTCTCCTCCCCTCCCCTTGCCCCCTCGGAGCGCCGCTTCTCTTGGGGGTTAAAAGTTGAACCGATTTAGCCGAATCAACGCTGCCCCGGGCTGCGGGTGAATTTTCGCCTGTATTTTCTGGCTGACTTCAGCTGGGTGCGTGAACTTTGCAGTGACACGCTCTGTCTCCTCCCAGAGTAATTGGAAACAGAAGGTCGGGTTGGTTCTGCTACTGACTTTTTTTTCTTTTTTTTTTTTCTTTTCCTTCTGTTTTGTTCCTCCGTCTTGCCGTCGAGCCCGTGAGCAGGTTGTCAGTACAGCTGCATCAGACGGGGAGAGGGGGAATAACGGCCAGAGCTGCTGACTTTGGAGCTGGGAACCAGGTTCGAGTCTCGCTGTCGGCTCAACATCCTGTGATTCTCGCCACATTGATTAATCGCCCCCTGCCTACCAAATGAGTGTCCTTGTGTAACATAACTGGTGCTCATGTAAAGCGCTCTGATACCTTCGGGTCGAGTTCGCGCTCGCTATAGAAAACCGGGAGCTGGTAGGGGCCAGAGATGGCCGATTCATGGGCAAAGTCCACAGCGTAGACGGAGGTATGTGGGGGTATTGTATTGTAATTGTATTGTAATTGCAATTGTATAGTGCTTACTACCCCTGACGAGGCGTCAAAGCGCTTTTTAGGCGAGTAGCACGCAACTCCAGGACCCATAGAGGATTAGTGTTGAATTAGTATAGTGAAACATGCAATGCAAGTACATTTTAAGTGGTGGATAGGTCAGTCAGCTACTTGGATTTGGAAGGATAGCAGAAGGATAGAGGAGGACAAAGGTTTGTATTTATATAGCGCTTGTTACCCCTGTTGGAGTGTTGAAGCACGCTACTCCGGAAGCCCATAAAGGATTAGTGGTGAATGAGTTTGGTGAAATATGAAAGTAATCTCAGTGGTGAATATTAGTCAGTTATTTGGTACCTTTATCTCCCTCCTCACCCGTGGCCGTCTCAGCCGCCACCGCACCGCAAGGGCAGCTGAGAATGAACAGCCAAGGCCACCTTCTTCAGATGAGACTATCAACCTCTCCTGGTGCCAGGCCCAGGGCTTTAAGTGGGATGAAAAAATTAGGGGGGGGGGGGTCTCTCAAAGGGGCGTGGCTGATGTTATTAAGGGCGTGGCTTAAAACCAGTAAGCTAAACATCTGTGCTTAGCATCGTGTGTCACCCGACTTGTATTTTATTTACTGTTTGTCATTGCATCCAGCTAAACGATACGACAAGTAATATCATACGTACAAGAAGTCAGGACTATTGACTTTGTCAGTGGTTGTTAGTTGCATAAGATAAATAAGCAGCAACTATGGCTTGTATATAATATTGGAAAAGCTTCCACTTAAAGCCCTGGTGACACCAGGACAGTGTTGCTGCTCCTGAGTTTCAAAAAGAGCAGGGAAATCCAGAGAAAATATGACTCTTTAACCCCTTCGAGGCTATTGACGAGCTGGGCTCGTCATCGCGCTTACCTGTCCTGCGCGGATGACAAGGCCAGCTCGTCACGTAACGCGGTAATTTCGAATCTGCCGCGCACAGCGGGAAAAGCCGCCGCAGCGATGCGGTTCAGAGATTTCCCTTCCCCTCCCAGGCTCACCTGGCTGACGTCATGCCATAACTTCTCCACTAGTGAGAAGGGAGTAGTGTGCGCACGCGCACATCATGTGCCTGCTGTCACTGCAGTCCACCTGTACCAGGGCACGAAACAGAGCCCGATGGAGACCCGTCTGGAGCCCCCTTTAAAAAACTGTCGGTGCTCAGCGCCGGTGAGACCCGGCCCACTTAAAGCCCTGCCCAGCCCCAAGCTAATTACAACCGGATAGTGCTATATGAGGAGTAATCTACATATTGCCTACTGTACCCCTCAAACTGGGTAAACGCACCGCTGAACACCAGGGTTCGTCCCCTGAAACGGCGCTGGATGTTTTGGGTTCATGCAGATGTTAAGGATGTTGATGGGCGCACCTCCTGCTGCCTCATTCACTTCGCGGGGACTTCCCTTTAGGCGTGAGGCTTCGCGGGGACACGCCTCTAGGCGTGAGGCTGCATGGGCCTGGCTGCTGGGTGTGTTCGTCCACACATTAGTGACTGGAAAGCTCTTGCGCCTTCAGCAGACCTCTACAGCCTGTAATACTTACAAGATTTAGCCTGAGGTTCTCTGGTCTTCAGAACACCCTCTGCTGGTCAGATTCCCCACTGATGCATCCCTGGAGGGTTTCAAGGCGCTAGAGCTGCTAGCTGCTTCGAGGTGCTCCATCATTAGAACAGCCAGGTCTGGAGCCCTGTCCTGGATTCCCGGTCAATGAGGCGATCCTGAGGTGCAGGGGAAGGTCCTTCCAAGCTTTGTCACCAAGATGGCAGCCATCAGCCAACACTGTCCTTTGAGAGTGCCTAATGAAATGGCATCTTCTGTGTTGTGAACATTTGTATACAATTCACACCTGAACACGCAGTGTTCTTAAGGGCCAGCCATGCACAGACCAGTGTATGCGAGTGTCTGAATCCAGCATGTTTTCAATTAATGCTCTTTCGGCGTCATAGGCCACCATGAGTCTGATGTACACACCATGTCCTTGTTTGGGACTAAACGTGCTTATGAATCACACACAGTGAGTAAGAGTAAGGACCAAGCAATCTTGTTACCCAGATGTGTTCTCTAATTGTTTGATCTGTGATACGAGGCGCAGTACGCTTTGTCTGGAGCGGCCCAGTTGCAAGTGGAGTGTCGTACAGAATGTGTGCAAGAACTGCTCCCAATGTGCAAATGCCTACTCAATAGAATTTGTAAATTGCATTCATATATTTATTTATTTTTAAAGTTTTATATAGCGCAAACATGACCACCGAGGGTATCAGAGCGCTTTACAGATTATGCATCACTAGGTAATAAGCACACAAAACAGAATAACCAAAACGACAAATTCAAAGTCAAAATTGTCCAGCATTCTCGTGAAGGCACCGCAAAACACATCATGAACAGAGGGAGAATACAAGACCACAGTCTAGAATTGTCCGACAGACTCATGACAAGGTGGCTGGGCAAGAGTCAACGGGTATGGACCCAGAATCAGAGGAAGGTGCCAGGCGAAGGCAGAAACTTCTTCATCAGGAGCCCTTACTCACTTAACTTACTACCCCTGGTGAGGTGTTGGATCGCATTGTGGCGAGTAACGCAGCACTCTAGAACCAAAGGTTAGATGCAAGCAAGAAGTAGATTAGTAACATATGCTTCAGTTTGTCTTTTAGGATTTGTTATAGTAAGTTTGTTGGGTTTGTGCTCTTGCGATCCCATGTGCTTTCTAGTATTTTGAAAAGTGCTTGATTAACTGAGGTGGATTAGTAAAGGGAAGATGTGAATAGTTATTGGGAGTGGTGGACATGTGCGCCTGTTAACTGGATGAATTGGATAGGAGGAGGAAAGAGTTTAGAAGGATGGTTGGGAGTCCATGGTAGTGGGAAAGGTTCAGAATACGTCATTGTAGGCAGAGGCGGAAGGTGTTTTTTCCCCTTTATTTTAATAACTGAGAAATATATATATATATATATATATATATACATACATACATGTATACAGGCATACTCGCACATCTAAGTAGATTTATATGTAGATATACTGTCATGTGTTTCCCGTATGGCCCGTTGTGATTTTCCCTATGTTAGCCTAAGTGTGCACATTTTGGCCGCATTTTCTTATGCACGCGTTTTTATGTACTCATTTGCTTTGTGCCACATTGTACTTTCACACGGAACCTGCATATGTTTTCTGAACACGCTAGACAAGGTCATACAGCAATGGCCCTTGTTGTTCTCTCTGGTCAGACTCTAGCATCTAGACATAACACGAGAACGCAGCTCGCGGTTTCTGAGAACACACTTTTTGTCATAACTGAGCGGAAGAGTTTAAGAAAAAACGCACAGAGTGAGGGTGCTGAGACGAGATTGCTATGTCAGCCGAGATGTAGAATGTCATCTGTGCACGCTAAGGTACGAGGTCCGCCACGAATCCCAGGGATATTTGAGATATTATCCTTTAGCTTCAGTAAAAGGGAGCGGGGTTAGGATATTCTATCTTATAATATGGCAGGGCTTTTTATGATGTATGGTTTATTGACCGTGCTAACAGCGTTTATAGTAAGCATTTGTTTTCCAATTGTGGCAAGAATACTGCATTTAAGGACACGATCATTTGAATAAATATTCTAAACTTCCTTCGTGTCTCTAGCTATATATTATTGTGGACGAGTACGAGTGAGCGAGCGAAAGGGTGTGTTCTGTTACTGCGATCCCCGAGAGGGCAGAGAGTGTTGTGTTCTGGGGTGCCAATTCACTTGTTTCTCTGGTAAGGTTAGAAGGGCAAGTGAGGTACTATAGGTAGTCAAACTCCGGCTCATGGATACTGAGGTGGAATGGCGACTGAGTCCCTACATGCACAGCGAGGGCGCGATTTATACTTACCAAAACGTTTTTGGCCCTAAGCGGGTTGCCTCTGAGACCCCACCACCAGGCTTAGGAGGGTCAGGGTGTTCCTAACCTGTCCACTTGTCTTTTTTTTAGGACTCTGGACCAAGTCCGGTTTCCCAAAATGGCTGCCACCACTTCCTGTTTGAGGAGGTAGATGCCAATCCAAACTAGGTTTGAGATCTGTCAGCATCCGCGGTGCACCGCATCCCTAGACATACAACATTTTTGAGAATTAATTGCTCAAAAACCACTGAACGGATTTACATCAAATCACGAAAAGCACTCTTTCTTGATCTAGATCCAGCTTTCTGCTAAATTTGGTGTAAATCTGTTCAGCGGTTTAGGTTGCATCTGTGTCTAAAGTTCCTATGAGAAAATGAAGGGGGGAAACGTGTTTTGGGTCCTCCCCTCTTTTTTTGACCCTTGCTTGATGGATCACCCTCAAATTTTCAATTAGCAAACTAGGCAAAAAAGACCACTTTTTGTAAATTTTAGTACAGATTCGTCAAACGGCGCCAAAGTTATTAGCAACACAAAAATGCTTTTCCTGTGGAAACACGATCATAACCAGAATTACCCAGTTGCAAACGCCACTGGGTAACATATATTATATGATCAGTGATGCAGGTAGCAGACTGATAAAAGGTGGTACACACAGACACACCCTCATCATAGGAGGTGTGCGAAGCAACCGTGTTTACTGGATGGTTCATGCTTAGTTTTTGGAGGTGTCAGTGAGTCGATGAGGGATTGCAGAGTCCAGCGTTCACAGTGTAGACTTGTCTTTACTGATAAAGAGATGGTTTTTCTCTGTGCTGGGGCTGTCATAGTTTGTTTCATTCCCTAGAGGCTAAAGTGAAGAATGATCTTTCGTCCATGTGATCTTTCTTGGTTCATGGACCGGGCGCCGGGAATCAAGTAGTAGAATATCAACTTCTTCACATGCAATGAAGTGCATCCGTGTGAAATGTAACTGAAGTTGAAATGTTCAATGATACGGAAGTACTAGGCAATACTGTAGCTTGAGTATGAGGCCTCACTGCTCTATCAAGCTATGTGTGAGGATTTAGTTTTTGGTTAAAGAGTTTTTTTAGAGATTTCTGCACAGAGAACCTTGCAGTAAAAATGAGGGAATGCCTTGGATGTGGATTAACCCCTTTGTTGGCCGACGTGAGCACTACCTCTAGTGCAGCGCAGGTCCGTTGGCCTACGCGGCCCCGCCCAATCTTTCAAACCGCCGCACCGCAGGCGGAATTCGCGCTGCGGTTAAGGACGCTCTGGTTGACCATGCAATGCGAGGGTGGCAAGCCCACATGTTGTTTCTGATATTGTTGTGTCTAATGAGTGTTTGTCCATATATGCATGTTGCTCTATGCGCCTTCAATTTGCTGTACCTTTTGAATCCATCATGCATCACCTTTCCCCTTAACTCCACTGTCTATTCGCTGTTTGTTTGCACCATTGAGAACCAAAGGCTAATGTTTATCTTCTTTCTTCCTTGTAGGTGCTAACAATCTGAATGTGGAGGGCACTGGAACTGGACCTGCCTGTTCCCTGCGGACTCCAAGTGCTGTCGTTGGCAGCTGAGTACCGGAGTAGGCGCTTGCTTGCTAAAACATGGAGACCAAATTTCAAGTTGGGATCCTCATGACTGCCGCGCTCCTTCTCTTGAATGATGTCACAGCCAATGGCAACCCTGGCTTCCGGACATTTGTCGTGGCAGAGACCACACTCACCCACTTGGCAGTGCACAGGGAAACAGGCGAAGTGTACGTGGGAGCGGTGAACTGGATTTACCAGCTGTCCTCCAACCTGACGGAGATGAGGGCTCACGTGACGGGTCCCATCGAGGACAATGCTGGCTGCTACCCACCCCCCAGCGTGCGCGTTTGTGCCCACAAACTCTCACCAGCTGATAATGTGAACAAGCTGCTTCTGATCGACTACACCGGGAAGCGACTTGTGGCCTGCGGCAGCATCTGGCAAGGGATCTGCCAGTTTCTCCAGCTGGATAACCTCTTCAAGCTAGGGGAGCCCCACCATCGAAAGGAGCATTACCTGTCCGGTGTCAAGGAGCCCGACACCATGGCCGGGGTCATAGTGGAGCAAGGGGAAGATCTCAGCAAGCTCTTCATCGGCACTTCCACCGACGGCAAGTCGGAGTACTTCCCCACCCTGTCCAGCCGCAAGCTGATCAAGGACGAGGAGAGCGTGGAGATGTTCAGCCTGGTGTACCAGGATGAGTTTGTCTCCTCCCAGATCAGGATCCCCTCCGATACACTTTCCCTCTACCCAGCCTTCGACATCTACTATGTGTACGGTTTCGTCAGTAGGCAGTTTGTCTATTTCCTCACCTTGCAACTGGATACGCAACAGACGCTGCTGGACTCCACCGGCGAGAAGTTCTTCACTTCCAAGATTGTGCGCATGTGCTCGGGAGACAAGGAGTTCTATTCGTATGTGGAGTTCCCCATTGGCTGCACGAAGGATGGTGTGGAGTATCGGCTCATTCAGAGCGCCTACCTCAGCAAGCCCGGGAAGCACCTCGCAGAGTCGCTCGGCATCTCCGAGGACGAGGATGTGCTCTTCACCATTTTCTCTCAGGGTCAAAAGAACCGCTCCAACCCACCCCGCGAGTCAGTGCTCTGCCTTTTCACACTCAGTGAGATCAACACCCGGATCAGGGAGCGGATCCAGACCTGCTACCGCGGAGAGGGCCAGCTTTCCCTCCCCTGGCTGCTCAACAAGGAGATGTCCTGCATCACCACGGTGAGATCATGGTCCATTCCATCTTTCAGAATATCACTGGCTTCAAATACATGTGTTTTTCTGTTGGAGACTCTCAACATTTTGTAACTATTTTTTTTCAGAATGCATGCTAAGCTGTGAATCTGTGGGGAAATGTAATCCTGCAAACTCTCAAATGAGCACTCATGATTGTATTGTATTGGAATTGCACATAGAGCTTACTACCCCTGATGAGGCGTTGAAGCGCCTTTTCGTTGAGTAGCAAGTTTTAGGGCTGCATCAGCGGTAGAACCTTGGATGTACAGTTGTTATCACTGTTGACACCTGCAGTGTTGTCTGTTCAAAGATGTTGAACTTATCAAATTTACCTAATTTGATCCAATACTATAGGCCTCCTTTTACTTTACCAGCCGTGCCCTGCTCCTTTTATTGCTTTTTTGGTATTGTCGATCATGCACTGCACGCCTGCTTGTTTGTGAAAGACCCATTGTTAGATTCCAGTTGTTTTCACAGCAGTGCCCATCACACACTGTTGGTTGGCTTCGCTGGGATACTATCTTCTGCTTGCATCTTATTGGATGGCTTGCATTATTCTTCTTGTGGTTGTCCCTTCCCTGGAGCATCACCTCTTACTTGTGTCCTTCCACTACTCACTTTTGGGAAAATACTTTAATTTTTTTGTTTTTTTAAAAGTATGCCATGAGAGTTCACACATTTTCGAGCAGACTCCCTTGTTTGCTTCTCTCCCCCATTCCCGCTGCTCTTTATCGCCTGTGTCCTTCTCTTCCTCTGTCGCTCTCCTCTGCGTTCTTTTCTTCCCCCACTCGCCCTTCATGTTGCTCTTTCGCCAGTGTCCGGTGCTTCTCCCTCGCCCTCTGTATTGCTTCTGCTTCTCTGCTGCCCATATTGCCTCCACCACCAACGCCCTCGGTGTTGCTACCCCCAACCGCTTTGAAAAACATACACTTTTTGAGTACAATAAAAAAAAAGTTCTAATCCTACTCTGATCGTGAATAAAGACAGAGGCGCCTGTGTCATTTTGTAGGCGCATGCCTACAAAATACGGATGCTGCAGCCATAACATCATAGTGCCCCCTTAGCCATGCTCGACCGCACTGGAGGTGCCGTACAGCATCGCTAAAAACAACTGGCAAAAGTAATCGGCCCAAAAAGCGCGGTCTTTTGTCGTGGCCACTGCCTTTTCTCAAATATTCTGTCCTCTTTCAGCTGTGCTGTGGTGGTGTAAAGTAGTTGTCCTAATACTAGTTTTAAGCTAGATAAAGGAGATGAACTAAAGAGAGGAAAAGTGTTTTTAGTTGAGTGTTGAAGTTGTGTATTGTGCAAAGATCTCAGTGATCCAGAGATGGAAGTAAGTTACAGGAACACACAGGGGGGGTGGGGTGGAAGACCGGTTAGGAGTGGGCGGCCATGCTCCAACAACGTATGAAATGTACTTCTTGCTGTTGTCTCACCCGAGTGATGTTAGCTACCACTGCACGGGACAGTGTAATGGTACAAACCCTGGAGGGGACTTTGTTGAACTTTGGATATACAGGCAGATTCATGAAGGTAAAATCGGCTCGCAAAGGGCCAGATTCTGCGAATCTGGCCCTTTGCGAGCGCTTTTATTGCATTTGGGATTCATCATCCCAAATGCAATATTCGCAAAATCTGAAATCGCTAAATTGTGAAGAATTGCATTTAAGGAATCACTATTTGAGATTCCTTAAATGCAATTCATGGACCATTTTAGAATTGCGAATTCGTAATCTGGGGCCGCTATTTACCGCAAAGTCTGACTTCGTGGTAAATAGCGAAAACTTAGAAAAATGCACTTTATTGCATTTTTCTAAGTTGGATGTTACACACACACATGTTCTTTGGACATGTGTGTGCGCAACACCAGTGTACATTACCATTTCAGGGGTGCTACAGGGTGTCCTTTGGACACCCTGGCACGCTTGAAATCGCTTCCTTATTTGCGATTCGCTAATTGCTAATCGCAATTGATTGACTCCCCATTCACCCCATAGGAAGGAATGGGGAGTCATTCCTTTTTTGCGATTCGCAATTAGCGAATCGCAAATAAAGAAGATGTAAAAATCGCTATAAATTTTGCGATTTCGACATGCATCCCGTTTTGCTTGTCTTTAATAGCGATTCCTTAATAATCGCTATTAAGGACTCGCAAAAGAGGAGCATGATGAATCTGGGGGTAAGTCTTGCCACAGTTAAATGTTCTAATATTTTAGTGGTCCGAAGGCTCCTTTGCGGTCTTGTGTTGGTGGATTGCTATCAATGCATTGCTGAAGATCCCACCTCTTGAATTCTCATTTCTCTTAATCAGAGGAGGTCACTGGAAAAAGAAATCTGTCTTTTTTCATTTCATTCCATATTTCTTTTACAGTGGACACCTCTACCTCAAGGTTCCCTAAAGTTCTGTCAGCCGTACAAGCACCAGGCTTGAAAATATCTTGCTCCTTTAATCTGTTGCCAGAGGGCGTTCTAGGTTTTGCTGCTCATTGTTTAGTCGTGTTCAGGAATTTTACTCTTACTCTTGCCTTCAACACTTTTTCTCTGAAACACTTGGCATTTATTTGGTTATCGCTTTTAGCTGTTTTTTAAAATATATTTTTTTCATTTGAAATGTTTGTCTTTTTTACCAATAGTCTTTTAGAGTTTTGGGCAATCAAGTAAGAAGCAGAATCATTTATTGGATTGCATTTTAAATGATCAGATTAATGAGCGGGTCAGCTTCCAGGCGCTTGCTGCACCTCCTATTGGCATGATTCGGCCTCGATCATAACCTTGAGCCGCGGATGTTTGGAGAAGGTTTGACAAATAGTCCCTGGGCAGTTGAAATCCAGCTGCTCCTGTATGTATTATAATTAGGGTGGAGGACATAAATAGAAGCTTCATGTCCGTCAGCGCCTAGAAGACTGGCGCTCCCGGGCTCGTTCGTGTCAGCCCATTGAGCACTGGTGACGAGGAAGACCATTTGAAGCCCGTGTGATCATTCCCATGGTCCGCTTCCATTCCAAGAGAAGGGTCTTTAAAAATTATTTTATTGGATTTTGACACGGTATACAAAAAGCGTACAGCAGTGTACGCCACTTTATCCCAGGCAAGATTTCACATGCACGTGAATCACGTGAGGGTGGTACTCTTAAACGTTACCACAGGCCTAACCCGGCGCCCATTGGTGCTGAACAGGACAGGTAAAGGAAAGAAAAGAGAGGAGAGGGAGGATCCACCGTTAGGCGAGCTATAGTAACATATTTGCATATATATATATACGTTTGCATGCACAAGGGTGACCAACATTGAAAATTTTACATCACATAGACCATTGAGTGCGCCCCTGAAGCATATCGCTGCGGTACACTTATCCAGCTGGTACGAAAGTAAAGTCTCTACAAAGTTCTTTCGTGTCTTCGTATGGTAGTAAAGTCCCCGGATTTGGTTCCTTCCCGGACTCTTATTCACGGGGTTCATAAAAGTCTAGAAATGTGTCTAAAGCGTTCCATAGTGACCTGGTTGATGGTTTCCATGGGGAGCTTTGTAAAGCTGTGTTGTCGGCCCCTCTGAGATGGATGATCCAGTTTAACCAGCTCTTGTACCACGTCTCGCTTGTATCCTTCCAGTTGGCAAGAACCATTTTTACTGCCGAGGTTCTAGAGAAGTGTCTTTAGCCATAGGTTCCAGAGGCTGGATCCGTGCTAGATTTTCCGAATTAACACTTGGTGTGAATAAGTTCCATTTATATTAATTCTATGGAATTTTACCTTTTGTGAATATCCAGAAAATCGGGTGTGGATCACTTCTGTTCTAGACAGTGGACACGCTTTACATTAAAGGCTACTCTTCCATCGAAAGCTTTATCATACAGGAGTCTGGAACCAAGATGTGGAAGTCATTTTTTTCCCCACTTCTGCATGACAAAGATATGGCGGTGAAACCCTTTGCAAGTCCTAAACCACCTTTGAGACTCTTTGCTTTATCTTGGATTTTTGGTGTTCGACTCCTGCGGGAACCATTTAGTAGTGGTGATGAGTTTGCATGAAAATGGGGTAACTCTGATGCCCAAGACAAGGAACAGAGCCAACCACCCTCCATGGGGATGGGACATCTCTGGTTGAAATAAATGCTCAGTGGCAGCTCTCTGTCAGACTTACACATTTAAGTCTTTCCACCATTCCTATTCGGTTCCTGCTTCATATCCGCTCCCCAGGGGGTCTCGGACTTCATACCTGCGAACATGTATACGCCAAACCTTGTCTGATGGCTGTAGCCAGCAGAGCTCTGGTCTTGCCACATCTGGTCATTACAGAGCACACTGGCAGCGCCAGGCTCGCCCGTCCCATAGATGTAAATCCAGGGTGTTCTTGAAGGGATTGCACCTGTACCCTCATGAAGGCCATGGCTTCTGCATAGATGAGCCTCCGTGTGCTCCTTCGTCTAGACGTGTGGCCCTCTTGAGGGCTGAGCTCGGGTAGTGTCTGCATGGGGTCATCATAAGGGGCTTCTCTGCCCTGGCTTCATGGCATCTTAAAAGAGTCTTTGGTTGTTGATGAGTCTCTTTCAGGGGCCTCGAAATACGTCATTTATTATCCGATCACATTGGCACCTTTAGTGTTGTCGCGGGCTTCACCATAACGTCACTGAAGCCATTCCTGGTGAGTGTGAGTGAAGGAAAACCACTTCCACAGAGTTGGTTCAGGTCTTCAGTGCTTAATTTGTAAAAAATAAAAACAGTGGCAGGGCCCTTGTAAGGAGGCCACTACTGCTTCCACCACCCATTGCCCCTGGCAGCGCTGCTAATCACTGAAACAAAACCACAACTAAGCCTCGCACTCCTACAAGTGTGACAATTCAACCCATTCCAGGTCCCCAAAGCTAGAAGAATGGCTTAGGCGTCATTTTAAATGTATGTTGAATTAATAAACTGTTATTGTGCTCTATTCAAATGATGACAAACAGCGCCACTATGTGGCAGGCTTTCATAAGAGCTGGTGTTGACAATCAAGTACTGATGCTGAGTACCGGAAACCATGGGCTCAAATTAAGTTCTGTGCCTCCTTCCGGGACAACCATCTCTGGTGTACAGTTCCTAGAGTCAAGAGAGCAAGATGCGGGTGTCGCTCATTCGCCTAGCTCGTTTTCAACTTTGGAAATCCCTTCCTATCCATCTTCGATCAACGAAAAACATTTACTTCGTTTTAGGAAACAGTTGAAAACTCATCTCTTAATCTAAGCAGTGCATGTCCCGTTTGTCCTCATTTGTTCTGTCAGCGCTAGGAAGCCTGCTTTGGGTAGCTGTGCGCTCTAAAGGAATTTGTTTATAATAATAGTGCTAAAGTGCTTGTCGCAATGGCTGTTGTTCCCCCATCCGCCTCCCTGCATGCCCCTTCATGTCTGAGCTTGGAATCTGCCCCTGGTTGCAGCTGTGCGGGCTCTATGAAGAGGTGTCCATCACCCTAGGCTTCCTACTTTGTCTGTCCCTGGTGGCCAGGCTGGGCCGTCTGCCCATCTCACGCAATGCGCTTCTGCCCCTCCGGCGCGGATCGCAGCTACTTCATCATTCTGAATGTATGTACATGGTGGAGAGTGTGTTGTGTTGCCAATTTGTGTTTTCACATCTCTTTAGGTTTGAGGATTGGTTCTCCTGTGGCCCCTTTCACATCTTTTGAACGTGACAGTGCGACCCCCCCCCCTTGTGTGTCCAGTGCAGAGGACAGAGACTCTCTTCCAACCTGGCATAAGACCTGGCACCCCCACAGTTGCATCTGAGTTTAAGCTGCTGCAGGCACATACGAGACCCCTCTCCCATAAAGGAACAAGCATTTGCAATGCAATAGATCGCACATATTTGAGGGTTTAACCTCTTCCGTGCATCGGACGGCCCCCGGTCATCTGTCGTCATGGAGGACGTGTGCGTCGGACGGCTGGGGGACGATTGATTATCGCACACATTGAGTTCACCCGCACAGCAGTGAAATGTGCGTAGCATAGAAGCGGTTATGCTATTGGCATTGTAAATGACAATGCCTTTTATTGATCTGTTATGATAATTTACACACAAATGAAAGACATTGTTATTTACAATACCAATAGCTCCAACTCTCTTGTAAATGTCAGACCTATTCAAAGAAGTGGCCGACATTGTCCCGGGCTGCTCCAAAATTGAAAGCACGCATGGCGCGCTGACTGTTTCAGGAAAACATGTCATGCCTGCAGTAGGAGAAACTCATAAAGAAAATAGTGCCTATAGACTTAAAAAGACATACTGTGTAACAACTGAAGTTAAAGGGCCAGTCTCATGGGAGGCTACAAATGAAGACAAGGCGGTACTAAGGAGGGACAAACAAGCCTATTAACGAATCAGAAGCCAGCATTTTCAAAGGGCAATGGCACAAGCCAATTAAAAATATGGGCGGAGCTTCTATTCCATACTCCAATACAGCATGCCGCAGAGCAGCGCATGCGCTGCCCAGGCTCGACCTAAAAAATGATATAAGCGGCTCGGCTGGCTTAAGGGGCCTCGGTTTGAAAGGTTCGGAGGGGCTGGAGAGATTCAAAGGCGCCAGCTTTTTCAAAAGTCTCTTTTGTGAGAGGCCTCTCAGCATTTCTGCTGACTACACTTCTTTACCCAATGCGTCCCCTCTGTAAAGAGCCCTGATCAGCTCAGCACGCAGAGGCGAAATGGCACCTGCGTGGGAGAGAAAAATGACAAGTTTCCTTGGGCAGCGGACCACATGCATAAAGATAACCCTGCGGCCTGTGTTAAAACCCCAAAATCCCCCATACTTGTAATGGCTGAGGAGGAAAAGGCAAAATTAGGCTGGTCTTGTTCTCTGCTGCCTCGCTGTGTGATTCCGGAACCACCGGAGTTGGACCCATTGGTTGGACTAAGACCACGGACCACCCCAGGTGCCGCTACTTCTCTGCGTCGAAGGGAGGTCTCTCCCTCGTCCTCTTTGGGAATGTGCTGTGAAAAGCGAAAGAGGAACAGAGTTGAACCATACTATAAAATAGATTAAAGTACCCTTTCACTTTTAGATGCAAAGGTGCCACTGTTCACAAGCTTAAATGACTGGGCTAAAAATGAACTTGCTACAGGCCTTTCGTTGACACTGCCCTCATCCTGACACTCGCACATCATCCTGTGGAGGGGCAGAGGCTGGGTCCCCGTCACGCCAGCCGCGCGGCCTGGTGCCACGCCTGAAAACACGAAAGTGAAAGGCTTGGGTAGGGTAGTGCATGCCCTCCAGACATAGGTTTGTATACAAGAAGGTATCTAGTTGATGAACTCTAAGGAATTACACACATGACGAGCCGATGTCCTAAATCCACAAGCTCGCGTGATTTATTCCACTTTTCTTTTAACTTTTTTAGAAAAATGTTGAATACATTTTCATCATGAAGGACAACGAAAAATTCAGACAATTTGCGGACATAAACATTTTACAAGTGTACATAAAACATCAACAAGTGGTACAAAATACATAAATTATACAAGTTTGAATGCACAACATAGAACACCAGTCCCGGTTTGCAGGGGTGAGGTTACTGGACAGTTGCGTGGCGGCAACTTGGTCTAACATTCATATGTTTAACAAGCACTACTGTCCGTATTCAGCACCAAAAAGCAGATGCACCAGGAGGGCAAACCGTTCTGCTTCATCTTTTTCAATGAGGTGAGGTTTCTATTCTTATGTCAACAGAACTTTTTGATTTATATTAATACGTATTTGTGTTAACACAGCTTTAGTGATGTTGTATCATGGCCTTTGCTTCTTCTGCATGCTTTGCAATACCCACGACCACATCTTGAGGTACGACTGCTCGCTACTCTAATTCAAGCATGTGAATCTATGAAAGATGCAATCCTGGAAAAAAAATGAGTTACTTTCCTATACACTGGTTCCCCAATATTGACATCTTTCATAGATTCACGTGCGACCCTCCCTCCTTCCCATTGGGACTCATCACTCTGAATATCTCTTCTACTCTCTTTTGAAGGGAGATGCTCTCAGACTGGTTGAACTTTGGTTAATCTAAACAATGTGAACTGATTAACATGTCACTTGGTTTGTATTTTTTCCAATGCTTTTCTACGCACCCCCTATAATTATTACCATGGTACTCCTACCGTGATGACTGGGAAGATTCAAGCATGTGAATCTATGAAAGATGTCCGTACCGGAAAACCACCAGTAAAAAAACTGTTTTTAGAGACCATCCCAACACCCATTTATGTGAGTTTGGATCGTAAGCAGAATTGACGTATGCCAAAGGCCCTTATACTGAGCGAGAAGATGACCATCAAAAGTAGTAACATTGGGATGATAACTGGCAGTGGCACGCGCAGCTCTACCGCTGTGATAGATTAACGGTTGTTGGACTAAGAGAGGGAGGGAGAGATATAATTTTGAAAAGTATTTTACTGATAACAATGGGAGGTGTACAGTGAAATGATAAGGGGAGTATTTCAGGGTAATACAAATTTGGGCCTGTAAAGAAACAGAAGTTCGGATAAAATCAAACATTATATTGCAAAAAGAGTAATTTAACATGCTGTAGCAGTACGATCAATACTGATTGGTTGTTGTTTTTAATGTTGTTCACAGTGACCCCTGATGAAGGGCATTTCTCAGCCCGAAATGCATTGGGTTTTATTTAATAAACACTGCCTTTTGACGAACTTCGCATCAGTCATGTTCTTATAGGAGGTCCGGATGGGCACAGTCAGAACAGTAGAAACTTGGGAGAAAGGCTCATGATGTCGAGTGGGGACACTTAACTAAGAGTAAACCAAAGAAGCGGAGCAAAAGGATGAAGGAAATTAGTTTAAAACGGTTCAAATAGAACATTTGTTTTCGCCAATGTGGCACTTTGCAGTGCGTTTGGTTTGGGGTGCAGACACACCCCATTTTTCAGTGATGTTAATCTCCAGGTGTCAATTGGGCAAGGCACTTTCCCCTAGCTGCACGCACATTAGAGGATATTTGGATAAATCAGATTAAAATATGTTGTAAAAAGGTGTGCATTCCGCTCCCATAACTATTAACATGCAAGTAGAAGAGAGGTGCACCCAAGTAAAATAATTCATTGTTCATGAATCTTGGGCCATACTGCTGACATGGGAAAGGCGGTGACAGAATAGGAGCAGTGACCGGCACAGAGAAAAGAATCTAATATCGAATAGAGCTGGGGGAGCCAGGAAAAAGTAGAAGCCCTCAAACAGAAGCGACAAGTGCACAAGAGGTCACAAACTCTGCTAATGTCTAAACTAGCTGACAGTGAGGCGAGGACCACGAGCTTTATGCAACAGCTCTTCTAATGCATTAAAGTGAAAATTAGTTCCGGTAAATAACTGAGACAGCATCTGAAGGAGATCAAACGTGATGACGCACCGACGGGTAATAACGTGCACTCCCTAGGAGATTATGGAAGGAGTTCGGACGCGGTTAGAAACCAAATCTTTGAACCAGACTCTTCCCTTGTCGTTAGAAATTTGAAGTGAAAGCAAAGCCAGGCAAACTGCTTCCTTTGCTGTTTATGCTCCATTTGAAGTGCTGCTTTGCACTCCCTTCGTGTTCCTTGTGATGGAGGCATCTAGTTGAGGCTAGCTGTAAGACCTCTCTACCTCACGTGATGCAGCATATCTGCAGGCAGTGCTTTAAATGAGCTGGTACTGTCCGGTACGGAGTACCTGCACTTTTTTTTATTTTGAAGAGGAGAGTACCAGCACTTCTCAAGACAATTGCAATACCTTTAATTGGAGAGTACCAGCACTTCTCAAGAGAAATGCAATACCTTTAATTGGAGAGTACCAGCACTTCTCAAGAGAAATGCAACACCTTTAGTTGGAGAGTACCGGCACTTCTCAGAAACAAGCAGGTTTTCTGCAACAGAGCACCTGCACTTTTATTTTTCCAATTCAAGCGCTGGCTGCAGGTATTATAAAGTCCAATTTGCACCTTGTGATTTTACTCTGAGACCCCATTCAGAACCAGTAGCCCATAACATCAACCTGGAGATGGAAGATGTCTCTAGCACAGATTTCTCTGCACTGTTAACATGTTTCAGTGACAGGAAACCTATCAGGGCAATTTGTCATTTGATCTGTTTTGGGCAAGGCTAAAAGCATCCTAGTATAGGGATGTGGATTTCTATAAAATATCTATTTGTCCAAGGGACGGGATGATTCAGAAATGTACTTGTCCTGTTGAAAAAAAAAAAAAAATCGGTGTCTCTTTGTGACAAATTATTTAATCATTCTCATTTTATCAAAGCTTTATAACAACTTTTCTGAATGTGTTGAGGATCATATTCAGTCATGGTCTCATATTGCTCCCTTTCTCCAAATAACCCTGTGAGTGTCTGCATGCCCACAAACTTAAGGGGATTGCACAAACTCCTCTCCTGTCTGTTCCCACACTGGCACAGGGTGGAAAATGTCTCGTGGCAAGGGCAGGAGTAAAACTTTTTTTCTGTCTGGATAAAAAAGTAGGTGAAGTTAATTTGCAGTCGCTCAGCAGATTTTCACATGAGCAAACATATTATTGTATATTTGCTTATGCAAAAATGTAATTAAAGTTTGCTAGGGGTACGTATTGCAGGCCTACTTCTGTAAACTATTGTGAATTACTGAATTTCGTAAATCTCCGTGGATGCAAGGTGCATTTTTGTGGCCTTTTGGGAGAATTGTGCCCTTGATTTATTTTCTTGTTGCTGATAGTGCTTTGCACGGATTCTGCATCATTTGTTTATTAATATTTCATGGCACCAAGCCTGTTTTATTAAATGATGCCATAAGAAACAAGCATTTACAATGCAATGGTCTCGGCAATATTAAAGTTAGAGCTATTGGCATTGCTCATGACATTATTATTTTTTTTTAATCATAAATAAATGGCATTGTCAATTACATTGCCAATAGCTTAATCACTTGCATATGTGAGACCTATTGCATTAGCACCCACACACAGAGTAAGTAGTAAAGTAGTAGAGGGAGTAGTTGATGGTGAGTAGGAGAGAGTTATTAGTAAAGAGTATTAGAGAGCGAGTAGTACAAAGTGAAAGAGTGAATAGTTTATAGTGAGAGAGTGAGTAGTAAAGAGTCCTAGAGCCACACACAGCCACAGCCTTACATATACAAAGTGTATTTTTACTTTCAGTAGTAAAGAGTGAGTAGTATAGTGACTAATTATGAGTGAGTAATGTTGAGTAGTAGAGTGTAGCAGAGTGTGTAGTACAGTATTACAGTAAGTACTATACATTAGATGCTATTCAGTACAGTGAGTAGCAGTGAGTTTTTGATATTGAGTATTACAGTGAGTAGAGAGTAGAAAGTAAAGGGGGCCTACCAGAGACCCGCAAACAGCAGCATTCATACCGGGCAGAGCACTCCATGCACGACGGTGCTAGGAGACGAGACGGGCCGGGGCAGACCTGCAAAACAAAGAAAGAGGCATTAGATGAGCAAGCAAAGCAAAGGGGGCTTACCTGAGATGTGCAAACAGCAGCATTCATACCGGGCAGGGCACTCCGTGCACGACGGTGCACGGAGACGAGACGGGCCGGGGCAGACCTGCAAAACAAAGAGAAAGAGACATTAGCTTACCTGAAACACGTTTCACTGTAGCACATTATTTTTTAGCACTGCATTACTAATAAAGAAGAGGTGGGAAGAGACTGGGAAGGAGGAGGAAACCAGGGGTGGATCGTGAAAGAGCCTCGTCCTTTTCAGACTGGGGGGCGTGTTTTTTAGGTTTGAGTGACTGAAGACGTCACAGATGGAAAAAACCTAAAAAACACACCCCCGAATCTGAAAAAGACGGGGCTTAAAGGGAGTGACGCCCCTCTCTTCCAATGGCTGGCCAGCATTTACGAGGCCAGCCAATAGAGAAGAGGGGCGGGTTCAAGCCCCCTAACTAAAAATCATTAAATCTTCGGACCGAACTACGCAAGCGCAGCCTACGGACCTAGACCTAAAAATGGTATTTAAAACTGCAAAATAGTTCATCAAATCTATTTTTCCTGTTGCAATTTTTTTTGTACACATTTCATTTTGAAATCAAACTATCCCCTGTATTTCTTTCATGCTTCTGTATTTATTTGCATATGATCAGGGTGCCTTCTGGGAGCATTATCAGGAGCCTCAACTTATAAAAGTTTGCAAACATATTTAAACGTTATGTAGTGGAACCACAGTCAGTAATGCAAGCTGAGCTTCAGAGCATTTTCTTAGAGCACTCACCCTTACAGTAATAGCTTTGCGTTAATAAATTATATCAGTACTTTATTTTTGAAATAACAGGCCCTGGTGCTCAAAGTGCTGCTCAGACACCCGCGGCTGGTGCTATAAAATGTCAGAGCATGAATAGCAAGGGTGCACAGTCTCGAATCCACCTCAGGCCTCCTTAATTCACTGCCAGTCACTCCTTGCCACACAATCTCACTCTTAAACATGTCTGCTTTCTCCCTTGGTGACACATTTTCTGTTTCTTTTCCTCTGTCTTTTTGTTCTGTTTGTTTTCCCTCTGTTGGCCTCGGGAAAAGTCTAATGTGGTGAATTAAGTGCCGGTCAACAAAAATAAGTGCCGGGCCCCCCACTGGCAACCACCAGCTCAAATTGAGCACTAAGTTATATACACAAGTTGTGACACCTTGCATAGGTAGAAACAGATCTTGTGTTGGAGGCAAACAGTCCTCTTTCACAGATGCACACTGTGGTACTGTGCACTAGAGCCGAAGGGTTTGTGGTCCAATGGGTTGGCCTTAGTTGTTCAGGAAACTAAACCTGAAAGCCTATTGTCCTGGACGCTTAAATATGTCCTGGGCATCAGAGGGAATGGAAAGACTAGAATTTGAATGTTCAGGACAAGAAAACAATATAAACACAGAGAAGGGAAATGCTGCTTCATAATGCTGGGAACCAAGGAGGCGGCTAAGCAACACTTAACAAGAGAGTTGGAAACTGTGGCTTAATGGCTAGGGCGGCCGATCTCTTATCTGGGGAACCGGGTTTGAGTCTCAGCAATGATGCTGAACATCCTGTGACAATCCTTGCCAGATTACCTCTTGATGCAGGAAATATTTCAGTCTTTTGAAGACCATTCTTTTAGAATCATGGGAGCTTTGGTCGTTTTGATAACAGATTTGCCTTTCACGTCGCTCTGCTTCTGTTGAAATACCATGCAAAGCAGGCATCAGGAGTCAGACTAGTCACTTATTATGGGAGAAGTGTCAAAGTAAACTGCGTCTAGGCGCTATGCAGCTACTTAGTTTTAATGATGGAGGATCTGCAGGCTGGAAAGATGAGGTGTTATGGTGTCGAAGATGCAAAGATATCCAGAAGATACTGTTCGAAAGAAGGTGCAAGATAGCAAGGTGTTTGTTAAGCGTGAATACTCAACCGTAAGGGTCTCAAGGCGCTGGGGGGTGTGGTGGGGCATGCAGGTTCCAGTCCATCAAGGGAGGGGCTCTGTCGAAGAACCAGGTTTTGAGGTTTCTTGCGACGATGGGGAGCGATGTTATCTGTCTGAGGTTGAGCGGAAGGTCGTTCCAGGCACTGGCCGCGAGGAAGGTGAAGGGGTGGCCTCCCGATCTGGTCTTTCTGGTGCGGGGGACCACAGTGTAGGAGAGCTGGGCTGATCGTAGGGTCCTTTGGGGTGCGTGGAATTTGAGTCGCTGTTCAGGTATGCTGGTCCAGTGTCGTGGAGGCATCTTGAAGGTGACCCTAGCTTCGGTGGGGAGCCAGTGGAGTGTGCGCAGGTGCTGGGAGATGCGGCAGTGTCTTGGCAGATTGAGGACCAGTCTTGCGGCGGCGTTTTGTATGTTCTGTAGCTTGCGGTGAGGTTTTTGTTTATTCAGGCATAGTGAGTTGCCGTAGTCGAGTCTGCCGGTGACCAGGGTGTGAGTGGCAGTCTTTCTGTGTTCGAGGGGGATCCATTTGAAGGTCTTACGTAGAAGGCGGAGGGTGTGAAAGCAGGAGGGCGAGACAGAGTTGATCTGGCGGTCCAATTTGAGCTCCGAGTCCAGGAGGATTCCCAGCTTGCGTGCATGGTCCCTGGGGGTGGGCGGGCTTCCGAGGGCGGGGGGCCACCTGGTGTTGTTCCAGGCGCGGGGTTTGGGCCCATGATGAGTACTTCCATTTTGTTGGTGTTTAGCAAAGCAGGGAGGATAGAGGCCTTTGTGTGTTAATGGATCCAGGAACTTCCCCAGAAGGCATTTATACTCCTTCCTTTTTAGGTTCTGGCCCTTTTGAGCAGCTTCAAAGCACTGTGAGGGAAGAGGGCATGAGTGCGAAGGACTGGGGAGGAAATGAGGGTGGGAGCATATCTTATGTTTATGGGGGTTCTGAGGATGTTTCAAACCATAGCTGCTCCATAAACTTTCCACTCCCTCTCCTTCCCCTTCCAGTGTGCTCTTGTGATCCAGGCCGGGTCTTTGGAGGGGCAGCAGTGCTGCCCTGGTGGTATTTTTATTTTTAACCTTTGAGGTAGGTGCGGCTCTTCCTGCTGATGGTGGGTGAGAGCTGCATTTTTAATCAATATTGAAGAAAATATGAAGACATTGTATACTTTGTTACTTTTAATCCGCACTGGGCAGCAGTATGTCTACAGGAGTGCCCTCTGCTTTGGTGGCAGGGGCCTTGTTTCCATCACTTCCCATCTTTCTAAAAATGTGTTGGCGTCAACATATGCTTTACGATGAAACTATTTTTGCTTAAGCAGAAAAGTGAGGCAGGTCTTTCTGGAAACGGCACACCCTCTCTGGACAGTTGCCTATGGCTTTAAACTATGGGTCAAAAATGGAAAAAATACCATTTGTATCCTAAACCCGTTGCCCCAGGAACCACATCTGTGCCAGGCCGGGCAGCGCGAACACGCTCTGTTCATAATAGACGCTCTGTCTTGGGGCATTTAACCTTCCCGCACTTTCCGAGGGATGAGTCACTTGCTGTCGGCCATGAGGCAGGAATGTGGCTGCTGTCCTTTAAACAGACCCGCCCCCCCCCTCCCGCTCAGACCCTCTTAAATACGCCCCTGGGAGGTTTTCGCGGCTACCTCAGCGATGGCATTTTTATTTTATTTATTTATTTATTTTATGCGTTTTAATATAGCGCGGACTTTACCCGAAGGTGTCAGAGCGCTTCACATTAGGAACAGAACTGAAATGAGAACATTACAAGTAAACAAATTACAAAAGCAGACGTTAAGTTACATGAGGCAAAAGTGACAATTGTGAGCAAACAAAATACACGAGGAGCAAACAGTGCATTACAGGAGGAGAGAGTGACAAGTGTGCAGGTTACAAAGGCGTACAAAGTACAAGTAGAGGTATAATGCTGCAATAAATAGAGAACTCGCAAAAACAAGAACAAACGTTACGTAGGCAATGGTGGCGCTTGTGCAATTATCTAACACAAACAAAATGTGAGAGGTAGCAAACAGTGTGTTACAAGAGAAAAGTGGCGTGTGCATGTTACAAAAGAGAACCAAACACAGGTACAAGGATAATACTCAGTGGCGGTGCGTCCATTGGGGGCGTTGGGGCGTTGCCCCACTAGCCATGGACGCACCTGCCAACAAGACATGGCATGCTTAATTTATTTTAAAAAACGTCAGAACGGTACGGCCGGGATTATAATTGCAGCGCGCTATCGTCCCCGGCCGGGAGAAGCCCGACAGAATCTGGCAGCGCATAAGGCAGTGGGCCGTGCGGGGGCGGTGCAAGCAGAATAGCGTTGGCCAGTAACTGCGCGCGGCGCGGGGCTGTCAAAATATTGAGGACTCGTGGGTTTCACATGCGCAGTGTGTACTACAGTAACTGTACACCTGCGCATGGGAAATCCAGGAGGCCTCGATATTTTGACTGGCCTGCGCATGCGTACTGTGGTCCGTCCACCCCCCCCCCCCCCCCCCCCCACCCTTAGCACTAAGAAACTAGACAGGCATGCAGTCCCGGCCCCGGTCTCATTAGGGGCAAATAGCAGTCTGCTCGTAAGCCAATCCTGGCGCAGTGGCGCTGTTAACGCTGCGCCAGGATTGGCTGCTACAGCAGCAGGATGGTGCCACGCGTGGGTGATGGCTGCTCTGCTGTGGCCCGCACTGCTTGGCCAATCACCTGTGCAGCTGGATTCAGTCTTATTCCTGCTTCCCACGCTGCAGTTATGCAGGACGCCATTTCTGCACCAGTCAGACTCGTGGTTTTATGAGAAGCTGCGTGTGAAGATTGAAGGACTAGTCACCAACTTGAAGGCTTGAAGCTTTTCCCCATTTCCGACGATGCCCCGCAATCTCACAACGAGCAGAAATGTAAAAAAAAAACCCACATAGCAGCCCGCCTCCGTGGGGAAACAAGTAAGCAACTCGCTCAGGCCTGGTCTGTTAGAAGTTTTTGCATAAGTTCTGTTTACTGTTGCTTCAACTCTACAGAGGCACTTTAAATTTAATGACACCTGTTCTGTTTTCCATGGCGCAGCAGAGCAATTGATATATTTATTCTTTATGTGCAGGCTTTTGCATTTCGCTTCCGTTTCTGGTCTATGTCATTGGAAATGCTTATAAATTAAATGAGCTGGTGCGGGCAAAATCGGAAACGCGTCTCCTTTTATCACTGGGGAAATAATTCGATTTTTTTTAAATCAAAGCACAGAGTTCTCCCCTCTTTCCCTGTTGACAAAACACACTGCTTTGGCGCGCACATGAAACAGGAGGATCGGATGGTGTCTGAACCCTTCAGTGCATCTCCCATACTCCTAGTTTTCCTCACAGCCGCTCATGAAGATGGAGATAGATTAAGATTTAAAAAATGAGAATCGAGAGAACATATTTCTCCTTTTGGCTTGTACTGACTTGGGAGCAAATTCAGACCGCGGGAGAAAGATGAATGAAAGCCATGTTTGGCTTTCGAAATTCAAGCGTCTCCCACCTGGATCCGGTCTGTAGCTGCGTTGTATGCAACCCACAACCCTGCTCTGCTCTCACCCTGAGAGCATCATGTTTCTCTTGTAGCCGTTAGTGATCTTCTTTATAAAAGCTCTTTTCTTATTTGCAGAATTGCAGGTTTAAATTGTAGCGCAAACTTGACCAGAACGTATTGGAGTACTTTACCAGTTACATTACACAAGAACGTATTTGTGTTTTTTAGGCACGAGGAGATTGTGATCTTCCCAGAATTAATCCTATGATGCTGTTGAACTGATGCTGAGACTTACACCTCGTTTTCTAGTTTTCACAGCTGCAACTCTCTCTATTATCTCATATTTGCCCTGCTCTCATCGGTCTGAGCTATACCCTTCTGGAGGAAGGTGAGGGGTCAGAGGCCTGGACAATACGCTTTCCCACGGTTAACTTCGGAGCAGGATTTCCCACTTATATCCTTCCCTAGTTTAGTTTTTATACATCGGCCTAAACTTTCACAAGCAAAACTGTCTAAAACCATGTGGAAGTCAGCTGAAATTTTTTTAACACATCTTGGCAATGCAGACTGGCATATGTGCATGGTACTGAGAAGACGCCTTCAGTTTGGGCCTGCCCTTGAGGTAAGGGTGCTTACGTTTTAAAAAGTCTATGGTAGCTGCCCCAGCTCTGCGGTGCAAAAAACAAGCAAGGAAAATAGACCCCCATCATCTGTCTTCTTAGTTCAAAAACACCTTTGGGGTGGAGAAGGCCCTTGTGCCACAGTATCTGCTGCACTAATGCTATTTATGTTGCTGCAACCACGTGGAGTATTCGCAATTCCAATTTCACAATTGCTTTTTTTGACCTTCTTGCTTATGTCAAGTTTGTTTGAAAATGCACCAATTGCCCACTCTTTGTTCATACTTTTCTCGGGGGAGACTCTGTGGAACACCTTTTGGGCAGTTGGCCTCACTCGCTACTCTCACTCACATGGGACACTCAACCCAAACTTTTACGCCTCACCACTTTCAAATGTCACCAGCCGCCACTGATAATACTGCAATAAGTGGCAGAACACACTGGGAAGGCATTTCCATAGTCATGGAGAATAGAATTTTCAATAATGGGAGGTCTTCCTTCAGATAATAGTGAGGGCGTGAATTACATTTGAAGGTGTCTTTGGAGGAGAACTTTGAGGTCCCCTTTGAAGGCTTGGAAGGAGGTGATGGTCCGGGCGCCTTAAAACTCACCCACAACACCTGGATGGCAGAGGGTGGCACCTTGAAAGCCGGGTGGGGGGGGGGGGGGGGGCGGCCTTCGTGGGCATGGCGGGGTTGGGCCACATCAAATACTTTCCTGACCAACCTCCACTAACCTAGACTTCAATATCCGAGTTGACTCCTCTCTCTCTTGACATTCAAGGATAGTGGTGACCTGTCTGTGTTAACCACCTATGTTTGTTTTTCTCTCCCTCCGCTGCACTGTTTACTTATTTTTCATGTTGTATTTTTTTTATCTCAGTTTTGCTTCCTTACCACCTTACTACTTTGTAATGCAATTTCCTTCTGTTTTTACAGTGTGTATGTAAAGCGCTCAGATACCTACGGGTCAAGCTAGCGCTATATAAAACTTTTAAAATAAAATAAATAAAACATCATTCCCTTGTAGCCTAGGCCCCGTTGTGCCAGTGGCCCCTCAGTGGCAGCAGTGACTGGGTGGGCATAGGGGCCACCTCGTTTTCTGGATTGCTGATGCACGTGAAGAACTTGTGACCCTTCTGCCTCACGTGCCCACCGCCGGCCATTTCGTGAGGTCCCTTGCACCGATTGTGCACTTGGTACAAAATTCACCCAAAACTCAGCTAGAAGAAACCAGATAGGCCTCCCGACCGTCATGAGTCTTATCGCCCCATATCCTTGATCAATTTCAAGGCCAAACTCCTGGCCAAGGCACTGACGAACCGCCTGCTCCCACATATTGCAGACCTAGTCCACCCGGATCAGGCAGGCTTTATGCCGCACCGGGCGACGAGACATAACATTCGGCGTGCACAGGCGGCGGTAGATGCTGTGGGGGCGACCGGGGATCGGGCAGCTTTGTTGCTCGCAGATATCGACAGGGCGTTTGACTCGGTCAGCTGGACCTACCTCTTTGCCCTCCTGCCGCTCCTCAACTTGGGACCGGTGTTCATCTCCTATGTGAGGCTGCTGTACACAGACATCACCGCCTCGGTGCGTATCTCTGGAGCGATCTCTGAGAAGTTCCCAATTGCTAGGGGTACCCGCCAGGGATGCCCCCTCTCCCCCTACCTCTTCGCACTGGCCATGGAGCCATTGGCCGCACGGGTACGTCTAGATGCACAGTATCGGGGCTTTGTGTGGGGGGCGGAACTCTCAGACCGCATCGCATTGTATGCGGACGATGTCCTTTTCTTTATGACCGACCTTCATCGCTCTGGCCCTCGCATGCTGGACATAATGCAAATGTTCGGCGAGGTTTCAGGACTCTTCCTCAATCCGCGCAAATCGACCCTGTGGGTGCTGGGCGACGAGCCGGAGACATACCCCTGGGCCTCGGCTCTACAGGTGGCAGTCGGTGGTCTAAAATACCTGGGTGTCTTCCTGTCGGACTCTGCTGCTGTGGCATGGGAACGCAACGTGCTGCCGGTATGGGGCAAAGTCCAATCCGACGTCAAGACCTGGCCACGCATGCCCCTTAATATTTATGGCAGATCTGCCATCTTTAAGATGGTCGCCCTGCCACGGCTCCTCTACCAACTACAGAACCACCCGTACAGGATCGACCCGCAGTGGTTCCGTCGTGTGAATTCAGTACTTGGCCGATTTCTGTGGGCCGGGGGTGCCTCTAGAGTGGCACTGCAGACTTGCTTTCTATCCACGTACTGTGGAGGTCTGGCTACCTCTGACCTCCTGTCCTACTACCAGGCCTCTCATCTACTGGTGCTCAATGAGTGGTGGTATGGTGACCACAGCGACCCGGCATATGCGTTGGAACACTTTTTGATGGGGGATGCCACGCTACATACGCTGCTGTACTCGGCCAGGCGGCGGAAGGTGCTGCCGCGGGTCACCCAGGGGGTCTTCGTGATATGGAGACAGGCACTGCGCCGTATGGGTTGGTGGGGCAGGCTGACAGCCGAAACTCCGCTGTGGAATAACGGACAACTTCCCGCACTGGCCTCCCTATCGGGCTTTGGAGGTTGGGACGCCATCGGGATTTCCTCACTCGGCCATGTCCTCACGGGGACTACACTCAAATCCTTTCAGAACCTCCGCTCCGAATTCAATATGCCCAAGACCCAATTTTTCAAATATCTACAATTCCGCCATGCACTCGCGCCGAGCCTGGTGGGGATGGACCAGCTTCCCGAATTCAGCCCAGTGGAGGCCAAGCTCTTCATGGGGGACCTGGGAGATAAGAAAGTTTCCAAAATATATCGAACGCTGGTTACTCATTGCTCTTCTTCTCTCCTGTCACTGAAGGCCTCCTGGGAGACAGATATTGGCCCGTTGGATGAGGATGACTGGAGGGAGGCCCTTGAGTCCCCCCGCGGGGCTGCCATAGCTGTACGCCTCAGGTTTATACAGTTTAAATACCTACATAGGGCATACTACACTAGGGAGAGACTGTGGAGAGCGGGCCTCATTGCCGCTCCGGAATGCTTGCGTTGTGGAACTGAAAGAGGAACGCTACTGCATACGGTATGGTCCTGTGTGGGTCTGACCCGATTTTGGAATGGGGTGTGGAACTGTTTGTCGGAGGTGCTGGGGTGGGACCTCCCTCGTACGCCCAGACTGGGCCTCCTCCATGTCCTGGAGAATGTGGGAGGCAACATCTACAAACGCCACCTCCTGTTACTGGGGTTGGTTGTAGCTAAACGGGATCTGGCGAGAGCCTGGAAGAGCGACCGTGCCCCCCCACTTAGCGCCTGGAAGGCGGGATTAGATTTTCTTATGGGGCTGGAATTACCTGTGTTTGAGGCCAGGATGTGCCCCCGGAAACATAAGATCTGGAAGCAGTGGGCGGACTACAGGGGGCTCACTTTGGAACCCCCAGTTGATATAGATGATGTGCCACCTCTGGATGGGGACCTTGGGACCTAAGACGATATCTGACACCTAATTTGCCTTACCCATGTATTTGGTGAACTGTGAACACGTGCACTGGGTTAGGGTGGGATAAGGGGTGGGTAGCCGGGGAAGGGAGTTGGGGTATGTTTCTTGGGGGCTGATGGGACATGGGATGGGGAGGGGGGTGATTCCAAGTTTAGGCCTTCTAGTCATTCTACTATGTGTTTACTGTGGACAGTATCCTCCTGATTGTGGAGAACTGTACTTATGCTTTGCCTAAACTTTCAATAAAAGTGGTTGTGAAAAAAAAAAATCAGCTAGAAAAGGTGGCAGCAGGCGGGAAGATGCTTTGGTGCCAGGCGCAGGCGATCTTTTGCCATCCACTGGCCCTCCGGGTATAACTTGGGCAGCATTAATGACACTGGAGATGGCTTAAGGAAAGGCCCATGACACGCAGGGCGGAGAGAGGCCCGCGCGTGTGAAAGGTAAACGTGAGAGTTTTAAGGGATAATGTTATTAAAGATTGATTTCCGAGCGGGCCGGCTTCTGGAGGTGCTTAGCTGTGCTAATTAAATTCTCTTCCTCAATAAGTGCCTGCCATTGACACGGTGTTCGGATCCGCGCGAGGCGCTGGCCTCTGATCCACTTACCCGTGATTAAAAGGCTCATTGGTATTGTCGGCTCTACTGAAACCCACTTAAAGTAATACCTGTTGAGCGAAGCTCCTGGCTGCAGGGCTGAGGGGGCGAGGCGCTGTGCTTGGCAGCAGTTCTTCCCCTCGGGTTTCCACCTAGCGCCTCTGTGGGCATGTGGGCGCGAGGAGCTAGTGCCCACATGCAAGCGCTCAGCTGGGACTGCTCTATATAATAATTATAATAAAAATCCACATTTGTAAAGTGTGAACCATCACCTGTTAGGGTCTCCAGGCACCGGGGGCCGTCGGGAAGATTTAGCAAGCTATTGCCCAGAGTCACATGGTGCTGGGCTAACCTGCCACCAGAGCCGGGGATGGAACCGTGATCCACAGATTCCGGAGTCAGTCACTCTGGCCGCAGCGCCACACCTCTCCACTGGCTCTATAAAAACCCCACTCTGGGTGAGGCCAGGCGCCTAAAATCGACTTCTGGGGTCTGCATTACTCCGAAGTCGTGCTCCTCTCGGATAATCCTTTGTGCCCCACCTTCCCAAACACCGAATCGGTTCTGTCACAATTGTATTCGTTTTTAAAGTTCAGTAAATGATGAATTTACTGTGCACCCAGGATGCGACAATCTTTGTTGGGGCTCTTGAATAAATCCCTAAACTATCACCCTCCAACAGGGCCTCTCATCTCTCCATAGCCCCTCTCTCACATGAATTTAATTTTTTTATAGCGCCTCTCATACCAGTGTAGGTTGTCGCAGCACTTTACACCACACACACATACAGAGACAATGAATCGTATGTGTGTAAGTCAGTGAATATAAAATGTTCCATAAGACAGAGAACTACAAGGTGTGTAAAGTGCTCTGATACCTGATTCGGGTCAAATAAAATAAGCTTCACACGCCATCTATGCTGGTAGGCGCTTTTCAAGAGTGCTTGGTCTGGAGAAGCACACACTCAGGATTCAGAACGTAAGTGGTTAGGGTTGACTTTACTAATAAGTCTTTATTTCTACCAAACAAACTCTTTTTAGCAAAATTAATTTAATTAAAGACGGCGATTGTAACTTAAAAACTGCACAGTAACAAAAGGATCTCTGTGACGGAAGCAGTAACCCACTGAGATATGCACATAAAATACTGCAATGTGATCTGCATAGTGCACGCTCTTTGCAGCAGGCACATTAACCCTCTGCGCTACCTGAGATGAGTTCATTAAAACTGCCACTGGACACAACTCTTCTCTCTCTCCAGCAGGTGCATTAATCACCAGAGTTATCCTGACACTTTTATTGTTGCCTAAAAACTGTTGGATATACAAGGAACTCTGCAGTGCTCTCAAAACTGCTGCAATGCTACAAAACTGGCCCCCTTTAACAAAAGTGTCCCCCCACCCTTCCAGCCAGCGGAGGTATCAAATGATGCCCGGTACAGCCAGTACAGCCGTGCGTCCTATGTACTGTGGCTCTGTTGGCCCGGGGTGATGCTCCAGTCAGGAGGATCCTTTGCGCTTGCTCTGACTGCAGGTTGGAGGCTTATCCCCTCTGCTTGTGCCATTATGAGACTGACCAATGCAAAAACAACAATTGATGGACAGAACACTTGTTTCCGGTCCAGGGAGGACCTGGCCTGACAGTTCGGGCTGGACTGTTCCCATTGGGCGCAGGGTCAAGACTGATTTGCATATGGCTGGGTCCAAACTGGGCTGGTGTGGTGAGCAAAAGAATGATGGATTTAACCCAGATCCTTGTGACTGGGGGTGAATGCTTGCATTGTCCAGCACTCTGTCCATCAATTGTTTCTTTTGCATTATGAGACTGACCAGCACACACATCTTAGAAGTGCTTCGCATTCCCAGCACAAGTTGTCACAACAATAGTGTGTCCTGCTATAAAGCAACCCTGCACATCTGGGAGAACTTTTTCCACAAACCTTTTATTGGGTTTTAGAAGGAAAGGTAGCACAATACAGTATACAATCAGCTAGAAGCATAAGAATACATTTATAAAGAGGCATTCCCTGAAATGTCACATCACCAAGCACTGACTGCCCATCCTCCCATGTAGCTCCACTGAGGTCCTAGTGCTCTGAACTCTTTACAGGGTGCGCACTCGGCCCATTTTTTAAAGGAAGCGCTTAGCTGCGGATTGAAGTGTCATGATGTGTTGCTTACCACTGAAGTGTTTGTGCTACAGTAAGGTCCCCAAAACACAAACGGAACAGAGGCAGTGGGTCCAAGTAGGAAATAACTGAAGGGGAACAAGATGTGGCCTTTGAACAGGGACCACTTTGTGTCGGCGCCTTGTCTCCCACACCACAAGTCCACGGCGCATTCTCTAAAGTGGACGTCGCACCATTGTTGTGTGCATCTCAAATGTGAACCAGACTCTCCCCAGCCGCACTCTAGTTTTTAATGTAAGTACCAAGCAAGGAGGCTCTCTTAAATTACGTTTGTTCTGCGCTTCTCTTGGGACTGGTTTGCGTGTGACGCGGGACCTGTGCTCACAAACTGGTTCCCCCTTTCCCAGTAGAATGGTGTTTTCTGGGGCTGTGCTGCATTTTCAACATTTTTCTTTTAACTCCTTGTTTAGTTGTTATCCTATATACGTTTTTGAAATATTGATGTTGCCTTGAAAAAGTAGTTGTACCCCAAAGCGTGTATTGGTACATTTTGTTGTTGTAACTGCAAATTGAGTGATACAATTGGTGAAGTTATTCAAGGTGGTCTTGTCTCGTTCGATTTCTGGTGGTGCAAACATTTTCTATTTGTGCAAATCTTTTCCACACCTTGGCGTCGTTCTGTATCGCTATAGGAGCGCATTTACTTACACCGCTGCCATTCTGCGCATATTGCTCAGCTCTGCGGGCTTTGAGGCTGCTCACGAGCATAGCGGGTACCACTTGGACACACTGCCAAGTCGCACTCTGATATTGATGGCAAGAAATAGCAAGATGCATTGGCAAGCCCAACAGGCCTCTTCTTTTGGCTTTTAGGGCACCTATTGGTTTAGGCATTGCCACTGGCTGATGATCAGCATCAGCAAAAATAGAAAAAATTGCCTTTTGCTAGCGCTGTGGCAAAAAAGAGGTGTAATAATGCATATGCTCAAATACGTGGCTGTTGTGTGTGTATATATGTATATATATGTGTATATATATTAAGAACGCTTGGCGAATTTCAAGTGACAAACGGATCCAACAACAATTGCGATTTTTCTTCTTTAATGCTAACGCACGTCAGCCATTGACACGTTTCAGCCGGCGCAGCAGCCTTGTTCACAAAGTGTTATGGCGTGAATGTCAGTGGCCTTAACATACCATGTGCTTGACTAGCCAAGAAAACAGACTTGCGCAATGCTGCTTTACATATCGAAATTGTTTAGACCAATACTTCTGGTAATTTTACAATTTGCTCGTGTGTGTCGAAGTGCAAAGTTATTGGTAAATAAATTAACTGTAAAGATGTTATGTTACTAGAACAATAATACTACAAGCGAAACCGCTTGTCCTAATGTGCACTGTTGCACTTCCAGCTGGAGTGCTTTTGCTTAATTCATACAATGTGATCTTTAACCTATAATACATAACATTTCATTGTTGGGTCAACATAAACTCTGTGAACACAACTTTTGTTCTTGGTTTTTTTACTTGGTTCAAAAAAATCATAAGATGTAAATATTTCCAATTTTCATTAAATGATTGTTTTACATTCACAATTCATAAACTTTTCTTTGTACATTTCTTTGTAATGCCCGATGCATTTCGGGCCCCACGGCCCTTCTTCAGGGGCAGTATCTGTGGAAATCAAGAAATACATTCTGTTTGTTTTAGTTCTAGTATGGTGAGGGAAACACAGTCAATTGGATTTAAACAAATCTATTTCAATATACAATGTTTGAAATCATGCCATTATATTAGTAAGGAGAAGCATAGAAAATCCATAATGAACGAATGACACGAAAAAGAATGACAAGAAAAAGAATGAAATTTAAAGTGACTAGGAGAAATACGTGTGCTGGGAGTGGAGTCTGCTCTTAATAGTGAAGCTTAAAAACAGGGGGGTGCTACCATGATACCACACCTCGTGATGAAAATATCTCACTACGCGTTTAACTGACCTTAACATGGTTGCTTGAAGTTTTAAAAGTGGATCACTGGCACGTTCAATCAAACTGAACATATGACTGAAAAAATGCGGAGAGAGCTAATTAGACGCCGAAATCATAGTGAGACCAGATTTAAGAAAAAACTGATGGATAATGCTCGTACCTGCTTTGGTCCACGAGGATCTATCCAATAGTGATGTACGGCTACGCTGGTCAATGGGTCGAGTCCTCAATCTAAAAAAATATATGTAACGGGCAGAATTCACTAACTAACCATCATCCGAAAAGCGGTGGAAAATATGCTTACGGATAGGAAGCTCACCTTATTTAGAGTTTGTAAGGCTCCAAATTACATTCAGGGGTACCGGAGTTGTTGCGATCCCGGTCGCTGTGCTACCGCGCATGCGTATGCTAGACCATTCATAGTGATTTTAAAAAAAGGACTACAGCTAATCTACAGGGCTTCGAAAAAGAGTGGCGGCCATTACTAAATGGCTAAAGATGTTAAAAGAAGAAACAGAAAACATGTGTCACATGGATAGTAATAAGTAAGAGTAAGAGATTAAGACATATAATCAAATAAGTGGAACAAACTAATAGAATATCAGAACATAAAAGTACGATCCGTAACAACAATCCCAACAGCAGTCTGGCAGTACATTGGACCTTAAACAGGCACACAATAGCACAACTGAAGTTCCAGCTGCTCGAGGTAGTCAAACCCACCCCAGGTAAAGACATCACCCAAAAATTACTCCAGAGAGAAATCTTTTGGATTAAAAGGTTAGATTCACAAGATCCCAGAGGGATCAATGACAGAGTAGATCTAGGATGTTATTTATGATATAGCACCTAACGTCGCCTGTGTGTGACTCGAGTTCAGTCTTTTTATAAATGTATAACTACATGCACGTGTACAAAATGAAACGCATTTATTAGTTTGTTCCACTTATTTGATTATATGTCTTAATCTCTTACTCTTACTTATTACTATCCATGTGACACATGTTTTCTGTTTCTTCTTTTAACATCTTTAGCCATTTAGTAATGGCCGCCACTCTTTTTCGAAGCCCTGTAGATTAGCTGTAGTCCTTTTTTTAAAATCACTATGAATGGTCTAGCATACGCATGCGCGGTAGCACAGCGACCGGGATCGCAACGACTCCGGTACCCCTGAATGTAATTTGGAGCCTTACAAACTCTAAATAAGGTGAGCTTCCTATCCGTAAGCATATTTTCCACCGCTTTTCGGATGATGGTTAGTTAGTGAATTCTGCCCGTTACATATATTTTTTTAGATTGAGGACTCGACCCATTGACCAGCGTAGCCGTACATCACTATTGGATAGATCCTCGTGGACCAAAGCAGGTACGAGCATTATCCATCAGTTTTTTCTTAAATCTGGTCTCACTATGATTTCGGCGTCTAATTAGCTCTCTCCGCATTTTTTCAGTCATATGTTCAGTTTGATTGAACGTGCCAGTGATCCACTTTTAAAACTTCAAGCAACCATGTTAAGGTCAGTTAAACGCGTAGTGAGATATTTTCATCACGAGGTGTGGTATCATGGTAGCACCCCCCTGTTTTTAAGCTTCACTATTAAGAGCAGACTCCACTCCCAGCACACGTATTTCTCCTAGTCACTTTAAATTTCATTCTTTTTCTTGTCATTCTTTTTCGTGTCATTCGTTCATTATGGATTTTCTATGCTTCTCCTTACTAATATAATGGCATGATTTCAAACATTGTATATTGAAATAGATTTGTTTAAATCCAATTGACTGTGTTTCCCTCACCATACTAGAACTAAAACAAACAGAATGTATTTCTTGATTTCCACAGATACTGCCCCTGAAGAAGGGCCGTGGGGCCCGAAATGCATCGGGCATTACAAAGAAATGTACAAAGAAAAGTTTATGAATTGTGAATGTAAAACAATCATTTAATGAAAATTGGAAATATTTACATCTTATGATTTTTTTGAACCAAGTAAAAAAACCAAGAACAAAAGTTGTGTTCAGAGTTTATGTTGACCCAACAATGAAATGTTATGTATTATAGGTTAAAGATCACATTGTATGAATTAAGCAAAAGCACTCCAGCTGGAAGTGCAACAGTGCACATTAGGACAAGCGGTTTCGCTTGTAGTATTACTGTCATTTGAATAGCACAATTTGGACTTTGTCCTTACCTAAGTAGCACGCATTGATTTAAACAGAATAAGTTGTAGTTTTTTAAAAAAAACTTAATCAGTAGGTGTGCCCAGCCCCTATTTCAATGTTACTAGAACAAACCTTCAAACATTATTACAGGTACACATCCTCATGGTGCTCGCATTTTGCAGATAAGGCAAAATGACCGTATTTCTACAGAAAGGGAAATTATTACTTAAACATATTTATACTGCAATAGAAATATAGACAAGTGTCTGAATATTGCTGTTCCCATATTGATGTTACACAACAATTTAAGACAAGTGCCAAAATCAACACCCACATTTTGGTTATTACCAGTCCTCAGGCTGTCGCACAACCTGGGGCAAGTGGCCAAAATTAAAACATTGTCCATTGCTACATGGTATTGGCAGTTCTACAAGGAGACCAATTACTACATTTTCATTTGAGACACTTGCATAATATGTGCACGATCAAATGCTCATTATTTTATATCACTCTGCCGTATGTCTTGTTTTAAACTTCTACCAGAAAGGTTAAAGTCTCATAGGCATGAGTGGGAAAAAAAAATATATATATATATATATATATATCTCGCATCGCAAATTGCTTCCCACGCGTGATTTATTTTGGCAAGGACAACTCTACGTGTTTCGGAGCACTGGGCTCCTTGCTCACGTATATAATATACATATATAATATAAAATAGGAGCGTCTTGGTAGAAGATTAAAAGTGCAAGAAAACACACGCACTCGCATGGAATACACTGAAATGAAAAGAAGAAAACAGTCCCCTGATTGTGAGCAGTAAAAAGATACAATCCAGCAATTAAATCTGATGATCAAAAAAGCTATGCTCAGGGCAGGGGCAAAGACAAGAAGAGAAAGGGACACCTTAAAATCAAGAGGCGAGCAGATGAGTGATGGGAATTTATTATTTTACGATTTCCCACTCCTTTGTAGATGTTCAATCGGCCTCAGTGGGATAAAAGTCTGTGGTTTTATCACGGTTCAAGCTCGTGAGTTGCGCACGGATCTCTGCGGTCGCAACATTACTCGCCGCTGGATGAGACCCTGGAACATTCCAGCAGCACCACTAAATGTTTTAGCAGCAGGTTCTTTTAGGGCCCTCCCATAGACCGCTTTTAGAGGTTGTCGGAAGCCTCTTGTTGAATATATAATAACCTTACACTGGGTATGGTGTCAGCTCATTGGTTCTTTTTTGTCCCCCTCATTTACATGCATCTTATTGTCAGGCTTTCCCTTCCCTTTTTGTTTATCCCTCCCCTGAATGATAGCTTATTAACCATTCTTTTGATTGGCTGACTTGTATCCTTCCATTGCTCACATTCAGGGAACTACTTTTTTTTTTTAGTTGGCACTATGAAAGTGCACCTTTTTTATGCTGTTCACTGTGTGCTGCTTACTCCCTTGAGTACCTGCCTCCTACGTCCTTCGCGTTGCCACTCACCTGTCCCAGCTTGTCTGTAAAAGCACAGCGATATGTATATGTTTGGTGGGGGTGCATGGTAAAAGACCAGACTTGAAGCTTGTCTTGGTTTTAGCTCCTGCATTCCACATATTGTATGAAAGCGCAGGCCTTGGCACACAGGTGCTCTTATGATGCCGAGGACATATGTGCACTTACGCTGCTGGTGCCTGAGGCGGAAGGTGTACTTAGCATGGCTGAAAAGGAGGCGGCTTTTCTCCAAGAAGCCCATAAATCCGCTCCCGGTGCTACCCCAGAGTACCAGGGCTGAGCATTTGTTTCAGTTCTGAGTCCTTTGGAAAGTACATTTCTTTTACTTTGTCACCTCCTTATGCGTTCTAAAATGTGCTCAGTTCCTTGAATGAACATTTTTGGAAAAATAAACCATTGCATTTGCACAGTGGTAAAATTGAAAACATTTAATTCAATGCAAAGCTTTGAAATACCTTATGACATCTGCTTGCTTTTCCTTTGGCCTTTTGATGTTTTGTTGTTTTTATTTTGAAATAAGAAACCAGCATTGGCAAAGCAAATGGCTTGACCTCGCATTATAAACGGTGAGACCCATTGGCTGGCCAAGGATTGTTTTGACGTGGTCACCAAAAAGGATTTACATTTGGGATCAATAAGACGGGATCCCTCGCAACCCCAGAGACATCTCTACCCCTCGGTTTCCCAAATCCTCAATCGGCCCCAACCTTTTGGGCTCATCGAAGGGATAAAACTCACTTTTGCATGTGGGTTTTATACAGTGCTACTTGTCGCCTAACATTTACTTCAGAGGGCTAACAATTCAATAAATAAATAAATAAATCACAAATTCTTAGAGTTTGTGACCTGGATACCGGTTCAAGAACAGCGTCCACAATCAATCAGCTACTAGCCCCTCTGAGTGCAAGGTCGCCCCTCCCTTTGATAAGGTGGCGGCCAGCCTGCCCTGTGCACACTAGATGGGCCCCCCTGGGTGTTGGGGGTTATGTCTCACTAGCGCATTCTTGACCCCCCCTCCCCCGCCCCCAGCGGTCCAGTGACGGGGTCTGCCCTGCCCCATCTGTTAGGCACAGCTTGCCATGTGTCCTGTCACTTCCACCTAATGGCTCCCCCCTATGAAAGTCATGACCCTTGACTCATGCCCCCAGGAATGATGGATGACCCTGCCTCTCTGACAGGGCACGTGCCCCGGGCCCCTCGCTCTGCCTTTAAACTTCAGGCCAGCCTTTGACCGCCCCGGGACCCCTTTCTTCCTTGTCCAGGGCGGCGCTTCATGTTGTGGGTTAGAAATCCCTCCGTGGCACCCCTGCGTGACCTGCCTCGTCATGGCATGGGACCCTTCTCCAGGGAAGGGCCCCGGGTGAGGTGGGGAGGGTGGGCCGTGGCCCCCGGGCGGCTCTGCATCACTGGACGATGAAAGGCACTTGAAAGGGGAGCTTGACTCGGAATGGCCTCTCCCTTCTTAACAAGTTCTCAGCACAGATTACCAGATTAAAGGATTTGTACCAGAGAAAGGATGGTCTTGTGCAAGGGATGTCATCTGGGGGCGTGGGGGAGGGGAGGGGGGGGGGAGGCGAGCACAAGGGGGGAGGCGAGCACAGGGATGGTCTTGTATCGTGAGTGTCCTATGCAGGGTGGGCTGGGGCTGCAGGGAGATGCTGAACCTGAGGAAAGAGCTACTAGAAAGGACCTCTGCACGGATCAAAACAGCCCCTTGCACACGCCAACAGTATATATTGTGTATCATTGACAATAATAAAAAAACACTCTTGTTCCTCCGTTGAAACAGTCACTTCAGTTTAATCTTGAGATCCTTAGCCAACACGTTTCGTCGCGCTTAATTGTTGTGCGCAGCGACTTCTTCAGGGCTCTGATCTTAGTATGGATCCTCAGTTCCGGTTGTATTTCCGACCCGGAATGGGTTCTACTACTCCACTGATTTTTGCACAGAATAGGTCAACAGTGATTACTGTGACCAAGATTTAGTGTATTCCAGAAGTATTTTCTCAAGTGTGGATCTTGTTATAACAAATAATATTAACTAGCTCTGGTCGATCACTCCTGACTATGGCACCCTGTGATTTTGTCACCGTAGATGGCCGGCTGCTTTTGCCCTGGAGCATTGGTGCCCCATTTATTAATCCTAGGATTTTGGGAGGTTCCCATTGTCCGCTTCATTGTTTTTGCTTTTGACTAGAAGTAGATAAGTGCCCTGGCGCTTCTGACCGGACGTTCGTGCAAGTTCTGACGGGCCAGGCTGCATTTGTGTGGAATTCTGCTGGGTTTGTGGTCCCTCTATAGCTAACGCGGGCTGTCGTCTGGTGTATTTTCTCTAAAAGGCTTCTACGGCTCCTAGGCCCATCCCAAGCTTGGTCTCCTCTTTATCCTGAGGTGGTCTGAGGCTCACAAAACACATCCTTGAATTGGTCACCAGCAATTCTGTCTAGTTTTTATTCCTAGCTTTTCCTAAGTACCTGGTCTACGCTTACTGTTTGCAGGCGAGGCTCTGTCTTTGGGTTTTTATTCTGAGGTTGTGCGAGGCTTCGACTGTTCCTTTCTTTAAGTTGCTGCCCAGCACTGATGTCTCTCGCTTCTCTTGAGGTTGGTTGGGGTCGTGGCCCTCTCTTTGAATCGTCCCCATCAGCGCCGACTCTTGCTTACACTCGGGGATTTAAAGTATGAATGCCCGTCCTTCTTTGAATTGCTTTAGTAGCACCGTCTCCTGGTTATCCTAAAGTTACATGGGGCTCAGACATGTTTTCTCACTCTCTTACCAGCCCCGCCCTCTTCTCTACTATTTATCCTGATATTTCCTAGGTTGTTTTTCATGCTGTCTTTGTGTATCCCTGGTTTGCTTCCTTACTGCCTACTATGTAATGCAATTTCCGTCTGTTTTTTTACAGGGTGTATGTAAAGCGCTCTGATACCTACGGGTTAAGCTAGCGCTATATAAAACTTTTAAAATAAATGAAATAAATCCAACCTCTTTGGCATGCTCCTCAACAGTGCTCCCTTCTGTTTATCCTGAGATTCCTAAGGTTCAGACTCGTCTGCCCGTGTTTGACTGGTTCACCTGTAGTCCTCTGCTGTTCATCCTGATATTTCTCAGGATCTGACCCGGCTTTCTCGGATTTGTTCCCCAGCAGCCCTGGTTTCTCAGGCTCAGCCCTGCCCTTCCCTGCCTTGTTCCTCAGCAGTCCTCTCCTGAGGTGTCTCAGGCTCAGCCCTTCCCTGCCTTGGTCCCTACATCCTCTCCTGAGGTGTCTCAGGCTCAGCCCTTCCCTGCCTTGGTCCCTACATCCTCTCCTGAGGTGTCTCCGGCTGAGCCCTCCCCTGTCTTGGTCCCTAGCAGCCCCTCTCCCTGTGCTCCTCTGTGCTCCATCCCCAGCAGCCCGTCTCTCGGTGCCTGCTGCCCCTGGCTCCAGAAGCGGCCGGGCTTACATTAAATGTGTCTCCAGCTGCCAGGAGGTGGGAGCTGACACAAGTCAGAGCACTCTGAGGCGGGAGCACACTTGTTCCACTTGGAAAGAAGCTGCCTGTACCCAGCAGGCGGCATTGGCCTCTGGATGGGGGGGGGGTCTCTCCAAGCCCTGGTGGTGTGTGGAAGGGGCACACCCACTCGGACAGCAGCCTCCATCAGACCGGCTGGGCTACAGTGAAGGGACGGGGACCCACCATCTGAGAGAGCAGTCTTGGTGATGTGAGGATGGTTTAGGATGGAGATGGCTGTCTGGCTTGGGTGATGTGAGGGCTGAACCCCCTCGTCCTGAGACTGCAGGGACCCCAATTTATTTATTTAAAGAGTTTTATATACCGCTGGCCAGACCCGAGGGTATCGGAGCGCTTTACAACATACGTGTCAAGGAAACGCAGTAGTATCAAGGAAATCACACAGTAACACAGTAGTATCAAGGAAATCGCACAGTAACGGGGTAGTATACATAGTGGTTCATGGCGCTTCGGAGGTCTGGGTGCGCTGTATCACATTAAGGCAAGGAAGTCTGATGGAGTACTAGCAGTGTGCACCTTGGCTCAAGCCAACCTCCTTTAGGGATGGGGGGCGAGGGAGGTGTCCGGTGGCTTGGTGGAGGTAGATGTTTTGATGGCAGAGAATCGGGCTGCTGCCAGGTTCCAGCTAGTGTGCTCCGGCGGCAGCTATCGATACGGGAGCGGACGATTGAGAAAGAGGTCTTTAAGCTGCATTTTTAATTTTGGGAAGGATGGGGTAGTTCTGATGTGGACTGGGATGGAATTCCAGATTTTGGGCACACTTCCAGAAAAAGAGCGGGCTGTGGTTTTTTGTTTGCGGGTTTTCGGCAGGATGAGGAGAAGCGTATTGGAGCTCCTGAAGGTCCTTGTCTTACCGGCCTTCTTAGGTTTGGAGGCCAGGTAGGCGGGTTTCCCTGTGTGCAGGGCTTTGTACCCCAAACATCCTCCCACAGAGGTACCATGGTGTGGCAGGTCCAGTGGCGCCCACTGATTTGACTGCATTTTTCTACCCAAACAGCAGTCTGGAGGCCTATTGTCATTGCTTGCTCTAGGGCCCGTGCAGCATTGCTATGTTTCCGCGCCCACGGTATAATCCAAGGTTGCTCAAACCAATGATGGTTTAAGAAGACAACAGGTGTTCTCAGATCCTAGCGCCGGGATATCCCCTAGGGGATGATGGTAGCGCTTTACAAATACTATAAATAATAAGAGGACACAGCCCAGCCCCGGCAGTGCATTTAGATGACGCCTGATCCCAGAACAGCAAGGGGATCACTGGGAGATAAGGGTTGCCAAAGCGCCCACAGCTGACTTTGAAGCACTAATTTGTCTATGAATGCACAGCTGAGGGTACGCAGAAGCTGGCACTAAACTTCAGGAGCACCCCAGCCTATAAACACCCATGCACCAAGAGACTTCTTTACCCCCACCTGCTGCTAGCTTTGGTTATGCATGTGATGCCAACCCGTGGTCTGCCAGCCTTCTTTCTGAGTGCTAGTGTTGGCGTTGTTGCCTCAGCTGGTAGGGCCAGTCTTGCAACCCACTCTCCTGCTATGGCCTAGACACCATCTGCAGCCTTTTACCCCTCTGTCTTCAGAGAGGGTGAGGGGGCTGCTTTGACTGTATTACACAGCCTCACTACCATGTTCTCTAAGTAGGGGTGGGCGGAAATTGCGTAGTCGCGCTACGCAAAGCTCAGCCAGACGGTTAAAAATCTCAGCGAGCATGCAGAGTTCCGCGAACATGCAGAATTGCTTGTTCCGCCGTTCGCAATGCTTTTTTCCTGTTCGCGAACGCTGTTTGCCTGCTCGGGGGGAAATCTCACGCACACGCACTTTGAAAGAGCAAACAAGCAAAAAAATTCTGCAAAGCTGCGGAATTTTTGGCAATTCTGCGTTCTCTGCTGAACGCGAAATTACACCATTTCCGCGAGCCGAACTGTATTGACCGCCCAGGCCTAGTTCTAAGACGACTTTTATCCCTCTCTGGGGTCGGAGAAAGGTCCCCAGCATTGCTCTGTAGCGCCTGCGCCTCTGCCTCAAGTTCAACCCCGCAAGTTCTTTAGATTTGTAGTCCACCACCTTAGCTGATTCCACCACCTTAGCAAATTCCCCATCATAGCAGATTCAACAGTTGTATGTCGGCTGAAACCTTTTTGTGACCAGAATTGCAACTCAGTCGAGCTCTGCGCTGTGGAGTGGTGCCCTCGTGTGCACCCACCATACTGAGCGTGACCCCCGTCAGATCCCCGCGTTACAGAGGACCCAGAGTGGTGGCAGCAGTAAGATGATGGTGGTAGGGCAGGATTTTATCATAGTTTCTGCCTGGGACGGTCCCTTGCCAACCTTGCTTGCACTTTATAAATTGGCATGCCATGGCAGCCCCCAGCAACTGGGTCCTTTGTCTACCCTTTGGCACAATATGGATGTTGCATGTTTATACATTGCGGTTGTGTGTGGGATGTGTGAGACACATGTTACTGTTGCCACATTGGAATCAGGTTTGTCTTATTAACGAACATGGAGGGTTGGAAGGTTTCAAACAGCAAAGTGAATCCCTGGGCTTCTCCAGGACATTGAAGGGTCCTTTGTGGTGGATTAGACTTCTTTGTGTGGAGCAGAGGAGACACAGGGCCCCTTTGGAACTTGGGTAGTTTTCCCCTGCCTCTTTCTGACTCAACCGTGAGTTAAGTGGGGCAGCATCCATTTGTTTTGGGTCTTCGTGATCGGAGACTCCGACCTCCAGCATCTGCTGGAGCAGTTGAGTGGAATAAACAAGAGGGCCGGAACTGTACCGAACAAGTATCAGAGCGGACTGTTGCAATACACAACTACACTGCAACTTTCCTATCGAAGTAGCAGAAACTTCCAGCTAGTGTGCCAAGATTTCTCTACCAGAATCTGGGGTCTCCACACCATCCCGAACTAGAAACCCTTTGCTCCAGAGTTGGGGTAAACACGGCCAACTACCATAGTTGGCATCGAGATCAGAAACCTGGGAGCTTCAACCATGAGTGACTGATAGGATGCCTGGACTCTGACGCTCTCCCCTCTTTAGCACCTTGATGACCTGTAGGATTTGTGCGCTTTATAAATCTACTTCATTTCATTTCATTTGCTTCGCGGGAGAGGGCTGACCAACTGCTTCGGAGGGACTTTTCAGTGTGCGAGGGTGAAGTTGTACCCTAGGGGGCGGTGGAGGAGCTTAGGCTTGTTGAATTGAAGGCATACACTGCAACAAAGGGGAACATCTTGTACCACTCAGCGTGGGTGAGTCCGAGGATTACCCCTGTGTTTCACGGCATTAACAGAAGTCTACGCCCTACTATTGTAAAGCCGCCAGTGGTATGGACAGAGGCCTGTGCCAAGACTGGACCACGCCTCACCACCATGACCAGGGGCGGCACCGAGTGTTTTGAATGGTGGGGTTTGTGATTGGGCCACGGAAACAGCAAAGCTGCAAGACCTGAGCTGCAAACACTATTCCAGCACAGCCTCCTCCGCTGCTGCTGGCCCTGCTTACCTGGTAGATTGCTCCAGGGCTGTAGTCGCCGACCTCACACAAGTTAGAAGGGCCGGGACAAAGACACTGCTCTCGGTACACCATGCGCAGCGGGATGCACCCCCACCTGTAGCAGCCCTGCCCCGCCAAGGAACAGATTGCAAGTACATCCTGTTGTAGCAGGTGATTGATAAGCAACCGGACGGTACTGTTCAGTCACAGGAGAATACAGTGAGGAGACGGATGACTCCTGCGTAGACGGCGAGGCAGCGCCGGCTCCTCCGTTGGAGTGGAAGAGCGTTGCCCCACCTAAAATCTCCCCCAAGCTCCTGAAAAATAAAATGGTAAATTATTACCATTTCATTTTTCATCATGGTCCCAAACAGAGTGTCAGGACGGGGCGGGCCGCTGCTGAGTGACAGCAGCGTGTCACTCAGGGGGGAGGAGGGTGGGCTGGTATGGCACGGTTTAAAGTGCGCGTGTCTTTTTGGCCGGCTGTCTTGAGAGGGCCATCCACACGTGCACTTTTAAACGGCTCTAACCCAGCTGTTTTAAGACCGCTGGTATAGAGCAAGCCAAAGCCTCCAGAGCGCTGAGGAGCGCCGAGTGAGGTCGCTCCCTCCAATCAAGCCGCTGCTCTCATGCATGAGAGCAGCCCCCTGATTGGTCAAGGGAGTTGCTGCTTCCAGTTCCGGTGGTGAGAAGAGGGCCAGAGCAGAGGACGTTGCGTCGCATTCAGGTACGCTTTTTTATTTTTGTTATTTTCCACACCTGCGCCCCTCACCCGTAGAGGCCAGCCGCCACTGCGGTGAGGAAGTAATTGAAAGTGCTGGCCCCAACAGGGCGACCTGTACAAGCACACTTTGTTTTGACTGGGGCTTTAAGTGGGCCGGGTCCTGCTGGTGCTCAGCACTGCCAATTCTAAAAAGCAGGTGCTGAGACGGGTCCCTATCGGCTGCCATTCCCTCAGGGAAAAAAAGAACATCTTACCTCTGCAGCAGCACCGCCCTTCACTGCCTTTGATGTAACTTCAAAGTGACTCTTTCTAGTTCTTTCACAGTCTCGCCATTCCGAACCGAGGCATTTTCAGTATTATAAACAACGAAGCCATAGTTGTTTCTGATTTATCTTATGCAACTAACTAATTGTCCTGGCTTGTTGCAGGTGTAATGTTACTTGTTGTATTATATATCTGGTTGCAATGACAGAAGCAGCATCATGCCAGTCGGGCGGCACTCTATGCTGAGCACAGATTTTTTTTTTAAAAACAGTTCTTTTTATTGAAACCAAATATACATCAGCAGAAATACAGTACAGAGGATCTTTTACCTGCTGAGCACAGATTTTTAGTGTACGTGATTTTAAACCACCACCTTAATTACATCAATCACGCCCCTTTGAGAGCCCCCCCCCCCCCCCCCCCCAAAGTTTTTCCATCCCGCTTAAACCCCTGGCTTTGACCCCACAGGATGGAACAGACTGTTGGTGACTTTATGCACAATGGTACAATTAGAGATTGCCACACAGGCGGGGGGGGGGGGGGGGGGAGCCCCTTTAAGGCAGATGAATATCTGAGACATGGGGGCTACAGGGGGCGCATGGGGGAGGGGGCTGACCTAATTTTGCCAACGCCACGTGAGTGGGCTCTACAGAATGTATTTTTAGGTCTCGCCTGTCGATGCGCATGCGCATCGAGCAAGGCGAGAGTATTGCGAGTTATCCACTCTTTATCTGCACTGCAAGGAATCGTGGCGATTCCTTGCAGTGCCCGTGACTTTTAAGGTCAATGCGCATGCGCATTAAGCTTATGCGCATGCGCATTGACCTTAAAAGTCACGGGCGCGTGCATGTCCGTCTTCCCGCCGTCTCGCATTTCCCCTGTCGCACTTCTCCTCCCCTCTCTTCCCTCCAGCTTGTTGTTTATTTGACCCGTTCCGCCCCCTCCCCTTCCCGCCGTGTCGCATTTCTCCTCCCCCCTCCCCTCTCTTCCCTCCGGCTTCTTTTTTTTTTGTTTATTTTACTCGCACCTCTCCCCTCTCCGCCCCCGTTCCGCCCCCTCCCCTTCCCGCTGTGTCGCATTTCTCCTCCCCCCTCCCCTCTCTTCCCTCCACCCTTAATTAACTTGTTTCGCTAATGTTGTGGAGTTGTGTTCTATTGTAAGACGAAGCCCCGCACTTTTGGTAAAATATCTTCATTTCTTGGCGTCGATATTTTTTGACTCGCTCTCCCTTAAAAGCAAGTGGCTGCTGGTTTTAGCAGGGCTCACGGTCGACACTTTCCGAGTCTAACATGTGCATAGCACTATACAAAATAATGGATTGGGCTGATTTGAGTGGTCCCTCTAACGTTTCCTTCCTCGCTGTGCTGTAATCTACGTCGAGGATTACTTTACGAGAAAGAGAAAGAATATGAAACTATTTCCCAGATAGCGAATAAAGTCATTTGGAGAGAACGATCGTTTCACTTAAAGATCACTGTTCGTCGTATTTACATTTATTGTCCCGCAAGTTAGGCTTGTTTTCATATGTAATTATTGAAAATGTGCTGGGGTTTACTCAATATCCCCTTCAACTTTATTGTACTCGCATTGGAGTATGATCCCCGTTACATGCAAAATCTGTTTAGTTGCTTCTATGTCAGTGGAAAACGGAGCCCAGATGTGCAGCACAAAGCGGTAACAGCCTGGAGGTTACAGGCTTTTGTGGGGTCTTTTAACTTCATTTACTCTTGCCTTTGGAGCGAAGTCCTCGCGCTAAAATCGAATGTTGTGGTCAATTTGTTCTCACATTTACTAAAACATTATCCGCTTTTATGTATAGTTTGTTTTCTGTTCTTAAGTTTTATTTTAAAAAAACATTTAAAAAACTGCTATTTTCAGTAACTAGAATGATTATTTTAGTTCGCTGTCAATGTCACCTTTACAAGTACAAGTTTTCCTTTAAGAACTCGTGTGAGAAATAATATATTTTATAACTACGCGTCTTACGATTTTTCTCGTTATATCCCGTGATATGTTTGCATTAAAAAAGCACTGTTTTGTTTGTCCCACTGAAAGCACACTTTTGTTTCAAAGCACCGAAGATAAACTCTCGAGGCCAAAAAGACAGAAGCACGCTGTTACTAGGAATGGCAGCCTTGAGGGAAAGCACGATGCCTTACAGCGAAACAATCAAGAAAACAAAACACGAATACAAGCAGCTCAGGATCAATTCCACGTTAATCCCATCAAAGCCAAGGTGACAAACCTTGTTGTCCTGAAAAGTGAGCAAGGGAAACTCTGTCTCAAGAGAGCGCTCCAGTCAAAATCCCTAGATCACTGTAGACACTTAAAAAAAATAAAAAACTTAAAACTTTCTTTTTACATACTTGAATAACTCGCATTTTCAAGAAGTATCCCGCAATGTCTGGAGCGGAACCCCACTACTTCATAAAATGTCTTTAATAAACCTTCGCTTTCCTATTTATCGTTTCTTCGTAAATGTCAGATTTAAACTGATTTGGACAATAAAAGGAACTTCTACACATGGCGTGTTGTGTTCACCTATCCCGCGTTGTAAACCTTTGGCTCTGCAAACGCCATTTGCTCTCACTGGAAAGCCATTTCCCGACTTTATGGGCCCTTGTTTGTGTTATCTGCATAGCGCCTTTCCGGGCTGCTTGGGGACATCTTTCCCTTTTATGGTAAACAACCAACAGAACCCCCCCCCCGAACTCTAAGAGCACGGTATAAAAAGTACTATAGCGGTGATGGATATATCTAATTTATAGGCGCTAGAATAGAAGGGAGTTGTGGTGATATTGTCTCGCCTTCAATGGCTGAATCTTTTCCCCTCTCTTCCCTCCGGCTTTTTTTTTGTTTATTTTACCCGCTGTGTCTCCGATCCTTTCGCTCTCCTCCCCCCTCCCCTCTCTTCCCTCCTGTTTTAACCTTTCACGAGTTTAATTTTTTTTCTTGGCAAACGTCTCGTTAGTACGTAGACCCTAAAAACTTGCCTAGTCTGGAGGCAGTGTTCGTCGAAGGCAGGGTGTAGCGAGTCAGTCTATTTACATCAGTCGGAAACAGTTAACAATAAGGCATTGGCCATCAGGTCGGAGACCAAGGTTCTTGCTAATTAAGGATCCGTTTTGCACATTTAGTCTAACAACTGACGGAAAGCCAACCACTTTTTTGAACCCTGGGAGTCTTCCGTATTCAGCAATATAAATCCAGTTACTCTGGTGTCAATTGGGCCGTGTCGCATTTCTAGTCACGGTACATTACCGCAACCAATCCCTACCTGCTTCCGCTGCCAGCACTGCAGCAGGCCACATAGCCCCTTCCACTCCTGATACCCTCCGTCACTGTTCCCCGCAGAGGGCCTTCGGGCCTCGCGCCGCTGAGACGCCCATGCGCTCATCTTTTCGTCTCGGCGCGTGCGCAGTCTACAGGCACGGGACAAGATCACAGCTGCGCGCGTTAGCAAGTGAATGTCTCGAGTGTGGGCACGTGGCGGTCCTTGTGCAGGCAAGCGCGTGACGTGGCTCTTCCGCCCCTCCCTCAGCGTTCCAAAGAGTCTGAGACATTCTAGAACAAGATTGAGCTCTAACCTGCGAGGCCTAGTAGAAACTACGCACGCCTCATCTTGGACATGCAGACTATGCAAGGAACAAATGTATGGTCTGAACATACATTCAATTAAAATAAAGCCGTACCAGCCAAATGCTGCAGTGCCATGCGCGTTTCGGCCATGTAAGTAGTGGCAACTATGGAATTATTTTGTGCTGCAACATTCAGATTTGACAAGAAGCGCATTGCTCATCCTATGTAATGGCGCCCTTTAAAAATAGAGCAGGATACAAGGGCTTGCAAGGTGCTGCAGATGGATTAAAATCTAAAATGTGTTCAATCACTGACCAAATGCTCCAATAAAGGCAAACAGTTCTAGTACTAAACGGACTGTGCCCACATCCGAAGGCAATACCCAGAGTCACTTAGCAACTTAATCAATGTTATGCAAATCCGCAATTACGTTTTGCAGGCTATGTACTGCAGATTTAAACACGGCCTGTAAATTTGTGTTCTGCCACTACAACAAAACTGGTGCGCCTGTTACTAGTACTACAAAATAAAGTTAAGTAGGATTTTCCGACCCATACGATGTTTCCTTCTCACTACATACACGTGTGCTCCATGAACATTCAGAGACTACGTCCCCAGCAATGAATTAAACACGTGAGCATTTCATGCACCAAAACAGCAAGAACATGAATCAACTCTCGTCGTTTAAAATGTTTGTCTGTGGCAGTAGTATGCATTCCACTTGCAAGGCTTCAAATGCAGTGAAGTCAACCCATTCACTAAATCTTGCTCTAACACCACAGCACGATTGACTCAAATTTATCACAAGGTTGCTTCATTACGAACCACTGGTTTCAAATACCAATAATAGCCTCGACTGACTTGGTGACAACAAAACCTTTACAATGGGACAGAAGGTTGGGGTTGTGTTTCACTTGATGTAAATTTCGTTTCCTGCCTTACTTCTCTGCTATTAGAGTGCATTGGTTATCCTGGTGCACATAACAGAATCCTTGTTTGAAGGTGGTTTAGATGCAGTAAAAAGTGTTTGTATTCTTATTGGAATGTTGAGCAGTTGTGATGACGGTTGGATTACAGTCGGTTGTACCAGCCCGATGCCAAGGGTTGTGAGAATGCAATAAAGCTTAGTAGCCACTAAGCTTGTACACTGTTATTTAATGAACAGTTTTGTTGAGTTGTCTGAACCCGCCGGTAATGAGCCCATGCTACCTGCATTCAAGACAGACTTTATTTGGGAGGGAGCCCAATGGAGCACCCACACCCTCACCCTCACCCTCACTCACTCTCACTCACTCTCACTCACCCTCACTCACCCTCACTCACCCTCACTCTCACTCACCCTCACTCTCACTCTCACTCACCCTCACTCTCACTCACCCTCACTCACACTCACCCACCCTCACTCACACTCACCCACCCTCACTCACCCTCACCCTCACTCACCTTCACCCTCACTCACCCTCAACCCCTCACCCCCACTCACCCTCAACCCCTCACCCTCAACCCCTCACCCTCACTCACCCTCAACCCCTCACCCTCACTCACCCTCAACCCCTCACCCTCAATCCCTCACCCTCTCACCCCCACTCACCCTCACTCACACACCCTCACTCACCCTCACCCTCACTCACCCTCACTCACCCTCACCCTCACTCACCCTCACCCTCACTCACCCTCCCTCACCCTCACTCACCCTCAACCCCTCACCCTCACTCAACCCCTCACCCACCCTCAACCCCTCACCCTCACTCACCCTCAACCCCTCACCCTCAACGCCTCACTCACCCTCACTCACCCTCACCCTCAACCCCTCAGCCTCACCCTCACTCACCCTCAACCCCTCACCCTCACTCACCCTCACTCACCCTCAACCTCATGCTAAAGATTTACAAAAAAACCCATAAACAATTCTAAATGCACTAACTCTAATGCTGCGAGACCTATTGCATTTCTAATGCTTGTTTTTTTTTTAGTTTTTAGACGGCTCAGAGCGATACCATAAATGTCAGACCCCCGCGAGAGTTTGGCAAATCGAGGAACATCTACAGGCAAATGCGGGATCTTTAGATTAAATAATTTACAAATTCGAGTGTTCGAGGGCAAATTAAAATCTCCTGGATTAGCTTTTGTGTACATGGCCATGACCCTCAAAACCCCAGAGATGTATGGAGGGGTCTTAGCGGGATAACTCCTCCTGTGACCTGACAATCCACCCTCGCCCAAGAGGAGCACAGACGAGCTGCAGTTCAGGACATGTCTCTTCCAGGGGGTGTCGCGAGAAGCATCAGCTGGGGGCAAGGGAGGTTTGAGAGGGCATCCGAAATAGAGACCCAGAGTGAGTGCTTCTCATCTGGGCGGATTGATTTCCAGGCCCACTTCCAAAGCATTAGTGACTAGGTGTAGTTTATACTTCTTCTAAACAGGGGTAGGATGGTCTAAGCTCTGGGGAGGCGGTCGTTCCAGAGCAGGCCTTGTGTTGTAATGAAGACCGGCGCAGGACCCAGAAGTAAAGTCGCTTTATTTGTCAAAAGATGCAACCCCACCTCACCACGCTCCACGGAGTACCATTCCGGCCGTCAGTGGTACCTGGAGCGTTCCAAAACGGGGAGGTAAGGACATGAGGGGAGGGATAAACCATTTTATATAAATATATGTTTGTCTTGAAGGTTTTCTCATATAAGTACATACAAAAGAATAATTAAGATTAATTGTAACAGCTTGCCTCTGCACTCACTTTCCAGGCAGGCAGAAACCCTTCTGTTTGGGCTAACTTCTCAGACCAGAGAAGGTAGAAATCTTTTTGTCCAGGCAAACTGCCCAGACCAGGAAACAGATAGAAATCCTTGGATCTGGCCTAACTTCTCAGACCAGGGAACAGGTAGAAATCCGTCCATCCATTGTAACTTACTTGACAAGTAAGGGCTAACTTCCCGACCCAGAGGGCAGGCAGGGATCCTCCGTACAGGATAGCTTCCCTGAGCTAAGTGGTGTAACGCGTGTGCGCATGCACGTAACCGGCAGCAACCCTTCGCCCGGACCCCTCATCCCAGCTCTACCCTTTCTAATTACACTCGAGAGCGTGGAGGGCGAGGCTCGGGAGTGTTTACACGTGAAGGCGGTCTGCACCCTTGGCAGGGAGTGGGCAGAGGTGCCCACAGAACATCTGCAGCACAGATGTGCAGCTACAGGCCACGACCACAAAATGAGAGGTGCTGCTGGGGTAATTTGGGAGCAGTCGTCAGCGGTGGGTGGAGGGTGCAGGCACCACGTTCACGGATGCCCCAGAGCCCACGTGGCGCGGCGAAGGGTTCTGCGCCAGTACAGGCGTGTCTCTGTGCAGGTCACCCCACCTCATTGACTCAAGATGTATAACTCATGGTCCCCCAAAGTATGCCACTATTCTGCCCACTCAGAGTGCAATGGGGGGGGGCATACTTGGCTATTTATTTATTTATAAAGTTTTATATAGCGCAAACTTGATCCAAGAGGGTATCGGAGCGCTTTACATTTAGGAACGTTGCGTTAGAAGTTAAATCAGTTACAAGAGCATAGTAAGGTACGGTATACCTAAACAATGTTACAAGAATTCGTAGGAGGGAGGGGAGGAAGGAGTAATAATGGGGAGACCAGGAGGAACTGTGCCCAATGTCCGGCTGGGTAGGTGACGGTCAAGGGGTAAAGCAGTGCCAATCTCCTCATTAGCTGTCTAGCAGCTCCACCGGGCAGCAGCCATGTTGCTCAGGTCTCAGCGGTCAGGAAAACCAGTTTTGAATGCATTTGACTTAAGAAGTTTATATAGCGCTGGCTAGACCCGGCGGTATCAGAGCGCTAAACCAGAGGATCGTTGCATTACAAGTTACATCAGTTACAATAGCGTAGTAAGGTACAGTAAACAAACAACGAGGTTGAGAGAATTTGTGGGAAAGGAGGGGAGGAAGGAGCCATAGCAGGGAGATGAAATGAAAATGAAATGAAAATGAAATGATTACGCACTTGTATAGCGCACGACTACCCGTAGGCATCTCGGCGCTTGTACGAATACCGCCGAGGAACCCTTCCTGGCCTTTCCCTGTGAGGAGCCCACTCCTGGGCACCCCCAAGGTGAAGTCAGGCATCCTCAGCGTTGCTGGGGCCGTTGTGGAGATTAAGCAAGCTATTGCCCAGAGTTGCAGAGTGGGACCCATGATTAAAATAGGCACTGAGGCGAGAATTATCAGGTCAGAGGAAATTGAGCCCGAGACCCGCCGAGGCGGGAATTGAACCCTGGTCCCGTCCAGACTACTGCATCAGGGTTTGCCGCTCTAACCATTGAGCCACACTTCTCTACAGGACGAGGAAGAACTTGTCTAATGTCCGGCTGGGTAGCTGACGGTCGAGGGGGAAACCAAGGCCAATCTCCTCATTAGCTGTCTAGCAGCTCCACCGGGCATCAGCCATGTTGCTCAGGTCTCAACGTTAGGGAAAAAAAATTTTGAATAGATACATAGGCTACAGTAACAGAGTCGAGTAGTGGGAGAGCATTGTCTCCACTAGAGGATAGAGGTAAAGAAGGAGGTGGAGGGGTGGGAGTACAAACACACCAGAGAAGGAGCTGATGATAGCTTTAGCTCACTCTCGCGCTACCCTAAATATATCCAGGGGAGGGTAATAAACAGAAGGCAGAGAAGGATGGACCACCAAAGTAGAGTGACCATCAGGAGGTGCCCTGCAGGGCTTGTGATGTGGCTTCTTCATTGTCATACAGCTGAGGAAGGCCGCCATGCTGTATGAGATGGTTGGCTCTGTGGCGGTGAAACATCTTTAAGTCAAGGTTACACTCCACCTCTGTGTAACGCATCACGCGACATCTCCCACCCTTTATTTGCAGGTTTGTATAGCGCTGTGAATAGACTCCCGTAGGAGTGTCTACGCGCTTGTGACAACCGGTAGAGGAACTGAGAAAGGTAGTGATGCTGTTAAAATTGAACCAGAAGAGCTCTTTAGATCCCAACAAGGGAGCTTAGCTAGAATGAACTAAACAGAAAAGTTTTCAGGTATTTTCTGAAATGAAGCGAAAGTGGGAGTGTGTTCCAGAGGTTAGGACCTACCACGGACAGAACCCTGCCGCCTAACCTTGTTTTAATTATCTTAGGAACGCTCAATAACAGCTGTTCACTAGACCTAAGGGTACGGGTTGGGACGTATGGAACAAATTTGCTAGCCAAATACTCTGGTCCCAGTTCATTGAGGCCCTTATGAATGATACAGCAGGTCTTAAACTTCACTCGTTGACGGATAGGCAACCAGTGAAGTTTGTGTAGTAACGGTTTAGAAGGGGATCTGGGTGGTGCATTAAGCACCAACCTAGCTGCTGTATTCTGCACCACCTGCAGACGATCCAAAACCTCTTCATTTGCACCTGCCAAGAGACCGTTGCAATAATCAAGACGGCTGATAACTAGAGCCTGAACTAAAGTTCTCCTATAGGAGTCAGGGAGGAAAGGAAATATCCTACGGAGGAGACCTATCACGTGGAAACAAGATCCGACGGTAGTCATAACATGTTGTTTCATGGTCCGCTCCGGTTCCAGTCGAACTCCTAGGTTCTTGATTATTGTTTTAGGTTCAGGAACTGGGCCAAAATCAGGAGGCCACCAATCGGGGGACCATTGGATCCTGGCTTCACCAAAAAGCATCACCTCCTTCTTTCCAACGTTACATTGAAGAAAGTTGGAAGACATCCACCTTGCAGGCTGGAACCAACTGTGCTTCTCCAGCTCTACTCTCTAACTGAGCCTGGAGAAATATTATTGACACGGTCATTTGTGCCGTCAAAACTTCAAAAGAAGTATTAACTAAACAGGCATTGGCAAAGCTCCTAGCTCTCGCGTTTGGGACCTATTGAATTTGCCAATGATTTCTAGTCATGCACCACAGCGCAACATGGCTCGGAATTATTACATAAATAAATACATTAAAAAAATATTTACAAAGTGGCTGCGTCAGCAAGAGCTTATTTCTGGGCGCTTAGGGAATCCTGGTCTGGCAGATCCACCGGGTCCAAAATACAGTATCCCAAATTCTTCTAAATGTGGCCTTGAGATCCTTTCTCCCTGGTTCGAAAGTTGGTACCCAGGCTGCAGTGGGCACAAGTCGATGTCGAGGCCCTGCTCCGCATGGAGCAAACAGCCCCCTGTTCACTGTACGTACCCTACCTCATTCAGCATTCTTGTAACCCCTTTCTTGAGCCCTTTGATATCTGCTTGCTGTGTGCCACATTTGGTGGGTAGACGCATACTGCTGATGTCCAGACTCTGGACTGAGCTCTGCCATCAGAGCTAGTTACAGCAAGCAACTGGAGAGGGTGAGCGCTCGCTCTTTCCAAAGAAACGCTGCCTCATCTCGAGCCCTCGATGTAGGAGTGTAGCAAAGTTACAACAGGCACCTGGAGAGGGTGAGCGCTCGCTCTTTCCAAAGTAACACTGCCTCATCTCGAGCCCTCGATGTACGAGTGTAGCGTAGTTACAGCAGGCACCTGCAGAGGGTGAGCGCTCGTTCTTTCCAAAGTAACGCTGCCTCATCTCGAGCCTTCAATGTACGAGTGTAGTGTAGTTACAACAGGCACCTGGAGAGGGTGAGTGCTCGCTCTTTCCAAAGTAACGCTGCCTCATCTCGAGCCTTCAATGTACGAGTGTAGTGTAGTTACAACAGGCACCTGGAGAGGGTGAGCGCTCGCTCTTTCCAAAGTAACGCTGCCTCATCTCGAGCCTTCAATGTACGAGTGTAGTGTAGTTACAACAGGCACCTGGAGAGGGTGAGCGCTCGCTCTTTCCAAAGTAACACTGCCTCATCTCGAGCCTTCAATGTACGAGTGTAGTGTAGTTACAACAGGCACCTGGAGAGGGTGAGCGCTCGCTCTTTCCAAAGTAACGCTGCCTCATCTCGAGCCCTCGATGTACGAGTGTAGCGTAGTTACAACAGGCACCTGCAGAGGGTGAGCGCTCGCTCTTTCCAAAGTAACGCTGCCTCATCTCGAGCCCTCGATGTACGAGTGTGGCAAAGTTACAACAGGCACCTGCAGAGGGTGAGCGCTCGCTCTTTCCAAAGTAACACTGCCTCATCTCGAGCCCTCGATGTACGAGTGTAGCGTAGTTACAACAGGCCCCTAAAGTAGGTGAGCGCTCGCACTTTCCAAAGTAACACTGCCTCATCTCGAGCCCTCGATGTACGAGTGTAGCGTAGTTACAACAGGCACCTGCAGAGGGTGAGCGCTCGCTCTTTCCAAAGTAACGCTGCCTCATCTCGAGCCCTCGATGGATGAGTGCAGCAAAGTTACACACCTGGAGAGGGTGAGCGCTCGCTCTTTCCAAAGAAACGCTGCCTCATCTCGAGCCCTCGATGTACGAGTGTAGCGTAGTTACAACAGGCACCTGCAGAGGGTGAGCGCTCGCTCTTTCCAAAGTAACGCTGCCTCATCTCGAGCCCTCGATGTACGAGTGTAGCAAAGTTACAACAGGCACCTGCAGAGGGTGAGCGCTCGCTCTTTCCAAAGTAACACTGCCTCATCTCGAGCCCTCGATGTACGAGTGTAGCAAAGTTACAACAGGCACCTGCAGAGGGTGAGCCCTCGCTCTTTCCAAAGTAACACTGCCTCATCTCGAGCCCTCAATGTACGAGTGTAGCAAAGTTACAACAGGCACCTGCAGAGGGTGAGCGCTCGCTCTTTCCAAAGTAACACTGCCTCATCTCGAGCCCTCGATGTACGAGTGTAGCAAAGTTACAACAGGCACCTGCAGAGGGTGAGCGCTCGCTCTTTCCAAAGTAACACTGCCTCATCTCGAACCCTCAATGTACGAGTGTAGCGTAGTTACAACAGGCACCTGGAGAGGGTGAGCGCTCGCTCTTTCCAAAGTAACACTGCCTCATCTCGAGCCCTCGATGTACGAGTGTAGCAAAGTTACAACAGGCACCTGCAGAGGGTGAGCGCTCGCTCTTTCCAAAGTAACACTGCCTCATCTCGAGCCCTCAATGTACGAGTGTAGCGTAGTTACAACAGGCACCTGGAGAAGGTGAGCGCTCGCTCTTTCCAAAGTAACACTGCCTCATCTCGAGCCCTCAATGTACGAGTGTAGCGTAGTTACAACAGGCACCTGGAGAAGGTGAGCGCTCGCTCTTTCCAAAGTAACACTGCCTCATCTCGAGCCCTCAATGTACGAGTGTAGCGTAGTTACAACAGGCACCTGGAGAGGGTGAGCGCTCGCTCTTTCCAAAGAAACGCTGCCTCATCTCGAGCCCTCGATGTACGAGTGTAGCGTAGTTACAACAGGCACCTGGAGAGGGTGAGCGCTCGCTCTTTCCAAAGAAACGCTGCCTCATCTCGAGCCCTCGATGTACGAGTGTAGCGTAGTTACAACAGGCACCTGCAGAGGGTGAGCGCTCGCTCTTTCCAAAGTAACGCTGCCTCATCTCTAGCCCTCGATGTACGAGTGTAGCAAAGTTACAACAGCCACCTGCAGAGGGTGAGCGCTCGCTCTTTCCAAAGTAACACTGCCTCATCTCGAGCCCTCGATGTACGAGTGTAGCAAAGTTACAACAGGCACCTGCAGAGGGTGAGCGCTCGCTCTTTCCAAAGTAACACTGCCTCATCTCGAGCCCTCAATGTACGAGTGTAGCGTAGTTACAACAGGCACCTGGAGAAGGTGAGCGCTCGCTCTTTCCAAAGTAACACTGCCTCATCTCGAGCCCTCAATGTACGAGTGTAGCGTAGTTACAACAGGCACCTGGAGAAGGTGAGCGCTCGCTCTTTCCAAAGTAACACTGCCTCATCTCGAGCCCTCGATGTACGAGTGTAGCAAAGTTACAACAGGCACCTGGAGAGGGTGAGCGCTCGCTCTTTCCAAAGTAACACTGCCTCCTCTCGAGCCCTCAATGTACGAGTGTAGCGTAGTTACAACAGGCACCTGGAGAAGGTGAGCGCTCGCTCTTTCCAAAGTAACACTGCCTCATCTCGAGCCCTCGATGTACGAGTGTAGCAAAGTTACAACAGGCACCTGGAGAGGGTGAGCGCTCGCTCTTTCCAAAGTAACACTGCCTCATCTCGAGCCCTCGATGTACGAGTGTAGCGTAGTTACAACAGGCCCCTAAAGTAGGTGAGCGCTCGCTCTTTCCAAAGTAACACTGCCTCATCTCGAGCCCTCGATGTACGAGTGTAGCAAAGTTACAACAGGCACCTGTAGAGGGTGAGCGCTCGCTCTTTCCAAAGTAACACTGCCTCATCTCGAGCCCTCAATGTACGAGTGTAGCGTAGTTACAACAGGCACCTGGAGAAGGTGAGCGCTCGCTCTTTCCAAAGTAACACTGCCTCATCTCGAGCCCTTGATGTACGAGTGTAGCAAAGTTACAACAGGCACCTGGAGAGGGTGAGCGCTCGCTCTTTCCAAAGTAACACTGCCTCATCTCGAGCCCTCGATGTACGAGTGTAGCGTAGTTACAACAGGCCCCTAAAGTAGGTGAGCGCTCGCTCTTTCCAAAGTAACACTGCCTCATCTCGAGCCCTCGATGTACGAGTGTAGCAAAGTTACAACAGGCACCTGGAGAAGGTGAGCGCTCGCTCTTTCCAAAGTAACACTGCCTCATCTCGAGCCCTCGATGTACGAGTGTAGCGTAGTTACAACAGGCACCTGGAGAGGGTGAGCGCTCGCTCTTTCCAAAGAAACGCTGCCTCATCTCGAGCCCTCGATGTACGAGTGTAGCGTAGTTACAACAGGCACCTGGAGAGGATGAGTGCTCGCTCTTTCCAAAGTAACACTGCCTCATCTCGAGCCCTCGATGTACGAGTGTAGCGGAGTTACAACAGGCACCTGGAGAGGATGAGTGCTCGCTCTTTCCAAAGTAACGCTGCCTCATCTCAAGCCCTCGATGGATGAGTGTAGCGTAGTTACAACAGGCACCTGGAGTAGGTGAGTGCTCGCTCTTTCCAAAGTAACGCTGCCTCATCTCAAGCCCTCGATGGACGAGTGTAGCGTAGTTACAACAGGCACCTGGAGTAGATGAGTGCTCCCTCTTTCCAAAGTAACGCTGCCTCATCTCAAGCCCTCGATGGATGAGTGTAGCGTAGTTACAACAGGCACCTGGAGTAGGTGAGTGCTCGCTCTTTCCAAAGAAACGCTGCCTCATCTCGAGCCCTCGATGGATGAGTGTAGCGAAGTTACACACCTGGAGTAGGTGAGCGCTCGCTCTTTCCAAAGTAACACTGCCTCATCTCGAGCCTTCGATGTACGAGTGTAGCGTAGTTACTACAGGCACCTGGAGTAGGTGAGTGCTCGCTCTTTCCAAAGTAACACTGCCTCATCTCGAGCCCTCGATGTACGAGTGTAGCGTAGTTACAACAGGCACCTGGAGTAGGTGAGAGCTCGCTCTTTCCAAAGAAATGCTGCCTCATCTCGAGCCCTCGATGGATGAGTGTAGCGAAGTTACACACCTGGAGTAGGTGAGCGCTCGCTCTTTCCAAAGTAACACTGCCTCATCTCGAGCCTTCGATGTACGAGTGTAGCGTAGTTACTACAGGCACCTGGAGTAGGTGAGTGCTCGCTCTTTCCAAAGTAACACTGCCTCATCTCGAGCCCTCGATGTACGAGTGTAGCGTAGTTACAACAGGCACCTGGAGTAGGTGAGAGCTCGCTCTTTCCAAAGAAATGCTGCCTCATCTCGAGCCCTCGATGGATGAGTGTAGCGAAGTTACACACCTGGAGTAGGTGAGCGCTCGCTCTTTCCAAAGTAACACTGCCTCATCTCGAGCCTTCGATGTACGAGTGTAGCGTAGTTACAACAGGCACCTGGAGTAGGTGAGTGCTCGCTCTTTCCAAAGTAACACTGCCTCATCTCGAGCCCTCGATGTACGAGTGTAGGGTAGTTACAACAGGCACCTGGAGAGGATGAGTGCTGGCTCTTTCCAAAGTAACACTGCCTCATCTCGAGCCTTAGGTGGATGAGTGTCTTGATGCCACAACAGTCGCGAGTGCACAAGGTATTTAAATAGCCTAAACTACATAATGAGGTAATCTCAAAATTAACATTCCTGCACAGCCCAGAGCCTTAGTAACCTGTGTTTAAATTGCAATTGTATAGTGCTTATTACTCCTGACGCGGCACGAGAAACAAGCTGCTGGTTAAAGGCCTTGTTGTGAGCAAAGCCGAGCTTCTCAGTTTAAAATAGCACCAAAACGACACATCACTCCTGCCAACCTTTGTTTTCTGAGTCAGTCTCTGTTGGCAGCACTGCAGACAGACTGGGAACCCCTCGTGTCTGGCACCGCCCTGTAATACGCGAGCCTTGGGACTTGCCATGGGAGGCATTAAGTGAAGGGCACTGTGTTCTGTCACCATTTGCTATATTATCATTCTGTGGGAACCCATCCTTGGCGCTGTAGCAGGGTGTTCCTGTCTGCAGCCAAGCGTCTTGGAGCTGGCCATTAGGATCCTAAAAATGGTGTAGTATATGTTGCCATTTGACCCCAATATGGCTTCCTGTCCATTCGCAAAGTTGCTTTTTGGCCTTGGAGCGCATAGGAACCATAGAAAGTAGCTATCCACTCCCCTAACCAGACATGCTTCCCATCTCCTGAGTATTGTATCAACCCCCCCCTAACTAGACATGCTCCCATCTCCTGAGAGTATTGTATCAACCCCCCTAACCAGACATGCTTCCTGTATCCTGAGGGTATTGTATCAACCCCCCTAACCAGAAATGCTTCTCGTCTCCTGAGTATTGTATCAACTCCCCTAACCAGACAGGCTTCACTTCTCCTGAGAGTATCAATCAATCGGGTCTCAAGGCGCTGGGGGGGGAGGGAGGTGGGGGGTCAGCAATTCCGTTCAGCCGAAGAGCCAGGTCTTGAGAGCCTTCCTGAAGGTGTTCAGGGAGGTAGCACGTCGGATGTCGATCGGGAGCTTGTTCCAGGTCTTCTCCACGATGTAGGAGAAGGCTCTTCCCTCTGTTTTGAATCTGCAGATGCGTGGTGTTTCGGCGATGACGAGGTTGGCGGATTGGAGGTTCCTTTTGGGTGCGTGAAAGGTAAATCTGGTGTTGAGGTATTGGGGTCCGGTGTTGTGTAGGCATTTGTAGGCATGGGTGAGTATCTTGAAAGTGACTCTCTTTTCGATGGGGAACCAGAGGAGATTCCGTAGGTGTTGGCTGATGTGCTTGTGTCGAGGGATACCGAGGACGAGTCTAGCGGCGGTGTTCTGTATCATCTGGAGCTTGCGGAGTAGACACTTGTTTATGCTGGTGTAGACGGCGTTTCCGTAGTCCAGTCTGCTGGTAATGAGTGCGTGGGTGACTGTCAGGGGGATCCATTTGAAAGTCTTAAAGAGAGACATTATTAGGCCCTCCCTTACTCACATTATCCAAGAGGCAGTGGTATTTGCCCTCCCTTACTTGTGTTAACTAAGAGGTGCTAGTAGGCCTTCCCTTACGTATTTGATCCAGGAGGCAGTGGTAGGCCCTCCCTTACTGGTGTGATCCAAGAGGCAGCAGTAGGTGTTTTGAAGAAAGACATTCTGAGCTATATTATATATAATATAAGACATTTTAGTTCCCTTGCTCACTTGTGTGATTGGAAAAAGTCACAGCTGGAATACCTGGCTGAGTCCCCTCAATTCACTGTTTTATTCATTCAGTAATGTGCTTTGCTTCTCTGACTGAGTCCGTTTGTCTTGCTTATGTGTCTGAGTAATGTGGATAAAGTAGGGTTCGGTCCACCCTGCTCTTGTGGTTGATGGAGTGGTTCGTTGTCACCAGCTTGAGAAGTTAGTTAGTTTGTTTACATTTGGGTATTGGAGGGTTAGTGTCCTTGCTGTTGCGATTGAAGTTCTTGACTTGCCTTGCTAGTTTGATTTCTCTTGCTTCTGTGGCTGTAAATCTATTTAGTTGCTTTGATTATGCTGTGCCATTTGCCCTCTGTTTGAAAGCATGTTGGTTTCGCCTTCCTTACGTGATCTAGGATGATGCATTTTTCTCTTCTTTGCAGGTGTGGTGCTCGTGGGGGAGTGTAAAGCCCCCTTGCTTGCATATTCCACCATAACCTTGCTGACCTCCAACTTCTCTACCTGGTCTGAACCTCTTGATGCTCAATCGTCTCTCTTTTTCTCTTCTCTGCAGCCAATTGTCATCACGGACGACTTCTGTGGATTGCTTCTCAACCAACCCCTGGGTGGCTTGAAGGTAATCGAAGGGGTCCCACTCTTAGAAGAGAAGTCCGAGGGCATGGCCAGCGTGGCGGCCTACAACTACAACGAGCACTCTGTGGTCTTCATCGGGACGCGAGCTGGCACCCTGAAGAAGGTAAGGCTTCAACATTGCGTTTTGCAGTAATCAGCCTGTTAGCGTCTCCTTTTCTGCCCCTTTTTTGCACACTCACTGCTGTTTTTATAGTATCACCATAGCTTTGCCCCTTGTATTAAAGCTTCACTTTTAAAAATTCATTGATTTGTTGCTACATTTTAGTATTTGTGTCTTCGTCTTTACCACCTGATCAGTCTCATAAGAACAGCACCTGCGGGATTCATGTTGCCACCGATAAAAACAGATAGTTTTAGCAACAACAGGAGAATATCTCCCTCCTTAACGCGCACCTTAGTGAGTGTGACTTCACCAAAGGTCACCATAATCTCTCCTGACCTTTACATTCACCACCATATTACACACACATAGGTCCTGACGAAAGCCAGCATACGGTGTAGCCTGGCTGAAACATGTAGACCTGATTTTATACTCATGGATATGAGAGACCTAATTTACCTCTACACATATCCACTGATCTTTAACCACTGCCAGAGGGCCCAGTATTAAATAAATAAACTTAACTTTAAGAGACCCTGTGGATAGTTTTTTAACACACTCCAGTTCACTTCACTGCACAATCGCCACACTGAAAAACCAGCTCTGCTGTAATACAGGCGTTTTAGCACACCCGGGGTGCACTCGGGATCGTGGGTGGGAACCGATGATGAAGCATGCCACCAACTAGGTTGGGGGGGGTGAGGGTTTTCATAAAAACGAATGGTTTTTCCAGAACATGAACATTTAGCTTCCTTAGTGAGTGCTAGTTCTTCTTGATTTTTCTTATATCTACCGGGGGACGTGAACTAGCCCCCACGGACACTAGATCCTCCCACTCTTTTTGATACAGAAGAGTTCTGTAAATGAACAGAAATTCACTCTTCATATAAGGATAAAGGGCCTGAATTAAAGAGTTTGGCGGACGGCGTATACTTCGTCGGGATGGCAAAGGACAATACTAATCCAAGCAGAGAAACTTGCGTCTGCCGATTTTCAGATTTGTCGGCCGTTCCTGTGGGTAACACTATACTTCGACAACATGTGTTATCGGAGTTCCTGTAAATGTAGGAAATGTTTGACAGAATCTACCGTCGGCCATGATGGTTAGCCGTCAAACTTAACAAAAGTTTTTTAGTTTTCATAAAATGAATTTCCAAAGCTGGAGTTTGTTTTTGAGTAACAAAAAACTAACAACCAGACCCTGGCAGCTTCCTTCCAGGGCTTGGGGGTTATTGTGTTTTTTCCTGTTTCTAAGCGCAAGGCTTTTGCTGGTGCTGATGGGCCAGAAAAAAGACTTCACACAGAGGGTGGATGGCACAAAGGGCCTCCTGAATGCCCCTATTTTTTTGTGCCGTTGGGTGAAGTATTCCGTCGACTGACCAACCGACCATGGAATACTTGCGGTCCACCCGCCTCGAAATAAGACCGGCGGATTGCAGGTTTGGTGGACAGGGGACTCCGTCATATTTGCGACGGAATACTCTCTCCTGCAAACTTAGGGTGACCAGGCGTCCCCGATTTGCCCTGACGGACCCGGTTTTTCACCAGCTGTTTATTTATTTATTTTAGAGGTTTTGTATAGCGCTGGCTGGACCCAGAGGTATCAGAGCGCTTTACATGATAAAGCAGGTTACAGTAAGAGATAAATTACAGTCTGTCCCTGCAGATTTCATGGAATGTAGCTCCTGTCCTGGTTTTTAGAGAGGGTCGAGTGAAAACGGCAGGAGGGGCTTTTTAATGTTTACAAAGCAAGGAAAGTTATCATTTGTTTCAGGGAAACAGTCTAATTATCAGGCAAGCTACTGGGTTTAAAAAACTGCTCTTTATGTATGTTCTAACTGCCTAATCTGTAATTCTCTGCTGAGGAGCGGTGTCATTCTTGGAGTTAAATTGTAGTCCTTCTTCTATTTCCTTGAAATGGCCCGGTTTTTGGCTTTAAAATTCTGGGCACCCCCATACAAACTAAGTCGGGCTCTAAACTCTCGACTTAATACAATCTCGCTCTCTTCTGTTCCAGACTGACAATTTTCCTGCAATATAATGTTTATTATGCATGGTCTATACGAAGTGCCTTCTGTCTTTGTGTCTTGGGTGTTTTTTGGGCGTTTCTTACAGATTCCAGGCCTTCAGCAGCCTCGTGCTTTACATTCGCAGATCTCCTGCCCTCTGAGTGAGATGCAAGTGTTGTTCTGTCTGTCGCGGCCCGGATTGCACCTCCGTCCGTGGCTTTTATTAGTAGTGATTTACCGCTAGGCCTCGTGTTTGCAGCTGGAATGTTTTCTCGCACTTGGCATCAGCAGGGGTTGATTAAGATTCTTCAAACGGATTAGGGTTGGCTTTGCCCCCTTCTATTTTTTTTTGTTCGTCCTTAAACACTGTGGCAGCATTTTCAATTCATTTCGAGACAAAACTGATTAAAATTGATTAGCTCTCGGGTGAGAAATGTGTTGAGAAGGGCTGTGCTGAGGCGGTGATTCCAGACCTGGCCCAGCCAAGCGTTCTGTGTAAGACTAAAAGGATGCAGCTCTCTGCCCCCTCCCCCCCCCCCCCCCCATGCTTCTGCAGCGCGGGGGGGGGGGAGCTTTTGTTCGGGTGGGTGCTGCTGCACAAAAGGTGTCAGTGTCTTAAAGAAATAATGCCATTCCAGGGCCTCCAGCTAAGGCTGGGGACAACTGGGGCGCCATACTAATCCAACGCCCCCTCCCCCAACGATTGCAACCCTATGATGCAAATAACTCGGGGCTTGTGGGGAGGGATAGGACGGTGGTTCGTTACTGTACTCTTCTGAGGTTCATTCTCCGCAGGGACTTCTTTGGGGTAGTCCTCTTTCTGTTTTTTTTCCTCCAGTGTTTGATTCTCCAGGGATGTCAATTTTTACAACTTGTATTTTATGTTTTTTTTTATTCTTGAGACATGCGTCTTGCAGGGTAACTCCCGTCGAGGGGTGTCTCTTTTGGGGTACGTACTGTTTCTGGTGATTTTTTTGTACAGTAGGGTTTTCACAGTGCTCTTGGCTTGCCTAACCTTGGATTCTTCTCTTCCTTTGCTCTGTAGGGTGTCAGCTTCCTGTTGCTCTGCTTAAGGGTTGTTTTTCTACAGTAATGTCTTACGGGGTTATATCTCTTGAATTATTTCAAGTTTTTTTACCTCCAGTTTAATCCTGTGGTACTCATCTTTACGTTATTTCTTCTAGTGGTTCGGACCCAGAGGAAATTTCTCCCTAATATTAATCTGCAGGATTCTTGGACAGTTCAATTGACCCACATTTTTTCCTACTGTCAATTCAATGGAAATGTGTATTGCTGCGTAAACATGATACTACCACAATGTACTGAGCAAGGAGACGCAACATTGAGAGCCGTATTCCTAGGTCCGCAACCTATGTCAGTGGTGGCCAACCAAATTATTTCAGATTTTAGTTGTGCAGCGCCTCACAAAACGCTCTTTGTTGATCACTTCAGGGAGCGAACTCGCTCGCTGTTAGTCCTACCGCGACAGCCTTGACTTTAAATGGCCGCAGCATTTTGTATAATAGATGTTGAGTGTATATTTTGCCCAATGGTAGGCAAATCATATTCTAGCTGGTTGATTCGAATATATTGTATCATGAAGTGTGTCTCGCAGTTTTTCTGAGTACAATATGGTCCAATCAACTTATACTTCATACGAACAATCAAATAAAACTTTCAATTGGAAAACTCTGTGTTGGTCATTGAGATTTTGGTTGAAAAAATCCGTATTTGTAAATCTGTATTTGTAAAGCGCAAACTACTCCCCCTTACGGGGCTCAAGGCGCTGGGGGCCATCATGGAAATGAAGTGAGCTATTGCCCAGAGTCACATGGTGCTGAGCTGAGCTGCCGCTGGAGCCGGGGGTCGAACCGCGAACCCTGTGCTCCGAAGTCAGCTGCCCTGGCCGCTGCGCCACACCTCTCCACTTGAATGTATTCTGCCACTTTGTCTATTGTGGGGTGATGGTGTCCGCTCATTTTGGTAGGAGGCGGTTTGGTGTGTCTGTATTCTTTTCCTTCCTGCTCTGCCGGTGGCAAGGTAAATACAGTAGAGGCAGAGTTTGTTGATGAATTTCTCTTTTGAAACTCGTTCTGTGTGAAGCCAAGGTGACCGGGTGCAGCTATTGGAGTTCGTCGGTGGGGGTGATTTGTTATTGATAATGGACCTCTGTTCCACAGATTTATCGTGTCGGGGTTCCTGTAGGGGTTTCTGTTGACCATCTCCAATGCTTATAATTCTTCTGCCTCTTGTCTACTGAAAGATATGTTTCCTGGATTACTCTTCTTGGAATGTGTTCTTTTTTGCATGCGTTTACCACGCATGCCATAACAACGCGGTCATTACAACAACCGCGTTATCTCGCATACCGTTACAACGCAAGTCGTAACAACGACTTGCGTTTGGGGGCGCTGGATGTTGTAGTAGTATACATTACTAGTCCAACTCCAGTCTGTGCGGACACTAGGGAAGGTGTTGTAACGGTATGTGAAATAACAATGCAGTTGTTGTAACGACCGTGTTATGGCATGCGTTGCATGCGCGGTAAACGCTACCCTCTACTTGTCTTCATAATTATGATGATCTCTGTGTCAGCGTGGAGGGGGTAGATGGACTGTGGTATTTGTTGCAGGCCTCAGCAGCGGTGTCCGCGAGCACAGCCATGACTCTGTGACAACTGACCGTATTCCTAATGTGTGCAGGATTACACAGTGTTTTATAGTGTATGTGTATATATCTATAAATCTATATATGTGTGTGTGTGTAAATATGTGTATATATTTATATATATATATATATGTATATATCTTCTTATTTGAACTAACATGAAATGTAGTATTCTAGAAGGGCTCCAAGACCTGGTTCAGATCTGGACTATTCGGTTTATTGTCAATATAGTTTCCCATGATAGAGGGCAAGGATTTCATTTCAACTTCACAAACCCTGATGGGTGGAGAGCTTGAATTAGTGCCCGCTGTGGGTTGCGTTCCTATCTGTCACTCTTTAGCTCATCTTCGACATAATACACAGGAAGCAGCGACCATATAGAAATCCCAAGAGACTGGTCCACCTTGATCCGTCATGCCAGGACCCCTTTTAAAATGTACCATGAGTAGCCCCCCAGACCAGGTTGTCATGTTGGACCGCATCACTGCGGTGCAACTGATGGCCCAGCCAGTTTAGGACCCATGACTGGACATGCGTTCCCGTTTAGGGAGACCCACTTACACAGAGATAAATCCAGTCGCTGTTCGTCTTCCCTTATTTACAGCCCCTATGTAGTGAAGACCTGTGGTAGGAAGGGCGCATAGAAGACATTGGCAGAGCCGCCCAGATATCCTCTGAGACTTTGCTGTTGTTCATTTCAAATGCTGATGTTACAGCTGTTACATGCAGACCTATGACTACTCTGACTGGGTGGCAGTGGAGTGTTTGCGGGTAGGTATAAAACCGTGCTGCACGCGGCGTTGTAGGACCTGTAAATCTGGACATATTTAATCTGACTACTCCCCGGATCCCTTTGGACCACTGAATGCCATAAAAGGCTTTGATTTGCCTCGCGTCGTTGGGTTTGTATCCCATGCTGTGAATAAAAACCTTCTCTTGCCGTAGGGCTACTTTCCGCCACACTCGCCTTCTTCAGGGGCTGCAGTGAAAACAGGGCCCTTTCCTGTGGGCACCTTCTGATGCACCCTGTTTTATAAGGCATCTTTACTTCATTCGGCTCATCCTGCAAGTGCTGTCGTTACCAATGCTTTATAAAATGCATAGAGTGGGCTTGGCTCTGCCACAGGAGGATTTCTCTGTCCTCATTCCTCTGGCTCTTTGGCGTATGTGTCCTAATTCCGCCTCTTGTGGTCCGCTTGCTTTACAGTACACAGGGATATTTTAGCTGTTCAAAGTACACTGCGTCATGATACATTAAATTATTTATCTCAGATGCATTAAATGCAGGAACCAATCCTTTATTTTCTATTTTTATTTATTTTTGGTCTGGTCAGTGCAGCAGGGTTCTCGTAACCTACTAGCCTAGAGTGAAAATACAAGCCAGAAATATTGGCTTTGCCAATGCTTGTTTCACTCTCTCATGGTTTGCTGTCGGTACAGCGCCAAGAAGCCGACAGGTGAAGGTACTCCTCGCGGTGACTGGGTCCGATTGGTTCTGAGCGGCCTTTCTTTCTCTGCATGCTGAGGCTGTTCCCTAAAACCCATCAATTCGTTTCATAGCAGCCCCTTCCCCTCACAGGCGGTCATTAATGTAGTTAATGACTGCTTAATGGCAGCCCTCTGGCTTCCTCTGGCGGCGATGCGCGCGCCCGGGGCGCCCTGCCCTCCCCTCCCCGGGAGGCGGGGTCCCGGCTGCGAGTTATTAACCTGCCACGTGCTCATGCAGACAACCTGGCAAGAAAATTATAGATCTGCCGCCACCTCTGCTGACCGAGACAAATTGAAATTGTAGGTTCCTTGGCGGGAACCGTGTACTGCCCTAATGAAGTGTGCGCGTGCGCCCGGGCTGCTTCTGGCTGGGCCTGGATCCGCGGCTCTGGGTGCTGGTGCACTGCCTGTCCACTCCATCGAGATCCGAGGGTCTCTGCTCCTACCCAGCACCCTCTCCGCCTGCCGTGCAGATGACGGGCAGCTGCTTCCTCGAGGAAGAAAAACAGCCTAGATTGTGCCATTTAATTCCTGCCTCCCTGCCCTGGCTCCAGCTTTTCTGTAGTCACTAAAGACTGATGTCTAACCCTTTGTAAGTGTGCTCAGGCAGAGCCTCTGTAATTTGCAAGCGTGGTAGGTAACAGCTACTCCCACATCATCAACTCAGAGATGGGCCATCCTGCCAACACCTATTCCCTTTTGTCTCAATGTCCGGGAGCAATATACAAGGACCAACTGCCAGTTACACCTAGTCATGTGACCAAGAATACAGGCTGCAGCCACCAAATAGTTAGGACAAGAAAATGGCAACTTTCTAAAAGTGGCACTTTCAGAATTGTGATTTAAAATCCGACTTTACCGTTTAAGAGGGTTTAGAAATACAATCCTTTAGACACTAAACTCAATATTTCTACTTTACCCCAACTGAAAGTAAGCACTTATTAAATATAATAAGTTAACCCAATGTTATCCTATGGAAGAGACAGGCCTTGCACTAGTGAACAACAAATTTAAAGGTTTTCACTACCAGGACATGTAAAAGTTAAAAGTACATGTACAACTTTTCAATTACAGTGCACCCTGTCCCAGCCGCTATTTAGAGCCCACCCTAGGCATGACGTGCATGTATTAAAAAGAGAGGATTAGGCCCAGCAAAATGTTTATTTTTCCAGGTCAAAATGGCAGTTTAAACCGCACACAGGCTGTAATGTCAGGCCTGAGGCATGCTTAAAAGGCTACTTAGGTGAATGGCAAAATCAGTGCTTCAGGCCCACTATTAGCATTTAATTTATCGGCCTGGGTACAGGTAGTACCACTTTACTAGGACCTTACAGTAAATTAAATGCGTAAAATGGGTGTGAGCCAATTTTACTGTCTTTAAATAAGAAAGCGCAAGCACTTTAGCACTGGTTAGCAGTGATGAAGTGTGCAGAGGCCTAAAGCCAACAAAATGAAGTCCGCAAAAACAGAAGGCTGGAAGGCAAAAAGTTGGGGAAAACCACGCTAAGGATGTCGGGTCCAACACTGACTGATACATTTGCCTCGATATACCCAATACAATTTTTTTGAATCTCTATTTGACTTGTAAGTTGCTCTGATACCCCTTGTGGGGTAATAGTCTGCGCTGTATAAAAACCCTGACATAAACCTGTACTTGAGTCAGTGAAACGGGCGTTCCATGGCGTCCTGAGCGGTGGCGGTGCGTTCTAAGTGGCCATCAGCAGTGAGAAGGGGCTCTGTGATGCCATCAGCAGTGGTTCTTTGATGTTCCGTTTGACCATCACTAAAGATACAAAGTGATTTTATGATACCCTCAGCGGTGATGCAAGGTGCTTCGTGATTCCATCAGCGGTGGCACTATGGCATTCCGTGCAGCAGGCGCAAATGAGACCAGGTGTTGTAATGAGCCCTCGGCAGTGAGACATGGTGCAGTGGGACCAGGAACACCTTGGGGTCATCAGCTGGGGCTCTTAACATTCCATACGGCCATGACGATTGAGACAAGGCGCCATCAGCAGTGAGATAGAAGACCATAAAAGTACATAAAAACATAATAAATATTTAAAAATACATTCAATTTAACTCTGGTAATTCATAAAGCTTAATGTTGGGCATCTAACAAGTTCATAAATTCAATCGATGCTTAATACAAAGTTTAAGATATTGGGCAATCGATTTAGTCATCAAATTGTTTTCCAGGAATTGTAATGCCAGAAACGCAGGGCGGCATCTACGGATTTTTAGTGCTTTTAGTACTGGTATTATCCATCGTCTGCGAAGTGGGATGTAAAATTTGCAAAATAATAAAACATGAATAGTAGACTGTGATGATGTTTGGTCACAGGGACACAGTGAGATATTATGTGTCCAATCATTTTGTTTGGGAAACAAGACCAGATAATGAAATAAATTAAACCTAAAACGGGTGAGAAGAAATTTTTCAAATTGTGTCAAATCATATTGCAAATAAGGTTGGATGGTAGGGACCAGCTGGATCATTAAGCAATGCTGGACTGAAGGCTTCCCTATTTCTGTCATCAGCCGGATTTGGGATAAGTGTGACATACAAATTGATTTGAGTTCCTTCTTTGATATATCTGTGACCGATGGTGGGTCGTCAAAAAACCCTGAATGACCAATGTCTGTGAAAAAGGATTCCACGTAGGCCAGCCATTTTATCTTTCTTGCTTTATCTAGTTTCAGACAATCCTGGATTATTGTTCTTGTAAGATGGCACTCATCCGTCGCCCATATTCTACGCCATAACATGATGGGCTGGATTTTTATAATGTCAGAGATAAATTCGATCCCGAGTTCAAGATGACATCCGTAAGTTGTTGTACTACTCGGGACGGCCAACAAAAATCTTAAGAATGAATTTTCGAGTATTTGCAGTTGCTCGACGTTTGTTGTCCCCCAGACCCCCGCTCCATAAGTAGCGGCGCTTATGCATTTAGCATTATATATCTTGATCAGTTCAGTGGGAGGTCTTTTTCCCAGACGAAGGGAAAAGGCTTTTAGTGCGCCAGTTGATCTTATTAAAGACAGTTTCCGTGAATTTACTGCTTCTTTCCAGTTGAGATCGTCGTCCATGGTGATGCCTAAGTAGGGGTAGGTATTAGTCCTTTCAAGGGGTAGGTTGTCCACAAAGATAGTCTTTACTTTTTTCCCCTTGGTACCCGCATGCATCACGTAAGTTTTTTTGATGTTAATTTTCAGATTTAGGCTAGTCATGAAGAAACAGTAATTGTCTAGGGCCCGCTGTAGTTGGATAGGAGTCTGGGCGAGATAGTGTTCCGTGATGTCATCAACTGTGGTACGTGGCGTTCTATGTGGCCATCACGAATGAACCAAGGTGTTTTAGAATGCCCTCAGCAGTGAACTGGCCGGTCAGTGATGTCATCCGCTATCTCACTTAGCCCTCAGAAGTGAGGCAAGATGTTTTATAAGCCCATTAATATTGAGCTGGGGTGTTCCATGAGGTCATTGGCTTTGAGACGGCGTTCCATGAGATCATCATCAATGAGCTGTTCTATGAGCTCATGTAGTGAGGGGAATACTGTCTGGTATGGTAGTATATTACATTTTTAAGCATTCTCTTCTGTGGGACCTATTGGCTTCTCCTTTGGTTTTAGCCGTGCAGTACAGCGTCACTGATGCTGCGCAGCATGGCTAAAAAAGAAAAAATCCCAGGGCATGGCCGGCCTGACATGTTGTAGGCGTGCAGAACGAGCATGTGGACACCTACAAAATGACGTAAGTGTCTGTTTTTCTTTTTGCTTACAGATCTAAGTGTGATTGGTAAACAAGAAGAAAAAAAGTGCGAGCAGGTGGGAGGAAGCAACACAGGCACGGGTGGGGGGATGCAACACAGGACGCAGGTGAGGTAAGCAGAAGGAGAGAGCAACGTTCAGAGGTGGAGAGGGAAAGCAAACCGATGAGAGAGCATTATGGATCTTGGAGGGGAGGAGAGACAAAAAAACAATGTAGGGGAAAAAGAACCATACAAGGGCAAACACATCATGAAGGGTGCAGGAAGAAGCACAACGGCGGAGAAAGAGCGACTCTGGCATGGTTAAGGGGAAGAAGTACATGAGGGAGACAGCTGGAAAACACATACACTCCCATGGAGTGCCAAACCAAAAAGAAAGAAAGTAGCATCCTAAAAATTGAGCAATGAAAGAACCCTTGTATTGCATTCATGTTCCAGAGGAGGGACAAATACAAGAAGAGGAATTAAAGCCCACACAAGTTTATAAGAAGCAAGCTAGTGACAGTGACAAAGCTGATCAGAGAGTGACAACGCTATGATGGGTGGGCTCTAAGCCTACTCTCTAATCTCTAAACCTCCTGATGATCTCTTCTCCACTAGGTCCTCCTTGCCTTTGCCAGGTCACTCTATCTTTATCTGCACCCTCTTTCCTCCCATGGTTTCGTTCCCGCCCTTGTGGTGATGGTTCCACTTTGTTCTTCAGAAAGTGTCACAAGGTCCTTCTCCCGTTGAGCTGGGGCTGTTGCCAGATATAGACATCGAAGCGGTCTCAAGGCGGAGTGGCGCAGACGTCCCGTTGGCTCTTGGCGCTGGCTAAGCAGACACCACCATCTTGGACTTGGTTCTGAGGGATTGTTGGTGAAAGGTCCATTGTCGAGGGGAAGGTGAGGACTCGCAGCTTCATTCTTCGTGCCAGGATCTCTTGCCCGCACGCGACTGTCACGGAGATGTTCTTCACGCTGCGCCTGCGGAGAAATAATTCATCCTTTACTGGCCAGCTGTGAACATGTCACGGTCTTCATTCCAGCAGTCAGTCATAGCAATGGAGGACATGGTTCCTGTCTCGTGCAAGGGTTGGTAGCTGATCATACCATGTAAGGATGGGCTTCTCTCCGCACCCAGTGTGCCTACTATGTTTAAGCATGGCATGCTGCCATTGTTGTCTCACTTCTTGCCCTGGTGCAGACCCGGTAAGAACCTGGCATACCAACCGACACGTCATCTTCCTGCTGTCTGTACGCGTGCCAAAATGAGGAGATGCGCTTTGTGTAGGTTTTCTCGTAATTGGACTTGTATATATCTTCCAGTGGCCCACAGCAAATCCGATCATACCCCACTGTTGTGCTGCCTCCACGTAAACCTGGGGTCTTCCTGTAAGACAATTTGTTTCTCTCCGATTGGCAAATCTTGTCTTCTCTTCTCTCATCCCTCCTGTGATGGGACCTCCTCCCCTATTTTACCTGGATCTCCCACTGCATGTAAGTTCCAAACAATTCCTTCAGTGACAATCATGTTTTTAATTGGCTGGATGCCTTCAGTTTACAGCTTTATGTAGGTTAGTATGTCTGGCTTTAGGTGTATTTATGGTCGTGCCCCCTTGGGCCTTCCTTTGTCACACTGTGTTCCTTTGTGTGTCCTCCACTTTAGGGCTTTCGATTTTGACTTGTTGTTCCCTCTTCCCCACCTCCTCCATCATAGCTTATGCCTTCTGGACACATTTTGCACCACTTTAAACTTAATTTCTAGAAGGTTCCCAAGCCAATTTCCAAGGTTCTGAAAATTTGACTTTGTGCCGCTTTTATCAAGTAAATACAGTGCTTTGTTTGACGTGCTTTCCAAAGGCCGTGAAATATGCATCTCATTTGACTTGTGGCTCATATGAAAGAAACAAGGCAGTTGCTAATGTGCAGTAGCGTCTTGGGCACGTGCCCCACGAGCATGGGCATGGTGCCTTTCCGACCTGAGCAGAAGGTTCTCAATGGGGTACCCCCACACACCGGTCAGGCCCCATGCTGCCTCCTCATACTCCTTGATTTATCCGCAGCTTTCGACACGGTGGACCATAGGCTCCTCATCAAGACTCTGCAAGTAAGAGCTGGCCCAGGCGAGGTAGTTCTCGATTGGTTTTCCTCCTTTCTACACAACCGCTCGCAAATAATAAAAATGAAGAACTTCACCTCTGAATCCCAGCAAGTCAACAGGGGTGTCCCCCAAGGATCAGTACTTTCTCCTCAGCTCTTCAACATCTATATGGAACCGCTCGCCAAACTACTCAGGAATGCCAATATCCACTTCCACCTCTACGCGGATGACACACAGATCTACCTGGAAACCTCTTCTATTAACGACATCCACCGAGTAAATGCCGTCTTAAATGATGTTCAAGATTGGCTGACAAAGAATCACCTGAAACTCAATCCCGACAAGACCGAAACTCTTCTCATCTCAAACAAAGAAGACAACCCTCAAATCATCGAGTGGCTGAAGTCGATCGATGCTCTTAAAGGTTCTCTCACGCTAGCTGATTCCGTAAAATCTCTGGGCTTCACCTTAGACCCCAAACTAACCTTGACAAACCACATTAAGAACTCGGCAAAAAGCGCATTCTTTAACCTCAGACTGCTGAACAAAATCAAACCTTTCATTCCCAACAAGGACCTCAAACTAGCCACGCAATCACTAGTTTTATCTAGACTGGACTATGGGAACTCAATCCTAACAGGCATCCCCAAATCACACCTGGCCCCATTAAAAACAACATTGCATGCGGCAGCAAGAATGATCACAGGATGCAAAAAATCCGACCACATCTCCCCTGCACTCAAAGAACTTGAATGGCTCCCGGTGGATATGCGTAGCACCTTCAGAACGGCCTGTCTAACCCACAAGGCCCTCCACACCGGAAAACCAGAATACCTGGCAAACAAACTCACAAAAGCTGGCCAAAGTAGAATCTTGAGAAGCTCTAACTCCCTGCTGCTCATCCTACCAAAAACCAGAAAGAAGAAAACTGCGGACTGCTCCTTCTCAGGAAATGCCCCCAAAATATGGAACTCTATCCCCCCGCATATCAGAACCATACCGTCCTATGCGGAATTCAAGAGCCAACTCAAATCCTTGTTCCTCATCCGTTCCCTAGGTCCTGGGTAACTAGGATCAACATCCATCCCCAGAACTATGTGAGAACTCTGTATCCTATTGCCAAGAAGTCCTACTGTACGAACTGTCATTTGATGATCACCTTTATTTGTTACTTGTCTTTTTGTCCACCTTTTCATGCCTTTACTGTAAAGCGCTCTGCTACCTTCGGGTCTTGTTAGCGCTATAGAAAACTTCTAAATAAATAAATAATAAATAAATCAGTGAACCAGAAAGGCACTGGCATTCTCCCACCCTCGTGTCCCATCTAAAACTGGGCAGATAACTCTGCAGAGCTTTCCTCACTCCGCGTTACACGGAGCTCCGAACCCCCCCGCCCGTGTAGCGGGTTATTTTTCCTCGCTCACGTTCGTCAATGTCAAGTTGCCGAGCGCGAACAAGGAAAATCCACCTCCTGGCGAGATTTCTCAACGCAGGGGGGTCAGGTTTCTCATTGCGAGTGGTCGCGAATGCTCGCATATAGAAACTGTCCGTTCGCGTTGAAAAAGCTGCCCCTAGAGTAAAAATCTACTTGAGCGGCAGAAAAGGAAAGCAGGGACCGCTTGCGCTGTGCAAGGTGCTGTTTGCAATGATTGCACAGTGCGGACAAGTATCCGGACTGTGCAAACAATGCAAACGTTATTTATCTATTGACTCTGCTGCTTGCGGAGTTCCACGTAGTGCGGCAGACTTTTTCTTTTGCACTTCACGGAGTTCCGCGTAGTGCAACTCCGTGAACTCCGCCGAGGGTTAGTCCCATCCCTTGTTAGGCTGAAATCCTGGCACATTTTGCACCACTTTGTATGTCTGCAAAAAAGTGCCTCCTTCCACCAGCAAGAAAGGAGGCCCGCCCGTCTCTGCCTGCAGCGAATCTATGCCGGCACTGCAGTCTTGGGCCGGTTTGTGGTTTGTCGAGGGCCAAGTGCCATTGAGTCTTTGTGGAGTCAACTGGATGAGAGTAAGAGGGTGCAATGTAGGGAAAATCAGTTGTCGGAGACAGGGGGAGCTTGAGAATATCAGCCTTGATAGGAAGCTGAGAAGAGAGGCTCTCTGCTGTGGCTGAGGCATCCACTGTTGAGCGCGGGCCCCCAGCTTTGGTGCGGGGCGTTCACACAGTGATGGACTTCTGGGAGCTGGAAAGACTTTTCCAAAAAAGTCACATTGAACTGAGAAGAAATAGGTGTTTACATTCCCCAAAGACCAAGAGCCAGTGGTGATAACCCAAGCCCCTGCGGTTGTGTCTGAAGCAAGAGAGCCCCCTGTCTGTCGCCGCACTTCACTCCTCCTCCAGTGTGCCCACTAAATGCCCACTTCCAACCCCTCGAAAGCAGACACGCCGCGCTCAGCACAGATCGCCGCGTGGTGGTAATCGAGGCGCACACCATCGCTCACTAATTCACCAGAAAGTTGCAGCCTGTCGTCTCGCAGCCGGGGGCCCGTCCTCGTGGCAATGAGAAGCAGATGCGGCCCGGGGCCGGCCGCGCGCTGACAGCCAGCCTCGCCCCGGAGTCTGAGGCGAGAGGGACTTTAACAACTGCCCGGGCTCCTGCTTTCATCCGGCCGCAGGCCGCAGGAATGTGTCTGCCGGCTCCCGCCTTTGAAAAGCACTGGACAGATACTACAGGCGGGGCGGGGTCACAGGGAAGACGCATCGGAAGACGTCAACAGCAGCATTGATGGCATTGGCCAGGAGGGAGCCGGATGGAACGTGAGCTTGAAGTGGGGCCAAGGGTGGCGAATGAGGAAGAGGGAACTATGAGTGTGCCAGGGGCTAGCCCTGGGTGGAGGTGCCAGGGGCTACCCCGGGGTGGAGGTGCCAGGGGCTGCCCTGGGGTGGAGGTGCCAGGGGCTGCCCTGGGGTGGAGGTGCCAGGGGCTGCCCTGGGTGGAGGTGCCAGGGGCTACCCTGGGGTGGAGGTGCCAGGGGCTACCCCGGGGTGGAGGCGCCAGGGGCTGCCCTGGGGTGGAGGCGCCAGGGGCTGCCCTGGGGTGGAGGCGCCAGGGGCTGCCCTGGGGTGGAGGTGCCAGGGGCTGCCCTGGGGTGGAGGCGCCAGGGGCTACCCTGGGGTGGAGGCGCCAGGGGCTACCCTGGGTAGAGGTGCCAGGGGCTACCCTGGGTGGAGGCGCCAGGGGCTACCCTGGGGTGGAGGTGCCAGGGGCTACCCTGGGGTGGAGGTGCCAGGGGCTACCCTGGGTGGAGGCGCCAGGGGCTGCCCTGGGGTGGAGGTGCCAGGGGCTACCCTGGGGTGGAGGTGCCAGGGGCTACCCTGGGTGGAGGCGCCAGGGGCTACCCTGGGTGGAGGTGCCAGGGGCTACCCTGGGTGGAGGCGCCAGGGGCTACCCTGGGGTGGAGGTGCCAGGGGCTACCCTGGGGTGGAGGTGCCAGGGGCTACCCTGGGGTGGAGGTGCCAGGGGCTACCCTGGGGTGGAGGCGCCAGGGGCTGCCCTGGGATGGAGGCGCCAGGGGCTACCCTGGGGCGGAGGTGCCAGGGGCTACCCTGGGTGGAGGCGCCAGGGGCTGCCCTGGGGTGGAGGTGCCAGGGGCTACCCTGGGTGGAGGCGCCAGGGGCTGCCCTGGGATGGAGGTGCCAGGGGCTGCCCTGGTATGGAGGTGCCAGGGGCTACCCTGGGGTGGAGGCGCCAGGGGCTGCCCTGGGGTGGAGGCGCCAGGGGCTGCCCTGGGGTGGAGGTGCCAGGGGCTACCCTGGGGTGGAGGTGCCAGGGGCTACCCTGGGGTGGAGGTGCCAGGGGCTACCCTGGGGTGGAGGTGCCAGGGGCTACCCTGGGGTGGAGGTGCCAGGGGCTACCCTGGGGTGGAGGTGCCAGGGGCTGCCCTGGGATGGAGGTGCCAGGGGCTACCCTGGGGTGGAGGCGCCAGGGGCTGCCCTGGGGTGGAGGCGCCAGGGGCTGCCCTGGGGTGGAGGTGCCAGGGGCTACCCTGGGGTGGAGGTGCCAGGGGCTACCCTGGGGTGGAGGTGCCAGGGGCTACCCTGGGGCGGAGGTGCCAGGGGCTACCCTGGGGCGGAGGTGCCAGGGGCTACCCTGGGGCGGAGGTGCCAGGGGCTACCCTGGGGTGGAGGTGCCAGGGGCTGCCCTGGGGTGGAGGCGCCAGGGGCTGCCCTGGGGTGGAGGTGCCAGGGGCTACCCTGGGTGGAGGTGCCAGGGGCTGCCCTGGGGTGGAGGCGCCAGGGGCTACCCTGGGGTGGAGGCGCCAGGGGCTACCCTGGGTAGAGGTGCCAGGGGCTACCCTGGGGTGGAGGTGCCAGGGGCTACCCTGGGGTGGAGGCGCCAGGGGCTGCCCTGGGATGGAGGCGCCAGGGGCTACCCTGGGGCGGAGGTGCCAGGGGCTACCCTGGGTGGAGGCGCCAGGGGCTGCCCTGGGGTGGAGGTGCCAGGGGCTACCCTGGGTGGAGGCGCCAGGGGCTGCCCTGGGATGGAGGTGCCAGGGGCTGCCCTGGGATGGAGGTGCCAGGGGCTACCCTGGGGTGGAGGCGCCAGGGGCTGCCCTGGGGTGGAGGCGCCAGGGGCTGCCCTGGGGTGGAGGTGCCAGGGGCTACCCTGGGGTGGAGGTGCCAGGGGCTACCCTGGGGTGGAGGTGCCAGGGGCTACCCTGGGGTGGAGGTGCCAGGGGCTACCCTGGGGTGGAGGTGCCAGGGGCTGCCCTGGGATGGAGGTGCCAGGGGCTACCCTGGGGTGGAGGCGCCAGGGGCTGCCCTGGGGTGGAGGCGCCAGGGGCTGCCCTGGGGTGGAGGTGCCAGGGGCTACCCTGGGGTGGAGGTGCCAGGGGCTACCCTGGGGTGGAGGTGCCAGGGGCTACCCTGGGGTGGAGGTGCCAGGGGCTACCCTGGGGCGGAGGTGCCAGGGGCTACCCTGGGGCGGAGGTGCCAGGGGCTACCCTGGGTGGAGGCGCCAGGGGCTGCCCTGGGGTGGAGGTGCCAGGGGCTACCCTGGGTGGAGGCGCCAGGGGCTGCCCTGGGATGGAGGTGCCAGGGGCTGCCCTGGGATGGAGGTGCCAGGGGCTACCCTGGGGTGGAGGCGCCAGGGGCTGCCCTGGGGTGGAGGCGCCAGGGGCTGCCCTGGGGTGGAGGTGCCAGGGGCTACCCTGGGGTGGAGGTGCCAGGGGCTACCCTGGGGTGGAGGTGCCAGGGGCTACCCTGGGGCGGAGGTGCCAGGGGCTACCCTGGGGCGGAGGTGCCAGGGGCTACCCTGGGGCGGAGGTGCCAGGGGCTACCCTGGGGCGGAGGTGCCAGGGGCTACCCTGGGGTGGAGGTGCCAGGGGCTACCCTGGGGTGGAGGTGCCAGGGGCTGCCCTGGGTGGAGGTGCCAGGGGCTACCCTGGGGTGGAGGTGCCAGGGGCTACCCTGGGGTGGAGGCGCCAGGGGCTGCCCTGGGGTGGAGGTGCCAAGGGCTACCCTGGGGTGGAGGTGCCAGGGGCTACCCCGGGGTGGAGGTGCCAGGGGCTACCCCGTGGTGGAGGTGCCAGGGGCTGCCCTGGGGTGGAGGTGCCAGGGGCTGCCCTGGGGTGGAGGTGCCAGGGGCTACCCTGGGGCGGAGGCGCCAGGGGCTAGCCCAGGGTGGAGGTGCCAGGGGCTACCCTGGGGTGGAGGTGCCAGGGGCTACCCTGGGGTGGAGGCACCAGGGGCTGCCCTGGGGCGGAGGCGCCAGGGGCTACCCTGGGGTGGAGGCGCCAGGGGCTACCCTGGGGTGGAGGTGCCAGGGGCTGCCCTGGGGTGGAGGTGCCAGGGGCTACCCTGGGGCGGAGGCGCCAGGGGCTAGCCCAGGGTGGAGGTGCCAGGGGCTACCCTGGGGTGGAGGCGCCAGGGGCTACCCTGGGGTGGAGGCGCCAGGGGCTACCCTGGGGTGGAGGCGCCAGGGGCTACCCTGGGGTGGAGGCGCCAGGGGCTACCCTGGGGTGGAGGCGCCAGGGGCTACCCTGGGGTGGAGGAGCCGGGGGCTACCCTGGGGTGGAGGTGCCAGGGGCTACCCTGGGGTGGAGGTGCCAGGGGCTACCCAGGGGTGGAGGTGCCAGGGGCTACCCCGTGGTGGAGGTGCCAGGGGCTAGCCCAGGGTGGAGGCGCCGGGGGCTGCCCTGGGGCGGAGGCGCCAGGGGCTACCCTGGGGTGGAGGCGCCAGGGGCTACCCTGGGGTGGAGGCGCCAGGGGCTACCCTGGGGTGGAGGCGCCAGGGGCTACCCTGGGGTGGAGGCGCCAGGGGCTAGCCCAGGGTGGAGGCGCCAGGGGCTACCCTGGGGTGGAGGCGCCAGGGGCTACCCTGGGTAGAGGTGCCAGGGGCTACCCTGGGTGGAGGCGCCAGGGGCTACCCTGGGGTGGAGGTGCCAGGGGCTACCCTGGGTGGAGGTGCCAGGGGCTACCCCGGGGTGGAGGTGCCAGGGGCTACCCTGGGTGGAGGCGCCAGGGGCTACCCTGGGGTGGAGGTGGCAAAGCTGTGGCCTGCTTCTCTGTAGAATGATAGCTCTGCCGTGGGGCTCTGGGCCAGAATAGAGTGGGTGCTGCGGGCCAAGATTGGAGAATCACACACTGATCTGCCGAGGGCACTGGAGGCCTGGAGCTGCCCATCCACGTACCTGGATCTGATACAAAGGGCTGTGACAGCTCGCACTGATGCACAGCCTTGGGTAGGTGGGTGATACCAAAGGGGATGATGGACGGAGCGTTAGAGCAAATCAAACACTCACCCCCAGTCACAGATCTGGGTTAAATCCATCATCATTCTTTAGCTCACTTCGCCACCCTAGTTCAGACATGGCCACATGTAAATCAGTCCGACCCTGTGCCTCATGGGAACAGCCCAGCCCGAACTGCCAAGCCATGTCTTCCCTGGACCAAAAACAAGCATCCTGGGACCGGTTTCGGGTTCATAACCCTCATCCGCCAGGCTATCTCGAATCCAGCGGTAGGTGGGTAGGCTTTGTGTTTAGGCTGGCGATGCTAGAGTCTGCTATATGTATACTAGGGAAGAGGTGTGGCGCAGCAGCCAGGGCGGCTTACTCCAGAGTGTGGGGCTCACGGTTCGATTCCCAGCGCCGGAGGCAGATCAACTCAGCATGGTGTGACTCTGGGCAATAGCTCACTTAATCTCCCCGACGGTCCCCATCGCCTTGAGACCCTCAAATGGGTGATTAGTTTGCGCTTTACAAATACCAGGCTTGTTTGAGCTTGCACCGTGGGTGCACATGCGGTACCTGGGTAGGCAGTTGTATGTTGCCACCTTGTGACCATTGCATGTTCTTTTTGTTAAGGAAGCCTGCTCTGCTGCTGGCCCTTGTGACGTGTGTAGGCTGCCTCTGCGGTTGTCTGCCGACCAAAATATTTACTATTGCGCTTTTTAATCATTTAGGTGTATGATACTGTGTTAAGGAATTTTCAAATGCTATATTGTGAATGTGTTTTGTGATTACGAAAAATCTTTTTTAAACTGTATAACAATTTTGTACCAAAGTAAAAGACTTTTAAGAATAAATGTTTTAAACTATACAACAAATGTGTGGATAGATTGCAATGCATGTGGCCCAGTAGAAATACATGCGAATGGGCATGAAAATATTAGTGTGTCAGCCAAGGGAAAACCATTGTTTTACTGTTTAAAGTACTCCAATCCCCTGGTACATAAGGGGTCTCTCTCAAAAATCTAAGCATTGCCGGCACTGTCCTTCATATGTTAATGTTAATGTTAATGTTAACTGTCATTTGTTGAGCGCTCGTACGCCCGGAGGCTTTATGGCGCTGTAGGAAGGAACAAGGCGCGTCAGTCGTAAGATAGAAAGAAGCAGCTCAATGATGTGCCTGAGAAAAGAGCCAGGGAAGCTTGCACTGCAGCAGTACATGTGGTACCTGGGTGGGTGGTTGTGCGTGTTGCCGCCCTATGGCTTTTGCTTGTTGTTTTTGTTGAGTAAGCATGCCCTGCTGCTGGGCCTTGCGACGGGTCAGTAGTCTGCCTCTGTCTTTGTTTCTGGCACTTGCCTATGCATACCAGGGAAGCTTGCACGGTAGCTGCTCATGTGGTACCTGGGTGTGCCGTTGTATGTTGCTGCCTTGTGACCATTGCCTGTTCTTTTTGTCAAGGAAGCATGTCCTGCTGCTGGGCCTTGCAATGGGTCTGTAGTCTGCCTCTGCGGTTGTCTGCGGGTACTTTTCTACATATACTACGGTGGCTTGCACTGCGGCTGCACATGCAGTGCCTGGGTGGGTGGTTGTGTGTGTTTCTGTATTGTGACCTTTGTCTGTTCTTTTTGTTGGGGAAGCATGCCCTGCTGCTGGCCTTGCGATGGGTCAGTAGTCTGTCTCTGCGATTCTCCGAGTATACCAGGGAAGCTTGCAATGCGGCTGCACATGCTGCGGCTGCCATGTGTGTGAAAGGCTAGCATGCTGCTGCTGTCCTGTGTGTGTTGAGTACGCCATGTTCTGTATGGTTACGTTTGGTGTAAACCTCTTCACTAGCCAAAAGCTGGAATGATTTGCTTTGTCGCTGCTTGTTAGAGTTCGGTTGGCTTCTCCACTGACCTGTTTTAGTCATTACTGTGAGAGCAGGAGTGCATATCTCTGCTCCTGGCGCACATGACGAGTCTCCCGGGCCGGCGGGGCAGTGGAGGGGCTTCGGCTGCTGGGAAGTCTCTTTATTGACTGACTACAAAGTTAAGCTGTTCCCCAGAAGTGCTGGAGCCTGGCGTTGGCAGACGAGGCCTGCGAGGCTAGGGTGGGTGTGTGGGAGGACGGGGCACAACTGTGACTCTCCCGCTCTCTGCTTGGAGTGCCTGAGTCAGGCAGCAGGCAGACCTCTGTAGCACTAGATTAAGGAGCTTCACGGGCCCCCCTTGTGGTCACAAGACCACACTGCTGCTGTGCCTAGTTCGGGACCTAGAATCGATGCATGGTCTGGTCTCCCCTGTCCTTTATAGAACCAGCAGAATGTATCTTACGGACCTAGCATCGATGCATTGTCTGGTCTGCTCTGTCCCTGAGAGAACCTGCAGAATGTATCTTACGGACCTAGCATCGATGCATTGTCTGGTCTCCTCTGTCCTTGCGAGAACCAGCAGAATGTATATTACGGACCTAGCATCGATGCATGGTCTGGTCTCCTCTGTCCTTGAGAGAACCAGCAGAATATATCTTACGGACCTAGCATTGACGCCTGCATGGTCTGGTCTCCTCTGTCCTTGAGAGAACCAGCAGAATGTATCTTACGGAGCTAGCATCAATGCATGGTCTGGTCTCCTCTGTCCTTGAGAGAACCAGCAGAATGTATCTTACGGAGCTAGCATCGATGTATGGTCTGGTCTCCTCTGTCCTTGAGCGAACCAGCAGAATGTATCTTACGGACCTAGCATCGATGCATGGTCTGGTCTCCTCTGTCCCTGTGAGAACCACCAGAATGTATCTTGCGGACCTAGCATCGATGCATGGTCTGGTCTCCTCTGTCCTTGAGAGAACCAGCAGAATGTAAATTACGGACCTAGCATGGACGCCTGCATGGTCTGGTCTCCTCTGTCCTTGAGAGAACCAGCAGAATGTATCTTACGGACCTAGCATTGATGCATGGTCTGGTCTCCTCTGTCCCTGAGAGAACCAGCAAAATGTATCTTACGGACCTCGCATTGACGCCTGCATGGTCTGGTCTTCTCTGTCCCTGAGAGAACCAGCAGAATGTATCTTACGGACCTCGCATTGATGCCTGCATGGTCTGGTCTCCTCTGTGCTTGAGAGAACCTGCAGAATGTATATTACGGACCTAGCATAGATGCATTGTCTGGTCTCCTCTGTCCTTGAGAGAACCAGCAGAATGTATCTTACGGACCTAGCATTGATGCATGGTCTGGTCTCCTCTGTCCTTGAGAGAACCAGCAGAATGTATCTTACGGACCTAGCATTGACGCCTGCATGGTCTGGTCTCCTCTGTCCTTGAGAGAACCAGCAGAATGTATCTTACGGACCTAGCATTGATGCATGGTCTGGTCTCCTCTGTCCCTGAGAGAACCAGCAGAATGTATCTTACGGACCTAGCATCGATGCATGGTCTGGTCTCCTCTGTCCTTGAGTGAACCAGCAGAATGTATCTTTCAGACCTAGCATTGACGCCTGCATGGTCTGGTCTCCTCTGTCCCTGAGAGAACCTGCAGAATGTATCTTACGGACCTAGCATCGATGCATGGTCTGGTCTCCTCTGTACCTGAGAGAACCTGCATAATGTATCTTATGGACCTAGCATTGATGCCTGCATTGTCTGGTCTCCTCTGTCCTTGAGAGTACCTGCAGAATGTATCTTACGGACCTAGCATTGACGCCTGCATCGTCTGGTCTCCTCTGTCCTTGAGAGTACCAGCAGAATGTATCTTACGGACCTAGCATCGATGCATGGTCTGGTCTCCTCTGTCCCTGAGAGCAAGAGCAGAATGTATCTTACGGACCTAGCATCGATGCATGGTCTGGTCTCCTCTGTACTTGAGAGAATCAGCAGAATGTATCTTACGGACCTAGCATTGATGCATCCATGGTCTGGTCTCCTCTGTCCCTGAGAGAACCTGCAGAATGTATCTTACGGAGCTAGCATTGATGCATTGTCTGGTCTCCTCTGTCCCTGAGAGAACCAGTAGAATGCATCTTACGGACCTAGCATCAATGCATGGTCTGGTCTCCCCTGTCCTTTATAGAACCAGCAGAATGTATCTTACGGACCTAGCATCGATGCATTGTCTGGTCTCCTCTGTCCTTGAGAGAACCAGCAGAATGTATCTTACGGACCTAGCATTGATGCATGGTCTGGTCTCCTCTGTCCTTGAGAGAACCAACAGAATGTATCTTACGGAGCAAGCATCGATGCATGGTCTGGTCTCCTCTGTCCTTGAGAGAACCAGCAGAATGTATCTTTCGGACCTAGCATTGACGCCTGCATGGTCTGGTCTCCTCTGTCCTTGAGAGAACCAGCAGAATGTATCTTACGGAGCTAGCATCGATGTATGGTCTGGTCTCCTCTGTCCTTGAGAGAACTAGCAGAATGTATCTTACGGACCTAGCATTGATGCATGGTCTGGTCTCCTCTGTCCTTGAGAGAACCAACAGAATGTATCTTACGGAGCTAGCATCGATGCATGGTCTGGTCTCCTCTGTCCTTGAGAGAACCAGCAGAATGTATCTTTCGGAACTAGCATTGACGCCTGCATGGTCTGGTCTCCTCTGTCCCTGAGAGAACCTGCAGAATGTATCTTACGGACCTAGCATTGACGCCTGCATGGTCTGGTCTCCTCTGTCCTTGAGAGAACCAGCAGAATGTATCTTACGGACCTAGCATTGACGCCTGCATGGTCTGGTCTCCTCTGTCCCTGAGAGAACCTGCAGAATGTATCTTAAGGACCTAGTATTGACGCCTGCATGGTCTGGTCTCCTCTGTCCTTGAGAGAACCAGCTGAATGTATCTTACGTACCTAGCATCGATGCATGGTCTGGTCTCCTCTGTCCTTGAGAGAACCTGCAGAATGTATCTTACGGACCTAGCATTGACGCCTGCATGGTCTGGTCTCCTCTGTCCTTGAGAGAACCAGCTGAATGTATCTTACGGACCTAGCATCGATGCATTGTCTGCTCTCCTCTGTCCTATGAGAGAACCAGCTGAATGTATCTTACGGACCTAGCATCGATGCATGGTCTGGTCTCCTCTGTCCTTGAGAGAACTAGCAGAATGTATCTTACGGACCTAGCATTGATGCCTGCATGGTCTGGTCTCCTCTGTCCCTGAGAGAACCAGCAGAATGTATCTTACGGACCTAGCATTGATGCATGGTCTGGTCTCCTCTGTCCTTGAGAGAACCAGCTGAATGTATCTTACGGACCTAGCATCGATGCATGGTCTGGTCTCCTCTGTCCCTGAGAGAACCAGCTGAATGTATCTTATGGACCTAGCATTGACGCCTGCATGGTTTGCTCAATTCTGTCCTTGAGAGAACCAGCAGAGTGTATCTTACGGACCTAGCATTGATGCTTGGTCTGGTCTCCTCTGTCCCTGAAATAACCAGCAGACTGTATCTTACGGACCTAGCATTGACGCCTGCATGGTCTGGTCTCCTCTGTCCCTGAGAGAACCAGCAGAGTGTATCTTATGGACCTAGCATTGATGCCTGCATGGTCTGGTCTCCTCGGTCCCTGAGAGAACCAGCTGAATGTATCTTACGGACCTAGCATTGACGCCTGCATGTTCTGGTCTCCTCTGTCCCTGAGAGAACCAGCAGAATATATCTTACGGACCTAGCATTGACGCCTGCATGGTCTGGTCTCCTCTGTCCTTGAGAGAACCAGCAGAATGTATCTTCCGGACCTAGCATCGATGCATGGTCTGGTCTCCTCTGTCCTTGAGAGAACCAGCAGAATGTATCTTCCGGACCTAGCATCGATGCATGGTCTGGTCTCCTCTGTCCCTGAGAGAACCAACAGAATGTATCATACGGACCTAGCATCGATGCAAGGTCTGGTCTCCTCTGTCCCTGAGAGAACCAGCAGAATGTATCTTATGGACCTAGCATTGACGCCTGCATGGTCTGGTCTCCTCTGTCCCTGAGAGAACCAGCAGAATGTATCATACGGACCTAGCATCGATGCATGGTCTGGTCTCCTCTGTTCTTTAGAAAACCAGCAGAATGTATCTTACGGACCTAGCATTGATGCCTGCATGGTCTGGCCTCCTCTGTCCCTGAGAGAACCAGCAGAATGTATCTTACGGACCTAGCATTGATGCATGGCCTGGTCTCCTCTGTCCCTGAGAGAACCAGCAGAATGTATCTTACGGACCTAGCATTGATGCATGGTCTGGTCTCCTCTGTTCTTGAGAGAACCAGCAGAATGTATCATACGGACCTAGCATCGATGCATGGTCTGGTCTCCTCTGTCCCTGAGAGAACCTGCAGAATCTATCTTACGGACCTAGCATTGATGCATGGTCTGGTCTCCTCTGTCCTTGAGAGAACCAGCAGAATGTATCTTACGGACCTAGCATCGATGCATGGTCTGGTCTCCTCTGTCCCTGAGAGAACCTGCAGAATGTATCTTACGGAGCTAGCATTGATGCATGGTCTGGTCTCCTCTGTTCTTGAGAGAACCAGCAGAAGGTATCATACGGACCTAGCATCGATGCATGGTCTGGTCTCCTCTGTCCCTGAGAGAACCTGCAGAATGTATCTTACGGAGCTAGCATTGATGCATGGTCTGGTCTCCTCTGTCCCTGAGAGAACCTGCAGAATGTATCTTACGGACCTAGCATTGATGCATGGTCTGGTCTCCTCTGTTCTTGACAGAACCTGCAGAATGTATCTTACGGACCTAGCATTGATGCATGGTCTGGGCTCCTCTGTCCTTGAGAGAACCAGCAGAATGTATCTTACGGACCTAGCATTGACGCCTGCATGGTCTGGTCTCCTCTGTCCCTGAGAGAACCAGTAGAATGTATCTTACGGACCTAGCATCGATGCATGGTCTGGTCTCCTCTGTCCCTGAGAGAACCAGCAGAATGTATCTTACGGACCTAGCATCGATGCATGGTCTGGTCTCCTCTGTCCTTGAGAGAACCAGTAGAATGTATCTTACGGACCTAGCATCGATGCATGGTCTGGTCTCCTCTGTCCCTGAGAGAACCAGCAGAATGTATCTTACGGACCTAGCATCGATGCATGGTCTGGTCTCCTCTGTCCTTGAGAGAACCAGCTGAATGTATCTTACGGACCTAGCATCGATGCATGGTCTGGTCTCCTCTGTCCTTGAGAGAACCAGCAGAATGTATCTTACGGACCTAGCATTGATGCATGGTCTGGTCTCCTCTGTCCCTGAGAGAACCAGCAGAATGTATCTTACGGACCTAGCATCGATGCATGGTCTGGTCTCCTCTGTCCCTGAGAGAACCAGCAGAATGTATCTTACGGACCTAGCATCATCTGGTCTCCTCTGTCCCTGAGAGAACCAGCAGAATGTATCTTACGACCTAGCATTGACGCCTGCATGGTCTGGTCTCCTCTGTCCTTGGGAGAACCAGCAGAATGTATCTTACGACCTAGCATTGACGCCTGCATGGTCTGGTCTCCTCTGTCCCTGAGAGAACCTGCAGAATGCATCTTACCGACCTAGCATTGATACCTGCATGGTCTGGTCTCCTCTGTCCTTGAGAGAACCAGCAGAATGTATCTTACGGACCTAGCATTGATGCCTGCATGCTCTGGTCTCCTCTGTCCTAGAGAGAACCAGCAAAATGTATCTTACGGACCTAGCATTGATACCTGCATGGTCTGGTCTGCTCTGTCCTTGAGAGAACCAGCAGAATGTATCTTACGGACCTAGCATTGATGCATGATCTGGTCTCCTCTGTCCTTGAGAGAACCAGCTGAATGTATCTTACGGACCTAGCATTGATGCATGGTCTGGTCTCCTCTGTCCTTGAGAGAACCAGCAGAATGTATCTTACGGACCTAGCATTGATGCATGGTCTGGTCTCCTCTGTCCCTGAGAGAACCAGAAGAATGTATCTTACGGACCTAGCATCGATGCATGGTCTGGTCTCCTCTGTCCTTGAGAGAACCTGCAGAATGTATCTTACGGACCTAGCATTGACGGCTGCATGGTCTGGTCTCCTCTGTCCTAGAGAGAACCAGCAGAATGTATCTTACGACCTAGCATTGACGCCTGCATGGTCTGGTCTCCTCTGTCCTTGAGAGAACCAGCAGAATGTATCTTACGGACCTAGCATTGACGCCTGCATGGTCTGGTCTCCTCTGTCCCTGAGAGAACCTGCAGAATGTATCTTACCGACCTAGCATTGATACCTGCATGGTCTGGTCTCCTCTGTCCTTGAGAGAACCAGCAGAATGTATCTTACGGACCTAGCATTGATGCCTGCATGGTCTGGTCTCCTCTGTCCTTGAGAGAACCAGCAGAATGTATCTTACGGACCTAGCATTGATGCCTGCATGGTCTGGTCTCCTCTGTCCTTGAGAGAACCAGCAGAATGTATCTTACGGACCTAGCATTGATGCATGGCCTGGTCTCCTCTGTCCCTGAGAGAACCAGCAGAATGTATCTTACGGACCTAGCATTGATGCCTGCATGGTCTGGTCTCCTCTGTCCTTGAGAGAACCAGCACAATGTATCTTACGGACCTAGCATTGATGCATGGTCTGGTCTCCTCTGTCCCTGAGAGAACCTGCAGAATGTATCTTGCGGACCTAGCATTGATGCCTGCATGGTCTGGTCTCCTCTGTCCTTGAGAGAACCAGCAGAATGTATCTTACGGACCTAGCATTGACGCCTGCATCGTCTGGTCTCCTCTGTCCCTGAGAGAACCAGCAGAATGTATCTTACGGACCTAGCATTGATACCTGCATGGTCTGGTCTCCTCTGTCCTTGAGAGAACCAGCAGAATGTATCTTACGGACCTAGCATTGAGGCATGGTCTGGTCTCCTCTGTCCCTGAGAGAACCTGCAGAATGTATCTTACGGACCTAGCATTGATGCCTGCATGGTCTGGTCTCCTCTGTCCTTGAGAGAACCAGCAGAATGTATCTTACGGACCTAGCATGGACGCCTGCATGGTCTGGTCTCCTCTGTCCCTGAGAGAACCTGCAGAATGTATCTTACGGACCTAGCATCGATGCATGGTCTGGTCTCCTCTGTCCTTGAGAGAACCAGCAGAATGTATCTTAGGACCTAGCATTGACGCCTGCATGGTCTGGTCTCCTCTGTCCATGAGAGAACCAGCAGAATGTATCTTATGGACCTAGCATTGATGCATGGTCTGGTCTCCTCTATCCTTGAGAGAACCAGCAGAATGTATCATACGGACCTAGCATTGATGCATTGTCTGGTCTCCTCTGTCCTTGAGAGAACCAGCAGAATGTATCTTACGGACCTAGCATTGACGGCTGCATGGTCTGGTCTCCTCTGTCCCTGAGAGAACCAGCAGAATGTATCTTACGGACCTAGCATTGATGCATGGTCTGGTCTCCTCTGTCCCTGAGAGAACCAGCAGAATGTATCTTACGGACCTAGCATCGATGCATGGTCTGGTCTCCTCTGTCCTTGAGAGAACCTGCAGAATGTATCTTACGGACCTAGCATCATCTGGTCTCCTCTGTCCCTGAGAGAACCAGCAGAATGTATCTTACGACCTAGCATCATCTGGTCTCCTCTGTCCCTGAGAGAACCAGCAGAATGTATCTTACGGACCTAGCATTGACGCCTGCATGGTCTGGTCTCCTCTGTCCTTGAGAGAACCAGCAGAATGTATCTTATGGACCTAGCATTGACGCCTGCATGGTCTGGTCTCCTCTGTCCCTGAGAGAACCTGCAGAATGTATCTAACGGACCTAGCATTGATACCTACATGGTCTGGTCTCCTCTGTCCTTGAGAGAACCAGCAGAATGTATCTTACGGACCTAGCATTGATGCATGGTCTGGTCTCCTCTGTCCCTGAGAGAACCAGCAGAATGTATCTTACGGACCTAGCATCGATGCATGGTCTGGTCTCCTCTGTCCTTGAGAGAACCTGCAGAATGTATCTTACAGACCTAGCATTGACGGCTGCATGGTCTGGTCTCCTCTGTCCCTGAGAGAACCAGCAGAATGTATCTTACGGACCTAGCATCGATGCATGGTCTGGTCTCCTCTGTCCTTGAGAGAACTTGCAGAATGTATCTTACGGACCTAGCATCGATGCATGGTCTGGTCTCCTCTGTCCTTGAGAGAACCTGCAGACTGTATCTTACGGACCTAGCATTGACGGCTGCATGGTCTGGTCTCCTCTGTCCCTGAGAGAACCAGCAGAATGTATCTTATGGACCTAGCATTGACGCCTGCATGGTCTGGTCTCCTCTGTCCTTTATAGAACGAGCAGAATGTATCTTACGGACCTAGCATAAATGCATGGTCTGGTCTCCTCTGTCCTTGAGAGAACCAGCAGAATGTATCTTACGGACCTAGCATTGATGCATGGTCTGGTCTCCTCTGTCCCTGAGAGAACCAGCAGAATGTATCTTACGGACCTAGCATCAATGCATGGTCTGGTCTCCTCTGTCCTTGAGAGAACCAGCAGAATGTATCTTACAGACCTAGCATTGATGCATGGTCTGGTCTCCTCTGTTCTTTAGAAAACCAGCAGAAGGTATCTGACGGACCTAGCATTGACGCCTGCATGGTCTGGTCTCCTCCGTCCTTGAGAACCAGCTGAATGTATCTTACGGACCTAGCATCAATGCATGGTCTGGTCTCCTCTGTCCTTGAGAGAACCAGCTGAATGTATCTTACGGACCTAGCATCGATGCATGGTCTGGTCTCCTGTGTCCCTGAGAGAACCAGCAGAATGTATCTTCTGCTAAAGAGTCCCCTGATGACTGAGGTCCGTGGCAGTAAGCCTCATCCCTGCCTCCTTTCTTGGGTTCTCCCGGAGGTGGCCGCACGGCAGTAGTATGGCCTGGGGTGGTGGTGGGTTTGGTGGTAATACCATCTGCTTGTTGAGGAAGTGTTTGTTTTGAAAGTCTTCAGTGGTCCCTTTCTGGGCCTGATAAGTCTGAGGAGCATCGTCCTTGTGTAGCCGTGCACTGGGTCCATTCGAGAGTTCTCTGGTAAGAAGTTCCTGCATCTTAACCTTTAAGTACAGAGGCACAGGTGCCTACCCCCACGTAGAACAAGGGGATCTTCAAGACGCACAGTATCTCACTTGGTGCCCAGAGGGACACCTTACAAAGACCTGGGTGGTCAGGCACCTCCTCACTCCTGGAAGGTCCATGCAGCTCTGTAGTAGACATCCAGTCTCGACTACTGCAGCAAACTACTCCGGCTCCCACCGTACATGCTTAATCTGCAGAACAGAGCAGCACGGCTGCCCACAAGTGCCCACTGGAAGCAGCATCAAGCACGAATGCCAGGTCACTAGTAAACAAAATTCAAAGCATTATGTATCATATGGACTCCAGGTCTGCATCAGCCCTGCCTTCCTCAGGTGAGAGGACTCTTGTGGGCTCTTAACCTGCGTTAAATTCTTGGAGGCTTTCCCAAAATTCATGAGTTCAGGGCGGTGCAGATGGGATGCATGCCTTTGAGGTTTGGGGATCGATCCAATAGACCCTGATTCCTGTCAAAGCGACATCCTTTTGGTCATCAAAAGTTGGAGACCGGTCTGTTCTTGCAATAAGTACCATCATCTTACCTTGGTTGAGATTGTAGTTGTTCCGGTAGTTTGCCGTTTTCCTTGCGTCTTAGCACAGCTATGAAGCCTTGGTATGCGTCACTTGCTGCACCAATGTGCGGTTTAACCCCTTGTGTGCTCAGGTCGGCCCCTGCCCGTCCTACGTCACACTGGGCGTGTGCTCCGGACGGGTGGGGGCCAGCCGAATGCCGCCGCTTCCCCAGCGCAGCTCGAATTCCCCGCCTGTGCGGAGGAATTCATTAGTGGGTGGAGTTCGGACGGCCCCCGGCCATCCTGAGCACACGCCCAGCGTGACGTAGGACTTCCAGGGCCCGCAAGGGGTTACACCCCCTAATTGATTCCCCACACCGCAGCAGAAATCGCGCCATGGGGAAGGGGTTAATATAAATGAATACATGTTGTAGATGCTTCTCTTGCCAGGAGGCCCTTCGGTCTATGACTAAGGCCTAGTGACCCTCCCGGGCTTTAGTCCTTGCCTGTTTGAGAGCACAGCATCCTTGGAGACCAACAACTTCAGCTTCTGCCTATGCAAGAGCTCCGCCTTTTTCATACGAACCAGCTCCTGCAGCCGTCACCTGAAGGAAGCTACCATACGCCTGAGGGGAGCCACGGCTGTCACTTATACCTCGGAAGGACACTGATTCCGAGAAGTCGTGCACTGCAGCGCCTACCTATAGTAGTGCCACCTGGCTCCGAGGTTACAACCACTTTACGTCTGACGTTTATCAGAGTTGAGAGACATGCCTGGGTGGAGCCCTCATACACGGATGAGTCCATTGGCTTTCCCATGCAGATACACTCTTGCCCCAAGTCATGTGTGAACATGCCACCAGTTTGGCTTTTGAGTTAAGGTCCTAGTGCCGGAGTGCCACTTATGGGTGGCTAAAAAGCCGGGATTGGCTGACAGACGTGGCACTGGAGCACTTGATAGCTATACTCTCCTTTCGATGGCGCCCACCTGCAGCCAGTATCTTTAGAGCACAATGATGCTCGGAGTGGTACCTTCAAGAGAGGGCAGGGTAAGGCGAAGTACATCGGTCGCCCATATGCTTCCAGTATCTGTAGTATACAGGGCCGCTCTGGGGGGGGGGGGGGCTGCACGACAGAGGAGGATAGACTGGGAGCAGCGACGCAGATGTGGCCATTGGAACATAGAGCATGGACCGCTCTGAGGGGGGGCTGCACTGGAGGGCGGATTAGAGGCTGGTATCAGTGACGCACAACCGACCATGGTCTGTAGGGCAGGGACCCCTGAGGGGGCTGCACTGGAGTGCAGGATAGGGGCAAAAAGAATATAATGCAGAACAAGGTCATACATTCACTTTAGTACAGAGATCTGGGCCTCAATCCATCGTTTTTTTGCTCACCATGCCATTGCAGATCGAACCCAGCCATATGCAAATCAGTCTTGGCCCTGTGCCTCATGGGAACAGTCCAGCCCGAACTGCCAGGCCAGGTCCTCCCTTGACTGGAAACAAGCTTCCGAGGACCGGTTTCGGGCTTCCAGCCCTCATCAGCCAGGATTGATTGGATAGGGGTACATGTTGCTGTCACTCTCACTATCCTTGCTGTTGTGTTGTGAGCCGGTCCCACTCGGAGCAGAGCAGTCCTCCTGCTGGTTCGTGCAAAGTTACCGTCCTGGGTTTGGACTCGCAGCCTCCTGTGTCCTCCCCCCCCAGGCCTGGAGACTCGAGCTCTCCTGCCTGGTTTTGAGCCTGATGGAGTGAAACAGACTCCGTGTCTTGTTTCTGGAGTTCGCCGCCGTTCCCTCGGGTACCAACAGGTGGCGAGGCGGGGGCGAGGCAGACAAGGCCCTGAGACAGATGAGCGGGGCTCCCTCTGAAGGGAGGCGAGGGCAGGAAACGGACCCCGTCTGGGGGGGCAGGACCCCCGCACCAGGGAGACGGACGCCGCGCTCTTCACGCCTGGAGTTTGGGAGACTCCTCGCATTAGGGGGTCCCTGGGGGGCAGCGCCTCCGTGAGCATGGAATGTGTCTCTCCCTCCTTCCTCCTCTCCCTTTCTAGGTGGAGCCGGGATGCAACTGACGCCAGCCCCCCCCCCCCCCCCCCCCCCCCCTCCTCCCAGCACACACTCCTGTGCTGCTGGTTTGGCTGTGATGTGAGGAGCGGACAGATGTGCAGACCAAAGGCCTCCCTTGCAGCAGCAGTGGGCTAGTCAGGAGACCCCAGTCCCGTCACTGGCAGAGCTGGCACCCAGCCTGGCTTCAGGCTTTGATTTGTGGGGCTGGGTCTGTGCACGGTGTCACAGGAAGGGCAGTGGCCCTTGTGTGTGACAGCTGTTCATGTATGACTGGCACAGGCCTGCCTCACCTGCCTTGGAAACCATCACCTCTTCTCAGCCCATTCCCGCTGCCCTCCAAGCTGCACAGACACCTGTCCTCGGGGCACAAGTCCTATGAAAAAAGTGGGGGGGCTGACCAAGTAAGACTATATGCAAATTACCTCATGACGTCACGACGTAGTGCTATAAAAGAAATAAAATAGTGCTATTTAAATTATTTGTTTAACCAGTTTACCGATGCGGCAATTCGGCCGCGGTGCGAGCATTCCAGTGCGCGGGCGGGACTGCGTCGGCCAACAGACGTCCGCAGCCCTTCCGAGGTAGTGCTCGCAACGGCCGTTGGCGGACGACCGCACGCAAGGGGTTAAATACTGGGACAGACTAACTCATCTGGCAGTCTTACAGTGTCTGCATTTATATACAGGGACAGAACAAAGGCAAAAGCTGCCTCTCTTAAGTACCTGTGAAGAGAAGGCAAGCTGGGGGCCTTTGTTTCCCTCTGTGGCATTTACATTTAAATGCAAGGTTCCAGGCGTCCCCCAGTCAGCATATACAAACAAAAGGAGGCCGGATGGCCCCTTAACTTCGCCCCAGCTGGAGGTGAAAAAAGGCTCCCTCGCTGCCAGCACGCTGCTGCTGGGAATGGAAAGCAGGCAACGTGCAGGTGCTGCTGAACGTGTCCCGGTGTCTGAAAATGACACCGGACAAGTTCAGCATTTTTCTGTGGGGCCCAACTTCTTGGCAGGGGGGACGGCGTCCACCCTGTGAAGAGTGGGGTGGACGCTGTGTACCTGCGTGTACCCCCGACTCGAGCCCTGCCTGTCCTAGAAAAAGATGCATGTAGCTGGGACCGCTCACTTTGTACCCTTCCTCGAAAGGCTGGTAACGGGTAGTGCGCGGTCCCATTTAATCAGTCGAGCTTCAGACCTTCCTACCAACTTTTATTGAGTTGTGAAGGACCTCTCTCACCAGTCTTACGCAGCTGGAACTAGTTCAATCTTCTGGGACCTGGTGACTTTTTCTTAGCCTATACTATATATAAAGAGTCATTGTTTCTAGTCGTATGTGATTGGGAATTATTACTACGGGTTGAATCCGCTGGCACCGGGTCACTTGCCCTAGCCTGTACCACACTTAATCTCCTGTTGAGGAGGTCATAACCACCCTGAATGGATCAATGAGGCTGAATCCACACGGTGCCCTGATGAAGCTCTCTCCTGCGAAACACATTGATTAATATAAATTGAGATAACAAGCAGTAATAAGAATATAAAAATACTTGTAAATTAAAAAAGCAAAACTATTGTAGGACAGATGACTAGTGTACCCTGTTAGACTTCCCGGATGTTAGAGCTTTGTAAGTCTCCCTATTGTGACGGAGAAAGTACCACCACGAAGGGCCAGGGTGTAAGGAGAGCCCTTCAGACACTCATGGATACAGTGGATACTAAAATCATGCCTGCCGTTTCAGACTCCACAGATGAATAGTGGGGTTGAGGTCCCTTTCATGCCCAGTGCATCAACTGACACACAATCCCTCGTTTACAACACCACTGGAAGTACACCTGGCCTTCAAAAGGGGGGACCTGTCCATGTGTTTATCCCATCAGCAGCCTTAAAATCCCCGACAACCCTCACACGGTCTGCGCCTTCTTCTCACCTAATGACAGTAACAGATTCAAAGAATTACAGAAGCCATATCTGTTGTCATATGATCTACGTGCTGTGTAATAGTCTAGAATATACCGTTTGTGACAGATCTTGTGCTATGAGGGGGTGGTTTGCGCTTTGCTGGCTACGTATTTAACCCCTTCAGTGCTGATGACGAGCCCAGGCTCGTCATGCAGCACGGTGCTCGTGTGCTCATGACGAGCCTGGGCTCGTCATGAGCCGTGGCACGCTCACACGCGGGGCTAATTCCCCCGCTGTGCTGAGCGTTCCATTGTGCGGGCGGGTTCATGACGAGCCCAGGCCCGTCGTGAGCACACGAGCACCGTGCTGCATGACGAGCCTGGGCTCGTCATCAGCACAGCGGCGCCGTGCGCGGCCCCCCTCCCCCCCGCACCGCGGGTAAATTAGCCCCGCAGCGAAGGGGTTAAGCTATTAGTTTTTAATTTGTACCATTATTTGTTGCATCTTGTTCACCTCCTCAGTGTATTTTTTATTTATTTATGTGTTTTATAGAGCGCAAACTTGACCCGTTAGGGTATCCGATTGCTTCACATGAGAGCAAAGCAATATAAAGACAGACTTAGAATCAACCAGTAACAGCTCGAGTAGTGAGGGGGAGGGGTGCCGGATACATAAGGGAAAGAAGGGCAAATAATTACAGTTCTTATCAATTAAACATCTTTGTGCAAAGTACGTACAGAAATAGATTCAACTCTGGCGGCTAGCTAAATATGGGAAATGGAGTCCCAGAGGGATAGCTGGAGGAAGCAGATAACTGCAAGACTCCAGAGGGGTGCCCAGTGAGCACTGGCATGGGTCGAGGTGGGAGAGGGCACCCACATGCACTGGTACACGCATGAGGTGCCAGGCATAGCTGGACATTGGTTTGATTCAAGCGGACTAGACCATGCTGCTCAGTGACCTGACATAGTATTGCACAGGCTTGTATCATGGTAAGAGCAGGCAAGCACATGTACAGCGGTGGAACCCCGTGGCCAGGCCCAGGGTGGCATTGGCTTTGAATCTGGTGTAGGAGACAAGCATGGGTACAGAGGTGGCACCCTATGGCCAGGCGTAGTGTGGCATTGGCTGTGAATCTGGTGTAGGAGAGAAGCACAGGTACAGCGGTGGCACCCTGTGGCCAGGCGTAGTGTGGCATTGGCTGTGAATCTGGTGTAGGAGAGAAGCATGGGTACAGCGGTGGCACCCTGTGGCCAGGCGTAGTGTGGCATTGGCTGTGAATCTGGTGTAGGAGAGAAGCATGGGTACAGCGGTGGCACCCTGTGGCCAGGCGTAGTGTGGCATTGGCTGTGAATCTGGTGTAGGAGACACGCATGGGTACAGCGGTGGAACCCCGTGGCCAGGCCCAGTGTGGCATTGGCTGTGAATCTGGTGTAGGAGACACGCATGGGTACAGCGGTGGCACCCTGTGGCCAGGCGTAGTGTGGCATTGGCTTTGAATCTGGTGTAGGAGACACGCATGGGTACAGCGGTGGAACCCCGTGGCCAGGCGTAGTGTGGCATTGGCTGTGAATCTGGTGTAGGAGATGAGCATGGGTACAGCGGTGGCACCCTGTGGCCAGGCGTAGTGTGGCATTGGCTGTGAATCTGGTGTAGGAGACACGCATGGGTACAGCGGTGGCACCCTGTGGCCAGGCGTAGTGTGGCATTGGCTGTGAATCTGGTGTAGGAGACGAGCATGGGTACAGCGGTGGCACCCTGTGGCCAGGCGTAGTGTGGCATTGGCTGTGAATCTGGTGTAGGAGACGAGCACGGGTACAGCGGTGGCACCCTGTGGCCAGGCGTAGTGTGGCATTGGCTGTGAATCTGGTGTTGGAGACAAGCATGGGTACAGCGGTGGCACCCTGTGGCCAGGCGTAGTGTGGCATTGGCTGTGAATCTGGTGTAGGAGACGGCGGGTGAGATCCTGATTGGTGGGGCCCCTCGGGTCCCTAGAGGGCCTCTTTTTACATGGGATAGGTGGGACAGTGGGCTCGTACAACCACCAGGCGTTGCTTGCCGCAAGTCTGCTAGAAGGTGTGGGGTTGCTCGCTGCCAACAGGCCTTTACAGCCAATCCCTGCGTGGGCGCCAATCTGCCACATGTCCATGGAGGGATAAAGAGGGTGTATGGGGGTGCCCGAGGTAGGTAACCTGGTGGCCAGACAAATTACTCTGGGGAAGAAATCCCAGGGGGTGGGGCCTCTCTCCTTAACGAGTGCCAATCACAGGTGGACCAGTCATGATCTCACTTGTCGGCTCAATTTTGGATGTACAGGGACAATGTTGCGGTACGGTTAGGAATGGCGATGCATTAGAGTCTGCGCTAAGGTTAGCCATCTAGCAAAATTGTAAATAATCATGTATCTGGTTTATGGTGTTTCTGCGAATAATTCTTTGGAATGATAGTGCATTTTTAATGTTTTGTTATCATAATAAATATTGCCGGGGGTTTACGACCCCTAACCCAAAAAGCTCAAAGTGATGTTTTGTGCGATCTGCCGCAGTAGGGAATGCTTAGAAAAATTCCAAGCACAGCAACATTCAAGAAGGAAGCGAAGACCTTCCTTATGAGCAAGCTCCTTCCTTAGGCTAGACTGTTCACTTCAGCATCGTGACTAATACCCAAACTTCGACTGTGAACGATCTGATGTAGAAATCTCGGAAAGCACGTCAGAACCATTTGTATAGAAATACTGTTACACCTTGTAAAAATTGTCTTTTGCTGAAACCGTAATATTATATATATTAATGCTGCTATTCCAACTGTATTCCAAATGTACCTCGTGTAACTGTGAAGGGCTCCGGTACCCAAGGGTCAAGTCCGCGGCGCTATATACAACTCTATAAATAAATAAATAAGTACGGTGGGGGGGATCCAGGTCACTCCAGGGGAAAGGCTGGAGCTCGGCGATACCTGGCCATGTGAGGGCGCTCTGGTGGCTGGAGAAGTAACCGAACAATGTCGTTATAACTCGCATCCAACCCCCCAGAAGACCGAGCGAGAACAACACTTTAAAGGGATGGAAAAACAACCCAAAACAGCCTTTTTTGCATCATATTTACACGAAGTGTTCTTTACGAGCCAGATGATCGGGCCGTGCAGTAAACAAGGCGTCCTCCTGCAATCTGTTCCCTGCTTGCGCGAGCGGATGGAAGGCTGCCTGGCTCCCTCCACGGTTACCTAGGGAGGTGGTGAAAACACGTTTATTTCATGTCTTGACTGTCAGCGTCTCTCCGCAGGGGGCAGATGGGAAATACAATGAGGCATGGTAGGCCTACGCCGTGTGCAGCTGGCTGGCAGGCTCGACTGTCAGGCTGTGCTTGTCCGTTGAATGTTTCTTGTATGAAGGATGGTCGCAGCAGCTTCCGGCTAGGAGATCCACTTGGGATCCTCTGTGCCTGGAGATCTGCTCGGGCCCCTGTGTGCAAAGGGATCCACTTGCACCTGTGTGTGCCAGGATATCCATTTGCATCCCAGTGTGCCAGGATATCCGCTTGCACCACGTGTACCAGATCAACTTGCATCCCTGTGTGCCAGGCGAGCCGCTTGCACCACGTGTACCAGATCAACTTGCATCCCTGTGTGCCAGGCGAGCCGCTTTCGCCCCTGTGTGCCAGGCGAGCCACTTTCGCCCCTGTGTGCCAGGCGAGCCGCTTGAGGCCCTGTGTGCCAGGCGAGCCGCTTTCGCCCCTGTGTGCCAGGCGAGCCACTTTCGCCCCTGTGTGCCAGGCGAGCCGCTTTCGCCCCTGTGTGCCAGGCGAGCCGCTTTCGCCCCTGTGTGCCAGGCGAGCCGCGTTCGCCCCCTGTGTGCCAGGCAAGCTGCTTGCGGCCCTGTGTGCCAGGCGAGCTGCTTGCGCCCCCTGTGTGCCTGGCGAGCCGCTTGCGCCCCCTGTGTGCCTGGCGAGCCGCTTGAGGCCCCTATGTGCCAGTCGAGCCGCTTGCGCCCCCTGTGTGCCAGGTGAGCCGCTTGAGGCCCCTGTGTGCCAGTCGAGCCGCTTGAGGCCCCTGTGTGCCAGGCGAGGCGCTTGCGGCCCTGTGTGCCAGGCGAGGCACTGTGTGCCAGGCGAGGCGCTTGAGGCCCTGTGTGCCAGGCGAGCTGCTGGACCATGCCCATGGTCCAGCGGTCTCAGACCCCTGTCCTGGTCGCGCCCTGGCTCAGGTCCAGCGGTCTCAGACACCCGTCCAGGTTACACCCCGCGGGTGGTCTGCCGCCCTCTGAAGCAGGCCCTACGTCTGGTCCAGCGGTCTCAGACCCCCGTCCAGGTTACACCCCGCGGGTGGTCTGCCGCCCTCTGAAGCAGGCCCTACGTTTGGTCCAGCGGTCTCAGACACCCGTCCAGGTTACACCCCGCGGGTGGTCTGCCGCCCTCTGAAGCAGGCCCTACGTCTGGTCCAGCGGTCTCAGACCCCCGTCCAGGTTACACCCCGCGGGTGGTCTGCCGCCCTCTGAAGCAGGCCCAACCTCTGGTCCAGCGGTCTCAGACACCCGTCCAGGTTACACCCCGCGGGTGGTCTGCCGCCCTCTGAAGCAGGCCCTACGTCTGGTCCAGCGGTCTCAGACCCACGTCCACATTATGCCCAGTGGGGGGGGAGGGACATGCAGCCCTCAGAAGCCCACCCTGTCCCTGGTCCAGCGGTCTCAGACCCCAGCCCATGCACTCCTTCCTGAAGCTGTCTTTGCCTGCAAACCTTGCCAATTACATTCTGGCAGACAGTTATTGCTCTGAGTGAAAAAGTGCTTCCTGGTGTATGTTCTGAATTATTAGGACTATTACAGCGCGACTTCCTCTCTGCATGGCAGTTATCTGTGCTAAAGGTGGGGGCGACGGGCATCCGCGGGCTTGTATTGCCTGTTCCTTCCTTAATGTCCCCCACAAATTACCTTGATAATGACGTCTAATGGCGGCTGAAAGTAAGGAAAGTGCAGAAAGGGAAATGAAGAATGACGGTAAGGTGGCGGGGGTGCCCCCTCCTGTTAGCACTCCACCTCGGACTCACCACTTCCTTCTGGGGGTAGAAAGGTGCCCTTGCGGTGGAAGGGTTGGGCACCTAGCTCATTGTAGAGGTGTACAGGCACGCGGCGGTGCATTGAGTCCATACAGGAGAAGATGCTCTCCCGGGGAGCTATGGGCACGGGCTCCGTGCAGAGGTGGACTGGCACGTGGCGGTGCATTGCCTATACAGAAAGAAGGTGCCCTCCTGTGGAGCTGTTGGCACCGAGCTCAGTACAGGGATGGACATGCACGCGGCAGTGCATTGAGTTTATATAGGAGACGGTGCCTGTTAGAAATAGGTTTTTTGATTGGGTAGGGAGGGTGCGCACCTAAGCCAGGCAGAATCCACCAATCTAGTCAGGATAAGGGGGATTACACATCTAAAATTAAACCAGCTCACCCCCTTGGTAGTTTGGCACGAGTAGTCAGGCTTATCTCAGATGCTATGTCTAAATCATTTGCACATAACAAACAGTAATACACTGAAAATACTACAATGACACCACACCCGTTTTAGAAAAATATCCAATATTCTATAAAAAACAAGACAAAAACGACGAAAATCCAACATACAGTGATCAAAATACGAATAATGCAAAAATAGGGTTTATATACAGTTCCTTGAAGTAGTTTGCTCAGTCCGGGACTATCACAGCATTGTGACCAAACAAATCCAACCATTCCGGCCAGTCGCAGCGCCACGGGCCAGCAACGGTGATTGGGAGATCCATAAAACAGTACCTTTGGAGATGCAGGGCGTCCGATCTTGAGGTGAGCTCCGGAGGAGTGGCATCGGCAGGCGTTGTTTCCAGAAGTCGTTGCAGTAGTTGCTGAGCCCTTGAAGTCACACGCATTGCAGGTCTAATTCCGTGAGTTTTGAAGTCAGGATCACCGGCTTTGGCAGGCGTCTGGGACTGTGGTGTGAAGCGGAGCAGTGTCATGCGGTGCCACCGGGTCGTGGTGCAGGCAGCAGGTCTGTGATGTCCAGCGGTGTTGGTGTGAAGTGGTGCTCCTTGCGATGCGGACAGGTCACGGTGCAGGTAGCGACAGTGTCGTTCCTGAAGCTCATTCGTCGGTAGACCCAAGGCTGCAGTGCGAGACAGGGCAATGTGGTGTGCGGTGCCCACAGGTCGCGGTGCACTCAGCATAGTCGGTGGGCCAAGGCTGCAGTGTGGGATGGGGTGGTGCTTTGTGTAACTTACGGGCACCAAACCACTGTGCAGGCAGTGTTGTCGATGTCAACCGCAGCGCCGCCCTCGGTGAGCGTAGAGCTGCAGTGCGAAGTAAGTGTGCTCCATGTTCTCCACAAGCGGTGTCCACACGTCATGGTGCAAGCAGCCGTTCTGTAGCGGCATCAGGCATCGTCAGTGAGACCAAGGTAGCGGTGCGAAGTGCGATGGTGCCTTCAAGTCACTGAGCCAGCAGCGGCGGCGTTGATGGCATCGGGTTACCTTTTCTCCTCTGTGGCAGCTGAAACATCCAGTTCCAGAAGACGGTACCCAGAAGATGTTGAAGTCTTTGATCTCCCTGAAGCTTCCAACAGGAGGCAAGCTCTACATCAAGGCCTTGGCGATACTTAGTATGCAGAAAGAACCGTTCTGTCCTTTCCCTGCCCGAGACCGAGCAGCAGCTGCAGGTCCAGTGGAAAGTTATGCTTGTGAGAAGTCACAAAGCAGCTCCCAAGTTAACAAATGAGACAGATGGACCTGCACTAGTGAGAAATGAAATGCACAGTATTTCACTATCAGGACATGTAAGTGGAGCCAGTGAGGGAGCAGGCGGTGCAGCTGTGACTCCCAGAGGCAGTGGAGTCAGTGAGGGAGCAGGCGGTGCCGCTGTGACTCCCAGAGGCAGTGGCTTTGGCGAGGGGGCAGGCGGTGCCGCTGTGACTCCCAGAGGCAGTGGAGTCAGTGAGGGAGCAGGCTTCTACTCACTTCACTGCTCTAAGTGTTATGGTTGCTGATAAGTTATATACATAAGACGTTTGCTGCTAGGTGTATATTTTCTGTTAGGCTGGTGCAGGGTGGTTGATGCTTGCTTGGCTGGCGTGCTCGCCTCCTCATGAATGCGCCGGGCCCTGGCAGGCGTGCTTCCTGAGGTGGGCAGTAATTCCCTCAGGTAGCAGCAGGCAGCTGACAGTGAAGGACAGTGCAGGCTTGCCTCCCAGTGCCAGATGCACACCTGAAGACCAAGCTCTCATCCTTCACACCAGAGGCAGTGTGGCTGCTTCTGCAGCAGGCACAGCACTTCCTGACTGCAGTTGAAAGGAGAAGAGGGGGGAGAAGGTTTTCTTCGCAGCGGCACAGCTGCAGGCTCCCAGTGGTCGTCCCAGGCATGGACCCAGCCGTGGAGCAGGTGAACAACACTCCGCCAAGTGTGAGTACCGAATCAGGCCTCGACGTTCCCTTTATCAGGGTTTCGAAGCTTGCATGGCCTGGTATTGCCGAGTCCCCTCCCTTGGACGTGACCAATAGAACACTGTCCCCTCCCCCAGAGAACATCAATAATCCGATCCAACACCATTTCTTTGGAAGAGGTGTGGCGCAGCGGCCAGAGTGCCTGGCTCTGTGCTACGGGGTTCACGGTTCGATCCCCGGTGCCGACGGCAGGTTAACTCAGCACCATGTGACTCTGGGCAATAGCTTGCTTAATCTTCCCGAGGGCCCCCAGCGCCGGGACACCGCTTCGGAGGTAGCTGTGCGCTTTACAAATACTGGTATTCCGTTTAATTTCATTTCTTTGGATTAGGGTTCGGTAACCCCGGCCGTATTTATTACAAATTAATAAAACACATTATTAATGAAGCATAATCAAAAATGGAAACATTTCAATATACGCAGAAAACCTAAAACACATCCAGTTACATTTCAAATACAAAATTTGATACACTTGATTGGCTGACCTTAACAAGAGTCTAATACAAAGCCATACCTAACCTAGATTGGAATATGTACAATTTTGTTTTCTGTGTATTCTCGATAAAGTGGTTTCTCCAAATAACTAACAAACGAACGTGTTCTGCAGATGTCTGTTGAATGATGGTACTGAGCAGGCATAGCTGCTCCTTCAGCTGACAAGCACAGGTCACCGAGTCTGTTGCAGTATCCCAGCATGCATTGCGCAGCAGTTCATCTGCGCTCCTTGGGGCCTGCTTCCCAAGTAGGAAACAGCAAAGCACCGCGGATGGGCCTCGACTGCTAATGTAGGGCAGAGAGTGGAGCGCGCCGGGCCTCGGCGGGCGCTGGACTTCTACCCCTGTCAGGCTCCAGAAACAATTCATCCGGCATCCCTAACTCCTGGGAGCCAGTGGGCATGGGCCGAGATCCGACTGTGCTGACCTCTCGCATTTCCCAGAATCCCCCGATCCATCCTGCAAGAGTGGTCTTGGCTCGCTCACGACTGCGACCTAATATATATTTGTTAATGTAGCTTGGCGTGCCATCTCTTTGGAAACCTATACCAATGGAGCATGCCCTAGTGGCACATCGCGGGGGCTACGAGCGATGGGCCTGTGAGCACACCTCCGCTGACACGGGGAATGTGAGATGATATATATATATAGATAGATAGATAGATTGATAGATAGATATCTGTGTACCCCTGTGAGCCTTCTGTGACTGCTCCGAGCTCGCCTCGTCTCTCTGCTGGTCTCTCCTGCGTCCCTGCCCCTCTGCCTGCTGAGCCAGGGGGACAGGGTCTTTTTTTTCCAATCGCAGCCTCTGTCTGACTCCTTTTTGTGATGCAAATGCGGGATCTCATTCATTTCACAGAGGAGGCCATGAGATTGAGATTCATGCAGGGCAGAGCGGTCGGCATTGGTTTCAAGAGGCGAGGTCTGTGTCTGGCGCACAGCATGGCACGCTTCATCCTTTGGGCACTGCCAGCCCTGGGCACCGTGAGGCCTAGCCTGCCGCGGTGCATGATGGTAGCAGAGCCAAGATACTCCTTGGAGTGAACGTTGTGCTTTATAAATTCATTCATTCATACCTGTGAGCTCCTGTCCCTATCTGTGTCTGGTTCACAGCACTCGTCATCCTTTGGGCCGTGCCAGCCCTGGGCAAGGGGAGTCCTAGCCTGCCGCGGTGCCATGCCCTTTCCAGTGCCAAGTGCTGTCCTACTGCCCTCAACTCCTCACACCTCTCGTGTTAGCCATCCGACGGTGCAGGGTCGACCCTGGAGAGTCCGTCCCGGCCAGCAGAGCGGAGGTGGAGCGGATAACCTCTGCGCCTCACCCTCTTCCAGTTGGATTGTTCCAGTGGGCACTTGAAAGGGCATCACCCCGTGTGCGTCCGCAGAGTGCGGAAGGGCATGTGGTAAGCTTCAAGGGGTCCTGAAGGTGCTGGTCTCTGGATCTGTACCTAGTAAGACCGGTCGGTGGTCCCCGCCCATAAATGTATCTGGGACCCCAGCTGTGTGACAGCAACGAGCATCCCCAGACAGGGTCAAAGGTTGCAGGGCGCGGGAAGGGCTTAGAAGCACGTCTCTGTCCCTGGTGTCCAGTGATGTATTTGTAGAGTTGACCCCCCCCCCCCCCCCCCCCCCCCCGTCCAGAGGGTGCTAATGGCCCCCTGCCTGGCTCGCCCACATCGATCACCGAGATGGGGCCACATGCAGCCCGCCTGGATCCAGCCTGGGACCAGCTCCTGAGTTAATCAGAGTGTCTTTTTATCAGCCCTTGCATCACCAGAAAGGTCTCCGAAGGCCCGAGTGGGTGTGGAAACCTATGACGCCAACCCCTCGGCCTCCGCTCGTGACCGGCAATTTGGCTAATGGACCAGTGAGATATCTTAAAGCCAGACTCTGGGGCTGGGTGGGGGGCCTGGATAGGCTCGTCCCCTTGTTAAAAACCTTTTCCCCCTTGTTAAAACTCCCTTTTCCTTGTTAAAAACCTCTCTCAGCTGATAGCAGGGGCGGCTTGCTTTTTATTGCACAAGGTCATTGGCTGGGTGCGCGCCCCCGAGGCTCGTGCTCGCGTGGGGAGGCCTAGACACTTGTCCTCCAGTGATGGGAGCCCGAGATTGCATGTTGTCTGTCAGCGTGTCACGGTTTATGGCAATATATTAAAAGGCGAGCCGCCTCCAGTGCGGCCTTGGGATGCCTGAATCTGGAGCCACGCGCGCGCTGGCCTACAGGGGGCGCTGGGCTCCAGGAATCCGCTCTCTTTAAAAGTTCTCACTTCTTGCTAATTGATGTGGCCTTCCAGCGCCATTGCGCCTGGCCCTGTTCACGCGTTTGAAGAAATGATAACAAACCCACCTGACAATCACATTATTCCATAGAGCAGTTGCCACATTATTAACCTGTTTGTTTTATCGATTTTTCTAGAATCAACGAACCTGTTGCGTCAGTTGCCCCTAATGTGGAATGTTCTCTCATAGTTGAAATCACTATGTATCAGAAATACACCAATGTAAATGTAAATGTAATGTAAATGTATTGGCATTTATATAGCGCACTACTTACCCGTAGGGTCCCAAGGCGCTTCGACCGCTGCGAAACCCTTCCTGGCTTCCCTGAGAGATGGTCCCTTAATGGGTATCTCCAGGGTGAGACCAGGCATCCCCGGCGGTCTGGTGGGGCCGTTAGTGAAGATGAGGCAAGCTAATGCCCAGAGTTGCCGAGTGTGATCGCTGATCAGAGTGGGCACCGAGGCGAGAGAATTATCGAGTCCGCTGAGCCTGGTCCAGAAACCTGCCACGCCGGGAATCGAACCCTGGTCCCGGGCCGTCCTCTGCTCTCGGGTCTGCCGCCTCTAACCAGTGATAAGTGATTAATGTGAACCATTCAGACCGATGTATGCTTGAATAGAGGGATGGATGCAGCATGTACGTGATTCCTTGTGCTTACTTCTCTGTTATATTATAAAGGGGGGTAAAACCCATGCAATCGCGGGGACCTGGGCGTCAAGTAGTAAATGTAAAGAGGGGTCCCCGTGGGAGGTAATTATTTATGCACAAACAATAAAAATTCAAAGGAAACTAAGATGGTACTCAAAGAACAAAGATGTTGTCATTTATTCAACAACACAGGATAACAATTTAAAGCAATGTTTGCAATCATTTTAAAGTGAAACGAGAAATCGGAAAAGTTCAACTGAAAGGGCTGCCGGTTTTGAATAATTATACTGCTGGGCAAGTCTCAATCTATTTTACCCAGCTTGCTGTGATATTCCAGGCAGGCAACATAAGCGCTGTGCTGATTCAATTGGCTTTATGGGGTTCCGTTCAATACTTTACGGACTAGATAACTGAGTGCAGAGGGACCGGTCGACTCCGTGTCGTCACCATCGGGTCTTAGAGATCTGGGCGCGAGGCAGCAGAGCGTCTTGCTACAGTCGTTTTTGGAGTCACGACTGTAGCAAGACGCTCTGCTCAGCAGTATAATTATTCAAAACCGGCAGCCCTTTCAGTTGAACTTTTCGGAGTGTGTTTTATTCCACTTCAGATAGGACGGCCCCTCTTCGTCCCTTTCCCCACTACACCGGTCCTGATGAAGACCCCGGCAAAGGACTGAATTGATCCTACAATCAGGGGTCGAAACGTCGACACCTCTTCATTTTGGGACATCCGGCACATTCCCTGTATTTGATTGATTTATACATGTGACCGTAGAATGCCCCACTACTTTTGAAATACTTGCCCAATACTTGCCTTAATTGATGTAGGCCGTTTTGGTTTTTTGGAATAACTCGTAATTCCTTGTTGATTTTGGGATATATGTACATTATGTTTAAGTCTGTGTACTATCTTTATAATCTTTCACACAGCCTTTGAGCACACTCCTTTCCCTCCTCCCCCTCTTGGGGCCTTTTCATTTCTCCGATTTCTCGTTTCACTTTAAAATGATTGCAAACATTGCTTTAAATTGTTATCCTGTGTTGTTGAATAAATGACAACATCTTTGTTCTTTGAGTACCATCTTAGTTTCCTTTGAATTTTTATTGTTTGTGCATAAATAATTACCTCCCACGGGGACCCCTCTTTACATTTACTACTTCTCTGTTATGACATGTATATATTGAACTCAATTCAATGAAAAGAATAAATAAAAAACATTTTTGTATTTTTCCAATCTAGTGTCAGCTTGTTTCTCCCTTAAATAAATGTTTTCAATAACCTGTTTATTTAAATATTTTTTGAAGTTGCCCTAGGAATTTCACAGTACTGTTCATGCAGATGTCTGTCCGTGCACCCCAAGTGTCTGTCCGTGGACCCTGGTGTCTGTCCGTGGACCCTGGTGTCTGTCCGTGGACCCCCGGTATCTGTCCGTGGACCCCCGGTATCTGTCCGTGGACCCCCGGTATCTGTCCGTGGACCCCCGGTATCTGTCCGTGGACCCCCGGTATCTGTCCGTGGACCCCCGGTGTCTCTCCGTGGACCCCGGTGTTCGTGGAATCAGGCCTTTGTCCGCCTGGCCCTCTCCAGTGCCTCCCACTCTGTCTCCATCCGTGGCCAGCGCTGCGTGGAAGTGAAGTGTGGCCCTGGGTGAGATGCCAGGCCGCCCAGCTGGCCCCTCCACCCCTTCTTGGACCTGCTTGCTTTCCAGCCGAGGGTTTACCATCCACTTCCCCTCCTAAGTGTTGCTTTCTTGGAGGAGGAGGCCTGTCCCAGGTGTTAAGAAAGTGGAGGCCAGAGTCTGCCTCAAACTGCAGTGACCACGGAGACCCAAGGATGGAGAGATGAGGTGGCCAGGAGTGTCCCTGGGCAGGCGGGCGCTAAGCCCACAGCGCTTACTGCGTTTCGCAGGTGCCCAGGCAGGACGCGAGGCCCTGTTGCCGGTCAGCCCTGTCCATGTGCTCTGATGTCCCTGTGCTTAGCACTGCCCGTGGGTATGTTCAGCTTACCAAGTGCTGTTAGATTTCAAGGTGCCCCTGCTTTTTTTACAAAACGACCCTCTGATTCAGACCGCGTCCATTGCTTCTCCTGGTTTCCTTCTCTACCCCTCGGGGAGGCGGGCAGGAGCATTCAGGACAGTACAATCTCCGCTCCACCCACATCCAACAAGACTTCTCAGCCTCAGAAACCTCCCTTCGCTGCGCTGTCCGGGCACCCGGCTGGTGAAGGCGTCAGGCGCAGCGCCGGAGCAGGGGATGTGCAAATGGATGTGTGTTTTGTGTGCATGGAGTGCTCTGACGCCCGATAGCATGGCCACAGGCCCCCCTCGCCCTCCTTCTGGTGGGCAGGCGCCTTCACGTATGCTTGAAGTTTCTACCCAGAGTTCTCTGATCAGCTGGTGATCCTTACACCTCATGAACAGGGTGGTAGGAAAATGGGTTCACCATTCTGACTTCTGGTAACTGGCCCTTTGCTGTGGGGCGAGTCTCCTAAATGGAGTCTCACACCGTGCACTCTGTTTACATTGACATGAGACTTTGCCCTCCTAGTAACAAAGGCCAGCTGCCTTTGCAAAAAGAACAATTGATGAACAGAACGCAGAACAATGTCATTCATTCATCCCAGTACAGAGATCTGGGCCTAAATCCATCGATTTTTGCTCCCCATGCCATTCCAGTTTGGACCCAGCCATATGCAAATCAGCCTTGACCCTGTGCCTCATGGGAACAGTCCAGCCCGAACTACCAGGCCAGGTCCTCCCTGGACTGGAATCAAGCATCCTAGGACCGGTTTCAGACTTTCAGTCCTCATCAGCCAGGATAGTTTGACTCCAGTGGCATGGAGAGCACGGGACTCACGTCTGAGCATACCCGGCCCACTTGGGGTGACAAATGCAAAAAGAACAATTGATGGACCAAATGCAGAACAAGGTCTTTCATTCACCCCAGTACGGAGATCTGGGCCTAAATCCATCATTTTTGGACAGGTAGGCCAAGGTGCCCTGATTAGACTGGGAGTACCTTTCTCCAGGCTGATTTGTGGGGTGTCTTCTACTAAAAGAAGCACCTCACCTCCTGGCGTTTGGTCTTGTGTGTCTGCCCAAGGAGGCATGCGGACAGCTCAATGAGGCCGGGCTGAGTGAAGGCGGCCTTTGCACCGCACTCCGCACGGTAACACCCTTGGAGCAAATAATGGCCGTGCTCGGTCAGTGGGCGGTTATGTGCTCTGCAGGTCTCTGGGAAACATCAGGACAGCCACTGAGCTCACAAGACTCTTCCTGGGGAGAGCTTTCTGACCTAGACTGGACTCAGGACATAGCTCCTGGTGGCCGGGGGTAGGCAATAGGACTGCATGTCTTCATACTCCGATGATGCAGTGCGCTTGCGTTTCAGTGTGGCCTTACAGTCATAGGAGTTGGAGTAATAGGAGTTGGCACCCAGTGAGTCTGGGTAGGCATGTTGACCTGTCGGATGCTGCTTCTGCTTGGGTCTCTCTCTCTCACTCTGCCTATCTGTCTTTGATCTTCTATTTCTACTCCTTTTCTCTCCCTGTGTTGGCTCAGTACTTCCAGTAATGCCCTTTTCCTCTGGCCTGCACCGTTGGCTACTGAAAAAAATTAAGAATCTTAACTCGTGCATAAACTACGCCTTTTACTCAAAGCAGTGATTTCACGAGGTATTAGTGCAAAATAAGTATTTTGAATGCAGAGTTAGAAGTAGTGAGACGTTTCAGATGATACTTAGTTCTCCCAACTGGTCAAGGATTGGGGCTACCAAGCCAGCAGTGGTTCGAGGACTCGGTAGTCTCATCCGCTCTCCAGTGCAGCTTTGGTCGCACACAGTCTGAACTCAAGGGAGGTGTTGGGAAGGTTTCCGTCAGATCTAATAAAACACACAAGAAGCATTATCAAGAAAACTGCAGTATTCTTTACCTCGTTTTCGAGTTCTAACCCACGAAAACTTTCATACAAACCAGTGTTTGCGGCATACACAGAAAAATCGAGAGCCCAATGTTATTAAATGGAGTAAGGATAGTTGCGTCACTTAGTCTGTAGAGGGAATGTTTGCCATACGATCACTTATCTACTTACGCTTGCAGTCAGCCTCCAGAATTCTTTTTCGTAATCTAGACTGGCGTGCGGTTATTTACACTGTCCGATTGGAGTACTCTCTGTACGAACACAGATTTTGGATTTGAAGTTGGAGACTTGCCATATACACAGTTTTGCAGCCACACAATAATATCTGGCTTTATGAAGGTATAAACCCTATGCACTAGATGTGAGGACTGTGATTTTCCTCTGATGCTTAGAGCCCTGATGAAGCTGGTGGTAGTCACCATAAGACGAAACGTGTTGGTTACGAATTTTACTGCAACTATTTTGGATACATGTGAAGACTGAAAATGAATAATATATCAATGACTAGTGGACATTTACATTTTAGACATTGATTTGGTGCACAGGATATCATTGACTGTCTATTGTAGGCATTTTGTCTTCATTACTTGATGGCTTTAGTGGCCGCTTCTAATCTTTGGAGCACCCCTGGCAAGTAAGGGATTGGAAACTCTGAAATGCATGATTCTGTGCATTGTTATTAACCCTGCCTCCTCTTTTTGTAAGATCGAATCACTTATCCACACTTGGTGTTTGTCGGCTTACGGTTGACGTCTTCATGAGTCACAGACTCCGCTTGCAGTCAGCGGCCAGAATCTTTTTTCCTCGTCTAGACCACTTCATTGTCGAACAATGCAGGCTTTGTGAAACTAGAGAGGTCTCCAGCACAAACCTATTGTTATGGATAAGGATTTTTTTCCTTTTAAATGCTTCAGTGCCATAAAATAAACCATTTCTTAAATTATTTTACAAATAAAATAAAGGGAGAGATACATTGGTTATCCCACTAGTGGGCAGCCAGAGAGAAATGTACTCCCAGACAGCACTGTCGTGGGCTTTAGGAACCAGAGTCTGCGGGTGGAAGCTTTGAAGTAGGGAGTTCAGCATCACTAATAGGCAGTGGTAAAGTCAATCGGACCAAAAACAAGACCCCTTGGCTTTGCCAATGATTGTTAAAATAGAAGTTGTGTGTGGAAGTCTGATCTGCTGTTAACTATCCTAAATGCAATTCACTGTGTATATGTGCATTTGAGGTCAGCACAGAGGTCTCGCAAAGAAAGGTGGCACGGGCGTTCCATGGGATACAGCGGAGATTGTCATGTCCATTTAGAGCCTCAGTTATGTGCAACCGGCCAGTGCCCTCAGACATACGGGTACCACATATATAACATGCTTTATAGGCGGGCAGTGCCACATTCATGGTGCTGGTGGTTGAACTCCAAAAGCTTGGATTGAGTAGACGGTCTCAATGTTCAGTTTGTGCATTATAGATGGCCGGCGTCAAGCTTCCTACCCGTCAACTCTCAAGGGCCCAGCTGGCCGACTCCCAAGCCAGTTCCAAGTGCCTAGCCAGCTCTACAAAAGCATGGTGTCTTTCCAAAACACCAAGCCCATACCTCTATCACCTAGCCTGGCCTCATATAGTCTTGCCAGCCCCAATGACGTATCTCAGTGAGAAGGTCCTAGCCCACACTGCTGGTGCCCTACCTGCAGCCCTAGTGCTGGACTAGTTCCAGATGACTTTTCATCCCGCGGATGCCAAGTCCATCCTTGGGCACCTCGCCCACCCCGTTATGGCTAGCTAGACCCTGCCAGTTCCCCTCGCGCCTAGCCCGTCTCCCTGCACCTCTCTTGGTACCGTGCACAAGATCGCTCTACAAGCCATCGTACGTAAACAATCGCGGATTAATCCTACATCATGGCCTTCAGAGCAGAGGACCTGATCTGAGCTCCCTTTGGCACGTTCACTTTTTATTTATTTGACTTACTTAAGAGCAAATTATCAATCAAAGATGATTGACTGATGGGCACTTTCTCTAAACTATTACCATGTGTCTGCCAAGAAAGCAACATGACACACGGTTGGTATTTAGGGAAGTAGCCAGCCTGAGGTGGAGGCCCTTCACAGTGTGAGCGTCATGAGACGCAGGGAGATGCATTTAGATTCCTTAAGGAGAAACATCTTAAACCGAGCATTGCCGGTAACCAGCTGATCGTCCTAAATTAGCATATATCATGTGGGCATGGTGTACATTCATGTTTATGACAATGGCAGCTGGTGTTTGTTTCTGCCAAAAAGTAACCGTGCATTAAATGTTAAAAATTCTGTCTGAGAGAGGCAGACAGGAAGGCACGTGGTGCTGGGGTAGTCAGATGTATAGCTGCTTCTGCCCAGAAGGGCCTGCCTCTGCGACACTAGCCCGGTGAGACCTGTCTCGTTGGGTCCTTAAAGTGTGGATGGGAAGGTGTTAAGGGTACCTTTCCTGGGGCTCCCAAGCAGTCGGCTGGCTAGTACAAACTGCTTGATACTAGGCCTGAGCGGTAAATTCCTTTCCGCTCGTGGAATTTGCATTCCGCGGAGAACGCGGAATTGCCAAAAATTCCGTGGCTGTGCACATTTTTTCGCTTGTTCGCGCTTTTGAAATGTGTGTTCGCGAGATATTTTTCCCCGAGCACGCTAACAGCGTTCGTGAAAAGGAAAAAAGCATCACAAACGGGCGGAACACGCAATTCTGTGTGTTTGCGGGACTTTTGCGTGCACGCAGAGATTTTATACCGTTTTGCGGAGCTTTGCGTAGCACGGCTACGCAAATTCCGCCCACCCCTACTTGATACATTTATTTTCTGTATCTGCTGTCTTCTGCTGACAGGAGGTCTTCACGCCTCGGTGTTGCTTCTGTTAGCACCAGGAAGGGCTTTACTTTGTGTTTCCATTTCAACTGTGGTATGGACATTTTTAATAAATCCAAAAAAAGATGCAAAAATAATGACAAGGAAATAGCATCTAAAAGTCCGAGGTACAGAAACAGATGCAGCGAGCTGCAGGGAGACAAACATTCAGACGGCACTTCATGTGCGTCACGTGTGACAGCAATGGAAGTAGCATTGTTTACCATAAATACATATTCAGGCCATGAATTCATCAGTACATCTGCCAGACGGTCGTGGCGGACCCATAATGTCTGTGGTGTTTTTTAAGCAGATACTTTGCAAGCTTGACGCTTGCCGCATCGGCCGGTTCGGTCCCAGCTCACCTCCCGCTCCACGGAGTCCATGAGTTTTTACCAACTAATGTGTGTTTGCTCGCAGGTCTTGTTTATTGCAACATAGAACAAAATATTAGGCAGGATATACAAGTCCAAAACTTCAGTAACAATCTAAATATCAAATACAATCCTCCTGTGTTCGTGACGAGGTACACACTCGTCATTTAGACTTATAGCGCACATTTACATCATAAGCGGGCTATTCGTTATTGCATAGCGCCCAGTTCCAGTGCTCCATCCATAAACGCACTGGCGAATACTCCAGGCTGTTTCGCTATGGCCTTCTCTCGGCTGGGCTTTGCTTAGATGTAGGGCATTGGGCCTCTGCCCACCTGCGGTGCCTGATCTCCACAGCACCCCCCCTGCTTTCTATGTTTCTTTTTACCTGTGGCATGATAGACTGATTGCCAGATAATCCAGAAAAGCTAGCCCTGTGTTGAAGCTATGGCTCGAGCTGGTTCTGTGCACACTCGGTGCCTTGAAAACCCAACAAGATGATGGACATAGTGCTGCATTTTTTCAACCACTCACCCCTCGTCACAGATCTGAGTTTAATCCATTGTTCTTTTGCTCACTAGGACTCCTCCGTTTGGACCCAGCCATGTGCAAATAAGTCCGACCCTGTACCTCAGGGAGCAGTCCAGACCGAACTGCCAGGCCAGGTCTTACCTGGACCGGAAACAAGCATCCTGGGTAACATCCCTCATCAGCCAGGCTAGCTCGAATCCAGTGGCAAAGTGTGCAAGGGACCCACGTCTGGGCATACCCTGCCAACTTGGCGAACAAAAGCAACCCTGTTCAATCCTAGCCATATGCAAATCAGTCTTGAACCAGTCCCTCATGAGAACAGTGCAACCCGAACTGCCAAGCCGGGTCTTCACTGGACTTGAAACAAGCTTCCGAGGACCGGTTTCGGGTTTTCACCCCTCATCAGCCAGGGTAGCTTGAATTCAGTGGTACAGCGAGCAAGGGACCCACGTCGCCCACGTCTGGGCATACCCTTGGCTATTTAGAGCGCACTTAGCAAACACAACAAAATGATGGATGGATTGGTGAAACTTTTGAACAACTCACCCCCGTCACAGATCTGGGTTTAATCCATTGTTCTTTTGCTCGCTATGACCTCTCAGTTTGGACCCAGCCATATGCAAATCAGTCTTGACCCTGTTCCTCATGGGAACAGTCCAGCCCGATCTGCCAGGCCAGGTCTTTCCTGGACCGCAAACAAGCATCCTGAGACTGCTTTCAGGGTTTCACCCCTCATCAGCCAGGTGTAAAAGTTTGACATTGTTCAACATTCTGTCCATCAGTTGTTCTTTATACACACTCTACCTTCACATCACCCTGGATGCACAGTGTCTGCGTCATCCCACCCGTGCGGCGTGGACCCAGGCTTCACGCCTACACAGTAGGGTTAGTAGGCTGGAAGATTAAAATGCGCCAGTTGTTTTGGGATGCCTCAGGAGGCCCAGAGACTGCCCTCTTCAGAGCTCATTTCTTGTTCTTCCTCCACAGGCCAGCTCTTGCCCTCCCTCCCTCTCAGAGGTCCCTTCTTCCCCTCCATGCCAGCTCTTGCCCTCCCTCTCAGAGGTCCCTTCTTCCCCTCCATGCCAGCTCTGGTCCTCCCCCCTCTCGGAGGTCTGTTCTTGTTCTTCCCCTCCATGCCAGCTCGTGCCCTCCCCCTCTCAGAGGTCAGTTCTTGCCCCTCTCCCACTCCTCTCCCACAAACACTGCTCGCTTGTGGTGCTTCCCTGGAGCGCCTGAGAGGTCACTGCTGCGGGGCCTTGCAGGGAGTGGGAGCCCGCACTCCGGGGGCCCCAGGGGCAGAGGAGCCGTGACTGACAGGCCTTTGTGGTGCTTGAACTTGGGGTGTATGAATGGCGCCTGTGTGAAGGTGGCGGCCGCCTCTCCTGCGCCTTCGGCTGTGGGTTCTGTTTCTGTCGCTCTGTCCAGCCACGTCCGCCGGGCTGGAGCACGTGTGGCGCAGTGTAGGCTGCGCTCACAACAGTCTACGTCACTGGTGCACATATCGGGGGTTGGGGGGCTCCTGCCTGTCAGGAAGGAGGTGCCCTGGGAGAGACAAGTCTTAGTCCAACCACAGCACGGGTGCTGCGCCCGGGACTCTCTCCTGCGGTGAGTTGTGTGAGCCCCAGGGCTGCAGGTGGGAGCGGGTGCAAGGGATTGTGTGTCTCTCGGCCTGCAGTGGCGGGATGCTGGTGGAGGAGGGAAGGGTTGCTGTACTTGAGGGGTTCTCTAACAATGCGGTAACCCGAAATACCACTGGACCCGGGTAAAGTACAGTACAAAAAAGATAGCCACAGTGGAGGTAAATTTTGCATGAAAAGAAATTAAATCATCCAAACATCTCCGTGACGAATCAAATAAAAGCAATTTATTCTCTAATCTCATTGTTTTGGAGGACAGCACGGTGGTACATTTTGTTAAAAACGGTGCTCGAAAAAAGGGGGGGATAGAGTGCTCAGGAGAGTGTGCTTGTGAGGGTTGAAGGAAAGGCAATCTGCAATATATACATCAAAGATCGCTGAAACCTATCCAGCCGAGGGAAGGCAAATGAATGCAAAACAGACATAGCATTCTGCAATCACAGATAGTACATTTCTGTCGTCTGTGATTGAGCGGTTGTGAAGGACCGTCCATGTTTCGATCCCTATGTCAGATAAAGGTTATTTGTTCCTTAGCCTGGGGTCTTCATCAGGACGTAAAATGGAAAGGGGGGGGAGGGAACCGATTGGCGGCAGCAAGAACCAGGCTGGTAAGTTAGAGACGGTGGGATCTTAGGCTCTCCATGCTGTAAGGTTACATCTAGCCCCCAGCCAGGCTTAGTCTCTGCGCTCTGCCTCTGTCCCTTTCCATCCTCGGCTCCTTCAGCAGTGTTTCTCCTGCCCTCTCTCTGTCCCTTTCCATCCCCGGCTCCTTCAGCAGTGTTTCTCCTGCCCCCTCTCTGTCCCTTTCCATCCCCGGCTCCTTCAGCAGTGTTTCTCCTGTCCTCTCTCTGTCCTTTTCCCTCCTCAGCCGTAGATCCGGCCCCTGCTTCCGAAGGGAGGCTCGTGGGGTGAAGTATGCCTCTGCTGTCCGGGGAGCCGTCGCCGGCGCTGGCATCGGTCTTCGCCCCGCCGGGGGTGCTGACGGCGGCAGTAATGAGGTCGTCTTGGCGGGGCCGCTGTGAACGCTTCATATTGATGGCCCCCAGACCTGACCCTTGGTGCCGCTGGGGAGGGCGGGCCGCCGCCGCAGCCCCTCTCCTTGGCTTCACCTCCAGTGCCTTGCGGGCGCCTCCGGGTGCTTTCTGTCTGTCCAGGCCAGGATCGGGTGGAGATTCTCTTTACCTGGCTGTTGACCTCCCGGGCAGCTGCTTCTGACTGTAAATCTTCCGGTCTCAAGCTCCCTGCAGCTGAATATTGGGCTGCGGTGCCCTGCGTTCCTGCTGGCTGCAGTGGCCTGCGTTCCTGCTAGCTGCAGTGGCCTGCGTTCCTGCGGGCTGCAGTGGCCTGCGTTCCTGCGGGCTGCAGTGGCCTGCGTTCCTGCGGGCTGCAGTGGCCTGCGTTCCTGCGGGCTGCAGTGGCCTGCGTTCCTGCGGGCTGCAGTGGCCTGCGTTCCTGCGGGCTGCAGTGGCCTGCGTTCCTGGCGGGTGCAGTGGCCTGCGTTCCTGGCGGGTGCAGTGGCCTGCGTTCCTGTAGTTTGCAGTTGCCTGCGTTCCTGTGGGTTGCAGTTGCCTGCGTTCCTGTGGGTTGCAGTGGCCTGCGTTCCTGTGGGTTGCAGTGGCCTGCGTTCCTGTGGGTTGCAGTGGCCTGCGTTCCTGTGGGTTGCAGTGGCCTGCGTTCCTGTGGGTTGCGGTGGCCTGCGTTCCTGTGGGTTGCGGTGGCCTGCGTTCCTGTGGGTTGCGGTGGCCTGCGTTCCTGCGGGTTGCGGTGGCCTGCGTTCCTGCGGGTTGCGGTGGCCTGCGTTCCTGCGGGTTGCGGTGGCCTTCGTTCCTGCGGGTTGCGGTGGCCTTCGTTCCTGCGGGTTGCGGTGGCCTGCATTCCTGCGGGCTGCGGTGGCCTGCGGGTTGCTGTGGCCTGCGTTCCTGCGGGTTGCTATGGCCTGCGTTCCTGCAGGTTGCGGTGGCCTGCGTTCCTGCAGGTTGCGGTGGCCTGCGTTCCTGCGGGTTGCGGTGGCCTGCGTTCCTGCGGGCTGCAGTGGGCTTCGTTCCTGCGGGCTGCAGTGGCCTGCGTTCTTGCGGGCTTAAATGGCTTGCATTGCAGCTATGGGAGTCAAGCTCACTGTGGATTCCTGTATGCGTGCTGACTGCATTGGCCCGCGTGCCTACGGCGGTGGCCCGGGCACGTGCCGACTCCAGTGGCCTGTGCTCCTGCAGTGACCCGCGCTCATGCTTACGGCGGCAGCCTGGGCACGTGCTTACGGCAGCAGCCTAAGTTTATAACTTGCATAAACTACCAGTGTCCATTTGATTGCATTTGCCTGACACTAAGGAGTGTGTGGCCTGTGTTGGTGTTGTTATTGTTATTGTTACCTGGGTTTTATATCGCGCCAAATCCCCTTCAGGTCTCAAGGCGCGTCTGACAGATACAGCAACAAGAAGTAGAATGAACAGGGATGCAGATTATCGGCCTAACTCACAGAGATGCAAAGGCGTCTCTGAATAGAAATGTCTTCAAAGATTTCCTAAAAAGGAGGAGATTAGGTTCTTAACGAAGGGCCTCAGGTGGCTTATTCCACATTTTGGGGGCTTGGACTGAAAAGGATCTCCCCCCTTTGGTCGCCATTTTAGGTGAGGTGTTGCGGCTGCCCATGTGGAGGTAACTGCAGTGACCTATGTTCAGCTTGACTATTACTACCGGAGTCAGACTCATTGACTGCCTGCGCATTTGGGGTGACTGTATGGGCTTGTGACCAAAGTGGCCTGTGTTTGAGTGCTGGCTGCAGCAGCCTGCACTTCAGGTTGTCTGCCGCGGCCTGCACTTCAGGTTGTCTGCAGCGGCCTGCACTTCAGGTTGTCTGCAGGGGCCTGCACTTCAGGTTGTCTGCAGGGGCCTGCACTTCAGGTTGTCTGCAGGGGCCTGCACTTCAGGTTGTCTGCAGGGGCCTGCACTTCAGGTTGTCTGCAGGGGCCTGCACTTCAGGTTGTCTGCAGGGGCCTGCACTTCAGGTTGTCTGCAGGGGCCTGCACTTCAGGTTGTCTGCAGCGGCCTGCACTTCAGGTTGTCTGCAGGGGCCTGCACTTCAGGTTGTCTGCAGGGGCCTGCACTTCAGGTTGTCTGCCGCGGCCTGCACTTCAGGTTGTCTGCCGCGGCCTGCACTTCAGGTTGTCTGCCGCGGCCTGCACTTCAGGTTGTCTGCCGCGGCCTGCACTTCAGGTTGTCTGCCGCGGCCTGCACTTCAGGTTGTCTGCCGCGGCCTGCACTTCAGGTTGTCTGCCGCGGCCTGCACTTCAGGTTGTCTGCCGCGGCCTGCACTTCAGGTTGTCTGCCGCGGCCTGCACTTCAGGTTGTCTGCCGCGGCCTGCACTTCAGGTTGTCTGCCGCGGCCTGCACTTCAGGTTGTCTGCAGGGGCCTGCACTTCAGGTTGTCTGCAGGGGCCTGCACTTCAGGTTGTCTGCAGGGGCCTGCACTTCAGGTTGTCTGCAGGGGCCTGCACTTCAGGTTGTCTGCAGGGGCCTGCACTTCAGGTTGTCTGCAGCGGCCTGCACTTCAGGTTGTCTGCCGCGGCCTGCACTTCAGGTTGTCTGCCGCGGCCTGCACTTCAGGTTGTCTGCAGCGGCCTGCACTTCAGGTTGTCTGCAGCGGCCTGCACTTCAGGTTGTCTGCAGCGGCCTGCACTTCAGGTTGTCTGCAGCTGCCTGCACTTCAGGTTGTCTGCGGCTGCCTGCACTTCAGGTTGTCTGCGGCGGCCTGCACTTCAGGTTGTCTGCGGCGGCCTGCACTTCAGGTTGTCTGCGGCGGCCTGCACTTCAGGTTGTCTGCAGCGGCCTGCACTTCAGGTTGTCTGCGGCGGCCTGCACTTCAGGTTGTCTGCGGCGGCCTGCACTTCAGGTTGTCTGCGGCGGCCTGCACTTCAGGTTGTCTGCAGCTGCCTGCACTTCAGGTTGTCTGCAGCGGCCTGCACTTCAGGTTGTCTGCAGCGGCCTGCACTTCAGGTTGTCTGCAGCGGCCTGCACTTCAGGTTGTCTGCGGCGGCCTGCACTTCAGGTTGTCTGCGGCGGCCTGCACTTCAGGTTGTCTGCAGGGGCCTGCACTTCAGGTTGTCTGCTGTGGCCTGCAGTTGGGGAGGACTGCTTATGACCTTACTGCTGGTTTATGGTGGTGCTGTGCTGTGCTGCAAGACATGAGTTGAACTTATTTTGGTAACCAGTAACATGACCACTATGCATCTAAAATGATCATAACAGCACCCCCAAGCACAACTCACTATATAACAATGTTTACTACAGCTGAGAGGACTTTATTACTAGCTAAGCAACAGCACGACAATTGTAGGTGCAGCATGTATGATGAAGCCAGCTAGAGTCTGACTCCTGACCATAACCCGAATACATGGCAATAACGAATAATCCGCTTATATCAGGAATAGCATAAAAACACTGCATGACAAATGCATGATGAGCAGTACAGGCAGCGAATCACGAGCATTTGATGCCCAGGGCTGCCTGGTGAAGCTCACGGTGGCTGCCTGTATCGGTCTCACTGTGGCTGCCTGTATCGGTCTCACGGTGGCTGCCTGTATCGGTCTCACGGTGGCTGCCTGTATCGGTCTCACTGTAATAGCCTGCATTCGTGCTGGCCATAGGTCCCTGTGTTTGTGCGGACTGTGGCTGCTCGAGTACATCTGGGCTGCAACAACCTGTATCACAGGTGACTACTGCTACTCGCGTTGGTGCTGCATGCAGTGACGTGTGTGTGCACAGACTGTGGTGGTGACCTGCAATTGTGCAGGCTGAGCGATTTGACTCTGCATGTGCAGGGCTGGGCCATGTGACTCCGTTTGTGCAAACTGGGCCATGTGACTCGGTTTGTGCATGCTGGGCCATGTGACTCGGTTTGTGCATGCTGGGCCATGTGACTCGGTTTGTGCATGCTGGGCCATGTGACTCGGTTTGTGCATGCTGGGCCATGTGACTCGGTTTGTGCATGCTGGGCCACGTGACTCGGTTTGTGCAGGCTGGGCCACGTGACTCGGTTTGTGCAGACTGGGCCACGCGACTCGGTTTGTGCATGCTGGGCCATGCGACTCCGTTTGTGCAGGCTGGGCCATGTGACTCCGTTTGTGCAGACTGGGCCATGTGACTCTGTGCAGACTGGGCCATGTGACTCTGTGCAGACTGGGCCATGTGACTCTGTGCAGACTGGGCCATGTGACTCTGTTCAGACTGGGCCATGTGACTCTGTTCAGACTGGGCCATGTGACTCTGTTCAGACTGGGCCATGTGACTCTGTTCAGACTGGGCCATGTGACTCTGTTCAGACTGGGCCATGTGACTCTATGCAGACTGGGCTACGTAACACCGTTTCTGCAGACTGGGCCATGCGACTCGGTTTGTGCAGGCTGGGCCATGTGACTCGGTTTGTGCATGCTGGGCCATGTGACTCGGTTTGTGCAGGCTGGGCCATGTGACTCGGTTTGTGCAGGCTGGGCCATGTGACTCAGTTTGTGCAGGCTGGGCCATGTGACTCGGTTTGTGCAGGCTGGGCCATGTGACTCCGTTTGTGCAGACTGGGCCATGTGACTCTGTTTGTGCAGACTGGGCCATGTGACTCTGTGCAGACTGGGCCATGTGACTCTGTGCAGACTGGGCCATGTGACTCTGTGCAGACTGGGCCATGTAACTCTGTTCAGACTGGGCCATGTGACTCTATGCAGACTGGGCTACGTAACACTGTTTCTGCAGGCTGGGCCACGTGACTTCGGTTTGTGCAGACTGGATCACGTGACTTCGGTTTGTGCAGACTGGATCACGTGACTTCGGTTTGTGCAGACTGGGTCACGTGACTTCGGTTTGTGCAGACTGGGCCATGTGACTCCGTTTGTGCAGATCGGGCCATGTGACTCCGTTTGTGCAGATCGGGTCATGTGACGTTGGTTTGTGCAGATTGGGCCATGTGACTCCGTTTGTGCAGATTGGGCCATGTGACTCCGTTTGTGCAGACTGGGCCATGTGACTCCGTTTGTGCAACTAGGCATTACCATTCTCAAATAGAGGATGCCTGATATGGGGGGGGGGGGGGGGGGACACAGATGGTCTCATGGAACGCTAAGAGCAGTTACAGCCGGTAGGCTGGAAGGGTACGGGGGATGAGTAAACCTGCTTCCGGTAGGCTTTTGGGCCAACCCCCGCACACGCGCAGTGGCGCAAGAAAACTGGGCATAACAGCACAGCCCTTTATGGAGATAATATTGAGGGGGTAGGGGGTGCCCGGGGGAGATGACCTTCTGGCGACCTGGCCCTCCTGCACAAGGTCACTCCGGTAGGAGGGTGGGACCTAGCATGATTTTGGACCAGTCATTGACCTTGCCGTAGGCTCAAACTGGGACACGCAGGAAAAGAAGGCTGTGGATCATGTAGATTGAGACAGGAATGGCTCTGTATTAGAAGCATGTTAAGGTTAGCCAAATGGAATACTGTACATATTAACCCGTTAAGCGCGCCGCAAATTCCGCCCCAGTGCGGACGTTCTATTGCGCGGGCGGAATCGGAACGTTCAGCGGACGTGTGCAGCACTAGCGAGGTACTGCATGCGACGTCCGCCGAACGTTCGCAGCACGTAATGGGTTAATGTCATGGACCGGACTTTTTGCATATTTTGCAAATATTAAAAATTAATGTTTTTGTTATTTTTATGAATAAAATACTTCCGGGATTTACAACCCTTAACCCAAGCCATGGTGTGTTGTTTTATTGGTGCCTCGGGGGGAAAATGTAGGAGGATCCGTGGTTGCCCTAGGTCAACAAATGATGAGGTAAAGGGGGACTGTCTGTCTGGGGGAGGGGGACTTGGCAGTACCTGGCCATATTCGTTTGTCCCTACTATGGCAGTTGCCTGCATTTGTGCTCACTATGGCGGTGGCCTGTGTTTATGCTGACTATGGCGTGGCCTGCGTTTGTTCTGTCTAATGCGGCGACCTGCGTTTGTTCTGTCTATGGCGGCGACCTGCGTTTGTTCTGTCTATGGCGGCGACCTGCGTTTGTTCTGTCTATGGCGGCGACCTGCGTTTGTTCTGTCTATGGCGGTGACCTGCGTTTGTTCTGTCTATGGCGGTGACCTGCGTTTGTTCTGTCTATGGCGGCGACCTGCGTTTGTTCTGTCTATGGCGGCGACCTGCGTTTGTTGTGTCTGGCGGCGGTCTGCGTTTGTTGTGTCTGGCGGCGGTCTGCGTTTGTTCTGTCTGAGGCGGTTGCCAGTGTTTATGCTACTTATGGCGGCGGCCTGCGTTTGTGCTGACTGTGGCGGCGGCCTGTGTTTGTGCGGACTGTGGTGGCAGCCTGCGTTTGTGCTGACTGTGGCGGCAGCCTGCGTTTGTGCTGACTGTGGCGGTGGTCAGCGTTTGCGTGCACTATGGAGGTGGCCTGCGTTTGTGTGAACTGTAGCTACTTCTGTGAAGCTCACTGCGGCTACTTCTGTGAAGCTCACTGCGGCTGCCTGTATCTATATGTCTGTAATGGCCTGCATTCGTGCGGACTATGGCTGTCCCTTACATTTGCCCGTTTTAGTCGCCCGGGGTTGTGCTGACTGGGGACAGAGTAGAGTATCCTGCGTTTGGGCCGACTGCTTCTGTATGGTGGAGCCGTGCTTTACGGCGCAAGAGAGGAGCTGATTTATTTTTTATAACCAATAACATGACAACTATGCAGCTGAAAGGATTATGACCGCAATGCAAAGGGCAGGTGACTGGGACTACTCTTGATCCAGTGGATTAGAGGGGGACTCTTCACAGATGGGTGGGACTGCTGGTTAGCAAACAGCATGGCCATTACAGCTGCTGTGTGCACTGAGCAGGGGAGTTTGTATAGCGCTCACTGCCCCCATGTGGGGCACTGAGGCGCTTACTCACAGCATAGCAAGCTTCACCATGCGGCTGGGTGGTCATGGGGGTGTTTATTTTTGTTTTGAGCCTATCAGAGGTGTTTTCATGACCCAGCACCAGCCAAGCCACAGCGGCAGCAGGATTGGTTCCCAAATGCTCTGGGTTAGCCTCCGAGTTGAAGGCCTAAAAGACTAACTTTGCAAGGCTAGTAAGTGTTTTACTCAGGGGTTTAGACACTGGGGTAAGTTAAGTTGAGACATTTGCTCTTGCAAGAGAATTGAATTCAAAATAAAAGAACCAGCCCCGCCTCTCCACAGTCATGAAATCAGGGCGCCCCCTGGACTGACTCACCATTTATAAACTATTCTGTGGCTCAAGCAGATTGTTAAACCGGCATACACGTCACGTTCCCATATGAAGTGAGCTTAAATGCTCCCCCCCCCCCCCCCGATTAATCCAGCGGTCATATGTATTACAGACTTGCAACGATTGGCAATCTGTTTCTCCAAGGGGTGGCCCTCTAGTTAATGTGTTGTATTGGGGACCCCGCACAGCAGAACCAGAGGCAGGGATTGGCTTTCGAGGAAGGGACCCAGTGGGTTTTTGTGTAACTTTTGTCAGAGGCTCTCAGTATGACACAGCTTCTGAATCTCTTGATTCACTTTTCAATGACCGAGTTTAAAAAAAGCGGATTTTCAGACAGTAGAATAATTCAACTTTACTGTGTGGTTCTAGTGAAAGGCAGCTGAACAGAACCCGCAGGATCATTTGAAAAATTGAATCAATGCGAGGCGTATTCCAGAAAAACATGTTTGATTAATCGGGTTAGATTGAAGAATGTCGTCCTTTTGAACAAATATTTATTAAGGAAATCAGAAATAGAAAAAAACTCACTACCCTTGACTGTCTGGAGCATTGTTTCCCCTCAAATATAAATGGGTGACCAGATGGTGAGCAGTGAAATGTCTCTTAAATAAATCTGCGATTATACTAAGAGTTAGCAAGCTATTTGAAAGTTGTGCAGTTTCATCCATGGCAGTCTTGAGTTAACCCAAGCCAGCTCTTTATTTGGTTGCATCAGTGGATTGGCTGCATGCTCTGTGGAAGCTTCAGTCACATGGGATGTCTTAGAAGCTACTTCTTGTTTTTGGCCGAACGCCGCCGCCATTGCTGTACTTTAAATGACCTTAAAGAGAATTAACGAAGAACCGAAACTTGGACCATTGATTTTATGTATAAGAATTCGGAAAACAGTTGACACCAGCTGAGGTATCTGGGAAGAAATTATTTGCGCACCAAGTGACAAACCTGTTTCCAATTTTCATAACATCAGAAGCACATTACAATATACGAAGCCATTAGGATTTCAGAAAAGAACTCAATATAATGAGGGTAATGAAAACTAATCATAAAGATATGTTTCCGCTATTAGTTAACCGAAGATTAATACCCCATAATGAATCTCAGAGAGATTAATGCACCCAATGTATGAAAATGTAACTTGTTTTTACGCCCACCACCATCATCAAAATACTTGGAAAGGACATGAAGAGGAGACTGGAAAGGGGGGCCATTCTAACCTGTCTGAAAGAGGCCCTCGATCGCTTCTGGTTCCGCTGCCCTGTAACGAGTAGGGATGAGCGGAGTTTGCGTAGTCTCGCTACGCAAAGCTCCGCAAAATGATAAAAAATCTCAGTGAGCACGCAGAGTTTTGTGAACACGTGAAATTGCTTGTTCCGCTCGTTCGCAATGCTTTTTTCCCGTTTGCGAACGTTGTTTGCATGCTCGGGGGTGGGGAAATATCTTGCGAACACGCATTCTGAAAACGGGAACTAGCAAAATATTTGCAGAATTTTTGGCAATTCAGCGTTCTCCACGGAACGCAAAATTACCCAAATTCCGCAAATTCTGCGAGCGGAAGGGAATTTACTGCCCAGGCCTAGACAAGTGTCAGTGAACACTTTGGTTATAATTGTTATTTATAAAGTTTAATTTTAAAGAGCCCCAACATACATTATGTCTGCAAATCCACACAATTCCCTTTTATGGGTTTCTGGGTCTTAAAATTTGCATACAAAGCGTGAAACATTTTGAGGAATTAAGTGTCTGTGGCCCAAAACAAACTATCTTAATTTAAAAAAGCAATTTCATATTTACTTCTGCAGGGTGAGTCTTAGTTTCATGTGAACTGTCTCCACGGTTGCAGTGCAGCGTTGCTCAGCATCCCTTTTGGAAGAGGCAGACAGCGTGTACTCCTCTTACCACCAGTGTGCCAAGTTCTGCTGAAAATGAGTCATAAATATGCGTGGGTTTTTTTGTTATTTTTTTTCATCGTTTTCCATTATGTGATTAAAGTTTGTTAGAACTGAATTAGTTTAGGAACGAACGATTGAATGTTATTTTTTACTGGCATTTTTTACATAAACATCGGCTGGTGGTGAAATTTCTAAATCAAACCGTAATGTTTTTTCGTGTATCCTGAAATGAGCTTGTACTTCTGTTTGAGTATGCCATGCCAATGAAAACAGTTTTTTAAGGGGCATGAACTTTAAATAAGGACTTGTACTGTCTCACATTTGACACTTTAATATTAGTGTAAAATAAAAATAAGGTTTTGAACTTTCTCTTCAAACCAAGAAATGGTATACTTTACCTAATAAAATAAAGTACGTTTCTTGATTAAATACCATTTTCTGCGGTGGACCGCGCAGACCAGACAAACTGACCATTGCTTTCGAGGTCTCGAATGCAGTAATCTGACTAAGTGGCAAGTTTTATCCATTTAGTAAACGCGTCCAGTTCAGGGCTTCTCGAACTTATTAAAGGTTGGCACGGATGTCATCACATCTGTATTTCATGTCCTCCCACGTGTTGACCATTATATATATACCTGGTGTGACACTTTTCGCAATGCCTGTGGTGGAATGGAACATGGGCTTTCCTGGCAGCAGTATATTGGACAGTTCGGAGCAATACAAACCAGCATTGGCAAAGCCAACCGCTGTTGCTTTCAGGACCAATTGGCTTTGCCAGTGCTTTTGGCTGATGCTGTGCAGCTTTGGCAAGACTAAAAACCAGAGAAAAAGAAAAAGCGCGGTGACCTGACAGCTGCTGGCGGTCACGTCATTTCATAGGCAAGTTCATGTGTGATGACTTAATGCACACGCATGCGCCACCATGCATGCACACACCTACAGAAGGTGCAATTTATTTTTAAATTTACCAGGCCAAGAGGGTGGCTGCCATTTGGACCTGTAAATTAAAAAATGCAGCCAGCGGACCTTCTGCAAAAATTAAAATTAAAAAAGTTATTATAGGACTGCAGTGGTGGAGGGAGCAACGGGCCAAGGAAAGCAATAGGAGTGCGGGTGGGGGGGGGGGGGGGGGCAGGCGAGAGCGTGTCAGAGCTGCATGAAGGCACTTTTTGGAAGGCGGAATGATCACCAGTGGCCAGGATCACTCATTCACCAGGTAACTTTTGGGAAAGGCTCTCAGTATGACACAGCTTCTGAATTGATTCACTTTTCAATGACCGAGTTTAAAAAAGCGGATTTTCAGACAGTAGAAAAATTGAACTTCACTGTGTGGTTCTAGTGAAAGGCAGCTGAACGTACCCGCATGAACATTTGAAAAATTGAATCAATGCGAGGAGTATTCCAGAAAAACATGTTTGATTAATCGGGTTAGAATGAAGAATGTCGTCCTTTTGAACAAATAATTATTGAGGAAATCAGAGATAGAAAAAAACTCACTTCCCTTGACTGTCTGGAGCATTGTTTCCCCCAAAAAATAAATGGGTGACCAGATGACGAGCGGTGAAGTGTCTCTTAAATAAATCTGCGACTATACTAAGAGTTAGCAAGCTATTTGGAAGTTGTGCAGTTTCATCCATGGCAGTCTTGAGTTCACCCAAGCCAGCTCTTTATTTGGTTGCCTCAGTGGATTGGTTGCCTGCTCTGTGGCAGCTTCAGTCACATGGGATGTCTTAGAAGCTACTTCTTGTTTTTGGCGGAACGCCGCCGCCATTGCTGTACTTTAAATGACCTTAAAGAGAATTAACGAAGAACCGAAACTTGGACCATTGATTTTATGTATAAGAATTTCGGAAAACAGTTGACACCAGCTGAGGTATCTGAGAAGAATTTATTTGCGCACTAAGTGACAAACCTGTTTCCAATTTTCATAACTTCAGAAGCACATTACAATATATGAAGCCATTAGGATTTCAGAAAAGGACTCCATATAATGAGGGTAATGAAAACTAATCATAAAGATATGTTTCCGCTATTAGTTAACCGAAGATTAATACCCCAAAATGAATCTCAGAGGGATTAATGCACCCAATGTATGAAAAATTAACTTGTTTTTACGCCCACCACCATCATCAAAATACTTGGAAAGGACATGAACAGGAGACTGGAAAGGGGGGCCATTCTACCTGTCTGAAAGAGGCCCTCCATCGCTTCTGGTTCCGCTGCCCTGTAAACAAGAGTAGGGGTGGGCGGAATTGGTGTTGTCACACTATGCAAAGCTCTGCGAAACAGTAAAAATCTCCACGAGCATGCAGAGTTCGGTGAACACGCGGAATTGCTTGTTCCGCCCGTTCGCTATGCTTTTTTCCTGTTCACGAACGCTGTTTACATGCTCAGGGATGGGGGAAATATCTCACGAAAACACGCATTTTTGAAAGCACGAACAAGCAAAAAATTCCGCGGATCGCAGAATTTTTGGCAATTCCGCGTTCTCCACGGAACGCAAATTAACCAAATTCTACAAACGGAACGGAATTTACCGCCCAGGCCTAGACAAGAGTCGGTGAAAACTTTGGTTACAATTGTTGTTTTTTAAATTTCATTTTAAAGAGCCCCACCATACATTATGTCTGCAAATCCACACAATTCCCTTTTATGGGTTTCTGGGTCTTAAAATTTGCATACAAAGCGTGAAACATTTTTAGGAATTAAGTGTCTGTGGCCCAAAACAAACTATCTTAATTTAAAAAAGCAATTTCATATTTACTTCTGCAGGGTGAATCTTACTTTCATGTGAACTGTCTCCACGGTTGCAGTGCAGCGTTGCTCAGCATCCCTTTTGGAAGAGGCAGACAGCGTGTACTCCTCTTACCACCAGTGTGCCAAGTTCTGCTGAAAATGAGTCATAAATATGCGTGGGTTTTTTTGTTATTTTTTTCATCGTTTTCCATTATGTGATTAAAGTTTGTTAGAACTGAATTAGTTTAGGAACGAACGATTGAATGTTATTTTTTACTGGCATTTTTTACATAAACATCGGCTGGTGGTGAAATTTCTAAATCAAACCGTAATGTTTTTTCGTGTATCCTGAAATGAGCTTGTACTTCTGTTTGAGTATGCCATGCCAATGAAAACAGTTTTTTAAGGGGCATGAACTTTAAATAAGGACTTGTACTGTCTCACATTTGACACTTTAATATTAGTGTAAAATAAAAATAAGGTTTTGAACTTTCTCTTCAAACCAAGAAATGGTATACTTTACCTAATAAAATAAAGTACGTTTCTTGATTAAATACCATTTTCTGCGGTGGACCGCGCAGACCAGACAAACTGACCATTGCTTTCGAGGTCTCGAATGCAGTAATCTGACTAAGTGGCAAGTTTTATCCATTTAGTTAACGCGTCCAGTTCAGGGCTTCTCGAACTTATTAAAGGTTGGCACGGATGTCATCACATCTGTATTTCATGTCCTCCCACGTGTTGACCATTATATATATACCTGGTGTGACACTTTTCGCAATGCCTGTGGTGGAATGGAACATGGGCTTTCCTGGCAGCAGTATATTGGACAGTTCGGAGCAATACAAACCAGCATTGGCAAAGCCAACCGCTGTTGCTTTCAGGACCAATTGGCTTTGCCAGTGCTTTTGGCTGATGCTGTGCAGCTTTGGCAAGACTAAAAACCAGAGAAAAAGAAAAAGCGCGGTGACCTGACAGCTGCTGGCGGTCACGTCATTTCATAGGCAAGTTCATGTGTGATGACTTAATGCACACGCATGCGCCACCATGCATGCACACACCTACAGAAGGTGCAATTTATTTTTAAATTTACCAGGCCAAGAGGGTGGCTGCCATTTGGACCTGTAAATTAAAAAATGCAGCCAGCGGACCTTCTGCAAAAATTAAAATTAAAAAAGTTATTATAGGACTGCAGTGGTGGAGGGAGCAACGGGTCAAGGAAAGCAATAGGAGTGCGGGTGGGGGGGGGGGGCAGGCGAGAGCGTGTCAGAGCTGCATGAAGGCACTTTTTGGAAGGCGGAATGATCACCAGTGGCCAGGATCACTCATTCACCAGGTAACTTTTGGGAAAGGCTCTCAGTATGACACAGCTTCTGAATTGATTCACTTTTCAATGACCGAGTTTAAAAAAGCGGATTTTCAGACAGTAGAAAAATTGAACTTCACTGTGTGGTTCTAGTGAAAGGCAGCTGAACGTACCCGCATGAACATTTGAAAAATTGAATCAATGCGAGGAGTATTCCAGAAAAACATGTTTGATTAATCGGGTTAGAATGAAGAATGTCGTCCTTTTGAACAAATAATTATTGAGGAAATCAGAGATAGAAAAAAACTCACTTCCCTTGACTGTCTAGAGCATTGTTTCCCCCAAAAAATAAATGGGTGACCAGATGACGAGCGGTGAAGTGTCTCTTAAATAAATCTGCGACTATACTAAGAGTTAGCAAGCTATTTGGAAGTTGTGCAGTTTCATCCATGGCAGTCTTGAGTTCACCCAAGCCAGCTCTTTATTTGGTTGCCTCAGTGGATTGGTTGCCTGCTCTGTGGCAGCTTCAGTCACATGGGATGTCTTAGAAGCTACTTCTTGTTTTTGGCGGAACGCCGCCGCCATTGCTGTACTTTAAATGACCTTAAAGAGAATTAACGAAGAACCGAAACTTGGACCATTGATTTTATGTATAAGAATTTCGGAAAACAGTTGACACCAGCTGAGGTATCTGAGAAGAATTTATTTGCGCACTAAGTGACAAACCTGTTTCCAATTTTCATAACTTCAGAAGCACATTACAATATATGAAGCCATTAGGATTTCAGAAAAGGACTCCATATAATGAGGGTAATGAAAACTAATCATAAAGATATGTTTCCGCTATTAGTTAACCGAAGATTAATACCCCAAAATGAATCTCAGAGGGATTAATGCACCCAATGTATGAAAAATTAACTTGTTTTTACGCCCACCACCATCATCAAAATACTTGGAAAGGACATGAACAGGAGACTGGAAAGGGGGGCCATTCTACCTGTCTGAAAGAGGCCCTCCATCGCTTCTGGTTCCGCTGCCCTGTAAACAAGAGTAGGGGTGGGCGGAATTGGTGTTGTCACACTATGCAAAGCTCTGCGAAACAGTAAAAATCTCCACGAGCATGCAGAGTTCGGTGAACACGCGGAATTGCTTGTTCCGCCCGTTCGCTATGCTTTTTTCCTGTTCACGAACGCTGTTTACATGCTCAGGGATGGGGGAAATATCTCACGAAAACACGCATTTTTGAAAGCACGAACAAGCAAAAAATTCCGCGGATCGCAGAATTTTTGGCAATTCCGCGTTCTCCACGGAACGCAAATTAACCAAATTCTACAAACGGAACGGAATTTACCGCCCAGGCCTAGACAAGAGCCGGTGAAAACTTTGGTTACAATTGTTGTTTTTTAAATTTCATTTTAAAGAGCCCCACCATACATTATGTCTGCAAATCCACACAATTCACTTTTATGGGTTTCTGGGTCTTAAAATTTGCATACAAAGCGTGAAACATTTTTAGGAATTAAGTGTCTGTGGCCCAAAACAAACTATCTTAGTTTAAAAAAGCAATTTCATATTTATTTCTGCAGGGTGAGTCTTAGTTTCATGTGAACTGTCTCCACGGTTGCAGTGCAGCGTTGCTCAGCATCCCTTTTGGAAGAGGCAGACAGCGTGTACTCCTCTTACCACCAGTGTGCCAAGTTCTGCTGAAAATGAGTCATAAACATGCGTGGGTTTTTTTGTTATTTTTTTTCATCGTTTTCCATTATGTGATTAAAGTTTGTTAGAACTGAATTAGTTTAGGAACGAACGATTGAATGTTATTTTTTACATAAACATCGGCTGGTGGTGAAATTTCTAAATCAAACCGTAATGTTTTTTCGTGTATCCTGAAATGAGCTTGTACTTCTGTTTGAGTATGCCATGCCAATGAAAACAGTTTTTTAAGGGGCATGAACTTTAAATAAGGACTTGTACTGTCTGACATTTGACACTTTAATATTGGTGTAAAATAAAAATAAGGTTTTGAACTTTCTCTTCAAACCAAGAAAGGGTATACTTTACCTGATAAAATAAAGTAATTTTCTTGATCAAATACCATTTTCTGCGGTGGACCGCGCAGACCAGACAAACTGACCATAGCTTTCGAGGTCTCGAATGCAGTAATCTGACTAAGTGGCAAGTTTTATCCATTTAGTAAACACGTCCAGTTCAGGGCTTCTCGAACTTATTAAAGGTTGGCACGGATGTCATCACATCTGTATTTCATGTCCTCCCACGTGTTGACCATTATATATATACCTGGTGTGACACTTTTCGCAATGCCTGTGGTGGAATGGAACATGGGCTTTCCTGGCAGCAGTATATTGGACAGTTCGGAGCAATACAAACCAGCATTGGCAAAGCCAACCGCTGTTGCTTTCAGGACCAATTGGCTTTGCCAGTGCTTTTGGCTGATGCTGTGCAGCTTTGGCAAGACTAAAAACCAGAGAAAAAGAAAAAGCGCGGTGACCTGACAGCTGCTGGCGGTCACGTCATTTCATAGGCAAGTTCATGTGTGATGACTTAATGCACACGCATGCGCCACCATGCATGCACACACCTACAGAAGGTGCAATTTATTTTTAAATTTACCAGGCCAAGAGGGTGGCTGCCATTTGGACCTGTAAATTAAAAAATGCAGCCAGCGGACCTTCTGCAAAAATTAAAATTAAAAAAGTTATTATAGGACTGCAGTGGTGGAGGGAGCAACGGGTCAAGGAAAGCAATAGGAGTGCGGGTGGGGGGGGGGGGCAGGCGAGAGCGTGTCAGAGCTGCATGAAGGCACTTTTTGGAAGGCGGAATGATCACCAGTGGCCAGGATCACTCATTCACCAGGTAACTTTTGGGAAAGGCTCTCAGTATGACACAGCTTCTGAATTGATTCACTTTTCAATGACCGAGTTTAAAAAAGCGGATTTTCAGACAGTAGAAAAATTGAACTTCACTGTGTGGTTCTAGTGAAAGGCAGCTGAACGTACCCGCATGAACATTTGAAAAATTGAATCAATGCGAGGAGTATTCCAGAAAAACATGTTTGATTAATCGGGTTAGAATGAAGAATGTCGTCCTTTTGAACAAATAATTATTGAGGAAATCAGAGATAGAAAAAAACTCACTTCCCTTGACTGTCTGGAGCATTGTTTCCCCCAAAAAATAAATGGGTGACCAGATGACGAGCGGTGAAGTGTCTCTTAAATAAATCTGCGACTATACTAAGAGTTAGCAAGCTATTTGGAAGTTGTGCAGTTTCATCCATGGCAGTCTTGAGTTCACCCAAGCCAGCTCTTTATTTGGTTGCCTCAGTGGATTGGTTGCATGCTCTGTGGCAGCTTCAGTCACATGGGATGTCTTAGAAGCTACTTCTTGTTTTTGGCGGAACGCCGCCGCCATTGCTGTACTTTAAATGACCTTAAAGAGAATTAACGAAGAACCGAAACTTGGACCATTGATTTTATGTATAAGAATTTCGGAAAACAGTTGACACCAGCTGAGGTATCTGAGAAGAATTTATTTGCGCACTAAGTGACAAACCTGTTTCCAATTTTCATTACATCAGAAGCACATTACAATATATGAAGCCATTAGGATTTCAGAAAAGAACTCGATATAATGAGGGTAATGAAAACCAATCATAAAGATATGTTTCCGCTATTAGTTAACCAAAGATTAATACCCCAAAATGAATCTTGGAGGGATTAATGCACCCAATCTATGAAAAATTAACTTGTTTATACGCCCACCGCCATCATCAAAATACTTGGAAAGGACATGAAGAGGAGACTGGAAAGGGGGGCCATTCTAACCTGTCTGAAAGAGGCCCTTGATCGCTTCTGGTTCCGCTGCCCTGTAAACGAGTAGGGATGAGCGGAGTTTGCGGAGTCTCGCTACGCAAAGCTCCGCGAAACGCAAAAAAATCTCAGTGAGCACGCAGAGTTTTGTGAACACGTGAAATTGCTTGTTCCGCCCGTTCGCAATGCTTTTTTCCCGTTTGCGAACGTTGTTTGCATGCTCGGGGGTGGGGAAATATCTTGCGAACACGCATTCTGAAAACGGGAACTAGCAAAATATTTGCAGAATTTTTGGCAATTCAGCGTTCTCCACGGAACGCAAAATTACCCAAATTCCGCAAATTCTGCGAGCGGAAGGGAATTTACTGCCCAGGCCTAGACAAGTGTTAGTGAACACTTTGGTTATAATTGTTATTTATAAAGTTTAATTTTAAAGAGCCCCAACATACATTATGTCTGCAAATCCACACAATTCCCTTTTATGGGTTTCTGGGTCTTAAAATTTGCATACAAAGCGTGAAACATTTTGAGGAATTAAGTGTCTGGCCCAAAACAAACTATCTTAATTTAAAAAAGCAATTTCATATTTACTTCTGCCGGGTGAGTCTTAGTTTCATGTGAACTGTCTCTACGGTTGCAGTGCAGCGTTGCTCAGCATCCCTTTTGGAAGAGGCAGACAGCGTGTACTCCTCTTACCACCAGTGTGCCAAGTTCTGCTGAAAATGAGTCATAAATATGCGTGGGTTTTTTTGTTATTTTTTTTCATCGTTTTCCATTATGTGATTAAAGTTTGTTAGAACTGAATTAGTTTAGGAACGAACGATTGAATGTTATTTTTTACATAAACATCGGCTGGTGGTGAAATTTCTAAATCAAACCGTAATGTTTTTTCGTGTATCCTGAAATGAGCTTGTACTTCTGTTTGAGTATGCCATGCCAATGAAAACAGTTTTTTAAGGGGCATGAACTTTAAATAAGGACTTGTACTGTCTGACATTTGACACTTTAATATTGGTGTAAAATAAAAATAAGGTTTTGAACTTTCTCTTCAAACCAAGAAATGGAATACTTTACCTGATAAAATAAAGTACGTTTCTTGATTAAATACCATTTTCTGCGGTGGACCGCGCAGACCAGACAAACTGACCATTGCTTTCGAGGTCTCGAATGCAGTAATCTGACTAAGTGGCAAGTTTTATCCATTTAGTAAACGCGTCCAGTTCAGGGCTTCTCTAAATTATTAAAGGTTGTCACGGATGTCATCACGTCTGTATTTCATGTCCTCTCACGTGTTGACCATTATATATATACCTGGTGTGACACTTTTCGCAATGCCTGTGGTGGAATGGAACATGGGCTTTCCTGGCAGCAGTATATTGGACAGTTCGGAGCAATAAAAACCAGCATTGGCAAAGCCAACCGCTGTTGCTTTCAGGACCAATTGGCTTTGCCAGTGCTTTTGACTGATGCTGTGCAGCTTTGGCAAGACTAAAAACCAGAGAACAAGAAAAAGCGCGGTGACCTGACAGCTGCTGGCGGTCACGTCATTTCATAGGCAAGTTCATGCGTGATGACTTAATGCACACGCATGCGCCACCATGCATGCACACACCTACAGAAGGTGCAATTTATTTTTAAATTTACCTGGCCAAGAGGGTGGATGCCGTTTGGACCTGTACATTTTAAAAATGCAGCCAGCGGACCTTCTACAAAAATTAAAATAGTTATTATAGGACTGTGGAGGGAGCAACGGGTCAAGGAAAGCAATAGGTGTGGGGGGGGGGGGGGGGGGGTCGGCGAGGGAGTAACAGAGCTGCATGAAGGCACTTTTTGGAAGGCGGAATGATTACCAGTGGCCAGGATCACTCATTCACCAGATCTGGTATATAGGTGTTTATATAGCGTTTATACTCCTGGTGAGGAGTGAAGCGCTTTACTGATGGATTTATTAATTTATTTATTTATAAAGTTTTATATAGCGCAAACTTGATCCCGAAGGATATCAGAGCGCTTTACAATTTGAGGCAAGTGGACAAGAATAATAACCAATACTATAGTATGTCCGATATTAGGCCTAAATAACAGATACAAAGTTAAAGCTGCAACATAGTAAAAGAGCGCAGGGGAACTCTTAAAAATTCCTGCCATGAATCTTTATAGTTGACTGAGAGGTAATGGGAAATTAGAATTAAGCAAACAATTTACCATTTGTGTAACCCATTTGGCTACACAAGAAAAAGAAAGACTATGAATCGGAAAATAAGGTTAATAAGGTGTATTAAAAAGTGAATAGCCAAACTGATATAAAACGGCCAGGGCGGCTGACTCCAGAGTCCGGGGCTAACTTGCACTGTATAGCCATATCAAACTCACCTGCTGCACTCAGTAACAGCGCCCCTCCCCGGTCCAACGCAGATTGTTCCGTTTGTTTGGAGGGAGGCGCCACCTACCGGAAGTGAGGCACAGCCAATTCCACTTGGGACTAGTAGGGACTAGTAGGAAGGTTAGATGGCAAGCTACCCCACTGCACAAAGCTTAAGAGATTAGGGGTGGGCAGAATTTGCGTAATCGCGTTATGCAAATCTCTGCGAAACGGTAAAAAATCTCCTCGAACATGCAGAAATTCCGCGAACACGCGGAAATGCTTGTTCACGATGCTTTTTTACTGTTCGCAATCGCTGTTTGGGTGCTCGGGGGGAAATATCTCACAAACACACATTTGAGAACACGAACAAGCAAAATATTTTGTGAAGTCGCGGAACGCAGAATTTTGGCCAATTTTGCGTTCTCTGCGAAATGCGAAATTACCCAAATTCCGCGAGCGGAACGGAATTCCCCGCCCAGGCCTATTAGAGATTGGCTCGTGCGTAATGGTTACTACCTTCTCTGCTTTCCATCATGCACTCTGTCAGTGTTCTTAGCAAAATTTGTTCTGCAATTCCCTTTGTAAGGTGATCTCTCAAAGTATTACTGCTTTTGTTCACGGCAGCATAGTCCTTGCTTCTCGTCATATCACTGCTTGGAGTAAAGGCAGCACATGTCCTGCTCTCTCACTACATCACTGCTTGGAGTAAAGATAGCTACATCCATCTCTCACTTTATCACTGTCTCACTACTTGGAGTAAAGGCAGCATTCGCCCTCTCCCTCTCTGTACCGCTGTCTGGAGTAAAGGCAGCTTCGATGGATACATCTGCTCGTGGATTCCTCACCTATTGAATTACCCCTGCACCAGCATTCCACAGAAACTTTTTCTTAGGTCTCCTATCTCGATGAGGATGACATAATGGCACGGCTCCGCTTGCGACTCCGTAAGACTTCACCAGAGCCATAAGAAGACCTTGTCGGCGTGCTGACGTCCGTTCCCTTTTTTCCACGCCGTTGACACGTAACGTTTTTTGGGGACTCCAGTTGGTTTCGTAAATACTTCGTTTCTTCTCTCTTGGAGTTGCAGTGCAATGGCTACTTTGAAGAAGACTGGATTCAAGCGTTGTAGGGAGTGTGGGGGACATATATCCATCACAGATTCCCACGACTGTTTCTGGTGTCTCGTAGGTCCACGACGTTGGAGGTTGTTCCAGTTGTCGTAAGAGGACTCCGAAGGCACTGAAGGAGCATGCGGCTAAGCTCTGCATTGGGCGAGCGAGAAAGAAGAGGGGTCGTAAGAGGTCAAGATCAAAGTCGTCGACCTTGCATACTTCCTGAAGTTGAAGAAACATAAGAAGAGGAGGCATGGATCTCGAAGTCTGTCTACAAATACAGGGCTTCGAGGTCGCCTTCTCTGGCTCCACAACATCCTTCTAAGGATGTCGTCTCCCCGTCGCCTTCTCTTTCTCCTCAAGCGACTCCAGCCCACTCTCCGACGCCGAGGGGTTCTCGGTGCCCAGGGTTTCTCCAGCGCTAAGGGATTCTCCGGAGCCCAGGGAGTCTTCTCTGGTCCCTATGCCTTTGTCTGTACCGGATCTGTCGTCCCCAACTCCTCAGCCTTCAGTGCGGCCTCCAGCGGATTCAGACTCCGTTCCTTGACGCCCTTTACTGGGCCAGGGTTGGATCCGTTGCATTTTCATAATGCGATATACGGCTTGTATGCTAGGGCAGCCTACCCTACCGGTGCGCTGTCTGGCCCTGTGGGTCCACTTGCCTTTAATTTGGGCATCCCTCAGCAATATACACAGCCACCCTTTGTCCTTTATGCCGAAGTGGTCGTCCTGGCAGTTTCCGGCTCCGTGGTTCTTTCTCACTGTATCGCTGCTTGCATTTGTCCTTATCTCTCATTGTATTACTCCTTATAGTAAACACTGCATGGTCCTTATGCTCGTTGTATTAGTGCTTGAAACAACGATAGCATACGTCCTTATCTCTCATTGTATCGCTATTTGGAGTAAACACTGCATAGACCTTGCACTGATTGTATTGATTGCTTGGAGTAAAGAGAGTGTAAGACATAATCGCTCATTGTATCGCTGCTTGAAGTAAAGGTAGTGTACGCCTTCATCTCTCATTGTATCGACGGCTTGAAATATAGTGTACGCCTTTATCTCACATTGTATCGCTGCTTGGAGTAAACACTGCATAGACCTTACACTCATTGCATCGATGGCTTGGAGGAAAGGAAGCGTATGTCCTTATCTCTCGATATCTTTGGAGTAGAAGTAGCGTACGTCCTGATCTCTTATCTTTGGAGTGAATGTAGCGTACTTCCTTATCTCTGTGTATCACTGCTTGCAGTAAAGACTGTATGGTCCTTACACTCATTGTATAGATGCTTGAAGTAATGATATTGTACATACTTATCTCGCATTGTGTTGATGGCTTGGAGTAAAGATAGCATACATCCTTATCTCTTTGGTATTGCTGTTTGGAGTAAACACTGCATGGTCCTTAAACTCATTGTTTCACTTCGTGCAGTAAAGATGCTGCTTGAAGTAAAGATCGCGTAAGACATTATCTCTCATTGTATCGCTACTTGGAGTAAAAACTGCATAGTCCTTACACTCATGGCATCGATGGCTTGGAGTAAAGGTAGCATACCTCCTTATCTCTCGTTGTATCTTTGGAGTGAATGTAGCGTACCTCCTTATCTCTCGTATCTTTGGAGTGAATGTAGCGTACCTCCTTATCCCTCGTATCTTTGGAGTGAATGTAGCGTACCTCCTTATCCCTCGTATCTTTGGAGTGAATGTAGCGTACCTCCTTATCCCTCGTATCTTTGGAGTGAATGTAGCGTACCTCCTTATCTCTCGAGTAAATGTAGCGTACCTCCCTGTATCTCGTATCCTTGGAGTAAATGTAGCGTACCTCCCTGTATCTCGTATCCTTGGAGTAAATGTAGCGTACCTCCCTGTATCTCGTATCCTTGGAGTAAATGTAGCGTACCTTCTTGTATCTCGTATCCTTGGAGTAAATCTAGCGTACCTCCTTCTCTTGTATCTTTGGAGTAACTGTAGCATACCTCCTTATCTTTTGTTTCTTTGGAGTGAATGTAGCGTACCTCCTTATCTCTCGTATCTTTAGAGTAAAGGTAGCGTACCTCCTTATCCCTCGTATCTTTGAAGTAAAGGTAGCGTACCTCCTTATCTCTTGTATCTTTGGAGTAAATGTAGCATACCTCCTTATCTTTAGTATTTTTGGATTAAATGTAGCATACCTCCCTATCCCTCGTATCTTTGGAGTGAATGTAGCGTACCTCCTTATCCCTCGTATCTTTGGAGTAAATGTAGCATGCCTCCTTATCTTTCGTATTTTTGGATTAAATGTAGCATACCTCCTTATTTTACGTATTTTTGGAGTAAAGGTATCATACCTCCTTATCCCACGTATCTTTGGATTAAATGTAGTGTACCTCTGAAGTAAATGTAGCGTACCTCCCTGTATCTCGTATCCTTGGAGTAAATGTAGCGTACCTCCCTGTATCTCGTATCCTTGGAGTAAATGTAGCGTACCCCCCTGTATCTCGTATCCTTGGAGTAAATGTAGCGTACTTTTCTGTATCTCGTATCCTTGGAGTAAATGTAGCGTACCTTCTTGTATCTCGTATCCTTGGAGTAAATCGAGTGTACCTCCTTATCTCTTGTATCTTTGGAGTGAATGTAGCGTACCTCCTTGTCCCTCGTATCTTTGGAGTGAATGTAGCGTACCTCCTTATCTCTCGTATCTTTGGATTAAAGGTAGCGTAACTCCTTCTCTCGTATCTTTGGAGTATAGGTAGCGAACCTCTTTCGCTCGTATCTTTGGAGTGAATGTAGCGTGCCTCCTTATCCTTAGCATCTTTGGAGTGAATGTAGAGTACCTCCTTATCGCTCGTATCTTTGGAGTAAATGTAGCATACCTCCTTATCTTTAGTATTTTTGGATTAAATGTAGCATACCTCCTTATCCCTCGTATCTTTGGAGTGAATGTAGCGTACCTCCTTATCCCTCGTATCTTTGAAGTAAAGGTAGCGTACCTCCTTATCTCTTGTATCTTTGGAGTAAATGTAGCATACCTCCTTATCTTTAGTATTTTTGGATTAAATGTAGCATACCTCCTTATCCCTCGTATCTTTGGAGTGAATGTAGCGTACCTCCTTATCCCTCGTATCTTTGGAGTAAATGTAGCATGCCTCCTTATCTTTCGTATTTTTGGATTAAATGTAGCATACCTCCTTATTTTACGTATTTTTTGAGTAAAGGTAGCATACCTCCTTATCCCACGTATCTTTGGATTAAATGTAGTGTACCTCCTTATCGCTTGTATCTTTGAAGTAAATGTAGCGTACCTCCCTGTATCTCGTATCCTTGGAGTAAATGTAGCGTACCTCCCTGTATCTCGTATCCTTGGAGTAAATGTAGCGTACCTCCCTGTATCTCGTATCCTTGGAGTAAATGTAGCGTACCTCCCTTTATCTCGTATCCTTGGAGTAAATGTAGCGTACCTTCTTGTATCTCGTATCCTTGGAGTAAATCGAGTGTACCTCCTTATCTCTTGTATCTTTGGAGTGAATGTAGCGTACCTCCTTGTCCCTCGTATCTTTGGAGTGAATGTAGCGTACCTCCTTATCTCTCGTATCTTTGGATTAAAGGTAGCGTAACTCCTTCTCTCGTATCTTTGGAGTATAGGTAGCGAACCTCTTTCGCTCGTATCTTTGGAGTGAATGTAGCGTGCCTCCTTATCCTTAGCATCTTTGGAGTGAATGTAGAGTACCTCCTTATCGCTCGTATCTTTGGAGTAAAGGTAGGGTACCTCCTTATCCCTCGTATCTTTGGAGTGAATGTAGTGTACCTCCTCATGCCTCCCTGTACCTCCTCATGCCTCCCTGTCCCTCCTCATGCCTCCCTATCCCTCCTCATGCCTCCCTGTACCTCCTCATGCCTCACTGTGCCTCCTCATTCCTCACGGTACCTCCTCATGCCTCACTGTGCCTCCTCATGCCTCACTGTGCCTCCTCATGCCTCCCTGTGCCTCCTCATGAATCCCTGTACCTCCACATGCCTCCCTGTACCTCCACATGCCTCCCTGTGCCTCCTCATGCATCCCTGTACCTCCACATGCCTCCCTGTACCTCCTCATGCCTCCCTGTACCCCCTCATGCCTCCCTGTACCTCCTCATGCCTCCCTGTACCTCCTCGTGCCTCCCTGTACCTCCTCATGCCTCCCTGTACCTCCTCATGCCTCCCTGTCCCTCCTCATGCCTCCCTGTCCCTCCTCGTGCCTCCCTGTACCTCCTCATGCCTCCCTGTACCTCCTCATGCCCCCTGTCCCTCCTCGTGGCACCCTGTACCTCCTCATGCCCCCTGTCCTTCCTCATACCTCCCTGTACCTCCTCGTGCCTCCCTGTACCTCCTCGTGCCTCCCTGTACCTCCTCGTGCCTCCCTGTACCTCCTCATGCCTCCCTGTACCTCCTCATGCCTCCCTGTACCTCCTCATGCCTCCCTGTACCTCCTCATTCCTCCCTGTACCTCCTCATTCCTCCCTATCCCTCCTCGTGCCTCCCTGTACCTCCTCATGCCTCCCTGTACCTCCTCATGCCCCCTGTACCTCCTCATGTCCCCTGTCCTTCCTCGTACCTCCCTGTACCTCCTCGTGCCTCCCTGTACCTCCTCGTGCCTCCCTGTACCTCCTCGTGCCCCCTGTACCTCCTCATGCCCCCTGTCCTTCCTCATACCTCCCTGTACCTCCTCGTGCCTCCCTGTACCTCCTCGTGCCTCCCTGTACCTCCTCGTGCCCCCTGTCCCTCCTCATGCCTCCCTGTACCTCCTCATGCCTCCCTGTACCTCCTCATGCCTCCCTGTACCTCCTCATTCCTCCCTGTCCCTCCTCATGCCTCCCTGTACCTCCTCGTGCCCCCTGTCCCTCCTCGTGCCTCCCTGTACCTCCGCTCGGAGTAGAGAGGGGATCTGTCTCTATGGCTCTCGGTATAAATAGCAGACGAGTCTTTCATGTCATCGCTTGGAGCCGCCCTCCCTTTTGTTTCAGTTTTTGGTTCATTTCTCTTGGCAGCCTCGCCCGTGCTTTTAACAAAGGAGCGCAGAGAAAACCAGGGCTTTGTAATAAATTGCTGGAAAATACTTTTACTGCCAGAAAAGACTTGACACTGGCCCGCTTTTTTCCACTGCAGTTTTTTGTCTAAATTCCCTTTCCTGACAGAAAACAGTAATGATAACACGAGCGTTAAAAAGCTGCCTCGCCCCAGCAGCCAAGTCATAAATTGTGTAATCGCCAGGAGCTGTTACTGGGAGGAAGGCCCCAGGCAGCTCGAGTGCCTCTCCCTGGACCCCGTCTCACTGCAGGGCCCCAGGGGCCCCCGAGCACGAAGGATCGGAGGTATGAGGGTGAGATCTGCCTCCTGTCACCAGGACCCTCAGGAGGGGTCAGAGGGTGGTGTCTGCCTCATGTCACCAGGCCCCTCAGGAGGGGTCAGAGGGTGGTGTCTGCCTCATGTCACCAGGCCCCTGAGGAGGGGTCAGAGGGTGGTGTCTGCCTCATGTCACCAGGCCCCTGAGGAGGGGTCAGAGGGTGGTGTCTGGCCCATGTCACCAGGCCCCTCAGGAAGGGTCAGAGGGTGGTGTCTGCCTCATGTCACCAGACCCCTCAGGATGGGTCAGAGGGTGGTGTCTGCCTCATGTCACCAGGCCCCTCAGGAAGGGTCAGAGGGTGGTGTCTGCCTCATGTCACCAGGCCCCTGAGGAGGGGTCAGAGGGTGGTGTCTACCTCATGTCACCAGGCCCCTGAGCAGGAGGGGTCAGAGGGTGGTGTCTGCCTCATGTAACCAGGCCCCTGAGGAGGGGTCGGAGGGTGGTGTCTGCCTCATGTCACCAGGCTCCTGAGGAGGGGTCAGAGGGTGGTGTCTGCCTCATGTCACCAGGCCCCTGAGGATGGGTCAGAGGGTGGTGTCTGCCTCATGTCACCAGGCCCCTGAGGAAGGATCAGAGGGTGGTGTCTGCCTCATGTCACCAGGCCCCTGAGGAGGGGTCAGAGGGTGGTGTCTGCCTCATGTCACCAGGCCCCTGAGGAGGGGTCAGAGGGTGGTGTCTGCCTCATGTCACCAGGCCCCCGAGCAGGAAGGGTCAGAGGGGGGTGTCTGCCTCATGTCACCAGGCCCCTGAGGAGGGGTCAGAGGGTGGTGTCTGCCTCATGTCACCAGGCCCCTCAGGAAGGGTCAGAGGGTGGTGTCTGCCTCCTGTCACCAGGCCCCTGAGGAAGGATCAGAGGGTGGTGTCTGCCTCATGTCACCAGGCCCCTGAGGAGGGGTCAGAGGGTGGTGTCTGCCTCATGTCACCAGGCCCCCGAGCAGGAAGGGTCAGAGGGTGGTGTCTGCCTCATGTCACCAGGCCCCTGAGGAGGGATCAGAGGGTGGTGTCTGCCTCATGTCACCAGGCCCCTGTAAAGGAGGGGTCAGAGGGTGGTGTCTGCCTCATGTCACCAGGCCCCTGTAAAGGAGGGCTCAGAGGTTGGTGTCTGCCTCATGTCACTAGGCCCCTCAGGAAGGGTCAGAGGGTGGTGTCTGCCTCCTGTCACCAGGCCCCTGAGCAGGAGGGGTCAGAGGGTGGTGTCTGCCTCATGTCACCAGGCCCCTGAGCAGGAGGGGTCAGAGGGTGGTGTCTGCCTCATGTCACCGGGCCCCTGAGGAAGGATCAGAGGGTGGTGTCTGCCTCATGTCACCAGGCCCCTGTAAAGGAGGGGTCAGAGGTTGGTGTCTGCCTCATGTCACCAGGCCCCTCAGGAAGGGTCAGAGGGTGGTGCCTGCCTCCTGTCACCAGGCCCCTGAGCAGGAGGGGTCAGAGGGTGGTGTCTGCCTCCTGTCACCAGGCCCCTGATCAGGAGGGGTCAGAGGGTGGTGTCTGCCTCATGTCACCAGGCCCCTCAGGAAGGGTCAGAGGGTGGTGTCTGCCTCATGTCACCAGGCCCCTCAGGAAGGGTCAGAGGGTGGTGTCTGCCTCATGTCACCAGGCCCCTGAGCAGGAGGGGTCAGAGGGTGGTGTCTGCCTCCTGTCACCAGGCCCCTGAGCAGGAGGGGTCAGAGCGTGGTGTCTGCCTCATGTCACCAGGCCCCTGAGCAGGAGGGGTCAGAGGGTGGTGTCTGCCTCATGTCACCAGGCCCCTCAGGAAGGGTCAGAGGGTGGTGTCTGCCTCATGTCACCAGGCCCCTGAGCAGGAGGGGTCAGAGGGTGGTGTCTGCCTCATGTCACCTGGCCCCTCAGGAAGGGTCAGAGGGTGGTGTCTGCCTCATGTCACCAGGCCCCTGAGCAGGAGGGGTCAGAGGGTGGTGTCTGCCTCATGTCACCAGGCCCCTGAGGAAGGATCAGAGGGTGGTGTCTGCCTCATGTCACCAGGCCCCTGAGGAGGGGTCAGAGGGTGGTGTCTGCCTCATGTCACCAGGCCCCTCAGGAAGGGTCAGAGGGTGGTGTCTGCCTCATGTCACCAGGCCCTCGGGAGGGGTCGGAGGGTGGTGTCTGCCTCATGTCACCAGGCCCCTGAGGAGGGGTCAGAGGGTGGTGTCTGCCTCCTGTCACCAGGCCCCTCAGGAAGGGTCAGAGGGTGGTGTCTGCCTCATGTCACCAGGCCCCTCGGGAAGGGTCAGAGGGTGGTGTCTGCCTCATGTCACCAGGCCCCTGAGGAGGGGTCAGAGGGTGGTGTCTGCCTCCTGTCACCAGGCCCCTCAGGAAGGATCAGAGGGTGGTATCTGCCTCATGTCACCAGGCCCCTGAGGAGGGGTCAGAGGGTGGTGTCTGCCTCCTGTCACCAGGCCCCTGAGCAGGAGGGGTCAGAGGGTGGTGTCTGCCTCCTGTCACCAGGCCCCTGAGCAGGAGGGGTCAGAGGGTGGTGTCTGCCTCATGTCACCAGGCCCCTGAGCAGGAGGGGTCAGAGGGTGGTGTCTGCCTCATGTCACCAGGCCCCTCAGGAAGGGTCAGAGGGTGGTGTCTGCCTCCTGTCACCAGGCCCCTGAGGAGGGGTCAGAGGGTGGTGTCTGCCTCATGTCACCAGGCCCCTCTGGAGGGGTCAGAGGGTGGTGTCTGCCTCCTGTCACCAGGCCCCTCAGGAGGGGTCAGAGGGTGGTGTCTGCCTCCTGTCACCAGGCCCCTGAGGAAGGATCAGAGGGTGGTGTCTGCCTCCTGTCACCAGGCCCCTCAGGAAGGGTCAGAGGGTGGTGTCTGCCTCATGTCACCAGGCCCCTCAGGAAGGGTCAGAGGGTGGTGTCTGCCTCCTGTCACCAGGCCCCTCAGGAAGGGTCAGAGGGTGGTGTCTGCCTCCTGTCACCAGGCCCCTCAGGAAGGGTCAGAGGGTGGTGTCTGCCTCCTGTCACCAGGCCCCTGAGGAAGGATCAGAGGGTGGTGTCTGCCTCCTGTCACCAGGCCCCTCAGGAAGGGTCAGAGGGTGGTGTCTGCCTCCTGTCACCAGGCCCCTCAGGAAGGGTCAGAGGGTGGTGTCTGCCTCCTGTCACCAGGCCCCTCAGGAAGGGTCAGAGGGTGGTGTCTGCCTCATGTCACCAGGCCCCTCAGGAAGGGTCAGAGGGTGGTGTCTGCCTCCTGTCACCAGGCCCCTGAGGAGGGGTCAGAGGGTGGTGTCTGCCTCATGTCACCAGGCCCCTCTGGAGGGGTCAGAGGGTGGTGTCTGCCTCCCGTCACCAGGCCCCTCAGGAAGGGTCAGAGGGTGGTGTCTGCTTCATGTCACCAGGCCCCTGAGCAGGAAGGGTCAGAGGGTGGTGTCTGCCTCCTGTCACCAGGCCCCTGAGGAGGGGTCAGAAGGTGGTGTCTGCCTCATGTCACCAGGCCCCTCAGGAGGGGTCAGAGGGTGGTGTCTGCCTCATGTCACCAGGCCCCTGAGGAGGGATCAGAGGGTGGTGTCTGCCTCATGTCACCAGGCCCCTCAGGAAGGGTCAGAGGGTGGTGTCTGCCTCATGTCACCAGGCCCCTGTAAAGGGCCCCTGAGGAGGGATCAGAGGGTGGTGTCTGCCTCATGTCACCAGGCCCCTCAGGAAGGGTCAGAGGGTGGTGTCTGCCTCATGTCACCAGGCCCCTGTAAAGGAAGGGTCAGAGGGTGGTGTCTGCCTCCTGTCACCAGGCCCCTGAGCAGGATGGGCCGGAGGGGGGTGTCTGCCTCATGTCACCAGGCCCCTGAGGAGGGGTCTGAGGGTGGTGTCTGCCTCATGTCACCAGGCCCCTCAGGAAGGGTCAGAGGGTGGTGTCTGCCTCAGGTCACCAGGGCCCTCAGGAGGGGTCAGATGGTGGTGTCTGCCTCATGTCTCCAGGCCCCTGAGGAGGGGTCAGAGGGTGGTGTCTGCCTCATGTCACCAGGCCCCTCAGGAAGGGTCAGAGGGTGGTGTCTGCCTCATGTCACCAGGGCCCTCAGGAGGGGTCAGAGGGTGGTGTCTGCCTCATGTCTCCAGGCCCCTCGGGAAGGGTCAGAGGGTGGTGTCTGCCTCATGTCACCAGGCCCCTCAGGAAGGGTCAGAGGGTGGTGTCTGCCTCATGTCACCAGGGCCCTCAGGAGGGGTCAGAGGGTGGTGTCTGCCTCATGTCACCAGGCCCCTCGGGAAGGGTCAGAGGGTGGTGTCTGCCTCATGTCACCAGGGCCCTCAGGAGGGGTCAGAGGGTGGTGTCTGCCTCATGTCTCCAGGCCCCTCGGGAAGGGTCAGAGGGTGGTGTCTGCCTCATGTCACCAGGCCCCTCAGGAAGGGTCAGAGGGTGGTGTCTGCCTCATGTCACCAGGGCCCTCAGGAGGGGTCAGAGGGTGGTGTCTGCCTCATGTCACCAGGCCCCTCGGGAAGGGTCAGAGGGTGGTGTCTGCCTCATGTTGGCATGTCGTCCTCACCCATATTCACTGGGACAGTGTATGCATCCCCTCCGCAGCCCTATGCATTGGGACAGTGCTCGTGCCCCCTCTCCGCAGCCCTGTGCATTGGGACAGTGTATGCATCCCCTCCGCAGCCCTGTACATTGGGACAGTGTATGCATCCCCTCCGCAGCCCTGTACATTGGGACAGTGTATGCAGCCCTATGCATTGGGACAGTGCTCGTACCCCCTCCAAAGCCCATACTTCGCTGTTCTTCCTGCTGTTCGAAGTGACACATCCGAGGTATTTTTGGAAGTGAGAAATCCTGATTAAGATGTTCAGCAGTGCCTCTGGTGGCTGTCAGGAAAGCTCTTGTGGCTGCGGAGCGGCTGTTTATGGATGTCTTTTTAGCGGGAGTGGTGTCTTCCTGGAGAGGACGTGAGTGCTGAATGCTTTTTTAGTTATTTCAAGAGCAGCTTTGGAGCACCATTATTGATGGTTCAATATACTAGGCCTGGGTGGTAAATTACGTTCTTCTCGTGGAATTTGCGGAATTTGGGTAATTTTGCATTCCTCGGAGAACGCGGAATTGCCAAAAATTCAGCGATCCGCAGCGTCTCAGAATTTTTTTGCTTGTTAACGATTTCAAAATGCGTGTTCGCAAGATATTTCTCCCCGAGCACGCAAACAGCTTTCGCGAACAGAAAAAAGCATTGCGAAATGGCGGAACAAGCAATTCCGCATGTTTGCTGAACTTTTCCGTGCTCGTGGAGATTTTTTACTGTTTCGCAGAGCTTTGCGTTCCGCGACTACGCAAATTCCGCCCAGTCCTGGAGAGTTTCAGCAGTGGACTGAAGACTTCAGACAGAAGTCCGGGACAGTTGCTTATTCTTCTGACGTCACTGTGGGGAGGGGTGCTTATTTTCATGCACAAGCTGAGAAGTGTGCTTGTTTTCATGAAGAATTTTACAGGTCCTACCGAATTTTAGTTGTGGAGTTAAGTGTTTAACGAATACATTGACTTCGCCAATTTTCTTGATGGAACTCGTATGCCCAGTAACGCTGCAACAAATAGAAAGCGGCCAGTTTAGTGCGCAACAGCCTCCCTGGTGGACTCTGAGAGCACCAGGCGTCATCACTAAGGGGCTTGCTTGTTCCCTTTCCTACATTACCAAGATGGCTGCTCTGGAGTCTCCCCTGTTGACTTGCCATGGCTTTCCCATCTCCATGACGCCGCAAGGGGTGGTTGTGGGCACACGCTGTGCTGTTGCGGTGCAGCAGTGTGAGTGCCTCTCTTGTGCACCGCGAGGCACCACTCAAAAGCTGCTGAGTGCTTATCACATTAAAGGAACAGCGGTTCTGCCACTTATTCGCTTCAAAACTGCGTAAAACCTTATTTTAATTGTGTCCCTCTAATAAGATGAGACTGACATTTAATGATAAATATATCTCTCCAAATTGTGTCCAAACAAAAAAGAAAACTCAATTACTTCTGAATTAATATCTGGTTTTATAGTAAATTAGAATGAATTGTGTAAAAAAAAATAATATATAAATATATATATATATATATATATATATATATATATATATATATATATATTTATATATATATATATATATATATATATATATATATATATATATATATGAATTGGAACAAATATAAGCACACACAAATATCAAATATACACTGTACATTTACACTTAAATTGGTGACGTGAAGTGAATACACAAATATATTTACATATCACAACACATTATATACATAACAAATGAACATATATTCAGGAGAAACATTTAAACAGAGGGAGGTATTTTTTTATGATTCAACCCAACTGGCAATCTATCTACTTAGTTTCAATTATTCTGGGTGACCATTTACAATCGATATTAAGCGTCGACGTTTCGACCCCTTTCTTTTTTGTTTGGACACAATTTGGAGATATATATTTCTCATTAAGTGCCAGTCTCATCTTCATAGAGGGACAAAATTGAAATAAGGTTGTACGCTGTTTTGAAGCGAATATGTGGCAGAACCACTGTTCCTGTAATGTACAAGTCCCCAGGTTCTGCACGCAACTGGGCGACCCCATTATTCCATACTGATTGCTCGTCACAGGCAGGTGAATGTCTAGCCTGTGATAAAACGTCCTCTGTCTGGAGTTCTCTTCATTACCAAATCCCCTTTGATTGGTGGGCGGCTGAACTGGCCACATGGTTCCCAGCACAGTGTGATCTCTTTTCTGGAATCACCTGTAGGTTGGCATCGCAACAGGCGTGCATAGTTCAGACATTGTCCATTTACCAACTCTGGAGAAAAGTCCAAAGCTTCATTCCAGCCTTTGATTTGGGAACAGAAGAGGTGGCCTTGGAGGCCAGTGAACTAGCTGATGGAAATGCATAACTAACTGAGCCTGTCCAGTGCATCCTGGCACCTTCCACGGTGATGTCACGTGAACTACTACCCCTGGAAGCACACTTACTCAAGATGGCGTCCTGCTGCACCAGTGAGCTTTGTGTGCTATGCAAACAAATGATGGACAGAAAGCTTAATAAATCATGCATTCAGCCCAGTTAAATCCATCGTGCTTTTGCTCACAATGCCACCCCAGTTTAGACCCAGCCATACGAAAATCAGTCTTGACCCTGTTCCTTATGGGAACAGTCCAGCCCGAACTGCCAGGCCAGGCCTTCCCTGGACCGGAAACAAGCATCCTGGGACGGGTTTTGGAGTATTATCCCTCATCAGCCAGGCTAGCTTAAATGCAGTGGCACAGCGAGCAAGGAACCTATGTTAAGGCATACCCATCCCACTTAGGGCAAAAAGTGCTACGCGAACAAATGATGGGCGGGTATGCATAGACGAGGGCCCGTGCTCTCCATGCCACTGGATGATGAGGGCTGTAAGCTTAAAACCGGTCCTAGGATGCTTGTTTCTAGTACAGAGAGGACCTGGCCGGGCTGTTCGGGCTGGACTGTTCCCATTGGGCCCAGGGTCAAGACTGATTTTCATATATCTGGGTCCAAACTGGAATGGCATGGTGAGCAAAAAACGATAGATTTAGGCCCAGATCTCTGTACTGGGGTGAATGTATGACATTGTTCTGCATTCTGTCCATCAATTTTTCTTTTTGCATTTGTCACCCTGAGTGGGACAGGTATGCTCAGGGTCCTGTGATCATTGCACCCCTGGAGTCAAACTAACCTGGCTGATGAGGGGTGATACCCCAAAACTGGTCCCAGGATGCTTCTTTATGGTCCAGGGAGAACCTGGTCTGGCTGTTCGGGCTGGGCTGTTCTTATAGAGAAAAGGAACCAGACTGATTTGCATATGGCTGGGTCCAAACTGGAATGGCATGGTGAGCAAAGAAACGATGGATTTAGACCCAGATTTCTGTACTGGGGTGAATGTATGACATTGTGCAGCATTCGATCAATTGATGTTTTTGCATTTGTCACCAGTGAGCCTTGGCCCTGGCTCCAGCCCCTGGTGTGCCTGCAGCTAGCATTTCCTCACCTTCTTAAGAAACCCACCGTACCATCTCTGACGGTCCCATTGCCCAGGCTGTCCCTGGAAGGCCACCTTTGCTTTAAGGCGAGTGGCCTCGATTGCAGGGTCAGGAGCGGCTAGCCCAGGGTGGCACACATGTACATTCTCCCAGGTGCAGGAACCACTAAGGTGACTTGTTTCCAGTACTCTCTACCACACTCCCTGAGTCTGATTGGAAATCTGTGAAGTCAGTGTCCTTCAAGCAATACTTGCAAACTATTTTGTTAACCCTTTGGATGCGGTCTAAATTTTCCTGCAGTGCGGGAAAATTTCACGCATGCACAAATTGGACGGCTCCCAGTCGTCCTACGCACACGCCACCCGTGACGTCGGACACTTGTTACCATGTACTTCCATCGTGTGTACAGTGCTTCAGCTGTGCTTGTGTCTCTAGTACCACACAATGAGTGTGGGCGCCTGTGGCCTGGTGAGCTGCTCCTGCCATCTCGTCTGGCTTGCTGAGACGAGTGTCAACAGAGCCAATCCTAATGGACTCGCCTGTTTCATGAAGACAAGTGACAACACATGATGCCGAACACAGGCACTTTGATGCACAGCGCCTTGACGCCCTTGGGCTAAGTTTGCGCTTTAGAAATCTAATATTCATTCATTCTTGCACACGTCCTGCGCTCACGAGCATCCGTCGTGTCTGATTTAGTCCGTTCCTGCACGTGACGAGCTCATTTGCACTTGGCGCGCGGGTGTGTCTGGGTCTTATTTTTATCTTGAAGGTGTGAGATCTCGGCTCGGCAGGTTGTCTGCTGCCGGGCTTCACTGTGTGATGCGCTCACTGCTCGGGTGGAAGGTGGAGTGTGGATTCCTGTGCGTTGCGAAGGCGGAGTGGAAGGCCTGCTGTGTGTTTTTCACGAGCTTCAGTCAACTGGAGGGTTGGTTCAGGGTAGGGCCGCACCACACGAGGGCTCTGGGCAAATTAGTCCTACACACGATGGGGCCCGGTGGCTGCGCAGGTGAACCCTTGCGCTCCGCTTGTGAGGGGGCCCGGTGTCTGTGGACCCCTGATCTCCGCTTCTGAGGGGGCCCTGTGTCTGTGGACCCTCGCTCTTCGCTTGTGAGGGGGCCCTGTGTCTGTGGACCCTCGCTCTCCGCTTGTGAGGGGGCCCTGTGTCTGTGGACCCTCGCTCTCCGCTTGTGAGGGGGCCCGGTGTCTGTGGACCCTCGCTCTCCGTTTGTGAGGGAGCCTGGTGTCTGTGGACCCTCGATCTCCGCTTGTGAGGGGGCCCGGTGTCTGTGGACCCTCGCTCTCCGCTTGTGAGGGGGCCCGGTGTCTGTGGACCCTCGCTCTCTGCTTGTGAGGGAGCCTGGTGTCTGTGGACCCTCGATCTCCGCTTGTGAGGGGGCCCGGTGTCTGTGGACCCTCGCTCTCTGCTTGTGAGGGGGCCCGGTGTCTGTGGACCCTTGCTCTCCGCTTCTGAGGGGGCCCGGTGTCTGTGGACCCTCGCTCTCCGCTTGTGAGGGGGCCCGGTGTCTGTGGACCCTCGCTCTCCGCTTGTGAGGGAGCCTGGTGTCTCTGGACCCTCGCAATCTGCTTGTGAGGGGGCCCGGTGTCTGTGGACCCTCACTCTCCGCTTGTTAGGGGGCCCGGTGTCTGTGGACCCTCGCTCTTCCCTTCTGAGGGGGCCCGGTGTCTGTGGACCCTTGCTTTCCGCTTGTGAGGGGGCCCGGTGTCTGTGGACCCTCGCTCTCCACTTGTTATGGGGCCCGGTGTCTGTGGACCCTCGCTCTCCACTTGTTAGGGGGCCCGGTGTCTGTGGACCCTCGCTCTTCCCTTCTGAGGGGGCCCGGTGTCTGTGAACCCTCTCTCTGCCTGTGAAGGGGCCTGGTGGCTGCGCAGGTGGACCTGAAAGGTATAGGAAAACCTTGTGGTTGAGCTAGTATGTGTTCAATAACCCCAAACCTCACTTGGGTAAGTAAAAGTTTGGAGTGGAGGTAAAGCGAGAGCAGCTGGCTGGTGCAGAACGATGAGTCTGGGCAAGGATGCACTGGAGCGAGTGCCCCCATAAATGATCCCACTTTGGGTCCCGTCGCTGGAGTGCATGGAGAAGGGGCCACTGGAGCTGGCTCCATGTGGCTGAGCTCCAGTGCTCCCCCAAGTCTTGCTTGTGGCAGCCTTGTCTGCAGATGGAACACAGGAGACAAATGTATATCGGCTCTTAGGGCCAGATGTTCGAAGCTATTTAGCATTTCTTATCGGAACGAATCGCTATTTCGGGACGTAAGCCTTTTGGCGTCTACAAAGGCCTAAAGGTGGTCGCATTGTGCGATTCTCTAAATAGGAAATCGCAAATAGGGAATACCTGTTTGCAGTTTTTTTTAATCACCTGTATAGAGCATTTCCTAAATGCGAAATGGGCATTTAGGAAATGCTATTACCATCGACTCCAAGTTGATAGTAACTATGTGCAATTTTGACAATTCACTTAAATGCTTTTTATTTTGTGCCATAGAGTGACCACTTGCCCCAAGGGCATTTGAGCGCTCTACGTGAGCACCATTCTATTTTCCCTCTTTGATTTAGGGGGGCCTTAGGCCCATCAGTAGAAAAACTTTTGCATTCCCAAAATTTTTAATTCCTATTAGTAAATCAATAATTAGGAAATGCAAAACCATTCGTACCTTTCGACCTTAGACCCACTGGAACGAATGGGTTTCCTAAATAGCGGTTTCCTGATAAGTGATGCCTACTCTGTAGTAATCGCTATTAGGAAATCGCTATTTGTACATTCTGTTTTACATTTCATAAATAGCGGTTTCTTAGGGTTCGCTATTTAAAAATGGAATTTTGTACATCTGGCCCTTAGTCCTGAAAGGGAGAGCTCCCGCCCAGTCAGTATGGGATGCCATATGTTTCCGGAGCTAGTTATGGGGAAGCTGGTCAATTTTCGAAAGAGAATCCCATGGGCTTTGTCCACAACCCACCTGCTTAGTCTGCAGAAATCAGCCCGAGAACACATTTCAACTCCAAAGTAAACAACTTCCTCGGAAACTATCTTAACCCCTTCGATGCTCATGACGGAACGGTTCCGTCATGAGTATCGGTTGAGCTGTGCTCATGACGGAACCGTTCCATCATGACCACGCCCATTAACATTAGTGCTCAGCACCGGGGATAAATCTGGGCAGCACGGATGTGATTAAGAGCCCAACAGGTCCACAGCTCAGCATTGCTAGCCATTTAAGGAGAGGTTGGGGTTCAGGACTGTTGCAGGTATTAGAGGCTTCCTTGTAATTTCTCGAAGTGGAGATGCCCTTTACCTTAGGAGTTAGCAGTTAGGGTTCCTGTTTAGGGTAAACTAGTGAAAGACTGGTGAGATCTCCTAGTTTATCTGATTCACCTTGTACCTTACCGCCTTGAATCTACACTAAGCCTTATCAATACTTATATGTTCCCGAGTCATAAACAGTGGTTTTGCAGCGTTAATCTTTCTGGATTCATAATGCTGTGCATTATTCCGCCATCTAGTGGTTGGGTCCGGCATTGGAGTATTTCTTCTCTTTCTTAGGTCTCGTGGCGATTACCACACGAAAGCGCAAGCGTGGTCTCGCCAGAGACCTATAGTCACCGGCTCAGCTTCCCAGAAGTCAAGAGATGGCCACACGCATAATCGGATCGGAGCGGGCCGCGCGCGTGCGTGTGCACATCTCCTGTCTCCTGGGAAGCTACAACACACACAGCCAAGCCTCCCCCTGCTTTCCCACACGCATGCGGGCACACACACACACACAGAGACACACACACGAGCGCACATACACGCACGCACACATACAGAGACATCCCCCCGCCGCACACATACAAACACGCGCACGCGCATACACAAGCGCACAGAGACCCCCCCCGCCGACCCCCTCCCCCTACAACTAAGCCCCACTCAACCCCACTCCGGACTTCTTCAGCCTCTGCGGGGCTCTCCCTCGGGCATGGGAGCCCGCGTCTCCACTGCTTCTCTGGCCAGGCACTACGTGGGTGCGGGTTTCAGAAGACTGAAGTCCCGCCCCACCACAGGTTTTGTTTTTGCCAGTGCACACGCACATCTTGTATTACATTGCTTTCGGAGCTGATGACGAGGGAGACTGGGTTTCACTTCTGACGTTACAGTTGGACTATTCAGTATTACATTTTTTTCCTCTTGCAAATGTTTAAACGGCGGGTAGCTTACATCTTTTGCTGAAAGTATACACATAGCCAATCTGAGCATCCATTTAACTCTTACATCCTGGCATCCCCGAGAGAAAGGGAGCATTGTAGTTCGTAGTTGAATTCTTGGTTCAAATCAATTAGGTTTTGTGTGAAGAATACGGAGTGGGTGGAGCCTGGAGTGTACAAGCTCAGGAACAAATCATGTCTTTTAACTAATTCCTAGACTGCAGTCTTTAGTGCAGTCTGCCTCTGAACAGGAGTGCCTGCCGGCATAACTTTTTTTGGCGGTAGGTGTTGCAGGATATTCAACCCTTAAGGTTTCAGGGTGCTGGGGGTCGTCGGGGAGATTAAGAGAGCTATTGCCCAGAGTCACATGATGCTGAGCTGCTGCCGGTGCCGAGGCTTGAATCCAGAGCTCTGCGCTCTGGATTCAGCTGTTCTGGCGGATGTGTCACACCTCTCCCACCATTTCAAATTCACCTCTAAATTCGAACACTTTTCAGAAAAAGTTGCAGTTTCCCTGATCCTTTGCCTTCTCTGGCGTAATCTCAGGAAGCCCCTGGTTCGACTGGCTGTGAAAAGTAGAAGGATTTGTTGGCAGTATGTGGATGTGAGAATATTTGCATTGATTTAAGCAGTTAATGTGTTGCCCTTGTTGTGAGAGGTAGTGAAATGATATTCCAGAAATGAGTGATTGACTTGTATGGGCGGGGGTGCCAACGGTATGGAACAAAAAGTGTAGAAGGCCTATTTTGGCTGTGAGTAATGCAGATACGCTATATAGTAAACTAAGTCTGGATAATAAACAGATTTAATTGGTGATGTTCAGGAAGGAAATTATTGACCCTGATCTATTTTGACCATAATATTGAGATTGACAGTGCTTGTATCAGACCATAGCAGCTTAGAAAGTTCTTGTATTGACCACTGTAGATTTTAGCTATCTTGAGGTGTCCCTACCCTTAAGATAAAAAGGCACACATACAGTACTTTGCAGCGTGGCATGTGTTTGCAGAAGTGCTTACTCAGTGTGATCACCTTCTGAAAGACAACAGATTGAGTGCGTTGGAGCTAAAGTTGCAACAATGCAAGTGCCTGCTGCCTACAGTGTAGTACAATTGCCCCAGTGTGTCTCTATAGTTTGATGTCCTTCATGTCACCCGTCCCTGTGCCTTGACAACATCCAGCTGTCTTTCTTTGTGTCTCGAACCACATTATCACTCAGCAGCACCACAGCACCACCACAGCATCACTCAGCACCACCACAGCATCACTCAGCGCCACCACAGCACCACTCAGCACCACCACAGCATCATGCAGCACCACCACAGCACCACCACAGCACCAGCATCACTCAGAGCCACCCCAGCATCACTCTGCACCACTCAGCACCACCACAGCACCACCCCAGCATCACTCACCGCCACCCCAGCATCACTCAGCGCCACCCCAGCATCACCACATCATCACTCAGCGCTACCCCAGCACCACCACAGCACCACTCAGCATCACCACATCATCACTCAGCACCACCACAGCATCACTCAGCATCACCACAGCATCACTCAGAGCCACCCCAGCATCACTCAGAGCCACCCCAGCATCACCCCAGCATCACTCAGCGCCACCCCAGCATCACTCAGCACCACTCAGCATCACCACATCATCACTCGGCGCTACCCCAGCATCACTCAGCACCACCACAGCACCCCTCAGCATCACCACATCATCACTCAGCGCTACCCCAGCATCACTCAGCACCACCATATTATCACTCAGCACCACCACATTATCACTCAGCACCACACAGCATCACTCAGCACCACACAGCATCACTCAGCACCACACAGCACCACTCAGCACCACCACAGCACCACTCAGCACCACCACATTATCATTCAGCACCACCACATTATCATTCAGCACCACCACATTATCACTCAGCACCACTCAGCACCACTACCACAGCACCACTACCACAGCACCACTACCACAGCACCACTCAACACCACCACAGCATCACTCAGCAGCACCACTCCGCACCACCACAGCACCACTCAGCACCGCCACAGCACCACTCAGCACCGCCACAGCACCACTCAGCACCGCCACAGCACCACCACAGCACCACTCAGCACCACTACAACACCACTCAGCACCACCACATTATCACTCAGCAGTATTGGGAGCAATGAATGAACTCTCTCTCACCCCTCTCTGCCCTCTCTCGCCCCTCTCTGCCCTCTCTCGCCCCTCTCTGCCCTCTCTCGCCCCTCTCTGCCCTCTCTCTCGCCCCTCTCTGCCCTCTCTCTCGCCCCTCTCTGCCCTCTCTCTCGCCCCTCTCTGCCCTCTCTCTCACCCCTCTCTGCCCTCTCTCTCACCCCTCTCTGCCCTCTCTCACCCCTCTCTGCCCTCTCTCTCACCCCTCTCTGCCCTCTCTCTCACCCCTCTCTGCCCTCTCTCTCACCCCTCTCTGCCCTCTCTCTCACCCCTCTCTGCCCTCTCTCTGCCCTCTCTCTCACCCCTCTCTGCCCTCTCTCTCACCCCTCTCTGCCCTCTCTCTCTCACACCTCTCTGCCCTCCCTCTCACCCCTCTCTGCCCTCCCTCTCACCCCTCTCTGCCCTCTCTCTCACCCCTCTCTGCCCTCTCTCTCACCCTCTATGCCCTCTCTCTCTCCCCTCTCTGCCCTCTCTCTCTGTCACCCCTCTCTGCCCTCTCTGTCACCCCTCTCTGCCCTCTCTGTCACCCCTCTCTGCCCTCTCTGTCACCCCTCTCTGGCCTCTCACCCCTCTCTGGCCTCTCCCTCACCCCTCTCTGGCCTGTCTCTCACCCTTGTCTGCCCTCTCTCTCACCCTTGTCTGCCCTCTCTCACCCTTGTCTGCCCTCTCTCACCCTTGTCTGCCCTCTCTCACCCTTGTCTGCCCTCTCTCACCCTTGTCTGCCCTCTCTCACCCTTGTCTGCCCTCTCTCACCCTTGTCTGCCCTCTCTCTCACCATTGTCTGCCCTCTCTCTCACCATTGTCTGCCCTCTCTCTCACCATTGTCTGCCCTCTCTCTCACCCTTGTCTGCCCTCACACTTTCATTCTTCTCTGCCCTCTCACTTTAATCCTTCTCTGCCCTCTCACTTTCATCCTTCTCTGCCTTCTCTCTCATTCTTCTCTGCCTTCTCTCATTCTTCTCTGCCTTCTCTCATTCTTCTCTGCCTTCTCTCATTCTTCTCTGCCCTCTCTCACCCTTCTCTGCCCTCTCTCACCTTTCTCTGCCCTCTCTCTCACCCTTGTCTGCCCTCTCTCACCCTTGTCTGCCCTCTCTCACCCTTGTCTGCCCTCTCTCACCCTTGTCTGCCCTCTCTCACCCTTGTCTGCCCTCTCTCACCCTTGTCTGCCCTCTCTCACCCTTGTCTGCCCTCTCTCTCACCATTGTCTGCCCTCTCTCTCACCATTGTCTGCCCTCTCTCTCACCATTGTCTGCCCTCTCTCTCACCATTGTCTGCCCTCTCTCTCACCATTGTCTGCCCTCTCTCTCACCCTTGTCTGCCCTCACACTTTCATTCTTCTCTGCCCTCTCACTTTAATCCTTCTCTGCCCTCTCACTTTCATCCTTCTCTGCCTTCTCTCATTCTTCTCTGCCTTCTCTCATTCTTCTCTGCCCTCTCTCACCCTTCTCTGCCCTCTCTCACCCTTCTCTGCCCTCTCTCTCACCCTTGCCTGTCCTCTCACCCCTCTCTGGTCTCTCTTTCACCATTCTCTACCCTCTCTCTCATCCTTCTCTGCCCTCACTCTCATCCTTCTCTGCCCTCTCTCTCATCCTTCTCTGCCCTCTCTCTCATCCTTCTCTGCCCTCTCTCTCATCCTTCTCTGCCCTCTCTCTCATCCTTCTCTGCCCTCTCTCTCATCCTTCTCTGCCCTCTCTCTCATCCCTCTCTGGCCTCTCTCATCCTTCTCTGTCCTCTCTCTCATCCTTCTCTGCCCTCTCTCACCCTTGTCTGCCCTCTCTCTCATCCTTCTCTGCCCTCTCTCTCATCCTTCTCTGCCCTCTCTCTCATCCTTCTCTGCCCTCTCTCATCCTTCTCTGCCCTCTCTCTCACCCTTGCCTGTCCTCTCACCCCTCTCTGGCCTCTCACCCCTCTCTGGCCTCTCTCACCCCTCTCTGGCCTCTCTCATCCTTCTCGGCCCTCTCTCTCATCCTTCTCTCTTATCCTTCTCTGCCCTCTCTCTCACCCTTGCCTGTCCTCTCACCCCTCTCTGGCCTCTCTTTCACCATTCTCTGCCCTCTCTCTCACCCTTCTCTGCCCTCTCTCTCACCCTTGCCTGTCCTCTCACCCCTCTCTGGCCTCTCTTTCACCATTCTCTGCCCTCTCTCTCATCCTTCTCTGCCCTCTCTCACCCTTCTCTGCCCTCTCTCTCACCCTTCTCTGCCCTCCCTCACCCCTCTCTGTCCTCTCTCTCACCCCTCTCTTCTTTCTCTCTCATCCCTCTTTAGCCTCTCATCCTTCTCTGCCCTCTCTCTCATCCTTCTCTGCCCTCTCTCTCATCCTTCTCTGCCCTCTCTCTCATCCTTCTCTGCCCTCTCTCTCATCCTTCTCTGCCCTCTCTCTCATCCCTCTCTGGCCTCTCTCATCCTTCTCTGTCCTCTCTCTCATCCTTCTCTGCCCTCTCTCACCCTTGTCTGCCCTCTCTCTCATCCTTCTCTGCCCCCTCTCTCTCATCCTTCTCTGCCCTCTCTCTCATCCTTCTCTGTCCTCTCTCACCCTCTCTGTCCATACTCTGCCCTCTCACCCTTGTGTGCCCTCTCTTGCACATACCTCCTCCTGCCCTCAGCAGGCCGTGACCCCTCTGATACCCCCTCCTGTAGCGCGTGCCCTGGCCGTGTCACGCGCCTCTCCCCATCTCACGCATCCTTTCTCTCTCGCAGGTGCGCGTGGACGGGCCCCAGGACGCCCTGCTGTACGAGACGGTGCCGGTGGTGGAGGGAAGACCCATCCTGAGAGACATGGTGTTCAGCCCGGACCATCTGTCCATCTATCTCCTGAGTGACAAGCAGGTGAGCCCGCAGGGGGAGGGGGGCACAGAGCCTGGGGGATATCATTAACCACTGTATTGATCAGTTAAGCCAAGGCTAGAGTTTCAAGCTTTAGGCTGATTGATTATCAGATGAACTGCTCAGTCCTTTGTGGTGGTTTTGTGTCCTGAAGAGACTTTTGCGCCAGCAGGCCCTGGCAGGAGCAGAGACAGTTCTTCTAAACCAAATTAAAGTGTAGTTAAATGCATAGAGGTCCAGCACTATACAGCATATTGTTCAGTTTCCACATCAAAGTTCACGACCGTGAGCACACGGAAAGACATCCAAATCCAAGACGTGCTTCCTGAGAAGGATTTTCTTTATTTTTCTTTAAATGATTTTTCTTTATTTTCTCAAAGGCAAAGATTCAGAGCCCAAGCGTTTCGTCTCCCAAAGAGACTGCTTCAGGGCTTCACAGTGTGACACAAAGTAAATTCATATAGATGTGTCTCGGAGGCCTCTGTGGCACAGATAGCAAGAGGGAGTTTACAAACACCCCGATCAATAAAGGAACAAGGGGGCAAAACCCCTGAGCCACCGACCACGTGACTCACACAAATGCGTTTTTAAAAAGCCTGGGAGGAGTTTTGGAAACTGGCTATCTGTGCACCCCTCTGTTCGGTGACTGTTCAGGTTTCTTTCCTGACCGGGATGCACTGGCCTAGAGCCAGTCTCTGAAGGGGACCCTGCCGCGAAGGACCCCTCTGTGTGCTCGCTCAGCCCAGCATATTTTGTCCAAATGTCCTCAGAAGCGAAGTGCCACCGGCGTCTTAGGACAGAGTGTGAGATGCATTCTGTAATGTCACCGTCCTGCTATTGCACAGTGACCCCAATCTCAACTGGTCAGATGTGTAATAAAGTATTACAAGTGGAGAGGTGTGGTGTAGCGGCCAGGGCAGCTGACTTCGGAGCACAGGGTTCACGGTTCGATTCCCCGGCTCTGGTGGCAGCTCAGCCCAGCACCATGTGACTCTGGGCAATAGCTCACTTAATTTCCACGACGGCCCATAGCGCCTTGAGACCCGTAAGGGTGAGTACTTCGCGCTTTACAAATACGGATTTACATTTATTGTGAAATCTCCGGACAGTGGATCCCGTCTTGTTTGCTGACCTGCTCACGGCTCACCTTTCGTCTCGCTCTACTCCAAGTGCGAATCCTGGACCTCGAACGATGCCTCAAATGTTCCCTACGACCAGTGGTTACTGACATCATTAGCCTGTTCTAGGATCAGAGTCTGTCCATGCAGAACATGAGCCCTCTCCGCTGACGATTACCACTACTTACGACGGTCTGTGTATCTGGTGAGCCAGAAGGGCTGGGTTCACACCCTCTTTGTAAAGCTTTCTTTGCACATTTCTTATAAGAAGCATGTAATACGTAGGACTAGCGAACCATACCCTTGCAGCGCTCCTGTCCATCTCTACCAACATAAGAGAACCACCCTGACCTCTGGCCCACCGGCACTACTTAAGAAACCGCGACAGCCGTGCAGTGGATACACTCTGGAGCACCCTTGTAACCCTCACTGCTACCCTACCCAGCAAAAGTCATGGTAAAGATGGTAAACAAATGCCCACGTCACGATTCAGACCCAACCACAGCACAGAGACCATGCGTCCACCACCATGGTTGACATCCCGATGAACACGCAAAAAGAACAATTGATGGACAGAATGCAGAACAATGTCATACATTCACCACAGTACAGAGATCTGGGCCTAAATCCATCGTTTTTTGCTCCCCATGGCATTCCTGTTTTGACCCAGCCATATGCAAATCAGTCTTGACCCTGTGCCCCATGGGAACAGTCCAGTCCGAAATGCCAGGGCAGGTCCACCCTGGACTGGAAACAAACATCCTAGGACCGGTTTTGGGCTTTCAGCCCTCATCAGCCAGGATAGCTTGACTCCAGTGGCATGGAGAGCAAGGGACCCACGTCTGGGCATACCCGGCGCACTTGGGGTGACAAATGCAAAAAGAGCAATTGATGGAAAGAATGCAGAACAATGTCATACGTTCACCCCAGTACAGAGATCTGGGCCTAAATCCATTTTTGATCACGGGCAGAGGTGGCGCGGCAGCCCTCATCCTACTGGGTTTTTCCACAGCCTTCGACCATATCTCCCACCCCATCCTTATCCAACAACTGCTTGAAGCCGGCATCCAAGGTCCGGCACTTTGCTGGGTTTGCTCCTTCCTGACAGGCCGCACCCAGTTTGCCAGCCTGGCTCCCTTCACCTCAGATGCCGCCAACCTCAGCTGTGGAGCCTCACTCGCCATCATCAGCCGCACCCTACGGAATCAACCCCATATTCTGCCTCCGACAAGATGCCAAACACCACAACCAAATTCTTTATTTGCTTGACTAAAGTCACCCGGTGGATGGAAGCCAACTACCTCAACACAGACAGGATGAAGTGGAAATCTTCAGGAAAAACATCCCGCTCTGGGACTCCGCCTCGTGGCCTACCAAACTCGGGCGTACATCCTTCTCAACCACCAAAGCAGAGAACCTTGGAATGGTGATCGACAACCCGTTTACCATGACCAACCAAGTGAATGCAGGCTCAGACTCCTGATTCAAACCACTCAAGATGCTTCAAAAATGTCCAAATGGCTCCCAACCAACACTCGCAGAACCGTTACCTAAGCCCTCGTCTCCAGCAAGGTGGACTACAGCCGCAAAGTTTATGCTGGAATTGGCGCTTAACTGACCAGAAGAGTCCGGCCCATGCAAAACTCTGCAGCTAGGCTCGCCTCCAACCGCCCACCCTGAACTCGCATCACCCAACACCTCAAGGAGCTCCGGAGGCTCTCCGCCCTCAAACGAGCACCCACACACACATACAAAGCCTTACACAACCCTGGCCCCACGTACCTCAACAACTGCATAAGCTTCCACAAACCTACCAGACCCCTCCACTCAACCAAACTCCTACCCACACACACACACCACCTGCATACCCAGATCCAGCGATGGTGCCTTCTCCTACGTCACAGCCAGAGCCCGGAGTGACTTGCCCTTCACTACCTTCTCCTCGGTTCTTGAATTCTGCAGGAAGCTGAAGGCCTGGTTCTTCCCCTAGCCCCAACCCTGGCTCGGCCTGTACAGCTGCTGCTTCAGGATACCCTCACGGGTGAGCTATGCGCTATACAAATACGCATACCATCTGAATGAAGCCGCCCCACAGCTCAAGGCCTTTTAAGTGCCATGGAGTGCACAGCGGGCTGAGCGGGTTCTGTGGGGGCGCGAGGACGGCCTGGTCTCAAATGAAGGGTTCCATGGAAATGGAAGAAAGACTCGCTCCACCCCCGCCATAAGGCGCAGTGTAATTCCCTGGGCTTTGTTCTCTGGCCACTCCCTGTCTGGACTGCTTGTTGCTAACGAGCCCTGAAGCTGTATGCACTGCTTTTGATGGAAGCACTCAGTAGGAATTTTAAGATAACTAAATAAATAGATTTCCCCTGAAATCCGTACTGTTCCTGCCCTGGGAGTTGTTTGTCCAGGGCCTGTGGGGTGGAGTAGGCGTGGACTCGTATGTAGGGTTAGCAGGAGGGGTCGCCAGCGTGGGATTGAATCGGTGGCCTCTTGCAGGGCCTCGATTTATCCTAGATTATCGCTAATGTGAGTTAGTACTTCAGCTGCAGTGCGCCGAGATCAAAGGTCAGAGGGCGCAGGGGTTATCTCCAGCCTTGTGAAGTAATACCTGGGCTCCCTTTAACTCTGCCGCTGCCTCCTTAAGCGACATTTGCATCACTGGTGGTATACAGCCCCCCCCCCGGAGGGTTCAGTGGGGTGAGGGGTGGTCGAGGAGGGCAAAGGTTATCGGTTATTAATACCTGTGTCTGGGACTCGGAGTCTGGCAGTTACACGTCAGATGCTGTGTATCTGTTACTAACTGCTGGGGCACTCGAGGTCAGTTCAGGAGGATTGGTGTGAATGAACAACTGTGCTGGTGCACTCAGGTGAGCTACGGGTGGTGTGTGATATTAGAACAACTGTGCTGGTGCACTCAGGTGAGCTACGGGTGGTGTGTGTGATTAGAACAACTGTGCTGGTGCACTCAGGTGAGCTATGGGTGGTGTGTGTGATTAGAACAACTGTGCTGGTGCACTCAGGTGAGCTAAGGGTGGTATGTGTGATTTAACAACTGTGCTGGTGCACTCAGGTGAGCGAAGGGTGGTATGTGTGATTAAACAACTGTGCTGGTGCACTAAGGTGAGCTACGGGTGATATGTGTGATTAAACAACTGTGCTGGTGCACTCAGGTGAGCTAAGGGTGGTATGTGTGATTTAACAACTGTGCTGGTGCACTCAGGTGAGCGAAGGGTGGTATGTGTGATTAAACAACTGTGCTGGTGCACTAAGGTGAGCTAAGGGTGGTATGTGTGATTAAACAACTGTGCTGGTGCACTCAGGTGAGCTACGGGTGGTGTGTGTGATTAAACAACTGTGCTGGTGCACTCAGGTGAGCTAAGGGTGGTATGTGTGATTTAACAACTGTGCTGGTGCACTCAGGTGAGCTACGGGTGGTGTGTGTGATTAAACAACTTTGCTGGTGCACTCAGGTGAGCTAAGGGTGGGATGTGTGATTAAACAACCGTGCTGGTGCACTCAGGGGAGCTAAGGGTGGGATGTGTGATTAAACAACTGTGCTGGAGCACTAAGGTGAGCTACGGGTGGTATGTGTGATTAAACAACTGTGCTGGTGCACTCAGGTGAGCTAAGGGTGGGATGTGTGATTTATTAACTGTGCTGGAGCACTAAGGTGAGCTACGGGTGGTGTGTGTGATTAAACAACTGTGCTGGTGCACTCAGGTGAGCTAAGGGTGGTATGTGTGATTAAACAACTGTGCTGGAGCACTAAGGTGAGCTACGGGTGGTGTGTGTGATTAAACAACTGTGCTGGTGCACTCAGGTGAGCTAAGGGTGGGATGTGTGATTTATTAACTGTGCTGGAGCACTAAGGTGAGCTACGGGTGGTGTGTGTGATTAAACAACTGTGCTGGTGCACTCAGGTGAGCTAAGGGTGGGATGTGTGATTAAACAACTATGCTGGAGCACTAAGGTGAGCTACGGGTGGTGTGTGTGATTAAACAACTGTGCTGGTGCACTCAGGGGAGCTAAGGGTGGGATGTGTGATTAAACAACTGTGCTGGAGCACTAAGGTGAGCTACGGGTGGTATGTGTGATTAAACAACTGTGCTGGTGCACTCAGGTGAGCTAAGGGTGGGATGTGTGATTTATTAACTGTGCTGGAGCACTAAGGTGAGCTACGGGTGGTGTGTGTGATTAAACAACTGTGCTGGTGCACTCAGGTGAGCTAAGGGTGGTATGTGTGATTAAACAACTGTGCTGGAGCACTAAGGTGAGCTACGGGTGGTGTGTGTGATTAAACAACTGTGCTGGTGCACTCAGGTGAGCGAAGGGTGGTATGTGTGATTAAACAACTGTGCTGGTGCACTAAGGTGAGCTAAGGGTGGTATGTGTGATTAAACAACTGTGCTGGTGCACTCAGGTGAGCTAAGGGTGGTATGTGTGATTAAACAACTGTGCTGGTGCACTCAGGTGAGCTACGGGTGGTGTGTGTGATTAAACAACTTTGCTGGTGCACTCAGGTGAGCTAAGGGTGGGATGTGTGATTAAACAACTGTGCTGGTGCGCTACGGGTGGTGTGTGTGATTAAACAACTGTGCTGGTGCACTCAGGGGAGCTAAGGGTGGGATGTGTGATTAAACAACTGTGCTGGAGCACTAAGGTGAGCTACGGGTGGTGTGTGTGATTAAACAACTGTGCTGGTGCACTCAGGTGAGCTAAGGGTGGGATGTGTGATTTAACAACTGTGCTGGTGCACTAAGGTGAGCTACGGGTGGTGTGTGTGATTTAACAACTGTGCTGGTGCACTAAGGTGAGCTAAGGGTGGTATGTGTGATTAAACAACTGTGCTGGTGCACTCAGGTGAGCTAAGGGTAGTATGTGTGATTTAACAACTGTGCTGGTGCACTCAGGTGAGCGAAGGGTGGTATGTGTGATTAAACAACTGTGCTGGTGCACCAAGGTGAGCTACGGGTGGTGTGTGTGATTAAACAACTGTGCTGGTGCACTAAGGTGAGCTACGGGTGGTATGTGTGATTTAACAACTGTGCTGGTGCACTCAGGTGAGCGAAGGGTGGTATGTGTGATTAAACAACTGTGCTGGTGCACTAAGGTGAGCTAAGGGTGGTATGTGTGATTAAACAACTGTGCTGGTGCTCTAAGGTGAGTTAAGGGTGATGTGTGTGTTATTTAACATTTGTGCTAGTGCCCTCAGGCCAGCCGAGGGTGGTGTGTGTGAATTAACACCTGCGCCACGATGCTCAGAAGTTGGGTACATTTGGAATGTATAAACTAACACCTGTGCCAGGGCTCTCGCAGCCAAGTGGAGGTGTTATGGTATGGGTGGATTAATGCTCGTGTTGGGACAGTCGGAGGTCAGGGGAGCTCGGCCCATTGATGCATGTGCTGGGACCCTGGACTCCTGTCGTGACCGGCTGGCTGAAATGTTGTGTGAGGTGAGGATAATGAGGGACAGTTTAACTCACGCCCCCTCTCTCACTCCTCAGGTGAGCCGGGTTCCTGTGGAACAGTGTGAACAGTATCAGACCTGCTCGGACTGCCTGGGGTCCGGGGACCCCCACTGCGGCTGGTGTGTCCTCCATAACAAGTAAGTGCTTAGGGCTGCTGCGCTACGTGCATTACCAGGCACCCCCAAGTGCAAGCTTGCACCCCTTATTTGTAAAACACTGACTACTAGCCCATCCAGAGGCCGCCTACATCTCGGCATACCATTTCAGTATCCGGCAGACACGTCAACCTGGAACGCAAAGACTACAAAATGGCGACCAAATGGAATTCCAAAAAATGTATATTGAAGCTGTTTTGTACTAGTAAAAGGCACTAGCACGTAGAGACCCTCCTGAGTCCAGGGGTGAAGTTGTTTCAGGTAGGGGACTGTGGGAGGAGAGAGCTACTCTTCCATTCTAGTTTCTGTTTCATGTTTAAAATATTTACAGGAGGTTTTTAAAGTTACTTTGAATTCGGAGATTTTGGGAGATTTCATTGTGGTGTAATTGTTTAAGCGTTTTTCAAAATCATATTAATAATAGTATTACTATTTAATAATGTGTCGTCATTTTATCTTATTTTCTCCAACACTCTTGGTCATTTTTTTGCACTCTTTGTCATTTTTTTGCACTCTTTGTCATTTTTTTGCATTCTTTAAGGTCAACATCCTCTCGAGGAGACCTCTTTTGCTGTTTTAAGCTGGCACAGCATTTCTCCGTGGCTTGTCTTTGTGGATTGATCACTTGATGATCCAGGGTACTTTGTTATGAGAAAGCCCTCTTGCAAGAAGGAAAGGTTTATTGGACCAAGGTTTATCTTGGAGTGCTCAGCTCCAGGTCTGCATAGGTTTGTGGTGTTGGAGGTTAGTTCCCTTCCAGTAGGCTCTCATGCATCATAGGATCTACATTGATGGCGCTAAATGTTAAAATGCTTGAGGGGACCCCGGAACTCTTCATATCAATATAATTATCCAAATATGAATGCAAAGGGTGAAAAGTCCAGCATGCCCAGATGTTGAATAGCGCCCTCGAAAATCCTATTACATGCACGATTTTCTGAATTTTGGATTGTATGTACCACCAAAATCCCATTCCCAAATGTACACTGCAGTACCCCGCACAGAAGCAGCTACCTACATGCCTAAGTAATGAGGAAACGCGTAGTATGATAGGCTTACCTTGTTAAAGTACCACTGCAATGAAGCTTTGTTCTGGAAGTTACCTCACAGCCAGTTCTTTTTTCTGCCTGAGATCCTGGAACACATTTTTTTTTAATACCTTTCCGAATTCATTCTATTTTCTTGTCTCTACATTTTTAACATCTAGCCGGCAAATTAAAACCTTTTTCGCCTATTCCTCAAAATGTTCTGGTCAGAATTCCTTTGTTTGTAAAGTGTCCTTGTGCCTGCCATCTTCACATTTTGTCGAGGAATGTGAATTTTACCCACACATGTCAAAAAGTACCCTGTAGGACCATAAGGGCGTAAGGCTGCATGGCAAATTTGAAAAGCTGAAAAAGAGAATAAAGGCTAAAAAAGCTCTACAGGGAATGCTTTGCTACCACTGCGATGGTGTCTACAACCCCTAAGGATGCTCACAGATGGCGATCCAGGGAAAGGATTTCAGAAAAAGGGGAAAAAAGGACAAAACTGTACTTCATATTCCCATTGCATCAATGTCATCCCCCAAGTGTCGACGGAAGACATTGACCAAACATGTTCTCCTTCGAGAGCTAGCTTGACGTCGAAACTTCTCCAAGCGAATCAGTAAGTATTCACCATTGAAGGTACTCCAGGCACACACATGCGTCTCCTTTGATGTAGATTGTGTCCCTCTGGTTGATGTCAATACATCAATCACTTGCGGCACTGAAGCAGGTAGGACACCGTTTGATGTCACCCAAATCAGCGTTGAAAATATTGATCTTTACACCAGAGGTGGAGCATACATCAAAGAAAATATTGAGTTTGTCGCTGCTGAGTCGGTACCCCACCACTTTTAGGACCCCCCAGGGTTTGTAATACCGGCAGACGATTCTCAGTAAACTCCTCAAACTTCTAAATCTTCCACCTCCCCTGAGGATGGTATCAAGGCAGACTTTGATATTTTTACTTCGAATTTTGCTTTTGATACCTAGATCTCCTGGAGGCATGATCCTTCGTAGGTCACCTCCATCTCTTACGGGATGCAGAGTATCTATGCACATCAAAGAAGTGCAGAAGAATCCGGTCACCATCTCCTCCCATTCCTCATTCTTGCACACACTCTTGGTCTCAAGAGGCTCGTAAACACCCTCCTCTCGCGCAGGTTCAGCATCTAGCATCCCTCCCATGGATGACATCGCCTCATTTTACGCTAGGAGGAGGGGAGCATCTAAATTGGACATTCCATTGGAGGGATTTATAATGGAGACGCTCCAACCTTGAGAATCTCCAAAATCCTCTCTCCCACTGGAGTCAGGCTTATTGGCAGCAGTGGAAGTCCCATTCCTAACACTGTTAACAAGCATTTACAATGCAATGGTTTCGCCTTTGTTAAAGTTAGAGCTATTGGCATTGCTCTTGACATTATTTTTATTTATGTATTTTTTAACATAAATAAATGGCATTGTCATTTACAATGCCACTAGCTTTATCTCTCGCAAATGACACACACAGAGCCCCCCCCACACACACAGCCACACAAAGCTCCCCACACACACAGCCGCACAAAGCTCCCCACACACACAGCCGCACAAAGCTCCCCACACACACAGCCACACAAAGCTCCCCACACACACAGCCACACAAAGCTCCCCACACACACAGCCACACAAACCTCCCCACACACACAGCCACACAGAGCCCTCCACACACACCCACATGGCACAAGCAGGCAACAGGGGCACACTGAGGCACAAGCAGGCAACAGGGGCACACGGACGCACAAGCAGGCAACAGGGGCACACTGAGGCACAAGCAGGCAACAGGGGCACACGGAGGCACAAGCAGGCAACAGGGGCACACGGAGGCACAAGCAGGCAACAGGGGCACAAGCAGGCAACAAGGGCACACGGAGGCACAAGCAGGCAACAGGGGCACACGGAGGCACAAGCAGGCAACAGGGGCGCACAAGCAGGCAACAGGGGCACGAAAACTGAGGCACAAGCAGGCGACAGGGGCACACGGAGGCACAAGCAGGCAACAGGGGCACACGGAGGCACAAGCAGGCAACAGGGGCGCACAAGCAGGCAACAGGGGCACGAAAACTGAGGCACAAACAGGCGACAGGGGCACACGGAGGCACAAGCAGGCAACAGGGGCACACGGAGGCACAAGCAGGCAACAGGGTCAGGAAAACAAGCACAAGCAGGCAAAAGGGTCACAAGCAGGAATTGTAATTTAGACGGGGCTGAAGTGGAGAACGGTCAGTAGGGAAGTAGTGTGGCTGGTGCAGTGGTACCAAGTGGTACCAATTATTCTGCAATTGACACTTGCTTTATTCCCACCTTTCTGTTTACAGACTACACTCCGAGCTACTGTAGTGGCAGTATCCTCTGAGCTCGTGTCGCAGAGCTGCCAGGTGGCGCAATGTATATTCAAGAGCACGTATGGGCCCCTATGTATAATATAGTCTCAGCGTGAAAGCAGCAAAATACAAAAAATATGTATGATTACAGCTTTACAGATGAACAGCAGTAAAGATGCATGATTAGAAATAGTGAGTTTAAACTACTAGTGTGAACTTTTTGGGTGTGTTCCTGCCTAATCAAATATATGAAGAATGCTACCTTTTTTTACTGGATCTGTACTATAAATGTATTAAAATGTGTTTTATTGGAATACAAATAGCTTAATTAAATCCCTCCTTCAGAAACAAAAAGAGTAGCTTTGGGTTCAAAAAGAAGGTTGTGTGCTAAAGGTCACACTGTGTGACAGAGCTTGGGTATAGTAGTCGTTTTACAAAGTGCACTTAAGACGAAGCTGGTTTAGCATTTACTGTATTTTTGTAGGGACCTTGTATGTAGGAGACCTGTTTGTACCTTAGTAAATATGGGCCAAAGCTTTAACGACTCACTCATCGAAACAGTTTGCTAATCCTGCCACTATTTAATTAAATTCCAGAAAAAATATGTAATGCGTTTTTAAAGACCACTTGCTGATGGCAGCTGCGTCCTTTGCCATGGTGGTCCCCTGTCATGCTCCATAAATGGCACATGCCATCCAGGTTACTTTGGAGGGTGGCACAGGGGCACAGCGTGGCGATCTCTTTCACGCAGAGGGACGGTTTCAAGACCTCAACAAAGAGAGGCATTCGCCCCTCCATGCCCCCTGCCCCCTGCGGGGGGCGTGTCACAACTAGCAGGCCTGGCGTGCACCAAGCACATCTGTCACTTGTGAGGAAATAAATGGCTCTCCGTGTGGCCAATGGGCTGGCAGTGACTCAGGAGGTCAGCCAACCATGGCAGCCCACCAGCACCTGCCGCCATTTACGCGACACCCCGGCCAGCACGCACAAAGCCAGGCCGCACTCTCTGAACCCGGATCACCAAGGGGTGACCTAAGGCACACAAAACATCCCCCCCAAGGAAGGTTGGCATTTGGAACCCCCCACCCAGCCTTTGTTACAGCGTGGCCCTACACCAATGTCTGCCAAAAAACACCTGCATTACCATAATGTCTGTGCGGGTTCAATGTGCTAAATTACATTAACGCATCTCTCTCCTGCATACATACACAGAACCGTCTGCTTCAGAAACGTGTTTCTAAAACTCCCGTCAAAGTTTTATCTCTCTACTTTGGTTTCCAGTTGATTTTCCCATACTACAAACGGGCTGCGTTAAACCTCTTTACTTCAGGTGTGTATCTTGTGTACAATATGTGATCTCTTTACTCGCTCTCTGATTAACCTGTAGCAGTTAGAATCAAGGAAAGGCGAACTCCCCGTTTCATCCTTCCGAGGTCGATACCCCAACCATCATGCAAACGGGTGATAGTAACACCTGTTATGTACAGCGCCTATTGGTGGCAAAAAGTGCAACATTAAGCGCTGTAAATAATATTTCATGCTGGCTCCTACTCAGCCCCCAGGTGCCTTCCGTCAACCTCAAAAATTGAGCCCCATCAGGACCACGGATCACCTCTTTCCTAAAGATGCTTTGCACAGCTGTGCACAGGAAGGCTCAAACAACAGGCAGAATTTTTGGCTGTCTTCCTTGGAGGAGTCTTCTTTGGGGAACAGAGTAAATAAAAGACCATGGCGGGGATATTAACCTTGTCTTAAAACATAAAAAATTAGCCTGGTCTTAAAACATAGCCCGAGTCCAGTGCCCCTGGGCGCTGCCCCCAACTGCTGCTCTATGAAAGAGGACAATGCTCCTCTGCCTTCAGCCTTTGCAATGAAAGTCTGACGCGAACGTCCAAGATTCAACGTGGCAGCGCTGTTTTGCCTCAGATATAACTGGCGCCAACGGCCCCTCTGGCACGGCCCGACAGCCCCACCTGGCTGCAGCCACCTCAGTGTTTTTAATCACCAAGGGCATCAGCTGGCGATAGGTCTCAGAACCCCCGCCTGCCACGTGCACCCGTTTGTCCTTCACGAAACCTGCGCGCGCCACCTCAGTGCTGCGGCCTCCAGAGCTGCACAGGAACCCGGAAGAGAGGCCCCGCAGCGGGGACTCCTGGTGTTGATCCTGGGTGTGCTCTAAATGTGCTTCCGCCTCAAGACCGAGACACATACTAGATTGTGACATCGCACATTCACGGACCCGTGACTATTTCCCATAGTACAGCTCTACCATCCCTCAGAACTAATTATACATAAACTGCGATAGTAACTGGAAATATTGATTTATGCTAGAACGCTTCTTGAAGTTACTAAGGATATACGAACATAAAGTCGTATCTTTTCATAAAATGAATAACTCTGCTTGGACAATATTTTATTGTGAGACACAAGTGCTGCACGAATTAAGCATTAACAACCTCCCCCCCCCCCCCATGACTCCTTACCTAAATGAGAACCCATCCTATACCAGCCAAAAACTCCAGGTCCCAGATTGCATGAATTAAAAAAAAAGATAAAATGCCTAAGGTTGTAAAGGTCTGCTGGCAAGGTGCAGTAAGTCCCAGGGAAGCTTGAAGGTGTCCGGAGAGGTGCAAGAAAGTCAGCGGCCACACATCCCAGGACTTCGAGGGGCAGGAGGTGGGCAGCGGAGCGGCAGCCAAGAACCCGGTGCGGATGAGGGACTTTGCCGCGCTTCGCGGTGCCTTGGACGGGTGAAATCCCGACTCCCTGCCAAGTCTCACGCTTCCCGCGTGAGACGCGATCGGCCCGGTCGGGTCTTGTAGAGCGGATGGCCCCCCTGGTCTACAGGACCCACTCGGGGGGGAACCACCGACCTCAGGGCTATCCAGGGGGAGGGAAGGCCCAAGGACCCAGCGCCGCCTCAGTCACGCGGGCGGGGGCTTCGTTTGCAGCCTGCTGGACCCGACCGCTAAAGGATTCCAGCGGGAGGGGCTGGAGCGCTCTCGCAGCGCGGAGCTGCAGGCAGGCAGAGAGACACAGAGCGGTGCGAGTCAGCGGGAAGGGGCGGCTCGCACCGCGGGGGATATCAACAATACCTTGGCACTTGCAGGCAGGCTGGCAACCCCAAAACCAAGGGGGGAAACAAACGTTGCGGGCCCCGAGCCCGATGATAGTCTCGGTGGCGGCTTTTCTCCGGGGACAGATGCGACACGGGGCAGGAGAGACGTAGAAGTGCCGGCAATGCCGGACCAGACACGGGGGCGTTCCCGGCGTCGCGTGACGTCGGCAAAAGCCAAAGAATGTCGGGAACGCCCCCGTGTCTGGTCCGGCATTGACGGACAGGCCCCTCGTCCAATGGCAAGGCTCCGTTTACGGAGCCAGCCAATCAAGGACGAGGGCCGAACAAAAGCCACACTACAGTTCTCAACAGGATTTCGCCTGCGCGGAAAAGCTGCGCAGAGCGCAGCTTCCGCTAGGCGAAACCTAAAAAGGGGTAGAAACGTGCAAGTGTGTTCTTTAAAATCACATTGGCTTGTTTTGTGCTCGCTCACAAACAGTGCAAAGCTGCCACTGAGTTTGCATCCATTGGTTTCTAAGCCTCTCCTGCCTTGCTTAGTCTTCTATCCTACTTGGAATGAGGCTATTAGTTGACTTTTGCCTTGTTTGTTTCTCTTTATAGAAATAGAAAAAGGACGCCATAAAAAATATTACTAAGGAAACTTATGGGATGTTGTGTACGTTCTGCTATATTCTTATAGAGGCCTGTGGGTATACTATTTTCCCCACATTGAACAGACCAACAAAATTGCAATAGGAGGCATAACTGAATATCCACCTTCAGTACTAGGCTGAAAGATGCTAAATATTTTCCATTTGCAAATATGCAGAATAATATGTAGAATGCATTTAACATGCAAAAGAGGGTTCTGAGGAAATAAACACAAAGGTATGTAGCTTGTAATTGCTGCAAAACAATATTGTAATCACATCAAATTAAGTCAATTTCAAAGCCAACCTTCTGGTACAAGTTGTGCAATAACATGTAGATAGATTACTACTCTGCACTAAAATTCAGTGGCGCTATAAAACATGTCTTCTCTCACAAATGTGTCCATATGAGCTACTATATGGATTCTTAGGAAGTGGTGACAAAATCTCAAAGATAGTCAAACATTTCATGTATCTGTCAAAATGGCTACTGGTGCTATGGTCGCCAAGCGGCTATTTTTAATTATGATGAACATTTTGATTGTAAACACGGGAATGTTGCTTCGGCCAAATATGAATGTATTTGTGATTTGTTGAAAATTCGTATACGCGAGATGTTTGGTCATCGCACATATCGAACAGACCGGTGATAAATACTGGGAATAAATAGCATCAGGTGCTATAATTATATATTGATCGGATAAATATTAGGCAGAAGGTAGGTGGGAATAACGATAAATATATATAAAAGTAAAAATAAATATAACAGTAGTCATAATAATAATAATGATAATCATACTGTCATTAAAATATTTCGCAATAGTTCTCCGACCCCACCTCTTGCGCCATACACGTATTAAGGAATACAAATAAAGCATGCCGATCGTATGGGTCAAAGAGGCGCTTTATGAACATAAAACTCGAGTATAAAACGAGCGTCTTCGCTAATTTCCATACTGCGCACTTAAAATATTCCCAGGTGAGTGACAAGAGAAGGCTAGCCCGGCTCGGAAAAGGGCACAGAGCCCCCTTTCTCTTTCTATCTCTGCATCTCCTGCCGAGCACCACGCCCTGCCCCGGCGGCCGCTCCACCCCCCACCTCCTAATGAGAAGAAAGTCCCTCGCACATTCCCGCATGACAATGGGGGTCCCTGGCGAAACGCGCCCTCGCCCCTCACCGGCGGGAAGCCACGCAGAGAGGCGTTTGTTTTTCTAAGCCCTATTTGTTTTTTTTCCAACATACACCGGCCTTTCAGCAGCCTGGGGCTTTCTCTCGAAGTAGTGGAAGTGTCCGCGTTAATCTGTAAGTGAAGGAGGGAAAAACATCACGAACAATAAACTGCAAAGTGCAAACAAAATTCGAAGGGGGAGAGAGCCCAAAAGAAGTGTTTGCCCAGAACTGGGTTTAAAGAAGGCATGTGTGCGGCTGTAAAATCCGCAAACAATCAAAAAGCAAATCGGAGAGTAGGGCTCACTGAGGTACGGTAAATTATCTAAAAAACCTTTCATGTTCTGATTTTTAATCCTGCAAAGATAAATGCAACATTTTCGGTGCTCCCTGTAAGTGCTTTCGTTTTAAAAGCTGTTCGATGCTTTGTACAGAACGACGTTTTTAGTGAGGGGGAAAAAACCTACTAACGTTTGTGTGAACAGGAAATGTGCACCCCGTGTAGCAAAAGAGGACATTTTAAGTCCCACAATGTGCATGCGCCGTTATGTGTTCTAACGGGGAAAAAACAAATCCGCGTCTATTAAGGACGCCTTGTTGGTACTCGTAAGTACCTGCCCGTCTACTCTAGGCGATTATGGCACCTGCTAAAATTCTGAAAAATTACCAGACACTTTGTTCGTTTGTTCTGGTGCTACCGTAAGGGTTGTCTGTGCTTTAAAGTCTGACGTGTGTTATGGTGAAATGGGTGGGGTCCAGAAACATATATTTTCGATACAAAAAATATTAAAGAGACATGGTGCGAGTTTATGGACATACGCCCTTTCGAGGCAGAACGAAAAACAAGCAAAGCAGGAGACGGAGGGCGGCCAATGGACCACACCTACCAAAGGACACGAGGAATTGCTCGCCACCAACTTGTGATGTCGCACTACAAGCAGACGGAAGTTTTGTGCCGTTTTTATTTCGTATTTTACCACTAGACTTTCCCTGCCTTTTTATCTAGTTATATGTACACGCACTCTCTCGTGGTCCAATTGAGTGTGTAGAATAGACACCAGTTAATAGTATTTCCAACAGCGTTCAAAAGTCCCTGGTTGGCCAGTGTGAATACGTGGCCTTGTGCCGCAAGTGGATTGCTGGCGGCAGCTTGTCCTGCCGCTTCAAACTAGTCTGATCACACACCACTCTCCGCGCGTTTATTTCTCCTTTTAATTTTTCGAGGGGCAGGAGGTGGGCAGCGGAGCGGCAGCCAAGAACCCGGTGCGGATGAGGGACTTTGCCGCGCTTCGCGGTGCCTTGGACGGGTGAAATCCCGACTCCCTGCCAAGTCTCACGCTTCCCGCGTGAGACGCGATCGGCCCGGTCGGGTCTTGTAGAGCGGATGGCCCCCCTGGTCTACAGGACCCACTCGGGGGGGAACCACCGACCTCAGGGCTATCCAGGGGGAGGGAAGGCCCAAGGACCCAGCGCCGCCTCAGTCACGCGGGCGGGGGCTTCGTTTGCAGCCTGCTGGACCCGACCGCTAAAGGATTCCAGCGGGAGGGGCTGGAGCGCTCTCGCAGCGCGGAGCTGCAGGCAGGCAGAGAGACACAGAGCGGTGCGAGTCAGCGGGAAGGGGCGGCTCGCACCGCGGGGGATATCAACAATACCTTGGCACTTGCAGGCAGGCTGGCAACCCCAAAACCAAGGGGGGAAACAAACGTTGCGGGCCCCGAGCCCGATGATAGTCTCGGTGGCGGCTTTTCTCCAGGGACAGATGCGACACGGGGCAGGAGAGACGCAGAAGTGCCGGCAATGCCGGACCAGACACGGGGGCGTTCCCGGCGTCGCGTGACGTCGGCAAAAGCCAAAGAATGTCGGGAACGCCCCCGTGTCTGGTCCGGCATTGACGGACAGGCCCCTCGTCCAATGGCAAGGCTCCGTTTACGGAGCCAGCCAATCAAGGACGAGGGCCGAACAAAAGCCACACTACAGTTCTCAACAGGATTTCGCCTGCGCGGAAAAGCTGCGCAGAGCGCAGCTTCCGCTAGGCGAAACCTAAAAAGGGGTTCCAAAGACAACCGGTAACCAAAAACCCTTTTTATGTTGCCCGGCGGTATCGCCTCTATGACCCACCAATATTAATCAATGAAGAAGCAGGCGCTGGAGACTGGAAGGCAGGAAACGAGGATTTTATTCTCTCCGGAGGAGAACACATCAATTCAGACAGCAAGTATCGTCACGAGGTGCTCTAGCCACATCTCTGAGGCCTGGCCTCTTATACTAGGGTTTATGACCTTTATTGCACATAACACATTCTCGCAACATTTTAGTATTAGAAAGAACATCCTCGGAATCTCCCCTTCAGGCCCGTTCCCACATACATTTACAGTTGGATTCCCCACCCCGGTCACAACAGGTGATGGTTGTCGCACAGCAGGGCATTCCGCCGATTCACGGAATGCATGGGGTTGGTCGGATCTCATGGGGTGGGGGCTTTGATCGGTTCGGGGGTCTTTTGATGGGGAGGGGAAGCTTCCTACTGTACGGGGTAATAAACAGTATCCGCAGAGCCAGGTGGCGGCCTGGGAACAGGGAAGACAAACGGGGACACAGGAAAAGGGGTTTGCATCAGAAGGATCTGAGGCCATGAAAGGAATGAGGGGAGGTGTCGCGCTGGGAACAGGATGGGATTCAGTGGTGAAGCTGCGCTGAAGAGGGGTTTATGACCCAAGGCATGAGAGAGCGGGGGTTGTCAGTGTGCGGGGGGGAATGCTTGCGAGGTTAAGGGAGAGAGAGAGACGCGCTGGCTATCAGCGAGGGGCAGGGAGGCCATGGTGTTCAAAATGGCTGCCGCTTACGCGCACGAATGGGCTTGAAAAGGGGCAAGATGACGCCGATAATGTTCACCAAGTTTGAGTTAATTTTCCACAGTCCTCCCTTTAACATTTCCAAGACATCTTGCTGGCCTATTTCCTATCTATACCTATATGCAGCGATCATAAGTAAGGGAGAGGGGACTTAGGCAAAAGAGCTGTACATAAACATCACATTATAAACATTATATTGAAAAATCTCATCATCTAGTAGGCGGGTTCATCGTTAAGTTGGTTGTAGAAAAAGTCATCGTAATGCAATATCAGACTAGAATTACGTAGCGAGGGCGTTGGGTATAGATCATAGATGCTTATAGTCATTCGAAATAGGAGCTGGTAAGTTATCATATAAGTAAGTCCTCTTTGCATTCGGCGGGTGCATAGTTAGTCCAATGGTGATTGGGAGAGAAAGGAGAGATAGTAAAAATATCAGAGTTCTCGTTGTCTTTTGTCGTCTTCTGTTGGCACTGTTAAGCACCTGGATTACAATTCGGTCTGTCAACAGGAATGTTCATGTGGATTGAGTCGTTGGAGGTCTGCGGGCAGGGGTACATTTTGTCTTGTTTCGTCAGACCTCATAGGAGCAATGCGTTACGGGTTTGGAGCAGGTGCACTTTCTTTTGTAACGCAGAGCATAGATTTGCAATAAAAAATGCGATTGTTCCTGAATTGTGAGATCTGTTTGTTTCTTGGGTCTGTGTGGTGAGCATTTCCAGTCGCTTCCATCATCTTCGAGGCGTTCAGCAGCGGGTAGAACCACATACTTCGTTCATCTTTTCTTTAGAGGCGACCCTTGGTGGAGTTCTAGGTCACCGTTCTAAGATTAACATAGTTCGTGGTCTACTTAGTCGGAGCTCCCTCCCTTCTGACGCAGGGAGTACTCTTCTCTGGGTAGCTCAGTAGGATTTGGAGGAACTTGGGAGTTCGTGTGGAAAGGTGCGGGTGTGAACAGTCCTTATGGTAGGTCGGAGGAGGAGGGGATGGAGCAAGGCCAAGTCGGGAACAGATCAGGGGGAGGCGGAGAGTTTGCGACAGGCGAGTCCGTAACCATGTTCAGAGAGCGGGGGCTTTTTGGCACACGTTGATCATAGAGCAGGGGCTTCAGGTCAGCCCTTTCCTTAGCTTTGTCTGAAACAGTGCCCCGTCCGGCGTCTCCTTACTGCTGTGGTCTCGCCTCGGCCTCCGTCGCTGATGTTCCACAATCCGCAGTCAGGCCGCGTGCTCCCACATCCGGTCTCTTTCTCCTCCGACAGCGATACCCTTAAATGAGTTTTGAAAAGACAGTCTTTTAGAGATATTGCAGAAGAAGGTAAGTACATAAATCTATTTCTCTCCCAACACCAAGCAACTGGGGTAAGCACTCGCTACATTGGAGATTCTTGCGGCTAACGTATAAACAATTGATGATGGGTTTGCTGGATTCCTTACAACTTCCTTTCGCTGGCTAATTCTTTGGCGCTTTGATGGTTATTACGTTCATTTGTAATAGGTACGAGGTCTGGTACTCATTTATTGCATACGTCTATTATAGTAGATGTCAGTTCTTCTGGTAGAGACCTATTTCCCTAGTACGAGTCTTGCAAGGCTAGGCTGGTCTTCAGGACCTTGTATTTTACGAAAAAGTGCAACGTGCTATTCACCATAGTCTGATAGGCATCCTTCTGAGGGGTGAACATAGGCTAAACAAGTCTGCATTACCTAAAAACATCTTATTTTCGACAAGGCTTACTGCAACAAATTCTTTCGACTTTCGATCTAATTTTCAACTTTGCACACATCTTTCTAACTTTCTATATAAGTCCTCGCAACCTGGTTGCTATAAAAACTCGGGGGGGGGTGGTTTGCGATAATTATTAAACTTATCCTCGGGAAAGGTGGGATCTTATGGAAAACGATTAGGAACATAGTGAATTAGAGCAGGGGGCGTTTTTCAAGCTCTCGTTCAGGGCAGCTGACACCAAACTGGGGGCATTTTGGGAAGACGGGGGTGTCTTGATCATATCTTACTGTTTGGGGTATGGGGACAATTTGGAATGGGGATGGTCGCATTACCACAGACATATTTTATCATAGAAGCCACTGACAAATAGTTCCCTGGCTGTGGGTCAAATTTAGGGAACCTCAGTCGTCTTACCTGTCCCTTTCCTATTGGCCAATTTAAATTTCATCCATATTTAGCAGAAAGGGAGAGGTAGTGACGTGGTACCGATACAACTTTATTTTAGGACAAATTTGTGCAAATACTTGTGGTATTTGGGGCCAATCAGGAGGTGCACCAGGTTCGTCAATTAGGTGCCAGTCGCTAGGAAGAGGGAAAGTGTGGAGGGGCGAAAGAGTGAGAGAGAGAGAGAGAGAGAGAGAGAAAGAGAGAGAGAGAGAGAGAGAGAGACAATAGGCCAAAACAGTACACATGGGACATGGAGAATGACTGTGTACTGTTTGGGCTATTCAGTGCGTTACCCAACGTTAGACGTTTCGGGTCTGTGTTAGGATGTAGGAAGCATGCAGTTTTGGGACAGAAGAGCATTAGATTAGGTACAGAAAGGTCGTGCATTAGGTAGAGCGTCCTTGTTGTGCCGTTTTGCAGCGCAAGTCCGTTTTCATGCATCGGGCGTGACGTGGTTCCAGATCCCTTACGATACTCTAATCGGGATTCTAATGTAACCTGCAGAGGGAAAAAGGAGGGAAAGGGGGAGGTGGGGGGACAACATTCGAACACATCAAATGTACGGGCACGAAAGTCCTTTACTTACCGCATACTCGTACTTATCTCTTCGGGATATAATCCCTTAGGGTTTTGGTTTCCGAAAGTCAAGGGGGGCGGGCAATGTGATAGGTGGTTTTATGGGGAGGTTCGAGGATGGCATTTAAGGATTGTGTGTAGAGAAACGCTTAAAAAGGAATCAGAGGTGCCTAGCGTGAGGTACCCGGTTTTGTAGATGTATCCGGCCTTCGGGATCCTTAAATCATTCCCAAAGCTGTGAGGTTCTAAGGCATATCAGTTCTTCGTTTTAACCCGGTACCTTAGTACCTTCGACCACCATATCTTAATAACATTTTATCAATCACCCCGCTTTACTTTACCCATTCTCAGAAGTCGAGGTCCTTCTTCATATGTTAGTCCCTGAGCTTAGTCGCATATTTTGGAGGCAACGTATCATACCTGGGATCCGATCATCAATCCGGGGCCGAACAACCATTTCTCGGATAACCTTAAAAAAAGAGCAGAACGGTTGCGCACAGAAAAACCCTCCCACCGATACCCGCATTTACAAAAGTATGCGATGCCTATTCATAGCTTTTTAAGACCTTTATTTGTAGAATTATTCAGTACGTAAAATGTGAGAGCGCAATTCATATTTTGGCCTGACATGTCGTCGATGGAAGCACATACAGTAGGGGGTTATTTTGTAACACAAGAACATGTAAAAAGGCCTAATCTATTATTTGCAAGTAACTGAAAACATTTCATTGCGTGACAAGGGAATCAGGGGCATTTCAGTTCATAAATGGAAACACAGTCAACCTCATCGGAATCACATTTCCTAGATGTAAACTGTGAGTGTGCATCATAAGCGACGTTATGTACCAGTTACAATAAATATCAAAAAAATAAATCGTTCATTGAAATCAACATTTTTACGGAACCCCTTCTCAAACGTTCGCCAAGTGAACCCTCCTCCCTTTCCCATCGAGCGCACAATGGTTTGTATATATATCTTAGTACATCAAGTTTCATTAGTTAAGGAACACCACGAGGCATCCGTTAGTTTCCATTGATACCGGCGCCATTTTGGGCGAGGCCGGCTTAATCCGGAAGTAGCATCAGAGGAAAAAAAAAATGTCCCCGACGATTGGCGGTTGGACCAGGGTCCCTTTCGGTAGTCCAAAAAACTGTGCTAACAGAGGGGCTGGTGGTGTGGACCGTCAATCAAGAGAGGGAGGGGGTAGAGTCTTTCTTACCGGGTCATGTTGATGTTCAGCCGGAACTTGCTCGAGTTCGTTAGCCCATAATGTTCCTGGGTGGTTCAGACGGAAGCTGATGCAGACACGAGAGCACCGCCATCTTGTTGCTGTGCCGTGGTTATTTCATTTGAGATCAATGCAACTGTTCCTCACCGGAAGCCTGAAGGGGCTGAGGGCTCTTGGGACTTTGGTAGAATCTTCAAAGTCGAGGGGATGTTTGTCGATGGTGGGGGCTTGCGCCCAGGTGGGCAAGTGCCCGAGTTGCAATTTCGGACAAAGTTACTCCAGCGGCCTAGACCCGCCTTTCGAGGGCCCAGACGCCATTTTGAGACCCTGCAGCAACCGCCCTTCGTCGTATCTATCAGGAGAGGAAGAAACTTCTTGTGATGGCGAAAGACGGAGCATCATGTTGCTGGAGCAGGACATTTTTGGTTCGGGGCGCCAGGGTGCAGCAGTGGAGCCTTCATTTGGGGAGGTGAGGGAGGCTTGTCTGTGCCGTCTCCCTCTCCCGGTGCATCCCACGCCGTCCCTTTTGAATCAGGGGTGCACATGATGACCACCCTACACCCCTGATTCCGACTCTTGGGGGACCATTGTACATCCGGTGCTCCGCAAATATACCAGTCGGGCATTGTATGTCCTGTGTTGCGGAAATATACCAGTCGGGTATTATATTTCCTGTGCAGCGTAGGTATATGGCCGCCGCCCGGCTGGAGGACATCGGCGCCGGGCCAGGGCAGGGAAGCCTCCTACCTGTGGAGGTGGGAGAGGCTCGTCCGCGTCGCCTCTCCCTCCCTGCCCACCCTGCATCCGTTCGATGGAGGAATTCGTGATGGCCGGACCAGGAGATAAGAGGGAGGGGGTCATTTGCAGCCGCCCCCTCCCTACTCGCGGCCCGGGGGACGCCATCCCTGGAAGGGTAGTATGGAAAGACCATTTCATTGCCTGCTTTGTGGAGTCTCCAGTACCTTCTCGCCAGCGATCTCTTTTGGCCCATGGCTGCTGGCAGGCCCCGCCCCACACGTGCTATGTGTTTCGGATGGGCGGGACCATCGAACTGTTACATTGGAGGACTTCCGGAGTGAGCATAATATGTTTTGTATTTTTCCTATTAGTAAAGTTTGTTTTAGAGAGAGTTCTACTAGTTATTCTATTTACTGTTGGTTGTGTGTTTTACCGTAATTAAATCCTAAGTTATATAATAGACGCTTGGCTTTCTTGAGTCTTTTCTCTAACAGGGGGTTGTTTACACTGACCTGCAGTTGTGTTTGTTTTTCAGAGTGGGGGAGCAACAGAGAGCAATCAGTCCCAGAACTCTTACATGTCGTTAAAATTGGTCTGACGAAATCTGTGCCATCGAGCATAATCAAACGGGGTGGTCCTGTCTGCACTAGTCTGATTGGTTTTTATCTCGTGCCTTTTCCCTTTCTGTCGGCCTGTTCTTTCTGCCGACCCTCCGTTCTTACCTATGCTCTGCAGAGTCGGGCATTGGGCTTTCCAGTGTCCAAGACATTTACAGAAAGCACATTGGTTTTGTTTTACATCTGTTCGTCCTGTGCATAGTGCCGGGGGATTACCTTCGGGTCGTTGTGTTCCAGGGTTGACTTGTCGGCACACCCCTTTACACCGTTCTCTTTTCATGTCTACTCCTCGGGACTGTGCCATCGCTGGCCCTCCCCTTTGCCTACTAGACGTTTGGAGGGTTATCCGTCGTGTCCCCTCATCTTTTCTAAATTCGTCGCCTTCCCTTCGTCGTGTGGCTTCTTTGCGCCACATGCCGAGACTATCGAGCATAATAGGTGTTGTTTCATTCCTACGAAGGGCTATTTCTACCGTTTCTATTTTGTCAAGATCAAAGGATCCTCTCAGTGGCCACTGTCTTTCTCGATCCTTTTTCGTATATTTATGCCACAGCTCACTATAGGCTATAGCGATTAATCCATGCTTCATGAACATGTCCTTATTAGGGGTGCCTTCCAGCGGAGCCGGATGGTTCATCTCTAATAAGCGGTCCGGGTTAAACAGGCTACTAACCAGTGGGGAGAAGACAGGCATGACGGATCACAATGGGATAATAGTCAGCACTACCTATCTTATCACTGCGCGCAAAGACTAGACAGAATATTTCTATTCTACGTTGTTTCCACGCAGTGAATACCTCATGAACCAATCTTGAGCAATCAATCAATGTTAGGTCAAAAAATAAAAAATCAATATGGTCAATGGGAAGAATAAGTAGGCTCGCAAAGGTTCGCGTCACCTACCCTTTCACTATCTGCAAAGAGGGGACCTATTTTTCCCTGTTTGCAGACAGAGAATCTCCAGAAAACAATCTATAACAGTTAATCAATGGGGGGAAGGGGCAATTGTTCAGTGGGGGAGAAAGATAGGTCCGACGGGTGCGTACCTATCCTTCGCTGTTTATAAAGGGAGAGCCTGTTGTTTCTCCGTTTGCAGGCAGCGAATCTCCAATAAATTAACAAAAAGTAATACTAGTATTTTCTCAACAATTATCAATCACTTTCAATTATCTATCACTTTCGCAATTCGTCGTGTTTACACGACCTTACCCGGACCGCATGGACAGTTTCTTGTCTTCCGAATCCAGCGCCCGATCGTCCTCTTCTCTTCGTACTTCTCGTGGCACTCCTGATGGTTCCCAGTCAGGACCGCAGATCACTCGAGAGAGGTCTGTTCGGAACCAGTGAAGTTCGGATGATCGGCTGTCAGACGAGGGTCTATCGGACAGGGTACCTTCCGATCGTTGCAGTCGTTCACTCTGTCGTCAGGACCTCTCCCACTGGATCCACGAGTCGCTGATGGGCCCCACGTTGGGCGCCAATTGTTAAAAAGGGGTTCCAAAGACAACCGGTAACCAAAAACCCTTTTTATGTTGCCCGGCGGTATCGCCTCTATGACCCACCAATATTAATCAATGAAGAAGCAGGCGCTGGAGACTGGAAGGCAGGAAACGAGGATTTTATTCTCTCCGGAGGAGAACACATCAATTCAGACAGCAAGTATCGTCACGAGGTGCTCTAGCCACATCTCTGAGGCCTGGCCTCTTATACTAGGGTTTATGACCTTTATTGCACATAACACATTCTCGCAACATTTTAGTATTAGAAAGAACATCCTCGGAATCTCCCCTTCAGGCCCGTTCCCACATACATTTACAGTTGGATTCCCCACCCCGGTCACAACAGGTGATGGTTGTCGCACAGCAGGGCATTCCGCCGATTCACGGAATGCATGGGGTTGGTCGGATCTCATGGGGTGGGGGCTTTGATCGGTTCGGGGGTCTTTTGATGGGGAGGGGAAGCTTCCTACTGTACGGGGTAATAAACAGTATCCGCAGAGCCAGGTGGCGGCCTGGGAACAGGGAAGACAAACGGGGACACAGGAAAAGGGGTTTGCATCAGAAGGATCTGAGGCCATGAAAGGAATGAGGGGAGGTGTCGCGCTGGGAACAGGATGGGATTCAGTGGTGAAGCTGCGCTGAAGAGGGGTTTATGACCCAAGGCATGAGAGAGCGGGGGTTGTCAGTGTGCGGGGGGGAATGCTTGCGAGGTTAAGGGAGAGAGAGAGACGCGCTGGCTATCAGCGAGGGGCAGGGAGGCCATGGTGTTCAAAATGGCTGCCGCTTACGCGCACGAATGGGCTTGAAAAGGGGCAAGATGACGCCGATAATGTTCACCAAGTTTGAGTTAATTTTCCACAACACCGGCCAGAGAAGAGTAAACTCCAGGTCTCCTCAAAAAAGATCAGCCTTGTGAGGTGGGTCCAGATTTCTTGAGGTCTTTCGCCAAAGTGGACTCAGTTGTAGTCTTGGTTATGACAAGGAGGGATGCGTTGGCATCTGAGACATCGGTTCCACCTGATAAAGAAAGTAAGAGGATGGATCTGGCTGGAAAGAAAATGTGGTACTGTAGTCACTACACAAAAGGTAGCTAGTTTGATGGCTGTGGTGGGCCTTAAATCCCTCACAGATGATCCTCCGTAACATTGTCAGAAGGATTTTGAGGAGATGGTGCCTGAAGCTCCTCTTATCTCAAATAAAGTCATACAGGCCACTATTGATTCTGGATGGTTTATTCTGTGCCTTTTGCCGTGACATCACTCTGCTCTTCCTGCTTGTGCTGGATCACTTGGAAGCCTGACACAAATAAACTCGTATCCTCCCATTTTCAGGGCCTTCGTTGTTCCGTCAGCTCACGAATGATGAGGATGAAGATTGAAGCTGAGACCTTAAACGCAATGGGTCTCGGTGCAGGCCCAGAGTCTGCAATCATTCTTGAAGGGTTCAATCCCCTCTTTAACCCGGCCAGTCCCAACAGCAGCAGCATCCTCTGCGAATCCAGGGACACCCTTGTCAAAGAAGAGGATCTAAGGAGAAATAAGCTCAAACGCAGCCAGAAACTCTTTAGGAAAGCTCTCTAGGACCAATCACGTCACCCACTCTCCATTTACCTCTCCAGTGGGTGATATCACAACATCTGGAAGAGTGAGGAAAGGTCACAGATGACAAAAGGGTACAGACTATTGGCAAGCTTCTCTATCACCTGCTACTGCTTCAGAATTCCAACTAACAATCGTGTATAAGATTTCCTTGTTGACATGCACCAGAAGCAGTCTGTGTCCCTCTCCGGGGAGGAAGCATCTATTCAGGATGAGTTCTGGTTGTGAAAAAAGGCCAGAAGAAGGAATACAAACCAATCCTGAATCATCGAAAAAGGCAGTAATTGGGTAAAAAGGGGAAAACGTTGAATACTTGCCCTTTATCAAATGTTCCCCACCTCAGGCAAGGATGTTTGATGTGCACTGGAGCTGTACCTATGGCTTAATTCCCATTGCAAGACGTATCTGTCAATTTCATCGAATTTTTATCTATCCTTTACCTAGATGATTGGTTGATAAAAGTGAACAGCCTCCCAAAAGTGGAGAACTCTAAAACAATTAAGTCTCATACACGTCTATCTTATCTTGGGGCAACTTTTGGCACAGTGGAAGGACACTTTCGAAGCAAGAGTGTCGATCTGAAAGAAATGTTAGCTTCGGAAGACCTCCAATCCGTTGACCCATAACATTTCTTCCATGCAATGGGCTGCATTTCTGATGTGCAGAATGTGTGATTACATATGAGCCCACTCTAAAAATGTGTGGAGAATTAGTGGTCTCGGAAAGACAACAACTGGATAGCGGTCTCTCTCAATAACAGTGAAGCAGTCTCATTGGTGGTGGTGCAAAAGAGCCACTCTACTTTAAGGTGTCCCATTATCAAAGGCACTCCAACCCAAATTATTGTAAGAGATATGCCTCTGTTCAAGGCGTATGAGCTGCAGATCACACACTGTGCATAGATCGCCATCTGGTGTTGGGCCCGGATGTTTGCACTTTGTTGTTGTCTTGGAATAAGTCTTTGGAAGTCAAAAGATAGGTGACTCCTTTGGACAATAGTGTGCATGGATGGGGACCTCGCCAGGAGCTATTTGGACGAGGTTGTCGATCAGAGAAGGAGAGTTCTCACCACATCATTTACTGGCAAGTCGTGGAAATCCACATAGCTGTCAAAGCATTCCCACCATCTCTGAATACGAGCAAGATTCTTATACGAACCGACATCGTAATGACCTTGGACTACCTGCACAAAGAAGGCCGCACGAGATGAAGACCTCTATCACGGAACACGCAGAAAATCTGGTTGAGAGCACTGGCCAGGTAGCATCAATAAAAACATTTCACTTACCAGGAACCACAAACCATCAGGCAGGTTTTTAAAGCGGATGTTAGTAAGAATATTTTTAAAAAATTGGATTACTGCATTCTTCAGAAAACCTTCCTCATTGGGGCTATCAAAAGATGGATCTAAATCTCCGTCAGTGATGCATGGCTATTCTGTAGAAAGCTATACGTCTTTCAATTTTGCTATTCCCTCAAATGGAAGAGGTTTTGTTTATGGTGTCAACCAGGAGGCTACAACCACATCACCTGACAAGAGGAAGTGATTCTTCTGGAACTACTACATCTAGCTTCATTAATATTGCATTTTACGTCAGTCGTGCTGCTATTACCGATTCTGGGAAATACCAACTCAAAATCCTTTTGTAAATTTCCTGTTATTAAAGACTTTTTAGAAGGCCTGGAAAAAAGTATTTTGCCTTGTAAGGGCAACTTTTGTCCCTTTTGGAGATCAGTTTGATTTTATTAAAATGAATGGGTCAACCCTTTGATTAACAGGGCTTCATTGCTGCATCTTACTGGGATGTTTGCTTTTCTATTGGCCGTCACCTCAGCTCCAAGGGTTGGTGAGATTCAAGCCGTTCAGCTGTTGAACCTTGTAAATGTTTCAGCCTTTCTTTCTACACAAGATAGTTTCAAACTTATACATTAAAAACACGATTATCCCTCCTGTTTAGTTCTGCAACCCATCGCCTTCAGAGGAGCATTCTTTACACACTAAATTGGAGGGGAATTCTCAGTTTTTACCTAGTTTAAACAAGACTGTACACACATCGAACCAAATAAACTACGGTTACATTTGGCAAGGTCTGGCCACTTCACAATTGCTCATCTCGTGTTAGATTGTAGCCGGCATCGCTCTGCGCGGTCAGTTTTCTTATAACCCTTTCCAGGGAGAACATAGAGCTCCTTCCATCAGAGGGAAGTTTGCCACTACAGCCTGCGAGACATTCCTTTATCAGGCGTATGTATGGCAGCTACTTGGAAATCAGTCCACACTTTTCACAAAAAGACATCTAGATTCAGTTTTAATGGAGGACTATAGTATTGGTCAAGCTGCTATGAGGAACCTTTGGCTAACTCTGTCATAAATCATAGCTCATAGGGCAATGAGGATTATAACTAGGCCTGGGCGGTAAATTCCGTTCCGCTCGCGGAATTTGGGTAATTTCGTGTTCTGCAGATAACGCGGAATTGCCAAAAATTCTGCGATCCGCGTCTTCGTAGAATTTTTTGCTTGTTCGCGCTTTCAAATTGCGTGTTCGTGAGATATTTCCCCATGAGCACGCAAACAGCGTTCGCGAACAGGAAAAAAGCACCACGAACGGGCGGAACAAGCAATTCCACGTGTTCGCGAAACTCTGCGTGCTCGTGGAGATTTTTCACTGTTTCGCTGAGCATTGCATAGCGTGACTTCGCAAATTCCGCCCACTTCTAATTATAATGCCTTTACCTTGCTACTCTAGTTTGACATTTGGGACTATTAATGAGGATTCTACGTTGCAGAAGAAAAGATTATTTGTCCTGTTTTTGCATCATAGGAATCTTCATTGAAGTCCTAAACGGCCCTCCCTTCCCTGCGGTTTATTTGTGGGGGTTCCAAAATAAAAACGTCTGAAATGTATCCCTAGTCTGCAGGATTTGCTTGAAAAAGAACTGAAGGCATTGGCCAGACCAAGGAAATGTAGATAGCCGTTTCTGTGAGGGGATGCTACGATGTGGATTTTGAGAATGTTTTTTTAATATTTGCCACCTAAAATTTGAGAAATCTTTGCTGTATTAGGCTTTGGGGGGCTGTGTGCAACTTCTGCACATGCTGGACTCTTCCCCCGTTCTATTGATAAATGAATGTCTTTATTGATCTGAAGTCCTCTGGGGTCCCTGCACACAGCTGGGAATTCAAATGTGTATGGCTTTAATGAGGATTGCTACCATGCAGAAGCAGCACCACAAGGAAGTAGCTGTTTTGTATTTGTATAGCGCTTCGTACCTTGCTATGGTCGCCTTTCACCTCGATCCAATGCATGCGCGTGCTTCACACCTAGCATCACTAAAGCACATTTTCGGGGGCACAGATGCTTAAACTTGACTATTAAGCACGGTTTTCATATTATTTTTATGGACTTGTGGCAGTGGGTGTGCGGGCTACCACCAGTAAAGGTTCACATCGGCAACTCTATATGCACAATATTCAGTTGACAGATCAATATACAAATAGTTCACTAGTTATTCGCGGAAGCCATTGAACGCCCTTCGTAAAGATGGCCTCTCAAAAACTAGGATGCATCGCCTCCCTTGAAGATTTATCACAGAAGCAAATTTACACCAAAGGCCTGCTGACATTAACTGCAAGGTACCTAGTGAAACCACAGAATCCCGAACTAGGCCCAGAGTTTGAAGTGGGACAAGTCCTGCTAATGCTTAGACTTGGCAGTAAATAAAACTAACTGTAAACTGGTCCCTTTCGAGCTCTATCCTCATGTCCTTAACTTCAGAAGCAAAGACACTGATCAGTTTCTCAAAAAGCATTGTGAAAACCTTTAAAGTTATCCGCGTCACCTTTGCAGTTCCTGTTTACATTTCACGTGCATTCCCCGAGAGTATTTACTTGTTACATATGTTCTTAAAGTGGTTTTTGTCATGACTCCTGTATAGTGCATTCTGGGAACTGAATTGCCCTAGGTGTCTGGGTGAGTTCAGATTGTAGGTTGATGTTTGTGATGGGCACAGATGAGAGCTCTGGTGTTTCGAAAGGCTGTGTGAGTGTCTCACTCTGTTAGTGGGTCACAAAGAGGGGCAGATTACATGCTTATCCAATCTTTGGCCTCTCTGCAGAGAGACGGTCACATACATGCTGATTGTAGTTACCATTTTATATTAAAAGTGCTTGCGATGGTCACACACATGCTGATTGTAGTTACCATTTTATATTAAAAGTGCTTGCGATGGTCACTCATGCTGATTGTAGTTACCATTTTATATTAAAAGTGCTTGCGATGGTCACACATGCTGATTGTAGTTACCATTTTATATGAAAGTGCTTGCGATGGTCACACATGCTGATTGTAGTTACCATTTTATTTGAAAGTGCTTGCGATGGTCACACGCATGCTGATTGTAGTTACCATTTTATATGAAAGTGCTTGCGATGGTCACACACATGCTGATTGTAGTTACCATTTTATATGAAAGTGCTTGTGATGGTCACACACATGCTGATTGTAGTTACCATTTTATATGAAAGTGCTTGTGATGGTCACACACATGCTGATTGTAGTTACCATTTTATATGAAAAGTGCTTGCGATGGTCACACACATGCTGATTGTAGTTACCATTTTATTTGAAAGTGCTTGTGATGGTCACATACATGCTGATTGTAGTTACCATTTTATATGAAAAGTGCTTGTGATGGTCACACACATGCTGATTGTAGTTACCATTTTATGTGAAAGTGCTTGACAGGGATACACAGCTATTAACATTTTGACCGTACCAAACCAAAATAAAGTGCTGTATTTACAGGTGAGAGGATGTTTGTGTCTGTGTAGATATGTGTTTGAAACAATGATGAACAGGAGGCGAGGGGAGGCAGTACATGCGGAAGGGGAAAGTTGAGGATGACAAGGAAGGCGATGACGTGTGAAATATGCGCATGGAGGATTTCAGAAAGTTGTGGGGTAAAAGAAAGGTGTGTCTAAGCGAGTCTGAGATATCTGGGAACGACCACTGGTCTGGGATGCGCTGCCTCTTGTTTCAGACTGATCTGTGACCTTTATCTGATCTGTGCCCACCTCTGGTCTAGGATCACTCTGCCCCTGCCTCTAATCTGGGCCCGGCCCGCCACTTACCTCTAGTCTGGTATAGAACGGCCTCTAACACTGGTCTGGTACCGGCTGGCCACCTGCCACTGTTTGGCAGCATCTGATGTGGGGCTGATGTCTTTATTGGTCTTGGACTGGTCTACATTTGATCTAGGACTCCCCTACTCCTGCCTCTGGGCTCGGCCCTCCTCCTTCCTCTGGTCTGAGACGAGCCCTCCTCCTGCCTCTGGGCTCGGCCCTCCTCCTTCCTCTGGTCTGAGACGAGCCCTCCTCCTGCCTCTGGGCTCGGCCCTCCTCCTGCCTCTGGTCTGAGACGAGCCCTCCTCCTGCCTCTGGTCTGAGACGAGCCCTCCTCCTGCCTCTGGTCTGAGACGAGCCCTCCTCCTGTCTCTGAGCCTGGGATTGCCATACTTCTGATCTGGGCCCGACCTGCGTCTGGTGTGTGATCACTCTGCTTTGGTCTAGGCTCGGCCCTCCTGCCCCTGACCTGGCCTCTTGCAACAAGAACAGATGCTGGACTGACTGCTGAACCAATCAAACATTCACCCCCAGTTCCAGATCTGGGTTAAATCCATCCTTTGTAGTCCAGTTTGGACCCAGCCATATGCAAATCAGTCTTGACCCTGCTCCCCATGGGAACAGTCCAGCCCAGGTTCTCCCTGGACCAGATACAAGCATCATGGGGCCGGCAGGGCCGGACTGGCCGTAGCGGGCACTAGGCATTTCCCCGGTGGGCCGCTAGGGTGGGATCCAAATTTGGGCCCCTGTGGGGCCGTTTTTGTTCAGGGCCGTTTTTGCAGCATAGCTGCATTATCGGCACTTATTACAAAATTGGCCGAAACCGGCCCTGGAAAACAGCTCAGCCGCTCCCAGGGGGGCTGGCCGAGTTCTTTGCCAAGGCCAGTTTTGGTTCCCAGTCTGGCCCTGGTGGCTGGTTTCGGGGTTTCACCCCTCATCAGCCAGGCTAGCTTGAATCTGGTGGCTTAGGGACCGGTTTTGGGGTTTCTGGGCTCGGCCCTACTCCTGCCTGTGGTCTGGAGCAAACCCTCCTCCTGCCTCTGGTCTGGGCTTGGCTCTTCCCTCTGCCTCTGATCTAGGCTCGGCCCTCCCCTGGCTGCCCTGGGCTCGGCCCTGCTCCTGCCCCTGGTCTGGGCTCGGTCTTCCCCCTGGCAGACCTGGGCTTTGCACTCCCCCTGGCTCTGCCCTACTCCTGGCTCTGCCCTCCTCCTGCCCCGGCCCTCCTCCTGTCTGTTTCTGGTGTGTGACTGCCCTCCTCCTCCTGCCCCTGGTCTGTGCTCTGCCCTCCTCCTGCCCCTGGTCTGGGCTCTGCCCTCCTCCTTCCCCTGGTCTGGGCTCCCCCCTCCTCCTCCTTCCCCTGGTCTGGGCTCTGCCCTCCTCCTGCCCCTGGTCTGGGCTCTGCCCTCCTCCTGCCCCTGGTCTGGGCTCTCCCCTCCTCCTGTCCCTGCTCCCTCCTGCCCCTGGTCTGGGCTCTCCCCTCCTCCTGTCCCTGCCCTCCTCCTTCCCCGGGTCTGGGCTCTGCCCCCCTCCTCCTGCCCCTGGTCTGGGCTCTGCCCTCCTCCTGCCCCTGGTCTGGGCTCTCCCCTCCTCCTCCTGCCCCTGGTCTGGGCTCTACCCTCCTCCTGCCCCTGGTCTGGGCTCTCTCCTCCTCCTCCTGCCCCTGGTCTGGGCTCTGCCCTCCTCCTTTCCCTGGTCTGGGCTCTCCCCTCCTCCTCCTGCCCCAGGTCTGGGCTCTGCCCTCCTCCTCCTGCCCCTGGTCTGGGCTCTCCCCTCCTCCTCCTGCCCCTGGTCTGGGCTCTCCCCTCCTCCTCCTTCCCCTGGTCTGGGCTCTCCCCTCCTCCTCCTGCCCCTGGTCTGGGCTCTGCCCCCCTCCTCCTTCCCCTGGTCTGGGCTCTGCCCCCCTCCTCCTTCCCCTGGTCTGGGCTCTCCCCTCCTCATCCTGCCCCTGGTCTGGGCTCTGTCCTCCTCCTGCCCCTGGTGGCTCTGCCCTCCTCCTGCCCCTGGTCTGGGCTCTGCCCTCCTCCTGCCCCTGGTCTGGGCTCTGTCCTCCTCCTTCTGCCCCTGGTCTGGGCTCTGCCCTCCTTCTGCCCCTGGTCTGGGCTCTGCCCTCCTTCTGCCCCTGGTCTGGGCTCTGCCCTCCTCCTCCTGCCCCTGGTCTGGGCTCTCCCCTCCTCCTCCTGACCCTGGTCTGGGCTCGGCCCTCCTCCTCCTGCCCCTGGTCGCCCCCTTCCTCCTGCCCCTGGTCTGGGCTCTGCCCTCCTCCTGCCCCTGGTCTGGGCTCTCCTCCTGCCCCTGGTCTGGGCTCTGCCCTCCTCCTCCTGCCCCTGGTCTGGGCTCTCCTCCTGCCCCTGGTCTGGACTCTGCCCTCCTCCTCCTGCCCCTGGTCTGGGCTCTGCCCTCCTCCGGCCCCTGGTCTGGGCTCTCCCCTCCTCCTCCTCCTGCTCCTGGTCTGGGCTCTGCCCTCCTCCTGCTCCTGGTCTGGGCTCTCCCCTCCTTCTTCCCCTGGTCTGGGCTCTGCCCTCCTCCTGCCCCTGGTCTGGGCTCTGCCCTCCTCCTCCTGCCCCTGGTCTGGGCGCTGCCCTCCTCCTCCTTCCCCTGGTCTCGGCTCTCCCCTCCTCCTGCTCCTGGTCTGGGCTCTCCCCTCCTTCTTCCCCTGGTCTGGGCTCTCCGGCTCCGGGCCCCTCTGTCCCGGTATAAATAGCCGCGGGTGCCCGGGCAGGCCTCTCTGGCGGGCCCTCTGCGGTTCCTGCTCCTTGGCAGCCGCGTGTTTTCCTTGTGGGCATTTCCCACGGTTCATTCAGACGGAGTCTGTTATTTGCATCATGGGGTGAAAGGGGCAGCCGAGGCCCTCATGAAACATGCAGCCGTGACGTGTCCTCTGCAGGTGCGCGGGTGGCGGCTCGGTGCTTCCATTGGACTATTCCATGGTGACCTAGTGGGGACGTCACACCAGTGACGTCACTTCTAGGGCCCGAAATCGGGCCTGTCCCAGCCTGTGATTGGGCAAAAGTGCTGTCTATTCCTGGTATCTCATCGCCGTGACGTCACCCCTCTACTGCAGTCCAATAGTAGCAATGTCATTGTTTATTAATGACCATCTGCTAGCAGTGATGTCACTTCCGGTAACCTGGTGGTTACACAATTCTTGTCATTTATAGAGGCCCCATCCACTGCGGAGAGCTGAAACCAATGATGTTGCCTCCTGTAGGTGGACAGTAGCCACCCATGGCCTCAGCCTGGACAGCCATTACGTAACATCCTGCGGTAGATAATAACCTTGATAACACCGCCTGGCCTCCGAATAGTTGATTTACTTCAAATGTATGTTTCGGGTTCCACAGTGGTTGTGTAAGTATACACGATAAAGAACCGAAAACCATAAAATACAAATGTAATCCGATATCAGGGCTATGTCTTCCTGTAGCCTGATAAGTGTGGTACGACTTCCTTTCATAACAGACCTGGCAAACACTGCTATTAAGTGATTGTTTTGTCGTGTTTATCACCTGATGACGTAAATCTTGCCTCCTGTGATTTAGTGACCCCTCCTTGCCGCAGTCTGAAATCTTATAGTTGTGATGCAATATCCTGTAATCTGAAAGTTGTGATTTCAGTTTTGAATAGCTGAGAGAGGTGACGTCATATTGTGTGATGGAAGAAAAGTCCATCTCGCGTTTCGCTTGCGTCTGAAAGTGTTAATTCCAAAATGGAATTGTCTGAACCCCTAAGACTTTCCCGAGAAGACGCAGAACCCAAATGTGTACCTTACAACACAAATAGCGCTTGGTATGGATTATGTCCAAGAGAACAAGTGGGGGCATAGCTGCTCTCGTGAGGAACACAACTGGAAATAGCTTCTACTGAGAACTAGTTCACAAGCATCCACCTGTTGTATGGCGTTTTAGATTCCGTATGGATTTTCCTTATTCATGCTCTTATATAGGTACAATTCGCGTTGCCCTTATATAGGCATAGAATTCCAGTCCTTATTGAGGCATAGCCCATGATACCCAAATACAGGCATGGCTACTTCCATCCGTTCATCTACGTCACAACGATTTCTTGAAAAACCAGACTCTAAGGCTGGTAGGGACTTCCCCTTGCTTGGATATTGATTTCTCCAAGAACTCAGTTATTATACATGAACATCTATTCCTTAGGGGTTCATTCTTGACGTTCATATGTCCGACTTTACCTCAAAGCTAGCATTCCTAAACACCATCAAGGTATAAATATACCTTCACTTGCTAGGGCAAAGCACGGTGTGGTTCGGTGCAGTTCGGCGACCTACGTGCACGACGCAGCTCGGTACGGTGCTTCCTGCAGCTCGACAGTCGTTTTGTGGCTTCCTTACTCCAAGTTGAGGCCGCCTCCGGTTGTCACATCCATGGTCCCATAGGAGCGACCTTACGATGTGTAATCAGATTGTAGTGATATCATCATCAATTGTAGAGCGCCCGGTTACACCAACGGTGTGTCCCCGCGCTGATCAGAAACTCAGAAATGACACGAGATAAGTAGGAGAGCCCTAGCTGTAATGTTTCAAGGTCTATTAAGGTTTATAGGTGGGGGGAAAAAACCAAGTTTTCAGCCTTTTCCTAAAGGCTGCTTCACATGGCTCTTTCCTCAAATCCATTGGTAATGAATTCCAATGTTGTGCTGCCAGGTATTTGAAAGAGCAGCCTCCCAGCCTGGCCTTCCTAAATCTGGGTACTAGTACCAATGACTTTCCTTCAGATCGTAGGCTTCTATTGGGAGTGTAGGGTGTAATCCTTTTTTGTAGATAACTTGGACCTTTATTTGCTAGGATACAAAGGCAGAAGCACATGTCACTTGCCGTAATGTAATAGAAGGGGTCTGACTTTCTTTCATTGGACGGTGGTGATGTCACGTCCTATGATGTAATAGCAGGTTTCACATGTTTTAAGCAGACAGCTGGTATTCACTCTTTACCGGGGGTCAACAGTGTCCAGGAGCACAGCGGACAGTATATGGTTTTACAAGGTGACTCGGATGCGACCTCCGCCGCCTTCTATAGGACTAAGCATTTCTATAGTCTTCTGGAAACAAATATGATGTGAGACCAATAACATATGCACCATTTAAAGCATTCTGGGGACGGGCTCCTCTTCCCTGGTCCTTACTGAGTCTTCATTGAATCATTGAACTGTTCATGGCCTCGGTCAGGGCACGAGTCTTAAAAAGAGAAGTGGGGGGACGCCGTCACCGGAAGTGACGTCACGACAGGAAGTGACGTCACAACAGGAAGTGGCATCACGAAAGGTGCGCTCGATCTCGTCCCAGAGAGGCCAACGAGTGAAGTTCAGCTGTTTGGCGGGGGGACGGCGTCCACCCGGTAAAATGAGTGGGTGGACGCCGTCCACCCGCGTGGTACCCCGTCGCGAGCCCTGGCCTCGGTATGTCCCTCTGAAGGGCATCCGAGTCGAATCGTGATTGGGCTACGAGCGTCATCCGACACCACAGCTCACGAGGCCAAAGTTTGTTTGGGTTAATCTGGTTTATTTTTGCTGCTTCTCTGGTCTCAATACATCCAAGGGGTCAATGTCGTCCCAATTTCTGTATCGTACAACAAATAATTCCTATGGTGAAAATCACTAAGAAAATGGGTGAAGTTGTAGACGTGTCGGTGTACGTGGTGAATATATCTGCTAGACCATCTTATTTGTTGTATGATACACTATCATTTCTTGTTACAGATGTTGTATGGAATGGTGACCACATTAGTGACACAGATTAGTGGCAACAAAACATCTGTAGATCTCGGTCACTGTGTTTATATGTATACCATTTTATGTACCCCCAGCCCCCCAAAATATTCTTTCTCAATATAAATTTGTATCTCAAAATAGTATACGCATGTGCTTGTATTTTGTTCCTTCACAGTTTTTCTTTTGATCTGTCAAAATGAGTAATTAATTTACGTGAATAATTGGATGTAATCTGCTATTTAGAGCTTACATTGACGATCTGTAGAAAAACACTAAATCAAGTATAAAAATAAATCCCTTGTAGACACCTTTACCTGTTGATACGTTAATTACCCAAGGGTCTATTGGGTCCCCACCCCCCTCCTTTTCTGCACGTTTTCCAGTGTGGCACCAGCGGTTGGGGCTGCTCGTCGTCGGGGTGATGAGGCCTCTGTGGGTATGAGATGGGCTCCCCGTGGAGTGGGTGGCTTATGAAGAGGACCAGTGTAACACCCCGTGGACACCTCTTTCATCTTTCCACCTGACAACGCGTTTGTTTGCAGTTTTTCACGCACTGCCTTGAGATTACACAGTGGCAAAATGTTAAATATATGCCTCGGAGCTACTTATTTTTTATTTATTTATAAAGTTTTATATAGCGCTAGCTCGACCTGTGGGTATCAGAGCGCTTTATATACGCAAAGGAAAAGAATAAGTTGCACTACATCGCAGTACATGAGGATGCATGAATATATAAGCAAAGACAGCACACTTAAGTATACAGTGAAGGAGTGAAAAACGCAGGTGGTTGGAACAGTCCGATAACCCCATTGTTGAAAGCTCGTGTAAGAGGGGAGTCCAGTAGCCTATTGATGTCTAGGTTGGTTGGTTGAAGTGGTCGGTAAAGTATTGGTTTAGGAGCAGGAGTTTCAGGTCCTCTTTTTGAAGCAGGGAAGGAGGGGTTGCATCTGAGGTCAGTAGGGAGTGTGTTCCATATCCTGGGAACATTACCAGAGAAAGAACGGCACTGGGTCGCGTTCCTTTTTAATTTCGGAGGGATGAGAAGCAGCGAGTTGGTGCTGCTCATGTTAAAAAAGGGGTTCCAAAGACAACCAGTAACCAAAGACCCTTTTTTGTTGCCCGGCGGTATCGCCTCTATGACCCACCAATGTTAATCAATGAAGAAGCAGGCGCTGGAGACTGGACGGCAGGAAACGAGGATTTTATTCTCTCCGGAGGAGAACACATCAATTCAGACAGCAAGTATCGTCACGAGGTGCTCTAACCACATCTGAGGCCTGGCCTCTTATACTAGGGTTTATGACCTTTATTGCACATAACACATTCTCGCAACACGTTGATAGTTGAAAGAACATCCTCGGAATCTCCCCTTCAGGCCCGTTCCCACATACATTTACAGTTGGATTCACCACCCCGGTCACAACAGGTGATGGTTGCCGCACAGCAGGGCATTCCGCCGATTCACGGAATGCATGGGGTTGATCGGATCTCATAGGGTGGGGGCTTTGATCGGCTCGAGGGTCTTTTGATGGGGAGGGGAAGCTTCCTACTGTACGGGGTAATAAACAGTATCCGCAGGGCCAGGTGGTGGCCTGGGAACAAGGAAGACAAACGGGGACACAGGAAAAGGGGGTTTGCATCAAAAGGATCTGTGGCCATGAAAGGAATGAGGGGAGGTGTCGCGCTGGGAACAGGATGGGATTCTGTGTTGAAGCTGCGCTGAAGGGGGGTTTATGACCCAAGGCATGAGAGAGCGGGGGTTGCCAATGTGTGGGGGGAATGCTTGCGAGGTTAAGAGAGAGAGAGACGCGCTGGCTATCAGCGAGGGGCAGGGAGGCCATGGTGTTCAAAATGGCTGCCGCTTACGCGCACGAATGGGCTTGAAAAGGGGGCAAGATGGCGCCGATAATGTTGACATTTGCAGTCTAATCTTTAACAGTCCTCCCTTTTCAACATATCTTAGCCAACTTGCTTACTCAATGTCAATCTTCATCAAATTCCTAACCTCGGCATCATATATTGCTCTCATATGTTCGTTTCCAAAGTCCACAGTCTTAGGGCAAATACAATTTATACATAATGTACACAGGGGTGGTAGACATTGAATTCCTAAGCATAAACCGCATATTACAACCACAGGAATCAGGATAATGGTGAATAGTCTCCAGCCCCAGTTCTTAACGGTGCTCCAGAACCACCCACCAAGCGACCATTCTTCTTGTTCTTGGTGGACTTCTGAAGAGAGTCTATGAAGATGTTCAATGGCTTTGTACACTGAGGGTGAGTTGTCCGGTATGTACGTACAGCAGCTGGACCCAATAATGCGGCATGCCCCACCACGATCCGCAAGAACCACATCTAGGACAAGGCGGTTCTGGAGGGCCACCAAGCGGACCGCTTGAAGTTCAGCGGTGTTGTTAGCAAGGATACCAGCCGTGATGTTCATTGTTGTCTCAACTGCTTGAGTCAGATGTCGGATGGCACGGCTGTTTGCCATCGGGCCCCAGAGGGGGACAAGTCCTTTCATAGCATCGATGAACTGCGCTCCTGTTGAGTCGGCTTGTTCAATGTCCTTGGCTCGTTTTTGTCTGTGATGATTTGCTGGTGCCACATAAGTCGGAGGAAGGATGAAGGAAATGAAACAAGTGCCCCCCCAGCCTTTGGGGAGCCAGGTGTAAGCCTTCGTGCCACAGACGAAATACGTGTTTGGAGATGCCACAAAGGAAGGTGGGTCGGCGGAGTCCAGAGTTCTGGAAAACCGGCAAGCACTGTGGCCTACCAGCTGAGTCCCAAGCCCTTCCATGCACATGTGGCCGGTGACGTTGATGACTGACAGGGCCACAGTCAGAGTGGCAGCCGTTCGTTTTCGCAGGTAAGAGAAGGTGGTTCTGGTTGGATTATTGAACACTTGCATTTCAACTTGTTCTTTAGCAGGGATGTCCAAGTGGATTGTGTTGTTGGTGGTCTGCGGGCAGAAGTGCGTCTTTGTTCTGTTCCGCCAGACCCCGTGGTAGAAATGCGTTACGGTTTTGCTGGAGGTGACATTGTCCTTAAAGCTTTCTTGCAGAAGCATCAGCCAAGCAAGACAGGAGCCGTGAACTGAGAAAGGTGAAGGGATGAATGGTATCGAGTGTCCAGTGGCGTGGGGTAGCAACCCACAGATCCAACAGTTGGTGGCATTTGTGGCAAGGTTGTGCTGGTGAAGTAGTTGTACGAAGGAGTTATTCCAAAATTCCTTTCGTCTCTCTCTGAGTTGGGGAGAGAGCGAAATCAGATAATGTTCCTTCATGGTGGTAGGCTGGACAGTGGTCAGGAATGTTTCGTGAGCAGGTGCATTTTCTTCCACAATCCAGAGTGTGGTCATGAGGAGAAAGCAGAAAAGGATCGTGATGAAGAGTGCAATAGTCTTTGGGCTATGGAGTCTGTCTGCTTTTGGGTTTCTGCGGTGGGTATTTCCTGTTGCCTTCATCATCTTCTTATTTGGCGCTTCCATCATCTTCTTATCTGGCGCTTCCATCATCTTCAAGGTGCTCGGTAGCGGGCAGAACCACAGACTTTGTTTTGCTTCTCTCCGGGTAACCCTTGGTAGTGTTTAGGTCACCGTTCTGAGATTTAACTCAGTCCGTGGTCTACTTAGCCGAGGCTCCCTCCTTTCGACGCAGGAAATACCCTTCTTTCGATGGCACTGTGGGATCAGAGAATTTTGAAAGTTCAAGTGTTTCGGTATCAGGATAACAGGTTAGTGACGGTCGGTCTTTGTTCAGGAGCTCTTCTTGGTTGTCGATGTTTTCGGTCGAGGTCAGGGTCGAAGAGATCTTCTTACAGTGGTGTGCATGCAGCCAGTTGCGTTTTCCCTCCACCCGTAGTGCTGTTCGGGTGGTGATGAGGACTTGCCAGGGGCCCGTCCACCGGGGTTCCAGACTCTTGGCACGCTGGAAGTTCCGGATCAGGACGAAGTCCCCAGGCTGGATGGTGTGCCCGGGACCCCTGGAAGTGTCAGGGATGGCATGCAGCACCTGTTGATGGATAACAGACAGAGTTTTAGTCAACTGGCATAAGTAATCAGACATTAGGACGTCCGGGACGTCATGAATGGAAGTTGGTTTCGGTGCAGACCAGACATTCATAGGCCGGCCGAAGACAACCTCGTATGGTGTCAAGTGGTGTTTGGTAGGGGTGGAACGCATTGAGAGCAATGCCAGGGGGAGCGCGTCTGGCCATTTCAGTCCTGTGGTAGCTACTATTTTGGCCAATTTTAGTTTCAGTGTGGCGTTATGTCGTTCAACTAGTCCAGCAGATTGGGGGTGGAAGACTGCATGGAACTTTTGTTTTACACCCAACCCCTTCAAAATGAGTTGGATAACTTCGGCTACGAAGTGGGGGCCATTGTCGCTCCACAAAATTCTACAAAGGCCGTAACGGGGGAAAAACTCCTTTAATACTTTTGCCGTGGCCATAGCAGTGTTGTCACGGGTTGGGTATGCTTCCACCCATTTGCTAAATGCGCATACCACCACAAGTACATATTTCAGGCCTTGACATCTGTCTAGTTGGATGTAGTCCATTTGCAGGACTTCAAACGGGTGATTCGGGACCCCAAACCCTCCCCGGGGTACTCCAGTTCCTTTCCCAGGATTGTGTTGCAGGCATATCAAACATTGTTGGACCAGGCGTTTGGCGGACTCTGTGATCTTATCATTGTGCCAAACTCTGGAGACAAGTTCAATCATGGGGGCTGATCCTATGTGGGCAGGGGAATGTGCCATAGTCAGTATGGGAATCAGATATGAGTCAGGTAACAACCATTTGTTTGTGTCTTTTGTCCGCCAGCAGCCTTCGTCATCTTTCAATCCCACCCGTGTCCATTCAGTCAGTTCGTGTTGTGTGCTAGCCATTTGAATGTCCCTAATAGTGTCCCTAGCGTCAGACCATTTTTCTGCTTGTGACCTGGTCACGTACATGCGTGTTGTCGTCCTATTTTCAGCTGTCGTTCGGGCAGTGATGTCGGCTAGTGCATTCCCCTGTCCAATAATGTCTGTCACCTTTTTGTGTGCCTGACATTTGATGACTGCTAGCTTTTTGGGGAGAAGGACGGCTTCGATCAAGGCGGAGACTAGATCCCCGTGCAAAATGGGGGTGCCGTGTGAGGTCAAGAATCCCCTCTCCCTCCAAAGGAGCCCAAAATGGTGAACCACCCCAAAGGCATACTGACTGTCGGTGTAAATGTTTGCTGTGGTTCCTGCTGCTAGAATACAGGCTCGTGTCAGGGCAATCAGTTCCGCCGCCTGGGCAGATCGTTGTGTTATGCGGGCTGTCTCGACTACAGTTCGAGCCGTGGTGACTGCATAGGCAGCTGAAGTGGTGCCATCGGGGAGTTTGATGCAAGAACCGTCCACCCACAGCTCTCCGTCGGGGTTGGGAAAGGCCGTGTCTCTGAGGTCAACCCTACTTCTGGTCTGTTCGTCTGTGAGGGTCACACAGTCGTGTACAGGGTGTGCATTGGGATCGTTTTCTGGTAAGGGCAGCAGGGTTGCTGGGTTCAGTGTGGTGCATCTCTTCAGAGTGATGTGGGGTGCGAGCAGAGTCAGTTCGTACCCTGTCAGTCGTGCACTTGTCAGGTGTTGTGTTTTGGTTTGGTTTAGGAGGGTGTCAACTGCATGGGGTACCAGTACTGTGAGGGAATTCGAGAGCACGATCCTCTCACTCTGTCGGATAGAGATCGCGGCAGCAGCTACGGCTCGAAGGCAAGCAGGCAGGGCTCTGGCTACAGGGTCGAGAGTGGCTGAGAAGTAAGCGCATGGTCGTTGCTTTGAGCCGATGGACTGGGTCAGGACAGATAAAGCACACCCCTCCCTTTCATGGGTGTAAAGGGAGAAGGGCTTTGTGTAATCGGGGGTACCCAACACAGGGGCCGAGCAGAGGGCATCTCGTAGTTGCATGAAAGAAGCCTGACACTCAGGGGTCCAAGGGAGTGGGAGAGGGATGTCCTTTGCTAACAAGGAAAGCAGTGGTTTTACTACAAGGCTAAAGTTGGGTAACCACTGTCGGCAGAAGGAGGTGAGGCCTATTAGAGAGCGGACCTGTTTCTGGGTCTTAGGGACGGGGGTGTCGAGAATGGTTTGGATTCGGTCAGGAGTCAATTTCCTCCCGTCTTTGGACAAAAGGTGGCCTAGGTAAGTGACCTGGGGTTGGCAGAATTGCAACTTCTTCTTAGAGACCTTGTGGCCATTTTCTGCAAGGAAATGCAGGAGTTGAATGGTGGCTGTGACAGCTAGTGGAGTGGTGTCGGCTGCCAAGAGGATGTCATCGACATATTGTACTAACACCACTCCATCGGGTAACTGGACTTGATCCAGTTGTCTCTTGAGGGCCTGGCTGTAGATGCTAGGGCTTTCTGTGTAGCCCTGGGGTGCTCGGCAGAACCTATATGAGCGGGCTTTTAGGGTGAAACCGAAGAGATATCGGCTGTCTGGGTGGATGGGGATGGAAAAGAATGCGTTTTTGAGGTCAATGACAGTGAAGGTGGTGGCAGTGGAGGGAATCAAAGTCAGGATGGTGGTAATGTCCGAGACCACAGGGTACTGGGGTACCACCACTTTGTTGATCTCTCGAAGGTCAATGATGAAGCGGTATGCTTTCTCGTCTCCTTCTCCCTGTTTCTTAATGATGGGCAAGATTGGGCTGTTGCAAACGTTGCTAACTACTTCCTCTACCACTCCTGCGTCTATCAGTGATTGGATGATTTCTACCAATGCCTTCTCGCCCTCGGGCGATATCCGATATTGTGGAAGTTTTGGGAGTGCTGCATCTGGTCGAACAGTAATGTGCACTGGGTCGATCATCATGCGCCCTACATCCGAATCCGTTTTGGCCCACAGATACGGAGGCAGAGTGTCAAGCAGGGAAGTGTCAGCGTCGGTGATGGAAAACATGTGTCTGGGGGGGCAATGTCTAAGCAGAACAGGATTGTCGTAAAGGAAAACTCGGACTCCATCTTGGGAACATCTAATCGTTGCTCGGAAGTGTTTCAATAAGTCGAGTCCCATAATTGCGTCAGGGCTATTGGAGGAAAGCAAAAACGTAGTGTCAGTGGTGTTGTTTTCTAAGTCAAAGAGGATTGGGGCGGACAAAGGGTTAGTGGAGGGCGTCCCATCGAAACCTGTCGATGTTATTAGTGAGCCAGACAAAGGTGCCCTTGGAATCAGTCATTTAGATAATGCACTACGTGTTGCGCCAGTGTCTACCAGGAATGGTGACTTTGTACCCAAGACCTTAGCAGTGACATAAGGGCCTTGCTGGTCAACATGGAGCTCGACTGGATCCCTCCCTTGCCCTAGGCAGTCCTATGCAAAGTCATGAACATCGTCGTAGTCAGATTGCTGGCATTGGTTCTGTCGGGGTCGATCAAATGTGTTTGGCCTACTTGATCTATCATTAGTTGCGTTGTTTGGGGGTCCTCGCTGTGGTCCCCTATTTCTTGGTTCGTTTGCTGAATCTCTAGGATCTCTATTTCTGGTGAGTTCCAAAAGAACTGGGCACTGAGATTTCCAGTGGCCCGATCCTTTACAGAAGGCACACTGGTCCTCTCTAATGTCTGTACGTCCAATGTGGGGAGTTGAAGTACAGTCTTTGGGAGGTGCCGTTTTAGGGACGTTCATCTGATGGTTTCCCCGGTATTGGTCTCGTCCCAGAGTCACCCCTTGCAGTTGAGCCATCATCACCCTCTCCTTTAATTCTTTCTTCTTTCTCTCTGTTGTTCTATCGTTTTCGTTTTTCTGATGTTCATAATATTGGGCCATCTGGAGGATAGCCGTGGGTTTGGAGGCTGCCCAACTACTTTCGCTGGCCTGTAGTTTCTGCGAGACCTCCGGTGATAAGCCCTTAACGTAATTCTGGACAAACAGATGGTGTCCGGTTGCAGTGGTCAGATCCTGGCCGCTGTAATCGGAGAACACCGTTTCAAACCGGGAGAAGTATTCCGATACATCCTCCTGAGGTTTCTGGCGACAAGCCGTTACTATCGACCAGTCCACTTTCTTTTCTGGGATCAGGGTTTTTAATTTCTGTACGATTTTATCCGGGAGGTCTAAAATGGCTTTCAAAGGCTTTTGTCCGGTTTCTCGTTGTCTGTCAATGCCATCGAGTTGTGACCAGTTATGTCCAAACAGCTCAGAGTGGTCGACTTTCCGGATTTGCTTCCACACATCAGCTGGTAGACATAACCCGAAAAACAAGTCGATGCCAGCCAGAGTCATAATCGTCGATCCGAGAGCTGTACCCAACTCAGTATAGAAGGCAGTGGGGTTTTTACGTAGGTCAGGCAGAGATTTCCGGAAGGTCAGAATCTCTTGCCGGTCCCATGGTTGGTAGACCCAATTGTACACTACCCTTCCCTTTGCATCTTTGTTGTTTGCGTCATCGTGAGTCCCTTCACCTCGTGGAGGAACCCAGTAAGGGGCAGCCTCTCGTATCGGCATCATGGTGTTAGATCGTTCAGTTTGTGGTTCGGTTGCTACGGATGTTGTGGATTCGATTTTCGGCTTTTGTTCAGTGAGGTGGCGGAAAACCTCAAGCGTACGCGTAAGGAGGTCCGTCACATCACTCTCACTCTCGTCCCCGATATCAACCTTCCGGTACAGAGTCGTTAGGCTCTGGGGACCTTTTTCTTGATATCGGTCCTCGTACGCATTTAAGACGTGGTAACACAGTTGTACAGTAAAGTGTCGTCTGTGACTCCCAGTATAAGAATTAAACACATCTGTGACGGACTCCTCATCTTCCCTCTTCTCTACCAGTATCTTTGCTATCTTGTCGACCCCTGCTCGCTCATGTTTGCTTAGTCTATATGTTCTTGCAGGACCAACCCTTCGGGCCTCTGGGTCGCCCAACGTTGTCGTTTGCGTAGCATCTAATACAAGGAGTTCAGCCGGCACAGAGGCCATGGGGGCTGAAGCCGTGGTGCTACTCTCGCTTGTACCTGGGGGTAGTGGGTGCTGTGCTAAGGGTTGGGAAGGGGCATATGGAGGGGGCATGTGGATGATCGGAGGACCTAGCAGCAGATCATCGTTGGTTCGCTGTTTCGAGTGTAATTCAGGGTAGAGCGTGGAGGGTGTTCTAACCAGACACTGGCTTGATGTTTCTATTTCTAGCTTCTGTTTGGTATCCTCTCTTTCTTTTATCTCTTTCTCTAGTTTCTGAGCCGCTAGGTGGGCTGCTTTCCGCAGCTCTTTTCCCAACCTACTCTCAGTTCTCTTTTTACGTTGTTCGGCTTCTTTTCGCCACATGCCGAAGCTATCAAGCATAGTGGGCGTCGTCTTGTTTTTACCAAGGGCTGTTTCTAGTGTGTTTATTTTATCGTCTTCAAAGGATCCTACCAGTGGCCACTGACTTTCTCGATCCTTTTTCGTATATTTATGCCACAGCTGGCTATAGGCTATAGCGATTAATCCATGCTTCATGAACATGTCCTTATTAGGGGTGCCCTCCAGCGGAGCCGGATGGTTCATCTCTAATAAGCGGTCCGGGCTAAACAGGCTACTAACCAGTGGGGAGAAGACAGGCATGACGGATCACAATGGGATAATAGTCAGCACTACCTATCTTATCGCTGCGTGCAAAGACTAGACAGAATATTTCTATTCTACGTTGTTTGCACGTAGTGAATACCTCATGAACCAATCTTGAGCAATCAATGTTAGGTCAAAAATAAAAAATCAATATGGTCAATGGGGAGAATAAGTAGGCTCGCAAAGGTTCGCGTCACCTACCCTTTCACTATCTGCAAAGTGGGGACCTATTCTTCCCTGTTTGCAGACAGAGAATCTCCAGAAAACAATCTATAACAGTTAATCAATGGGGGGTGGGGGGCAATTGTTCAATGGGGGAGAAAGATAGGTCCGACGGGTGCGTACCTATCCTTCGCTGTTTATAAAGGGAGAGCCTGTTGTTTCTCCGTTTGCAGACAGTGAATCTCCAAATAAATTAACAAAAAGTAATACTAGTATTTTCTCAACAATTATCAATCACTTTCAATTATCTATCACTTTCGCAATTCGTCGTGTTTACACGACCTTACCCGGACCGCATGGACAGTTTCTTGTCTTCCGAATCCAGCGCCCGATCGTCCTCTTCTCTTCGTACTTCTCGTGGCACTCCTGATGGTTCCCAGTCAGGACCGCAGATCACTCGAGAGAGGTCTGTTCGGAACCAGTGAAGTTCGGATGATCGGCTGTCAGACGAGGGTCTATCGGACAGGGTACCTTCCGATCGTTGCAGTCGTTCACTCTGTCGTCAGGACCTCTCCCACTGGATCCACGAGTCGCTGATGGGCCCCACGTTTGGGACGCCAATTGTTAAAAAAGGGGTTCCAAAGACAACCAGTAACCAAAGACCCTTTTTTGTTGCCCGGCGGTATCGCCTCTATGACCCACCAATGTTAATCAATGAAGAAGCAGGCGCTGGAGACTGGAAGGCAGAAAACGAGGATTTTATTCTCTCCGGAGGAGAACACATCAATTCAGACAGCAAGTATCGTCACGAGGTGCTCTAACCACATCTCTGAGGCCTGGCCTCTTATACTAGGGTTTATGACCTTTATTGCACATAACACATTCTCGCAACACGTTGATAGTTGAAAGAACATCCTCGGAATCTCCCCTTCAGGCCCGTTCCCACATACATTTACAGTTGGATTCCCCACCCCGGTCACAACAGGTGATGGTTGCCGCACAGCAGGGCATTCCGCCGATTCACGGAATGCATGGGGTTGATCGGATCTCATAGGGTGGGGGCTTTGATCGGCTCGAGGGTCTTTTGATGGGGAGGGGAAGCTTCCTACTGTACGGGGTAATAAACAGTATCCGCAGGGCCAGGTGGTGGCCTGGGAACAAGGAAGACAAACGGGGACACAGGAAAAGGGGGTTTGCATCAAAAGGATCTGTGGCCATGAAAGGAATGAGGGGAGGTGTCGCGCTGGGAACAGGATGGGATTCTGTGTTGAAGCTGCGCTGAAGGGGGGTTTATGACCCAAGGCATGAGAGAGCGGGGGTTGCCAATGTGTGGGGGGAATGCTTGCGAGGTTAAGAGAGAGAGAGACGCGCTGGCTATCAGCGAGGGGCAGGGAGGCCATGGTGTTCAAAATGGCTGCCGCTTACGCGCACGAATGGGCTTGAAAAGGGGGCAAGATGGCGCCGATAATGTTGACATTTGCAGTCTAATCTTTAACACTCAGAGCTCTTGATTTTCCTGCCTTTACTAGTTTACACTATAGGTAGTTTGGGGGATTGGGTGTGAAGGGCCTTGTGTGTGATGCAGACCAGTTTGTAAATGCATCTCCCTTCCATGGGAAGCCAGTTGAGAGCGTTGCGTTGCGGGTTGGTGAAATGTGTTCAAATCTTTTTACATCAGTTATGAGTCGAGCTGCCATGTTAAGGACTGACCTTAGTGGTGCAAGGTGAGCTTTTGGTGTCTCCGTTAGGATGGCGTTCCCATAGTCCTGTTTAGAAAGGACTAGGGATTGTACAATTGTCTTAAGATCATCCTGGGGAATGAAAGGTTTAATTTTCTTGAGGTGTTTTAGAGAGTAGAGCGCACCTTTTGCAGCGTTCTTGACTGAAAACAGCGAGAGGCACTGTTTTGGGTGTTCTAAAGCTGTGCTCCCTCGCAGCTTGTTATAAGTAAGCAATTAACCCTTTCGATGCTTCCTTTAAATTATATTTTATTTTCTTAATGCCTCGTCTGTGCTCCTATGTCGATGAGAGCTGTCATTCTGCGCTTTTCCCTGGATGAAAAATGTAGTGCTTCCAATCTTTTTCCAAAACGTCCCGGTTTCGGTTCTCAAGATCTGCTCACCGGACACGAGGTGTGATTCGGTGCTCCACACCCATCAGTCGCAGCGACTTCCGGCGGTCGTGCCGGGTCAAAGCGGCCAGACGGAGGCTTCTGTGAGGAGGGCGCGTGCGGGGTCTGGGAAAATGAGACGCGCCTCCCCTTCTGCCGAGTCTGGAGCACTCTGGGGGGTGTACCCACCCCGGCCCTGCTCACCCCGTGCCCCCTCCCATGGGCCCCCTGCCATCTGCTTCCGTCGCCCCTCTGGTGCCCTCTGCCCTCGCTCTCCCCGGGTCTTCCCATGCTGCCTATGCCTGGGCCTTCCCCCTCCTCCTCCTTGTACTCTCCACCCTCCGCGCCCTACCCCTCTACCCCCCTCTACCCCTCTCCGGGCTCTACCTACCCCTCTCATCCTGCCCGCCTTGCCCCTTCGCCCCCCCCCCTGTACTGCCCTCCTGCCTGTCCCTGGTCCTTCTGCCACCCCCCCCCCCCTACTGTCCTCCTGACTGTCCCTGGTCCTTCTGCCCCCAGTACTGCCCTCCTGCCTGTCCCTGGTCCTTCTGCCCCCCCCCCTCCCTGTACTGTCCTCCTGCCCCGCCGGAGCGGCCTGCATCATCTGCATCTCCGGCTGCCGTGTGAAGGTGCCTGCCCCGGCCCGCACCCCCCCCCCCCCCCCCCAGCCGGCTGCACTCACTGCAATTGATGAAGCCCCGGTGCAGGCCTTGAGGGTTTCTGACCGCTCCGGAATCCGGCCTGCGGGTTACCCAGCTGCCCTCAGCAATGGGAGGGGGTCTGTGCTTCCGAACCGGTTCTCGTAAGACCCCCGGGATCCAATGGGGTGCGTTCCGGGGACCCCTTCCCCCCCCCCCTACCCCGGCTTGGCGCTGGCCGAGTGTGACGGTGGGGTCTGATGGGGTGGCCTTCGGGCCCCCCTCCCGGCCTCCCCACGGCTCGGTGCTAGCCGGGTGCCTCTAGTGCCCCCCAAGACCCAGCCCTACTGCGGGCTCGTCGGCCCAACGCTGCTCTTTCCACCTGCACCGCACACCGTGCTCCCGAGTCAGGGTAACGCCCGCCCTCTCCAGCCAGTGCCGGCGTAAATTGCACTCAGGACCCAATGCAACGCTGCCCTCCTCCTGGGGCAGTGTGCCCAGCCCCTGCCAAGCCTGCCCTCTAGCTGTAGCACAGAAGCAACGCTGCCCTCCTCCTGGGGCAGTGTGCCCAGCCTCTTCCGACGCTGCCCTCTAGCTGTAGACCAAGTGCGGATGGTTATTCAGAGTGAAGGATAAACTCGAGGGAGGGGCCTCTCCTGCTGCTGCCTCCCCGTCACAGAGGCGATTCAAGGACCAGTGGCTCGGCCTGGCCAGAGTTCGTGGAGTTCTGTTATGCAAAACTCCACGAAGTGCCCAAAACCCCCCCAAAAGACCCCACACTGCAGCGCTCCGCGGAGTTCCGCAAGCAGCAGTGAGGTAAGTTGCGTTGATTTTTAGTGCCAGGAGTTTGTCCCGCGCTGCAAAATCGGTACGAATGGACCATGCGCAACGCAAGACGGCGCAACTTCTTTCTGCCACTTGAGCAGGTGACCCACTCGAGCGGCAGCTTCCTCAACGCATGCAGCAGGCTTCTCAACGCGAGCAGTAGCGACCTGCCGCGACTGTTCGCGTTGAGAAATCTCGCCGGGAGGTGGCCTAGCGTGCGTTTTTCCTCTGTCGGGCTTGCCAACTTAACGCTGGGGAGCCGCGAGAGAGGAACAACTCTGCTGCGTGGAGTTTTTTGGAACTAAGTGCTCTATGTAGAATAGGGAAAACTCCGCAAGCGGAGCAGAATTGTTTGCCCAGGCCTACCCACTCATGACACCCTCGTAGCATCCACAAGGCCACTGACAAGTATGACATCTGGGGTCCCGGCAAGGCACAGACCAGTGGTGTGCAGTGGCCCCGAAGCTGCAGGCGGCGAGTAGGAATTTCACAGTCTAAGTCTGTGAGATCAGTTCCCATCAGGGTCTGTCAGGGTTCGAGGCCTCTCATTCCGTGTCTCATGGCCCCATTGGAGTAAGGCTTGCACTTTTATTGGTGTCCTATAAGGGGGGGGGGGTACTTGTGCACCAGTACGTGCGCATGCTTCCCACGTCAGGCTGCCCCTTGGGCTTAAGATGGGCCCTGAGCAATGAAAACTCAGCCATGACAAGTCCCTTCTGGGCAGCAAGACCTACTCCAAGTAAGTCTTTCTGCGGTGGGTGCAGTGGTGCTCAAGGCACAAGTGGCGACGGTGAAGGGACCTTGGCCTGGGGTCGGAGGTGCAAGGCTGGAAGACAGCGTGCTTTTGCCTGTGGGTGAATGTATTAACCCCTTCCATGCGGCCGCGATTCTGCGCCTGTGCGGCAGAATCGTGAGTGGGCGGGTTCATGACGGCCCCCAGCCGTCATCAGCACACAAGCCCCGTAGTGCATGACGGCTGGGGGCCGTCATCAGCATGGAAGGGGTTAAAGGTGCTATGGTCCCCGGTGATGGTGGTGTGTGATGGCTCTCTGAGCCTGGACTGCAAGCGGACGGTCCATAGCACATGTGATGGAATGGTGTCTGCACCGAGGACGCTGTGGACGTCACCTTCGAAGGAGATTGCCCAATGGCGGCCGAGCATGAGAGACGATGCTCCAATGATGGGAGACACAAAGGAAATATGCTGATGGTCCACTGGGTCCACCCAATCAGCTCTTCCCCAGAACAAAAGTATTTCTTCGTTGACTAATGTTCTGTTCTTAGTTAAGACACTGAGCAAAACAAACCTTGGCAAAGCCAAACCGTTTAGCCAGGAATTTCAATCCGGACTACCATTAAAAAAAAAAGCTGGATACAGAGAAACAAAACAAACAATTCGCAGGATACCCAATGGGTGATAGTGCGCTATATAAATCTACAATACAATACAACAATTGTTTTCCGTGTACAACGCATTTATGAGATAAATAACTTTTGTGATGATTTAGTGTGCTTTAGAAATGTAAACTGGGCCGCCAGACGCTATGCAAAGCGTCCACCCTACAGGAGGAGGAGGACTGATCCACCACACGGCCAATAGCGTGAGGTCTGAGAGAATTACTGGCCTGGGTGGAAAAGAAGCCTATTGAAAGGGAGAGGAGTTGGCCTAACGGCTCGGGCGGTCGACCTCGAATCTGGGGAACTGGTTTCGAGTCTCCGCAATGACGCTGAACATCCTGTGATTCTGGGCAAATCACTTCATCTCCCCGTGCCTAACAAAAATGAATGTGTCCTCATGTAATGCAACTGGTGCTATGTAAAGCGCTCTGATACCCGATTCGGCTCAAGTTTGCGCTACATGTTCTCCAGCTGATTGCATGACGGGAAGGCTCGTCTCGAAGGCAGTACAAAAGCTGGTCGGAGAGGGGATGATTGGAGCTGGGGTCACACAGTCCGGATTCTGCACCCAGGACACTGTTATTTCCACTTCTTTGCACCGTCCAGTGCTTGTCTCTTCTTCACTGCTTTAGATATGAAGCTCATTATGTGTTGTGCTCTTGTGGAACTCTGGGCCTTGCCGCTGAAGAGCAGGGCGCATTCGACATGCACTGGTCGTGGCTCTACCGTTTCAAGAATGACCTGTTTCATAATGCCTGCAGGCACGGTGCATCGAGATGTTTATCCTGGTTCGCAGATAGAACCCCCTCTGCGCAGGGTTTAGTGTTTGATGTGAATAACATAAGGTGTATTTGTAAAGCGCACGTTCACCCTGAAGTGTATCTTGGCGCTGAATAACAGATGTTTATTGCTACCCAGCTCAATGGTACTCCTTTTATCGACCTCAAAAGGATCAGAGGCTGAGTGGACCCTCCTGGATTTGAACATGTGACCAGTCGCGGCCGGTGCAGGTAAGCACGGTGGGGCGGGGGAGCATGGACAGACGGTTTAATTTATTTAATTTTTCCTATTCTGTCCACCCCCTTCTGCCGCTGTGCCCCACCACCCCACCAGGCTTACCTGCAAAGCCTGCGACTACCTGTGGCCATGAGGCGCCTGAGCCTAAATTAGCATGTCTTAATGCAGCCAGTCTGCACACTGTGCGACTAGAGAGGAACCGGGCACATATGCAGGAACGTGGACCGGCTCAAGATTGAGGGCAACACTACTAACATAGGTTGGTAAATATAGCATTAGCACGCAGCGGCACCCGGCTGCCAGCGGTCGAAGTCCATGGGAACTGTGATCCTGCACGCAAAGGGGGCGGGACCAAAGGCGTGGCTAGAGAAGCAAAATATTCTGTAACTTTGTGCCATCTTTTACCATCAAGTAACTACTTATGAAATAAGACACAGCTTAAATCAAAAATAAATGCAGGTTAAATTAGTAATTGGGAAATGCACTATGGTACATTAAGAACCCTCTATTAGTTATGGCACTGCATGGGTCTCTACCAGAGAGCCACAGATTTGAATCCTGCTTGGACCACTGAAGAATGGTGGCTTATGTATGTTTAGTGCTACGAGGTCCCAGTCTGTGGCAGAAAGCACTGTGAATATGATAGTCATCATTTTAAACTTGCATTGCACACAGTATAAGAAAGGCTGCTACAAATCGCACAAAAATGTTCAGGGCAAAGTGCTTTCAAAATATAGATTTTAGTAATTCCCAGACTGTACATAGTGCAATTTTCTTTTATAACTGCCCATTAAAAGGCAGATTCACGGCTTGGCTGGTAGCTCCCGTACAATACCACTCAAAAAGAATAAATGTGTGTCGTCAGGAAGCTTCAAAAGGTTCCATCAATTAAAGCCAATACCCGCTTCCAAGCACCCTTTACATTTGCAGACTGACCAGCTACCCATGTTTACATTTCTTTCAGACAAGCAGGCACCCTGGCAGGAAGGCTTGTTTAGCTCTCTGCCCCTCCCTCGGTTGCACAGCACAGGAGACTGCCCGCCTTACACTGCAGCTGAAACATTTCAGCTCTCGGAATTAACTGGAACAGTTCTGTTTCCCAACAGTTCAGAACCTGTTTTTCCTGAATTAAAAAGTATGGGCAGGTCTTGCCCCTCAGATCCCGCCCGCTTCCATCACTAACCGCATCCCATCACACCCCATGGTCTCGGCTCGCCCATCACACAGGCACACAGCCCGAGTGAGTAGATAACGCCAGAGAGCTTGAGCGGTTGACCCTTTAGAGGGTCTACGAGGCCGCCAGGGGGCTAACCTACCGTCTGAAGGTTGGGCAGGGCCGGACTGGCCATAGCGAGCGTTTCCCTGGTAGGCCGCTAGGGTGGGGGCTGGTTTTGGGCCGCTGTGGGGCAGTTTTTTGTTACCGGGGGTCGGCAATATCGTCCCCCTTTATCAAAATCAGCCGAAACCGGCCCTCGCAAACTGCTCGGCTGCATTCCCCCTCACTCCAGGGGGTACCGGCTGAGCAGTTTGCCAGGGCCGGTGTCTGTTCCCAGTCCGGCCCTGAGGTTGGGAGAGGAAACTCAGTCAGCTCAGGGAGCGGTCTCCGGACACTGCTGAGCTTCACCGAGAGCAGGATTCTCGTGAGACTGCTCTTTAGACGCCTCTTTATACCTGGGTGACTCAGACTTCAGTCTTACGTCCCTCCTTGGTCACCATTGGCCCACCTGTGCATCTCTGACCCCTCCGTGCCTCCTGCTTAAGGCTTCTGCATGCCCTACTTTGGCCTCAAGCCTTACATCCCTGCTCAGCCCCCCGGGGAACCACCTCCTTCAAGCACCATGGGCACCACCAGGCCTATGCTAGTAAGGTGGAGTTCACTCCAGGATAGCACTGAGTTCCTGGCTCCTCCTGCGGTGCAATGCAGCCATCGTTCGCTGCCCTCACGCCTGGAAGAAGTGAGGGTATACATGTAGGGTGACTAGGCCTTGAGAACTAAAAACCAGGACATTTTGCAAAAAGAGAAGGTTTGCAATTTTACATCAACGGAGCAGCGCAGAAGGACCGCTCTTATCATAGGAAGAGAGAAGAAGCGCTAAGAAAATTTTATTTATAAAACCAGCATCCTACCTGTTAATTAAATTGCTTACTTATAACAACTGCTAACTAGCAGTTTTAGAACATCCAATAAGTGCCTCTCACTGGTTTCAGTCGACCTCCTCTAAAAACCTGGACATGAGCCAAGAACCGGACTGTGCTGGCAAATCCAGGTTGCCTGGTCACCCTATGTACATGGTACAGAAACACAATGCAGAGTTTTTGCGCACTTCTCTTTTTTACGTTTTGCCCTGACAGGTGTTCACCCATCCTTGGGTCACCAAGTGGGCCGGACACCTCTCGTGACAAGAGAGGGGGACCCCTGGTCATGGGGGATTTTTACCCCCTCGGGGACCCTAAGCCTACTAAAGTGTTCATATGACGTGGTATGAGGAGACTGGAACAGGCAGGAGTTGTGACCAGTCACCACCTCAAGGCACTTGTCCTGCCAACTAGAGCTTAGGCCTAAACAAAAAACACATTTCTATTAGTCCAGTGGGGAGGCCTCCGTGGGAAGAGGCTCATTCAGTCGCGTGTCCTTTCCACAGCAGAGGCGCCACAGCGCATGCCATCCCATAGGACCCAGTACCCCCTGCCTCGGTGCCAGTCAAGCCTCCCTATGCCTTTGGGTCCTATGCCATGCCCTATGCAGCAGGTAGAAAGAGAAGAAATGGCAAGGAGGAAAAAATATCTATATCTACTTAAACACAGGGGACTTCATATTACCCTATTAACAGTACATAGTTCTGTCATTAATTCATATACCTTATTCCAAACAACAAATCACATAGCACAGACACATTTTTGGGACTTCAGTCATCGTTATTTTGTTTTTCTTTTAAAACATACAAACATATATGCAAACAACATATATAAATACACATCACAAATACAAAAAAAGGCAACGGAATTTATAAGTTCCTTCTGACCACTTCATTGAAAAATTAATCAGTGTTTGCATATTAAATAAAAGCAATACACTGTGAGGTTGTCTTACCTGCAGACAAGGTTACCACCCCTCTAAGGACCTTAGTTCAAATGTGCATTCAGTCGTAGAAAGTTTTGTCAATTTCAGTTGGACTCCTCTTGTCAAAAGAACTGTCGACGCAGGCGCGTTTCGGCCTTCATTTACATCTTGGCTTCCTCAGGACAAGGGTAAGGAAACAAACTTGACGAAGGCGAATATAACGGACTTATAAGCCTCTGAGCAACCCAATTGCACCTGTGGTAATTTCAAATGAACCAGCCGATAATTACATCACCTTAAAGTCGCGGTAACCCGCAATCGGAAACAAATTCAACCCATACATAAAATGCACAGGATTTATCACTCCACTGCTTGCTTCAAGTCCTATTGTCACTCGTGGTACGCTAATTCCTTTACCAATATCCACTTCGGGGCATATACGGCGTTCCACACTCTTTCTGCCTCCACACACGTTTAATAACCAGTCTCCTCACAATCTGCCGGCTCCTGCCATATGCAGCATCAAACTGTTCCACTTCAGCATGCAGTGAAGAAAATGAGGTAGGATATCTTAGTGAGTTGAACACTCGCTGCTGACAGCTGTGTGCAACCTCTGCTGGATGTGTGATTGAATCCGCGCAGGGCCAACTCAGCTTTTCATACTTGGGATAAAGAAGCCGGTGCACTTAGGTACTACCGCCACTCGATATCACAGAACTGTGACGCGTTAAAACAGCAGTCGCCAGCTCTAAGCAGCACAGATCACAGGAAGCTCATTTCCTTGGAAGCTGCAGGTTTAGGTTTCCCATCAGCTATTTGGTTTATTTGCATATTCCACTTATGTTGTATGTGTGCAAAATACATGATTTTGCTGAGAAGAATTTGGCTAAACATTTAAACTGCTTTTATAAAACACATGGTCAGCAAATTAAAGTCTTCTCAGGAGTGCAGTCTAGGCGCAGAGGCGGATCAGAGTAGCTGGGTCCTAGGCCCAACTGGGCCCGCAGTGGTCCTTGGGCCTTGGAGTCATGGTTTGCTTCGAAATAAGGGCCCAATGTGGATATTAAAGTGATGCTCCTGCTTGGGGCACTCGGCCCCTGACCGACGAAAGCCTGTGTGCTCCCAGTGATAGCGTAGATCAGAGGGAAGTGGCAGATGGATGCTGCTGTCCTTTCAGCCTGAAATGAGCGGGCAATCGATAGCTTGTCTTAATCAATGATTATTTGTGCTGATTAATGAGGTTTCTCAGTCCAGAGCCTCTCTCTGTCCTTGGAAAGTTTATTGTGATCTTTCTTCCCTGCCCGCTCTGCGTTGCTCCTACTCACTATGGTGTGTATACGTGTTGCGTCATCTACGTTATGGGCATCTCTATATCGCGGACCCGACCTGCCTTCCAGGGGCTGATGTGGGAGCGGCGCGGCAGGTTGAGGATGAGATGCTGCCTCATATGTGATGATTTGGAACCTGTTCCGGGGCTTCTTGGTGGTGTAGTCAAGCTGGCTGGTAATCTGGGCCTAGGTGACCATTTTGCTGCTGTTGTCCGATCGTCGTTGGAAGGTGTTTCATGGCCTCCAGGGTGTGGAAGCTGGCGGAGGTCAGTGTGTCTACTTTGCTGTTGTGTACAGCTTGTTGTCTAGGGTGACTCCCAGGTTTCTGGCGTGGGTGGTGGGGGTAGGTGTGGGCCCAGGTCAGCTGCCCACCAGGTGGAGTCCCAAGCAGATGCTCTCCTTCCAAAGATCACCCCTTCGTTTTTCCTGTGTCGACTTCGAGGCGGATGGATTTACATCTAAGTGTGGCTACCACTGACACCCTCACCTGCACAGGTGGTGATGACCTGGGGGATCCGCCCAGCCTGGGTCACAGAGAAGCAAACACACTCACCCTAGATCCATTCCTTATTGTAGGCCCTTCCTCACCACAGGCCCCGAAGTGGAATTTGTGGGTGTGTGTTTGAGCGTCACCTTTGAGGCAACAGCCGTAGACAAGGACTTATAACGGTCACTGCTCCGCCACCGAACATGTTACAGCCAACAAATGATGTACGGACTGCCGGCAATGCAAACACTCACCCCCAGTCACAGATCTGGGTTCAATCCATCATTCTTTAGCTCACTCCCCCACCCAGTTCAGACCTGGCCATATGCAAATCAGTCTGACCCTGTGCCTCATGGGAACAGTCCAGCCCGAACTGCCAAGCCATGCCTTCCTTGGACCGGAAACAAGCATCCTAGGACCGGTTTCTGGGTATGTCACCTGTTAGTTGCCCCAGTCTCCTGTTAGGTCAGTGCTGCAAAGATAGTCCCATATGGGGGGGGGGCTCTATCTCCTCCGATAACCACATCCTCTCCCCTTCGAGTTCAAGCGTGCGACAGGTGATCTCCGGGGCAGGAGCCCTCGGAGGGCAGAGGGCACGCGTGTTGCTCCTGGCGCGGCGTCTGGCCGGTGTGCTCCTGGGCAGGCGCACTCCCAGGGCGCCCGTGTTGCTCCTGGCACTTCTCCCCGCTGAGCTGTGAACACGATGGACTGAGGGGGTGTATCCGGCTCAAGTAGCGGAGCTGGTGCGAGAAAGCAAAGCAAAGCAGGGCGCCGCTGGCCAGACCTCACTCGGTAGCACCGCGCAGGCAAAGTGCCCCGCGCCTCCGGACCAAGGCTGGCCGGGCCAGGGGTGTCCGGGCCAGGGATCGGCTCTCCGTCAGCCCTCAGCACTTCTCACCCCCAGTAATCATGTGCAGATGCCGCCGGCCCCCTGCTGCCAGGGCCCTCTGCTGCCAGCAAGGGCTCACTGCTGCCAGGGCCCTCTGCTGCCAAGGCCCTCTGCTGCCAAGGCCCTCTGCTGCCAAGGCCCTCTGCTGCCAGGGCCCTCTGCTGCCGGCCCCCTGCTGCCAGCCAGGGCCCTCTGCCGCCAGGGCCCTCTGCCGCCGGGGCCCTCTGCTGCCGGGGCCCTCTGCCGCCAGGGCCCTCTGCCGCCGGGGCCCTCTGCTGCCGGGGCCCTCTGCTGCCGGGGCCCTCGCCCTCTGCTGCCGGGGCCCTCTGCTGCCGGGGCCCTCTGCCGCCGGCCCTCTGCTGCCGGGGCCCTCTGCTGCCAGGGCCCTCTGCTGCCAGCCAGGGCCCTCTGCTGCCAGCCAGGGCCCTCTGCTGCCAAGGCCCTCTGCTGCCAGGGCCCTCTGCTGCCGGCCCCCTGCTGCCAGCCAGGGCCCTCTGCCGCCGGGGCCCTCTGCCGCCGGGGCCCTCTGCCGCCGGGGCCCTCTGCTGCCAGCCAGGGCCCTCTGCTGCCAGCCAGGGCCCTCTGCTGCCAGGGCCCTCTGCTGCCAGGGCCCTCCGCTGCCAGGGCTCTCTGCTGCCAGGGCTCTCTGCTGCCAGGGCTCTCTGCTGCCAGGGCCCTCTGCTGCCAGGGCCCTCTGCTGCCAGGGCTTGGCAGTTTGCTCGGCCTGGGATCCGGGTACAGACGCGTCTCATGGCCGCTGGCCCTACATGGCGCGGGGGGAGCCGGACTGGGCAGCCTGGGGAGGCGGGCCATGCCCGCCCCTGAGACCCGCTTGTGCTAGTTGCCCCCATACGCTTCTCACCACAGCCACTGGCCCATGGAGAAAGAGGGTTTGCCTTATCTCCACCGCCCCCTGCCCCCATGGTACAGCGTCAAGGCGGGGGGGAGGTGGGAAAATGAGTGAGACCCCCCTACCCCAGAGTTGACGTGAGACCCCCCACCCCAGGGCCCACATGAGCGAGACCCGCACCCCAGGGCTGGATTAATCATTAAGCAAATTAATCACCTGCTTGAGGCATCAAGGGGGGGGGGGGGGGGCACCAACGGAATTTGCCATTGCCGGATTTACCTTGGACCATATGGTGCAAAAGTGCAACTGGTGCAGCTGAACCTCTAAATAAACTGGAAGTATACAACAAGGAACATTATTTCCCATCTTACTGTAAGTTTTGTTTTGTTTAGAAAAATAACATTTTATTTTACAGTTTATTATTGTTTATATTTTGAGTTAGATCCACTCGGGTTCACCAAAGCGCTCAGGGCCTCTAAAGGTCTTAATCTGGCCCATCTCCTCCCCCACCCGTGTCCCCTCTCAGACCTCCGCACTGGGGTCCTGCTTTTAGGGGGTTGACCCCTTTCCCAGAAGCCCTCTCTCCCCGGGAACCTGACTTTATTCTGAAGAAAGCTGCGCTTAGTAGACACAGGTCCAAACGTCGCTCTTCGTCCCCACATCCCCGGGACAGTCTTGCTGCCAAGAAGCGGTTCACTGCTGGGCATCGAGCCCTCTCCCACCGCCTCACTTAGGACCTGGTGCCTCGGTGGGCCGAGGGTAGCCAAGGCTCTCTGGTGGCGTGGGCATGTGCAGTGGCACCGTGAGGGTTGCTTCCTGCTCCCTGGTGGAGGTCTAGTCACAGGAGCCTGGCGGCTGCTACTTCCTGCCCACCACAAGTGCGCCGGTGAGATTTGTGGTTGTACCCCCTGCACCCCGCCACACTGGAAGAATAGCCAGGACTTGAGGTTGCAGTAAAGCACCAATGACCTCCTCCCATCTAGTGTTTGTGGTTGTGCCTCACCCCTCCGCGGTAGAGACCGCCCCTTTAGTGGAGGAGAGGAAGGCTGCCCCCCCTAACTGAGCCCACCCCTTCAAGGGGGGCTCACGTGCGATGCATATATTTGTCTCCCCCCCCCCCCCCCACACAGCCATAAGCAGCACTAGCTGAGATTCCCCCCCCCCCGCCTCCCCCCATGCTGGGAGAGCATGCCCTTGTGGTTTGTGGTCGCAAGCCGACCGTTGGAGGAGGCGTGCGCGGAGCTGTGGTCAGGGCTCGGGACCCTCTGTTGAAGGACCCATGTGACATGTACTGCTTCCTAATCACTCCCATATGATGGCCGATGAGTTTAAGAAAATTGTATTTTATTTATTTTAAAAGTTTTATATAGCGCTAGCTTGACCCGTAGGTATCTGAGCGCTTTACATACACCCTGTAAAAAACAGAAGGAAATTGCATTACATAGTAGGGAGGCGGTAAGGAAACAAAACGGAGATAAAAAAATATAACATGAAAAATAAGTAAACAGTGCAGCGGAGGGAGAGAAAAGCAAACAAAGGTGGTTAGCACAGTCCTGTCACCAACTATCCTTGAATATCATTGGTCAGGAAAGTATTTGTTTAGGAGATGGAGTTTCAAGTCCCTTTTGAAACGGGAGAAGGAGGGGTTACACCTGAGGACTCCAGGGAGAGCGTTCCATATCCTGGGCGCGTTGCCAGAGAACGATCAGTGTTGGGTGGTTTTCTTTTTCAGTTTTGGACGGATAAGGAGTGAGTTGGAGCTTCTAAGTCTTCTGGATTGACCTGCTCTTACCAGTTTGTTGTTCAGGTACTTGGGGGCCGGAGAGTGAAGGGTTTTGTATGTGATACAGGCCAGCTTGTAAATACACCTCCCTTCAATGGGAAGCCATTTTAGGGATTTGAGAGCGGGAGTGATGTGTTCTAATCTTTTTACTCTAGATACGAGTCGAGCGGACATGTTCAGCACTGCCCTTTAGAGGGGCTAGGTGAGCTTTTGGAGTCCCTGTTAGGATGGCGTTCCCGTAGACGATTTTAGAGAGAACTAGGGATTGAACGACTGTCTTGAGGTCATCCTGGGGAAGAAAAGGTTTCAATTTCTTGAGGTGTTTTAGTGAGAAAAGAGCACTTTTGCAGAGTTTTTGATGTGAGCCTCCATTGACAGGTTCTTGTCAAGGGTGATGCCTAGAGATTTAACTGAGTTTGATAGGTCGAGTGGGCAGTTGAGGGCAACCAGATCCTTGAGCCACTCTTGGATAGGACGATGGTTGCTTTTTGGAGAGAATAGGATTAGTTTGTCTGGGTTGAGCTTTAAGTGGTTAAGGTAGAACCAAGTTTGTATCTCGGTTAGGGTGGTATTAAGGTGTCGGATATCGCTGGGAGACTTTATTTTCAAACAGATTTGGGTGTCATCCGCGTAAAGGTGGTAATTCACTCCGGCTTTTTTCAAGATGATTGTGAGTGGCTCCATGAAGAGATTGAAGAGGGACGGGGAGAGGAACGAGCCATTGGGACCCCAAGTGTGACTTTTGTTGGCTTCGAGAGACAGGAGTTGATTTTAATTTGTTGCGAGCGGTGTTGAAGGAAGGAGGTGAACCATTTTAGTACTGTGCTATTGATGCCAGAGCGCTTCGACAAGGTCTCCAGAAGAGCTGGAAGATTTACTGTGTCAAATGCCGCAGATAGGTCAATAAGGATGAGTAGGCAGGCATCACCTTCATCTAAAGCCTTGTGAATGTCGTCTGAGACGTTGAGCATAGCTGTTTCAGTGCTACAGTCTTTCCTGAATCCCGATTGAAAGGCGTCGAGGAGGTTGAACTCATCAATGTGTTTGTTGAGTTGGTGGAGAACGCATTTCTCCAATGTTTTTGCAAGGAACGGGAGGTTGGAGATAGGTCTGAGGTTGTTCAGATCATTAGGGTCGGCCCCTGCTTTCTTGAGGATGGGCGTGATTTGTCCTAGTTGAAGGGAGTCTGGGACACAGCCTGAGGTGAGATTATTATTATGTTTATGTTTGTATTATATATATATGTCCAGAAAGGGGAAATAGTGTGGTTGAGTTCTTTTATAATTGTGGAAGGGAGGGGTCCATGGTGTGGAAGGAAGGGTTAGTAATTATACTGAAGACCTTGTTTTCCGACATTAGCTCAAAGTCGGACAAATGAGCATTGTTTTTAGCTGGAGGCAGACCTGATTGTCCTTGGTAAGAACTCTTTCTGATTGGTCAAGGGTGGTTAAAGGGGGGCAGTTTAAGAGGAAAGGAGGGTTAGCGGTTTGGAGGAAGGATTGATCAATTTTTGAGACTTTATTAGTGAAGAAGGTGGCAATTTCTTCACATCGCTCATTGGTGGCTGTGATTTCTTGAGAGAGAGTGCAGTTTGTTTGGCTTTTGACAATGTTGAAGAGTTCTCTCTGTCTGTTTTTCGCCAGATCTAGTTGGCTGCGGAAGTACCATGCCTTTTCACTGAAAATGTGTTTTTTGTAAGCCTGCCAAGCAGATCTAAGTTGCGCTAGGTTCAAGGTCAAGGGGTTTAGTCTCCAAGACATTTGTTTGTCTGAGTTGACGCCTTTCGTTATTCAGATCCACGTTGAACCAGGGTTTCGATTTGATTCGCCTCAATTGTTTGAGTTTGAGGGGAGCTACTTGGTCTAAAACCTCTGTCATTTTTTAGTTAAAGGGTGACGTGAGGTCATCGGCCATCCATGATGAGGGATGGAGTTGAAGATGGGCATGAATCCTGGATTCAAGTTTGGGTAAAGGGACTTCTTTGATGTTTCTGGTCCAGTGCTTAGGTTTGTCATCACAAATAGGTTAGTGGCTGACCAGTGCGTCAATCTGGATCAGAATGAGGTGGTGGTCGGACCAGTCAATGGGAGAGATCGCTCTCAGAGAGACCAGTTCGTTGTTGGTTATGATCGCATCCAGTGTTGCACCTTTGATGTGAGTTGGTTTATTGCAGAGTTGTTTGAGGCCATATATTTCCAGTAGGTTGGATAGGTTCAGGACAGTGGCGTCTTCTGGGTCGTTCCAGTGGAAACTGAGGTCACCCAGGAACACGTCTTTTGTGTCTTTAGGTCAGTGATTCCCAAACTTTTTCGACTCACGGCTCCCTTGACCCATTGGCTGTTGGCCGTAGCTCCTCACTGTTAATTTTTTTGGGAGGGTGGTGGGCGGGGGATGTAAGACCGGCCTCTGGAGTAATTGCATTTTTCTTCCTGAAAATAATTGGGATGAAGCTGATGAAGGCATTATAAGCATATACTCATGGTGTTTTGTATTACCAAGGCAACAAAATAAAATATTCCAAGTTACACTTCTTTACCCATGCCTTTTTTAGAGAACCCCCTCAAACATTGTTATCCCACATACAGTTCTAGATAGCACTCCAATGCATGTAGGCCTTCAGTGCTTACCATACACTGCCAGGGCTTCAGGGAGAGCGGTATGTGCAGACCTGTGACCAGGGCTTTAAGTGGGCCGGGTCTCAAGGAGTCTGAGCTCCAGCAGTTTTTTAAAGGGGGCCTTGAAGCAGGTCTCTATCGGGCTCTATTTTGATCCCTGGCAAAGGCGGTCCAGACAAAAAGTGCCAGGGCGCAAAACAGCCGGATAGAGACCCATAGAAACCCATTTCGAGACATGAGCAGTACATCGATGTGCGCTGCTCACTGCTCACAAGTGAAGAAGAGCTGGCATGACGCGTTGTGGGGGAAGGGAAATCCTTTCAAGAGTCATTTTCTTTCCGGATTTCCCTTCTCTTTCTGAAACTCAGGAGCAGCAACATTGTGGTAGGGGCACGAGGGCTTCAAGTGGAAGCTTTTTTAATATTATATACAACAAGCCATAGTTGCAGCTTATTTATCTTATGCAACTAATAACCATTGACAAAGCCAATAGTTCTTACGTGTTGTAGGTATGTTGTTACCTGTATAACATATCTGGATGCACTGACAGAAACCGCAAAATACAAGTCGGGTGGCACAGATTTCTTTAGTGTTTTAAAGCCACGCTCCTAATTACACTGGCCACGCCCCTTTGAGACCCCTCCCCCCAGTTTTCTCATCCCACTTAAAGCCCTGTTTGTGACCTCAGTCACCTTCAGTGCTTACCATACACTGCCCCCCCAACTCACCTGCAGACAATCTGTAACTCCGGAATCATGGGGGCTCGTCATGAGGGCCAGAGTTTGACATGAATATTAAGTCCTGACGAGAGGGGGGGGGGCACCTGGCCCCCCTCCTGCGCTCACTGCTGTCCCCCCAGAGATGCGGGCCAGGCCCCTGTCTGCTTGTGATGAAGCAGGCGGAAGTGCAGGGGGGCGCCGGGGGGTGTCTGTGCATCGTCTCCGGGAGGCACCTGACACTTTTATTGCTGCTCTTCCCGACACACGTCTTCCCCTGCTGCAGGCCCGGCCGGGGCCGTGACCCCCGCGGCATCCCTCGTGGCCCTCCCCGCCGGCTCCAGCAGGCCCGCACCGGAGACTTTATCCAGAGTCCAGGCAGGCATATTCCTGCGGGGAAACACCCGCGTTTTATCTTCTCCGAGGATTCGAAGCAACCTTAAACTAGTATCTAGATCTTAGGTCTGTTAGCCGGAGTAAGACATCCCCTGAAGATGTTAAACAAGCACAGACAGCTCCAGCCCTGTTCGGGGCTGATGCCACAGGGGTGCAGTGTGACGTGTGGCCTGCCGTGGCTCGCGCTCGAAGGTGGGGATGCTGGAGACACATTGAGGGGTTTGACAGGGAGTGTTAATAGGAGCTTGGGATAAACCAGTGGAACTGATAGCTGGGCTCAGGCTGGCAGCTCAAGCGCCTCCAGGCTGCCTCTCTTCCCGCCTGGTCAAGGCGCTAATGGATCAGAGGCTTTGGTGTATCGAGCTCTGACACACACCTCTTAATCTCATCAGGCGGGGGTCTGTGCCGCTCAGAGCCACGACACCCGTCTCTCACCTGACCTGCCTCGAGCAGGCTGACAGCGCGTGGCGGCGGTGCATAGGTGCCCACCATGCTTTGGGCACCAGTGGTCTGTCCCATACGGGTCTACGCTGAGACCCACGCCACTGAATGTCTGCTTGGACTAGATCTTTCTCTCTCACTCGCAGAATAAGGTCTGTCTCTCCTGGAGCCCTGCTGACGTAGATGGCTCAAACAGCCCAACCCGGAGGTCTGACCCAGTCCTCTCACTGCAGTACTGCCCTAGACTGAAATCCGTCCTCACCGAGCCCTTCTGAACAGAGCATCTTACAGCTGCTGGAGGTGACGGCGTTGATCTGTCGACTCATCCCTCACAGTGAACCGACAGATCAACACCGTCACCTCCAGCTGCCTCAGCACCCTCCGCATCCTTCGCAAGACCTTCAAATGGATGCCCTCGGAGTCAAGGAAGACTGTCGCCCACGCACTCACCAGCAGACTGGACCGTGGAAACGCTCTCTACGCTGGCATTAACAAGTCCCTACTCTGAAAACTCCAGACTATACAGAACACCGCCGCCAGACTCGTCCTCTGCATCCCCCAACACCTACGAAGACTCCACCAGCTCCCCGTGGAGAAAAGAGTCCCCTTCAAAATCCTCACTCACGCCTACAAATGCCTACACAACCCCAGATCCAAATACCTCAACGACCGAATCAACTTCCACGTACCTAAAAGAAACCTCCTATCTTCCAACCCCGTACTGGCCGAAACGCAGTACATCCGCATATCCAGAGCAGGCGGAAGATCCTTCTCCCACATTTGATTGACACAGTCTCAGAGGGAGGTTCACCCCACATGAGCCCTCCTAAAGAGAACATGCCACACAATCATCCCTCCAGAGTGGGATGTCTTCCTAGAGTACAGTCGACAGCCCCCGCGGTCCAGGTGTCCCGACATCCTGCACAGACCTGGGGGATACCTGTCCCCAGACGCCCTCCATCACCTGCCTTCCCTCTTCGTCTTCCCATCGTAATGAGAAGGCCGTGTGACGCTGCCACACATTTCTGTAGTGAAGTGAAATGCATCGAGCAGGACTCTCCCATTCCTTCCTGGCAGTCTGTGCTACCGGGGGTTGTCGCCAGGCCTTTGATTTTCACTGCAGAGTCAGTGTTCACGTTTTTTTCCCTCTAGATGAAAACATTTGCTGCTGGCGGCGGCGCCCTGCTTGAAATTCATCGCGGATTCAGTCTTCCACGGGTGCCTTGGACTCCAGCCACCCTGGCGACCTCGTGGCTTTTGGACCTTGTTTTTCTTGTGGTGGATGCTTGCAGCCTCACATGTCCAGAGATGACGTGTCCTGGACTCGAACGCTTTTAAGTTTATTCTGCCTCCATTTCATTTTTTTTTAACATCTGATTTGGATTTCCAACTCGAAAAAGGGAAGTGCACCTGTTCATCACGCTGAGCTATGAGTCAAGGGGGATTCACGGGGTGAAACTAGGGACACAAGACACATCACTGGCAAAAAGATCCTGTACATGAAAAAGGGCACCCTACAGAGTATGAAGATGCCTTTATGGAGCCAACATGCATTAACCGACTAATTTAGCATCTGTAGTGTGACTATCTGCCACATAGTAAGATGAAACCTACTATAAAGATTCTCAGCTTTGTAGTGTCTATTCATTATGCATTACCCTTTTCTTGTCTGTTTCTCCCTTCTGCCCCTCATTTCTCCTGACACCGCTCGAGTGCAGTCCACTGCATCACAAGCAGCTGGTGCTTCTAAACCGAGCGGCCATCTTGGAGTGAAATTGCCCATAGTGCATCACTTTGTTCCTTTTCCAAGATGGCCACCGTGTTTTTAACTTAAAGCATCATTTCGGCCATCTTGGATCGGTGCAACAGTACACTATGCACTCTACCATTCCATGATCACTGCTCAGTGAAAGCCATTTTGAAATATTGTCCATAGTGTTATTATTTTACCACTCCAAGATGGCCAACACCGTGCGCTTCTAAACATGGGTGCCATTTGAACTTAGAAAAAAGGAGGCACCAAGTTTAATGCCATTGACGGGCAGCTGCCTGCTGCTGTTTAATTTTATATTTATTGCAAGTCTGCATGTGACATTTAGGTGGCGTGTATGTGTGTGTCTATATACCGGAGAAATGTCCTACCACATTTCTCCGGCTGGACCTATCTTACCGCCCAACCTAGTTCGAGAGGTCTAGCACCCCCAAACTGGGTACCGCACACAGGCGTAGAACAAAGTCCATCCCGGCGGGAGCACTGCTAAATCGGACACCTTACTCCGGTCTGCTTAGAATGGGGTTCAGCCCCAAGGCTGATTCCAACATCTCAAGCAGACTAGACCTCGTGCCATCTCCACACGAGCCATGCTAAACTAGACATGTCACACAGCTTCGACCCGGGTTCAGCCCTTTCAGTCCAACGTTTCCCAGAGGACTGCCTGGGCTTGTGGACCTATTCTCAGAAGCACTGCTCAATCCAACATAGCAGTATCTTTTGACTACGATGCTTCCCCACGGAGGAACTCAACATCTCACTGAGCCTCTTCCCCTATCGATGGAGCTCCCAAGGGGAGGGAGCCCCGATCGATCATCCCCACAGGACTCCTGCTGACGTAGATGGCTCAAACAGCTCAACCCGGAGGTCTGACCCAGACCTCTCACTGCAGTACTGCCCTAGACTGATATCTGTCCTCACTGAGCCCTCCTGAACAGAGCATCTTACAGCTGCTGGAGGTGACGGCGTTGATCTGTCGACTCATCCCTCAACATGAACCGACAGATCAACGCCGTCACCTCCAGCTGCTTCAGCACCCTCTGCATCCTTTGCAAGACCTTCAAATGGATCCCACCGGAGTCCACGAAGACTGTCGCCCACGCACTCACCAGCAGACTGGACTGTGGAAACGCTCTCTACGCCAGCATAAACCAGTCCCTATTCCGAAAACTCCAGACGATAAAGAACACCGCTGCCAGACTCGTCCTCGGCATCTCCCGGCAAGAACACATCAGCCAACACCTACGAAGACTCCACCGGCTCCCCGTGGAGAAAAGAGTCCCCTTCAAAATCCTCACTCACGCCTGCACAACACCGGACCTAAATACCTCAACGACAGAATCAACTTCCACATACCCAAAAGAAAGCTCCGATCTTCCAACCTCGGACTGGCTGAACCCCGCTCAGCCACAGAGCCAGAGCAGGTGGAAGATCCTTCTCTCACATTGCGGCCAAAAGTTGGAACGAGCTCCTGGCAGACATCAGACGCGCCCCCTCCCTGAAGACCCTCAAGACCTGGCTCTTCGGCTAACTGATCCGTACCCCCCCCCCCCCCCCCCCTTCAGCACCTTGAGACCCTCACGAGTGAGTAGCACGCTTAATAACCCCCGATTGATTGACACAGTCTGAGGGAGGTTCACCCACATGAGCCCTCCTAAAGAGAACATGTCACACAATCATCCCTCCAGAGCCGGATGTCTTCCTAGAGCACACTCGACAGCCCCCGCGGTCCAGGTGTCCCGGCATCATGCACAGACCTGGGGGATACCTGTCCCCAGGCGCCCTCCATCACCTGCCTTCCCTCTTCGTCTTCCCATAGTAATGAGAAGGCCGTGTGACGCTGCCACACATTTCTGTAGTAAAGTGAAATGCATCGAGCAGGGCTTTCCCATTCCTTCCTGGCAGTCTGTGCTGCCGGGGGTTGTCATCAGGCCTTTGATTTTCACTGCAGAGTCAGTGTGCACGTTTTATTCCCTCTAGATGAAAACATTTGCTGCTGGCGGCGGCGCCCCTGCTTGAAATTCATATCGGATTCAGTCTTCCACGGGTGCCTTGGACGCCAGCCACCCTGGCGACCTCGTGGCTTTTGGACCTTGTTTTTCTTGTGGTGGATGCTTGCAGCCTCACATGTCCAGAGATGACGTGTCCTGGACTCGAATGCTTTTAAGTTTATTCTGTCTCCATTTCATTTTTTTTTTAAACATCTGATTTGGATTTCCAACTCGAAAAAGGGAAGTGCACCTGTTCATCACGCTGAGCTATGAGTCACAGGGGGATTCATGGGGTGAAACTAGGGACACAAGACACATCACTGGCAAAAAGATCCTGTACATGAAAAAGGGCACCCTACAGAGTATGAAGATGCCTTTATGGAGCCAACATGCATTAACCGACTAATTTAGCATCTGTAGTGTGAATAGCTGCCACATAGCAACATGAAACCTACTATAAAGATTCTCAGCTTTGCAGTGTCTATTCATAATGCATTACCCTGTTCTCGTTTGTTGCTCCCTTCTGCCCCCTCATTTCTCCTGACACCGCTCGAGTGCAGTCCACTGCATCACATGCAGCTGGTGCTTCTAAACCGAGCGGCCATCTTGGAGTGATATTGCCCAGAGTACATCATTTTGTTCCTTTTCCAAGATGGCCACCATGTTTTAAAGCATCATTTCGGCCATCTTGGATCGGTGCAACAGTACACTATGTACTCTACCATTCCATGATCACCGCTCAGTGAAAGCCATTTTGAAATGAAATTGTCCATAGTGTTATTTTACCACTCCAAGATGGCCAACAACTTGCTTCTAAACATGGGTGCCATTTGAACATAGAAAAAAGTCACTAAGTTCATTGCAATTGCATGGCAGCTGCTTGCTGCTGTGTTTAATTTTATATTTATTGCAAGTCTGCATGTGACATTTAGGTAAAAGACACACAATTGATGGACGGAATGCAGAACAAATCAAAACTTTCACCCCCAGTCAAGACATATGGGTTAAATCCATCATTCTTTTGCTCACCCTGCCACCCCAGTTTAGACCAGGCCATATGCAAATCAGTCTTGACCCTGTACCTCCTGGAAACAGTCCAGCCCGAACAGCCAGGCCAGGTCCTCCCTGGACCGAAAACAAGCATCCTGGGTCCGATTTCGGGGTTTCACCCCTCTTCAGCCAGGATAGCTTGACTACAGTGGCATGGAGGGCACGGGACTCACGTCTGGGCATACCTGGCGCACTCAGGGCGAGAAGGCAAGAGACGCACAATTGGGGATGTGAGAGACCTGCTGTAATTGAGGTGCAGTGGGGCCCTCAGACCCTTAGGCCAAGGCCACCTGCAGAGGGGTTGAGCTCTGCCCCTTCCAGGCTGGTATTAGTACCACCACAGTCGACTTCCACAGGATGCATGGGCATCACAGGAGCATCTCTCACTGGGAGAGGTGCCCGCGCCTTTGGTGGGGCAGTCTCAAGGCGTGGTCCTGCCATCCTGGGGCATCAGGGACTCTTGTGTAGCCCTGGCTTGTGAGACACCAGGGTGTTTCTAGCCTGTCTCGCTGTGAGACACAATGGCCTGTCTCGGCTAGGAGTCGCGGCCTGCCCCTGTCCCAGTCCCTCCTGCCCTGGTCCCTCCCGCCCGGTCCCTCCCACCCCGGTCTCTCCTGCCTCGGTCCCTCCTTCCCCGGTCCCTCCTCATGGTGGTCTTGGTGGGCCGTATGATGGAGCGGTCTGTCTCGTTGCCCTGATGCGCCGCTCCCAGGGCAGACTGTTCCCTGCTGTGGCGCCGGGAGCCAGGAGTGTGGGATGCACTCTGCCGTGGTGAGGGGCGGCGGGAAGACGGATCTCCCCGGGATGCTCCGGAGACCCATCGCTCACACGGGCCAACCTTTACTTTACGCCTGTCAGACCCCTCTGGGCGGGGGCAGCGCCACGCGGTGAAATGTGGGTTTTATTTCATGCAGCAGCCACTCTCCCGCCCCCTTTTAATTATAGCCAGATTTCTGTACCGTCGTCCCTGAGAGATGAATGAGGGGTTCGGCTCATTAGCAGCACCACAGCGACGTGGGCGCAGGTACCGAGGGCAGGGGGTGCACAGCCGGGCAGAGGAGCTGCTGTGGGCAAGATTGAGGAGCAGTGGCGGGTCTCGGTACGAGGCCCAGGACAGGGACAGTCTGCAGGGCAGTGTCGCGTACATTCGTAGCGGTATCGCTTTGTTCGCTCTAAGTGTGGCAGGGTATGCTCAGACGTGAGTCCCTTGCTCACTTTGCCACTGGATTCAAGCAAGCCGGGCTGAAGACGGCTGGAATGCCAGAAACCGGTCCTCGGAAGCTTGTTTCCGGTCCAGGGAAGACATGGCTTGGCAGTTCGGGCTGGACTGTTCCCATGAGGCACAGGGTCAGGCTGATTTGCATATAGCCATGTCTGAACTGGGGTGGCAGAGTGGGCTAAAGAACGGTGATGGATTAAACCCAGATCTTTTGACTGGGTGTGAGTGTTTGATTGGTTCAGACGCTCCATCCATCACCACCCCCTTTTGTACCGCTTTGGGTCATTGGCAGGGCAGGGTACGAAGCCCAGGTCACGGACAGTCTGCAGGGCAGTGTCGGGTGCATTGATGGGGCTGGGGACGAGGCCAGTAGACAGCAGGGTCCCCTTGAATCCCCTATCTAGTGGATGTGCTCCTCTGTATCGTGCTGTGTTTGTCCCTTTTGTAGGGTGCCCCCCCAGAATCCCATCTCTCGTGTATGTGCCCCCCCGTGGTGTGTTTCTGGCCCTTCTGTAGGGGGCCCCTTGAATCCTCTCTCATGGTTGTGCCCCCCCGTGGTGTGTTTCTGGCCCTTCTGTAGGGGGCCCCTTGAATCCTCTCTCATGGTTGTGCCCCCCCGTGGTGTGTTTCTGGCCCTTCTGTAGGGGGCCCCTTGAATCCTCTCTCGTGTATGTGCCCCCCCGTGGTGTGTTTCTGGCCCTTCTGTAGGGGGCCCCTTGAATCCTCTCTCATGGTTGTGCCCCCCCGTGGTGTGTTTCTGGCTCTTCTGTAGGGGGCCCCTTGAATCCTCTCTCATGGTTGTGCCCCCCCGTGGTGTGTTTCTGGCCCTTCTGTAGGGGGCCCCTTGAATCCTCTCTCATGGTTGTGCCCCCCCGTGGTGTGTTTCTGGCCCTTCTGTAGGGGGCCCCTTGAATCCTCTCTCGTGTATGTGCCCCCCCGTGGTGTGTTTCTGGCCCTTCTGTAGGGGGCCCCTTGAATCCTCTCTCATGGTTGTGCCCCCCCGTGGTGTGTTTCTGGCTCTTCTGTAGGGGGCCCCTTGAATCCTCTCTCATGGTTGTGCCCCCCCGTGGTGTGTTTCTGGCCCTTCTGTAGGGGGCCCCTTGAATCCTCTCTCATGGTTGTGCCCCCCCGTGGTGTGTTTCTGGCTCTTCTGTAGGGTGCCCCTTGAATCCTCTCTCATGGTTGTGCCCCCCCGTGGTGTGTTTCTGGCTCTTCTGTAGGGTGCCCCTTGAATCCTCCCTCATGGTTGTGCCCCCCCGTGGTGTGTTTCTGGCTCTTCTGTAGGGTGCCCCTTGAATCCTCTCTCATGGTTGTGCCCCCCCGTGGTGTGTTTCTGGCTCTTCTGTAGGGGGCCCCTTGAATCCTCTCTCATGGTTGTGCCCCCCCGTGGTGTGTTTCTGGCTCTTCTGTAGGGTGCCCCTTGAATCCTCTCTCATGGTTGTGCCCCCCCGTGGTGTGTTTCTGGCCCTTCTGTAGGGGGCCCCTTGAATCCTCTCTCATGGTTGTGCCCCCCCGTGGTGTGTTTCTGGCTCTTCTGTAGGGTGCCCCTTGAATCCTCTCTCATGGTTGTGCCCCCCCGTGGTGTGTTTCTGGCTCTTCTGTAGGGTGCCCCTTGAATCCTCTCTCATGGTTGTGCCCCCCCGTGGTGTGTTTCTGGCTCTTCTGTAGGGTGCCCCTTGAATCCTCTCTCATGGTTGTGCCCCCCCGTGGTGTGTTTCTGGCTCTTCTGTAGGGTGCCCCTTGAATCCTCTCTCATGGTTGTGCCCCCCCGTGGTGTGTTTCTGGCTCTTCTGTAGGGTGCCCCTTGAATCCTCTCTCATGGTTGTGCCCCCCCGTGGTGTGTTTCTGGCCCTTCTGTAGGGGGCCCCTTGAATCCTCTCTCATGGTTGTGCCCCCCCGTGGTGTGTTTCTGGCTCTTCTGTAGGGTGCCCCTTGAATCCTCTCTCATGGTTGTGCCCCCCCGTGGTGTGTTTCTGGCCCTTCTGTAGGGGGCCCCTTGAATCCTCCCTCATGGTTGTGCCCCCCCGTGGTGTGTTTCTGGCTCTTCTGTAGGGTGCCCCTTGAATCCTCTCTCATGGTTGTGCCCCCCCGTGGTGTGTTTCTGGCCCTTCTGTAGGGTGCCCCTTGAATCCTCTCTCATGGTTGTGCCCCCCCGTGGTGTGTTTCTGGCTCTTCTGTAGGGTGCCCCTTGAATCCTCTCTCATGGTTGTGCCCCCCCGTGGTGTGTTTCTGGCCCTTCTGTAGGGGGCCCCTTGAATCCTCTCTCATGGTTGTGCCCCCCCGTGGTGTGTTTCTGGCTCTTCTGTAGGGTGCCCCTTGAATCCTCTCTCATGGTTGTGCCCCCCCGTGGTGTGTTTCTGGCTCTTCTGTAGGGGGCCCCTTGAATCCTCCCTCATGGTTGTGCCCCCCCGTGGTGTGTTTCTGGCTCTTCTGTAGGGTGCCCCTTGAATCCTCTCTCATGGTTGTGCCCCCCCGTGGTGTGTTTCTGGCCCTTCTGTAGGGTGCCCCTTGAATCCTCTCTCATGGTTGTGCCCCCCCGTGGTGTGTTTCTGGCTCTTCTGTAGGGTGCCCCTTGAATCCTCTCTCATGGTTGTGCCCCCCCGTGGTGTGTTTCTGGCTCTTCTGTAGGGGGCCCCTTGAATCCTCCCTCATGGTTGTGCCCCCCCGTGGTGTGTTTCTGGCTCTTCTGTAGGGTGCCCCTTGAATCCTCTCTCATGGTTGTGCCCCCCCGTGGTGTGTTTCTGGCCCTTCTGTAGGGTGCCCCTTGAATCCTCTCTCATGGTTGTGCCCCCCCGTGGTGTGTTTCTGGCTCTTCTGTAGGGTGCCCCTTGAATCCTCTCTCATGGTTGTGCCCCCCCGTGGTGTGTTTCTGGCCCTTCTGTAGGGTGCCCCTTGAATCCTCTCTCATGGTTGTGCCCCCCCGTGGTGTGTTTCTGGCCCTTCTGTAGGGTGCCCCTTGAATCCTCCCTCATGGTTGTGCCCCCCCGTGGTGTGTTTCTGGCTCTTCTGTAGGGTGCCCCTTGAATCCTCCCTCATGGTTGTGCCCCCCCGTGGTGTGTTTCTGGCTCTTCTGTAGGGTGCCCCTTGAATCCTCTCTCATGGTTGTGCCCCCCCGTGGTGTGTTTCTGGCTCTTCTGTAGGGTGCCCCTTGAATCCTCTCTCATGGTTGTGCCCCCCCGTGGTGTGTTTCTGGCTCTTCTGTAGGGTGCCCCTTGAATCCTCTCTCATGGTTGTGCCCCCCCGTGGTGTGTTTCTGGCCCTTCTGTAGGGGGCCCCTTGAATCCTCCCTCATGGTTGTGCCCCCCCGTGGTGTGTTTCTGGCTCTTCTGTAGGGTGCCCCTTGAATCCTCTCTCATGGTTGTGCCCCCCCGTGGTGTGTTTCTGGCCCTTCTGTAGGGTGCCCCTTGAATCCTCCCTCATGGTTGTGCCCCCCCGTGGTGTGTTTCTGGCTCTTCTGTAGGGTGCCCCTTGAATCCTCCCTCATGGTTGTGCCCCCCCGTGGTGTGTTTCTGGCTCTTCTGTAGGGGGCCCCTTGAATCCTCTCTCATGGTTGTGCCCCCCCGTGGTGTGTTTCTGGCTCTTCTGTAGGGTGCCCCTTGAATCCTCTCTCATGGTTGTGCCCCCCCGTGGTGTGTTTCTGGCCCTTCTGTAGGGGGCCCCTTGAATCCTCCCTCATGGTTGTGCCCCCCCGTGGTGTGTTTCTGGCTCTTCTGTAGGGTGCCCCTTGAATCCTCTCTCATGGTTGTGCCCCCCCGTGGTGTGTTTCTGGCTCTTCTGTAGGGTGCCCCTTGAATCCTCTCTCATGGTTGTGCCCCCCCGTGGTGTGTTTCTGGCTCTTCTGTAGGGTGCCCCTTGAATCCTCTCTCATGGTTGTGCCCCCCCGTGGTGTGTTTCTGGCCCTTCTGTAGGGGGCCCCTTGAATCCTCTCTCATGGTTGTGCCCCCCCGTGGTGTGTTTCTGGCTCTTCTGTAGGGTGCCCCTTGAATCCTCTCTCATGGTTGTGCCCCCCCGTGGTGTGTTTCTGGCTCTTCTGTAGGGTGCCCCTTGAATCCTCTCTCATGGTTGTGCCCCCCCGTGGTGTGTTTCTGGCTCTTCTGTAGGGTGCCCCTTGAATCCTCTCTCATGGTTGTGCCCCCCCGTGGTGTGTTTCTGGCTCTTCTGTAGGGGGCCCCTTGAATCCTCTCTCATGGTTGTGCCCCCCCGTGGTGTGTTTCTGGCCCTTCTGTAGGGGGCCCCTTGAATCCTCTCTCATGGTTGTGCCCCCCCGTGGTGTGTTTCTGGCCCTTCTGTAGGGGGCCCCTTGAATCCTCTCTCATGGTTGCGCCCCTCTGTATTGTGCGATGCTCCGGGCCCGTGCATCTCTTCCCACTCTCTGAGGTAAGAGTCCTTCTTAAATGCTCCCCAATCACCCATTGCTCTGTGGTTTGGCTCTTCCTGTGCCGTCTGCTCCGATGCAGGGGTGCCCTGGGCACCGTCCTCTGTGCTCGCACTTACCTTGGATCCTGTTCTTTCGTTTGAAATCCGCCACTTCACACACCTTCCTACCCCCAGTAGCCGCCCCCTGCTTTCTTTCCCACTGCACTTCACCTCGCTCCGCTAAACGGACGGGGGGGGGGGGGGGTACATGTAATGCGCTCTTGGTGCCTACTGTGCCCCCGGCGTTGGCATGGTATCCCCTTCTGGCCTGCCCGTGCCAACCTTTGCCCCTGATACCATGCAGCATGAGCTCGCTGCTCTGTCCACTGCACACATTCCGCAGAGCCGTCCGTGCACCACCCGCTCACCCCGGGGTGGGGCCGTGCTCTCATTAGTGTCATCTACGCGGGCACTGCACAGTGTGCAGGGCACTGCATGCACCAACCATCCACACAAACATGGCACCGTCTTCTTGTCAAATTGCACCATACACACACAGGCTGCCGAGTGGCATACATCGACCACCCACACAGTGTGGAACCGTGTTCTCGTCAGTGTGCCATCCGCGCGCACACTGCATGCACCATCCAACCATACATATAAGGTCCCATGTTCCTAACACACTGTGCCATGCACAGAGGCGTGCATGCCCCCTCCACGCCCACACGGGGCTGGAACAGTGTTCTCACCAGTGTGCCATCCACGTGGGCTCTGCATGCACCATCCATGCACACTGCTACGGTACTGTGTTCTCATCCGTGTGCCATCTACACAGAGGCTACCCAGTGTGCATGGCATTGCCATGTTCCCCTGTCTGCCTCCCTACTGGACTTTCTAAACTGACCACATGACAACCAGGCCAAAACTTTTTTGTGAAAGTTTCCAAGTGTCAAATTAGTTGAATTTGCCAACGCTTGTTCATGGTTGGGTGAAATGCTTTGATGTATTATACCTTGTAAATTCTATAACTCTGGAACCCTCCGGTGGATCTTTTTCGTTTTGGTGTCTAACAATGCGCTCTATTTTATACATTAGTGTAGGATTTCTTTGTTGATTTCTTGGATTCTTTTGATGCTGTTGGAGTGGTTTACACTCCTTCCTTTGTGTGAGCCTCGCTGCTCAGAGCCGCAGCTCCCCAGGGTTGAGCTAAAGGGTTGACAAACAAAACCGAAGGGTCCTAAAGGGGTTGGTAAGTATATTACATCATGAGGTCGCACAACTGCATCATATAATGCACCCCATTTCATCAAACGTGGAGAGAATTGATTGGGTTTCAACCGCGGCCCCTAGACCGAGGGGGGTGGGTGGTTTTCAGATGTTTCAGAGGAATTCGTCGCCAACCTCATTGGTGAACATTGCGCGACGCTCGGCCTCTGTACAGGTTTTGTCGGTCAGTAGCCTTCTATTGTGGCCAAAGCACTAATGTTTTTAATAACTAAAGTCTGTTGATCACAAGCACCGGTGAATGCTCGTGTCCTGGATTGCTGTAATATGTGGTGACTAAAAATCGCAGGAGTCACTGAATGGGGGGAGTTTGAATTGATGAATCAGATTTTATGCAAACTATCACACAAAGATAAAACTGGCTCGGTTGCGTCCTGCAGGGAAACTTTTTATGGTGTGTATTTGTCTTGAGTTCCAACTCATTTTTAAATGCGTTGTAGTGGGTTTGGAAGGAGTGACGTACCCCCCAAGGGCGAGCATACCATAACAAGACACACATTCACATTTTTCCCTAATAAGGTCATAAGAGCTAGAGGAAATTTGATTGGGTTTCAATAGACCGCAGCATGCGCTGCTGTGCAACATGCGTAAAAAAAGGAAAGATTCCAATGCCTATAAATCTCACGTAGGCCAAATCTATTGGCTTTGCCCGTTTACCTTGACAGACATTCCGCTGCGGTGCGGGCGTTCTACAGAGTGGGCGGGGCTACGCCGGCCAATGGTGAGCCAGGGACTAGATTAGCTGGAGCAGGCCATACAAGAGTGTTTTTGAGGGATTGCAGGGGCCTACATCCCACTCTGAGTCACCAGAAGCCTCCCCCCCGGTGACCTTGTCTGGGGTAAAGCACAAACAGGCTGGTGGTCGGTGTGTGGGCGTAAAGTAAGTGTGGGGAAGCGAAGCATGGACATCCAGTGGCTGAACTGAATCGCACAATGTGGAACCAGAAAATCTGGGGTGAATCCAGACTTCCCCACTTGAGCAAATGATGTGATCCTGGGCAGGTTTCTTTTAATTTTTAACCCCTTATTCTTCATTATCACATATGAGAGGACCTTGGAAAACATGGCTTGAGGATGCGAGCTGTACAAACCCGTCTCCTGTGTTTAGATTGAATCACTATTTCACTATGCTAATTCAACACAAATTTTTTATGGGTTCCAGAGTGGTGTGCTACTCGCCAGAAAAGCGCTTCAACACCCATCAGGGGTAACAGGTGCTATAGGAATGCAAACCTTTCTTCCCCTTTTATCCCTCCGCAATCCTTCTCACTCTAAATAACTGACTACTATCCACAGCTCAAATTACTTTCATATTTCCCCATACTAATTCACCACTAATCCTTTATGGGTTTCCGGAGTAGTGTGCTTCAACTGTGTAAATGCATGTTTCACTATACTAATTCAACACTAATCCTTAATGGGTCCCGGAGTAGCGTGCTACTCGCCGAAAAAGCACTTCGATGCCTCGTCAGGGGTAGTAAGTGCTATATAAATGCAGTTACAATACTCACTCCATCCCTCAGACCTGTCTCGCGATGGCCCCTGTTGCTGCATCATGCCCTGAGGGGCTTAGTCACTGATTCTGTCAGACCTCACCCTCCATTCTCTCAGCTCAACGCATTTCATTGAATTTGCGACCAGTGACTGTTTTCCCAGCCGTTTTTGGACCTTGTATCTGAGGTTCAACTCACTGCTTCTCTTTGAAGTTGTGTCCCCTTGCCCTATTCAGTGCATCTCTGGCCCTTATGTTTTTTTTTTTTACAGAGTTTTATATAGCGCAAACTTGACCCGAATCTGGTATCAGAGCGCTTTAGATAGCACCAGTTGCATTACATGAGGATACATTCATTTTTGTTAGGCACGGGGAGATTAAGTGATTTTCCCAGAATCACAGTATGTTCAGTGTCATTGAAGAAACTCGAACCCGGTTCCCCAGATTCGAGGTCAACCGCCCAAGCCATTAGGCCAACTCATCTACCCAAGCCCTTGCCTCTAAATCATCCAACTTACTGTATCTCTGTGATTTGGCACACAGTGGCCCAGCTCACTGAGTCACTCTGACTGGTCACTCTACAGTTCCATCGCGCTGACCTGCCACTCTACGGTCCATCGCGCTGACCTGTCACTCTATGGTCCATTGCGCTGACCTGTCACTCTACGGTCCATTGCGCTGACCTGTCACTCTACGGTCCATCGTGCTGACCTGTCACTCTACGGTCCATCGTGCTGACCTGTCACTCTAAGGTCCATTGCGCTGACCTGTCACTCTAGGGTCCATTTCACTGAATCTCTTGGTCCTGAACCCAATGCAGCTCTATTCATTTAATCTCTTGAGACCCATCTCCAAATGACCTAGCTCACTGAATTTCTCGGACCTCACTTCCGATGGCCCTTTCGGTGCATCTCCCAGACCTCCCCTCGAATGGCCCCTTTCACCTCTTCTCTTCGTTCTCCTGTCTGTAGATACATCTCTGACCTTCACGTTCAATGGTGACGGCTCAAGCCATTGAATCTTGCTGACCTCGTGTGTGATGGCCCAACTCACTGCATCTCTCGGGCCTCCTGGCCATTGGTCCTTCACACTGCACTACACCGCTTGGACCTCCTGTCTGATAGTCCTTCAACCTGCATCGCATCTCTTAGACCTCACGTCTGACGGCTACTCTCATTGGACCTCACGTACCATGGCAATATAACCCAAGCTGTTGAATCGTGCTGAGCTCGTGTTTGGTGGCCCAACTCACTGCATCTCTCGGACCACCTATCTGATGGCCCTCCACACTGCGTTGCACCTCTCAGAGCTCATTGCTATTACTACTCTCTGGCCTTGAGTAGGTTTTCCCAACTCACTGCATCTTGAGTCTGGGCCTGGAACGCCCTTCCGCTCCACCTCAGATAAACAACATCGCTCCCCATCTTCGCAAGAAACCTTAAAACCTGGCTCTTCGACAGACCCCCTCCTTGATGGAATGGAGCCTGCTAACCCCTCCCTCCCCCAGCGCCTTGAGACCCTTGCGGGTGAGTAGTCACGCTTAACAAACACCCGATTGATTGATTGAAGGTGGTACTCCCTTCATCCCGCGGACTCGCCTCCTTAAACAGAGGACCATAATTGGACCTCGCCCCATGGGATACAGGAGGGCAGGGAAGGCAGGAAGCGGGAGTGGTGCACTCTGGGCTCTCGCCAGTGCATGTGGGGTGGAAGGTGGGGTACAGGGAGAAGATTGGAGAGGTGGGCTCCTACTGCTGCATTCACGCATTTGAGTGAGAGAAGTCGCAGCGGAATTAGCTGCCGCAAGGGATGCCACCTTTTCCTGCTGTGTGTTTATATATAACCGCGCGCATCTGCGAAGATCTCACAAACCCTGGTGTTAAAGAAGGTGAGAAAGCCTGCGCGAGGTGCAGGCGGGTTGGGGCAGGAGTCTAGAACTTGCAAACATTTTTTGTTGTGGTATATTGTAGAGCTTGAGCAGAGGATCAGATGGGGAGGTGGACTAACACAGAATTAAGGAGAAATCCTTGAAGTCAGGGCCTTTTAAACATTGGTAAGACTAAGGAAGGGTCTGAGACATGTCAAGGACATGCATGTAAGAAGAAACTCACTGTACCAGTTGTGGGGGCCTCTGAGAAGTCCCCCACCTACAATGAACTCTTTTAATTTTATCTGACATTTGTGGAATCGCTGTGGCTGGACCAGGCCTGAGGGAAAAAGAGGGGCATCTCCTGCTCTTGGCGGTATTCACGGCTACCTCATCGGTGGCTGGACCAGGCCTGGGGCACAGAAAGAGAATTCTCATAACTTCTCCTGGCCTTCGTGGTACTCATGGCTACCTCAACCATGGTTGGCCAAGGCCTTGAGCACATAGAGCGAATTCTCCTAACGTCTCTTGCCGTTGGTGGTATTCACGGCTACCTCCACTGTGGTTGGACCAGGCCTGGGACACGTAGAGGCAAGTCTCCTAACTTCTCCAACTCTTAGTGGTATTTACGGCTACCTCAGCCATGCAAAAAAAACACACAAATGATGGACGGAATGCAGAAGAAATCAAACATTCACCCCCAGTCACAGTTCTGGGTTGAATCCATTAATCTTTCGTTCGCCACGCCACCCCAGTTTAGACCCAGCAAAATGCAAATCAGTCTTGACCCTGCTCCCCCTGGGAACAGTTCAGACCGAACTGCCAGGCCAGGCAAGCTTGAATCTAGTGGTATAGTGAGCAAGGAACCCACATCTGGTCATTCCCTTCCCATGTAGGGCAAAAAAGCAACAACAAAAAACACAAATGATGGACGGAATGCAGAACAAATCAAACATTCACCCTCAGTCACAGATCTGGGGAACAATCCACCCTTTATTGCTCACTACCTCACCCAGTTTGGTCCCAGCCATATGCAAATCAGCCTTGACCCTGCGCCTCATGGGAACAGTCCAGCCCGAACTGCCAGGCCAGGATCTCCCTGGACTGAAAATGAGCCTCCTGGGACCATCTTAGGGGTTTCACCCCTCTTCAGCCAGGATAGCTTGACTCCAGTGGCATGGCGGGCACAGGACCCACGCCTGGGCATACCTCAGCGATGGCAGGACCATGTTACGCGGGACATCCGGAGGGCACTCTGGAGCCCCTGATGGCAATGAGGCTGCTCTAGGGGCTTTTAAAGCATGAAGATGCCTTGTCCATCTGCAGGCATCTGTCCCGCGTGAGTGGAAGGGGGTGGGCAGGTCGAGGTGAGAGGGTGGGCTGAGAGGGGGTGGGGTAGGGCCGTGGTCCAGTCTGACAGCAGATGCCACCGTTGCTGCTTTCTGTCAGCGGCAGTGACTCGCTGCTGACCCGGCACTACACCCCTACAGGCGCTTTTCATCCAAGATGTCTGACCTCCCCTCCACCCTTGACGCGAGCCAGCAGCGAAGCGGAGTAAGGCCTCGGCCTCCCGTCCTTTCTTTCCCTCATCTTCCTGTCAGAGCCTCAGACAGGACTTCAGGGTTCAACCGGGGATCCTTGATGGAGTCTAGCTATGGCACGGTGTCGTTCTGTCTCTGCCCGTGTGTGCTCCTGTCTCTGCCAGTGTGTGCTCCTGTCTCTTCCCGTGTGTGCTCCTGTCTCTGCCCGTGTGTGCTCCTGTCTCTGCCCATGCGTGCTCCTGTCTGCCCATGCGTGCTCCTGTCTGCCCATGCGTGCTCCTGTCTCTGCCCGTGCGTGCTCCTGTCTCTGCCCGTGCGTGGTCCTGTCTCTGCCCGTGCGTGGTCCTGTCTCTGCCCGTGCGTGCTCCTGTCTCTGCCCATGCGTGCTCCTGTCTCTGCCCATGCGTGCTCCTGTCTCTGCCCGTGCGTGCTCCTGTGCGTGCTCCTGTCTCTGCCCGTGCGTGCTCCTGTCTCTGCCCGTGCGTGCTCCTGTCTCTGCCCCGTGCGTGCTCCTGTCTCTGCCCGTGCGTGCTCCTGTCTCTGCCCGTGCGTGCTCCTGTCTCTGCCCGTGTGTGGTTCAAGGGGGGTGCGTCCACTCTATAAATCCTATTTTGTGAAGCTTTACTTTGTTCTTAAAACAGTTTAAAGTTGTATCTAAACCCTCGAGCGAGAACACACATCACCCATGTACAGGGCAGAGGCATAGAGCGAGAACATGAGACATCCATGTCCAGGGCAGAGGTATAAAGCAAGCATACGCAGCACCCATGTCCAGGGCAGAGGAATAGAGCGAGAATACACAACACCCATGTACAAGGCAGAGGCATAGAGCTAGAACATGAGACATGTACTGTGACGGTTTTACAATGGAGGTGGGGGTTCTACAGAATTCCTTAAGAGTATTTTTTGTATAAATTAATGGGTAGAGGAAATTGGTATAAACTGTTGCATTCCAAAGACAAGAATACTATGGTAGTAGAGATACTATATCAAATTAAATATTGTGGTAACTAGGTCTACAGCACTAGGTGCTCTTCAATCATTATAGGGAAGGTTTTTATTTTTATTTAATTTGAAAGTTTTATATAGCGCGGACAAGATCTTTGCAGATATCAGAGCGCTTTACGTAGAAGGGGTACATGAGGGAGCATAGTCAAGCAGATAAATCAATAGATCTAACAGTACAAATAGGTGGATGCAAAGCCAATCATGTGAATCATTAAGACAACTAATACAAATAAGCAAAGGGGTCGAACATGTAGTACAGATCGGTGCAGAGTCTTTAAAGAGTTCGAGATAATAGTTCAAGTGTATTTAGCAATGAGGATAGCTTTTACTTCTTTCTTAAAGAGTGTGGTGGAAGAGATGAGCCTGGTTTCTGGAGGGAGTGCGTTCCAGATCCTAGGCGCCATTCCTGAGAAGAAGCGCTTATAGGTTTTTTCCTTCCGGAATCTTCGAGGTTTCAGCAGAAGATTGTTTGTGCCTCTAGTGTTTCTAGCTCCGCCAGAGATAGTCCGCTTCTGAGCGAGGTAGCCGGGTGAGTTCAGGTGTACCGCCTTGTGTGTCATGCAGGCGATTTTCAGGTGTATTCTGGCTTCAAATTGCAGCCAGTTCAGGGATTTCAAGTCAGGGGTAATGTGGGAGTGCTTTTTTGACCCAGTGATGAGTCTCGCTGCAGCGTTAAGAGAAGCTCTTAGGGGTGCGGTAGTAGTTAGGGGGAGTCCGCAGAGGGCGATGCTGCCATATTCTATTCGAGGGATGACTAGTGCTTGTACTGCGGTTTGGAAGTCTTTGGCTGGGAGGAAGGGTTTAAGTTTCCTCAGAGTATTGATTTGGAAGTTCGTTCCCTTGTTGCCTTGCTGATATGTTGCTGCATGTTGAGATTGGTGTCGAGTGTTATGCCTAAAGATTTTGCTGATTCCACGATGGTGGGTTGGACATTGAGTGCGGTTAGGTGTTTAAGCCAAATTTGAGTGGTGGAGATCTTCGCTGGAGGTGAGATCAGAAGGAACTCTGTTTTCAGGGCATTGAGTTTGAGATGATTGTCGGCCAGCCATGATTGGGTGCTTCTGATCGTTGAGTTCAGGAGCAAAATGTCTTTGGGGGATTGTAATTTGAGATAAAGTTGGGTGTCATTGGCGTACATGTGAAAGTGTACATTGGATGCTTGTAGCAAGGTGGTGAGAGGTTCCATAACTAGGTTGAACAGAGTTGGGGATAGAGAGGATCCTTGGGGGACGCCTAGCGATACAGGTATTGGCGAGGACATCAGGTTGTTGCTCTTGAATTTCTGCGACCTGTTGTGAAGAAAGGAAGTGAACCACTTGAGAACAGTTCCAGATAAACCCATTCTTGTGTTTAATAGTTCTAGTAAATTCTCATGTTTAACGGTGTCGAATGCTGAAGAGAGATCAAGAAGGATGAGGAGGCAGGTGTCGTTTTGGTCTAGCATTTGAAGTGCGTCGTCAATTATGTGCGTCATAGCAGTTTCTGTACTGTGTATTGAATACATATTATAATTGGTGCTCAATGACAAGGGCCGGGTACCAAACAACCCAAAACAGCTCCTCAAACACGGGGCAAAAAATGTTCACTGAATAATCCGAGCAATAGTAAAATCATTCATCCATGTCCAAACAAGGTAGATAAGTTGTAAGTCCACTTTAATCCATGTAAGAGTCAGTCGGCAAACAATCCAGCAGACCTTCACATCAGATGTAGATTTCCATACAAACAACGAAAACGCTCCCGATGATAATGGAATTGTGTATCCGTCAAGGAAAAGTCAGCCAACACGTGTTTCGTCATTAGGTAAGTAGTTCCGTGACTTCATCAGGGCTCTACTGAATAGCGACTTGCATCTAATAAATGAAAATAGATTATATGTCTACACAGCGTTGAAGTTCATGGTCAAAACGGCATACTTGTAGTCTAAAATGAATTCCAAGACCCGGAAACTTTCATCACAACACAATAGTTTTGATCGGAGAGTACTCCTGTATACATGTACAAACAAAATTTTTACGTGTTGTCTGACTTTCCTTGACGGATACACAATTCCATTATCATCGGAAGCCTTTTCATTGTATGGATATCTACATCTGATGCGAAGGTCTGCTGGATTGTTTACCTATTGACTCATACATGGATTAAAGTGGATTTACTACTTATCTACCTTGTTTGGACATGGATGAATGGTTTTACTATTGCTCGGATTATTCAGTGAACATCGAATTTAATCCTCTATCAGATGTAAAGTGGATATTGCACAGTGGAATGTAATTCTATAGCAAATGGCTTCTGTATCACACTCCAGCTAACTTGTATACATTGTATCCTGAGGTGGCGCCGAATGGCTTTAGATGCAATATTCGGAACGGGGACGGGCTCCATGTTAGATTTACCATTAGCCATGTAAGGGAATTTTGGCAAGATATCTAATTATAAATTAGTTCATATCCCACCGGATGCATATGGAGCTCTTTCTGGGCTAGTGGTCCACGAAGGAGACTTATCAATTAGACAGCAACAGTTATTTTTTATCTCCACGCTGGTGGCTAGATCGGTGATCCCAGCTAATTGGAAATCGGATAAAGCCCCTACATTTTCACAGTGGATGAATAAGAGGCATAAAGTATATATCTATGAAGTCCTATACGGAAATCGTACAGGGACGCTATAAAAACCAGTCAAAATTAGGAAAAAGTGGTAGGCACCAATATTATATGTATACGAGGAATGAGAGTTGAAAGGGGGGGTGTATGGGGGGGGGGGTGTATGGACTCTGAGGAACATGTTGCCTCGTTTCATTTATACATGAAATGCTTTATATATTTATTTACTTTCTTTTTTAACTCCGAACGCCATTACTGAATATTTATATATTCATTGGAGTGTACAGCATCGACATAAATAAAGAAAAAAAACATGTAGAGAGCAGAGGCATAGTGAGAACACGTGACACCCGTTTACAGGGCAGTGGATTAGAGCAAGAACATGTGACATGCATGTACAGGGCAGAGGCATCAAGCAAGAACACACAACATCCATTTACAGGGCAGAGGTATAGAGCTAGCACATGCAACACCCATGTGCAGGGCAGAGGCATAGAGCAAGAACATGCAGGACCCATGTACAAGGCAGAGATATATAGTGAGAAAATGTGACATATGTACAAGGCAGAGGCTTAGAGTGAGAACACACAACACCCATGTACAGGGCAGAGGCATCGAGCGGGAACACACAGCACCCATGTACAGGGCAGAGGCATAGAGTGAGAACACACAACACCCATGTACAGGGCAGAGGCATAGAGCGAGAACACACAACACCCTTTTACAGGGTAGAGGCATAGAGCGAGAACACACAACAGCTATATACAGGGCAGAGGCCTAGAGCGAGAACACACTACACCCATGTACAGGGCAGAGGCCTAGAGCGAGAACACACTACACCCATGTACAGGGCAGAGGCATAGAGCGAGAACACACAACACCCTTTTACAGGGTAGAGGCATAGAGCGAGAACACACAACAGCTATATACAGGGCAGAGGCCTAGAGCGAGAACACACTACACCCATGTACAGGGCAGAGGCCTAGAGCGAGAACACACTACACCCATGTACAGGGCAGAGGCCTAGAGCGAGAACACACTACACCCATGTACAGGGCAGAGGCATAGAGCGAGGGCATGCAGGACCCATGTACAGGGCAGAGGCATCGAGCGAGAACACACTACACCCATGTACAGGGCAGAGGCATAGAGCGAGGGCATGCAGGACCCATGTACAGGGCAGAGGCATCGAGCGAGAACACACAACACCCATGTACAGGGCAGAGGCCTAGAGCGAGAACACACTACACCCATGTACAGGGCAGAGGCATAGAGCGAGGGCATGCAGGACCCATGTACAGGGCAGAGGCCTAGAGCGAGAACACACTACACCCATGTACAGGGCAGAGGCCTAGAGCGAGAACACACTACACCCATGTACAGGGCAGAGGCATAGAGCGAGGGCATGCAGGACCCATGTACAGGGCAGAGGCATCGAGCGAGAACACACAACACCCATGTACAGGGCAGAGGCATCGAGCGAGAACACACTACACCCATGTACAGGGCAGAGGCATCGAGCGAGAACACACAACACCCATGTACAGGGCAGAGGCATAGAGCGAGGGCATGCAGGACCCATGTACAGGGCAGAGGCATCGAGCGAGAACACACAACACCCATGTACAGGGCAGAGGCATCGAGCGAGAACACACAGCACCCATGTACAGGGCAGAGGCAAAGAGCGAGCATACACAACACCCATGCACAGGGCAGAGGCATAGAATGAGTACATTCAGCAACCGTGTACAGGGCAAAGGCATATAGTGAGAAAATGCTACACATATGTGCTGGCTGCGTGTTATTGAAGGGAAGATCGACAGCGCTGTTCATAAGACCGAACAGAAGGGGAGCAGGAAATGCACATTTCTGGAGCCCTCCATCAGTGAAAGCAGCAAGGGCTCAGGATGAGATGCATAAGACGGCTGAAAGTGGGGGGGTGGTGGGTGGGGGGGGGGGTGTAGCACCTTAACAGAAGTCTGTGAACACTAGAGGTGCAGAGCGCAACCTTTCCAGGTTGGCCGGAGCTCGGGGTGTTCAAGAAGTTGTGAGCGGTTTGCCACCCACTCTCTTCATTTGGTCCCTGGAGACCAGGAGTGTGTGGAAGAGTGGTGCTAGGAGTGAGTGATCTTAGAAGCAAGCTGCCAGATTACCCCGAGAGCACGGGATTCACAGGCTCGAATCTGAAAGAAGAAACCTTAGATTCCTTGAGCTGGCGCGGCTCCAGGATCCATAGCCTTGTGGCCCACGGGGGCAGGTGTGGCTACGCGGCTTCTGTTGAGTGACATGCCATAAGGATTGAGGCAGACCAATGGGTGGTATCTGTGTACTCTGATTTCAGAAAACCTTTGCTACAGTTCCACACAGACTAAAGAGTAAATGGGGCATCCCTGGGATGGCGGCCCCAATGGTCAAATGGCAAAGCCATTGTGTGAGTGATGGGTGTCACAGACTTCAAAAGTGGGAAACTTTAAGGATATGTGTTCTTCACTCTTCATAATTAACAAAGCAGAAGAGAGGATAGGAAATGCATGTCTGGACGTGGATAATACGGGTCACTGGCGTGATACCGAAGACCACGTGGAAAAATAAAGCACCTTCCAAAATTGATGGAGCCTCCTCTGGGAGATAGCAGCCTGGTTTCCAAGCAGCCAGATGCAAAACCCCAAGAAGCGAGGCGACGGGAGGCTCATCGTGTAGCCATGCACGTTACTAATCCCTTGCAAAGCATGCCATGTTCTGAAACAAGAATGATGGGGCCTGTGAATGATCATACTGGATAATGCCAGAGGTGGAACGATGTGCCCAGTTTGCAGGGAGGGTGGCGGCACAACTACAGTGCATAAACAGCCCCAGGGATGTAGAAATGGGCGGTTGAGTTACCAACCTGAACACATCAGTGGGAACACCTCATCTGGAGTACTGTGGTCAGTCCAAAGGGTTGCATCTCCAAAAGTATGACGACAGGTTGAGGTACCGACATGGGGGTTAGTTTAACCCCCAGCGCTGACACAAGACTAGGGCTTGCTTCATGAACAATGTCTGCCGGCGGGCGCTGATTCATGGAAGTGCTTCCGGCAGAACAGTGGGCACCAAAGCCCTGGGGTGGGTGGTCGCTAAAACTTGGACCTTGATCACTGGGAGTCCAGAATGTCTGGGCACGGCTTTCACTGCGTGACGTCAAAGTTCTGTTTTTGGTTTTCTCAATAAGAACATTCCTATGACTAGACTTGGGTTGATTGGGTGAACGTCATTTAGTGGAAAAGTGATACAAAATATTTTTTTAGCCGAAGCTAACGTGGGAGTGGGTCATGGGGAAAAGAAAAAGTTATCAGAGGAATTTTGATATTCGGAAGAAATGGTACTCTTATGATAAATGTTATTTTCCGGTGTTTTTCTTTTAACTAGAACTAATTCTATAAGGAGGTGTGTGCCGACTCATGGATTGATATTGGTATATTCTTGTTCCAAACATTTCTTCCATAAGGAGGGGCAAGCTGAGGCTATGGGGAGGGATGCTACATTTTTTGTAAAGGTACTTTATGGCACCTGCGGGGACCCTCGTTCTCAAGGTTTCTCTTGTTCTCCTCAGGTGCAGTCGTCTGAGTGATTGCCCACGTGCTGACGAGCCTCACCGCTTCACTGCTGAGCTCAACCATTGTGTGCAGCTCGAGGTGCACCCCAACAACGTGTCTGTTACTATCCCCGAACTATGGGTAAGTTATCTCGGGGTGCAACGGGGGCTGAAGGATACAGAACTTGTAAATGGGCAGGCCCATGTGGCGGAAGGTCCAGGGAGTCTTCACTGCGATCAGAAGTGATCTTTACTGCTGTAGCCCAGATCCACAGAGTGAGGGAGAGGCATCCCGTCCTATCTTGTTTGATGCTAAGGTCACTCCTAGAAAGATAGAAACTACCACCCAATGAGGAACCTCCCTCAAAGTGCCATGTGGTACTGTCTGCTTCGCAGGCCCATCCAGTGCTGCCGTCTTCATGCCATCCACAGGGTTGCAGTCCCAGTGGTGACTACACGTGCCCACTTCAGCCAATGTGTCGGCCATATTGAGTGGGATTGGGCCGGGGACCTAATCACACGCCCATCACACCTTCCTAAAAGTGATACCCAATCCCGCTGTTCAGTCTCTTTGTAAAGTTCCTGTAGAGCTAAGGCCTCCACTGAGAGTTAAAGTGTCTGAAGCTATCTTCACATACCCACCCACCATTGAAGACTAGGAGCACAGCACCGTAGCTTCCCTCTTGCTGATTTTGAGGTGTGCAGCTGTCACTCTCTTTGTGTCCGTTCTGTCCATTCGTTCTGTTTTTGTAGCTCTTTGGGTCCACTGGCTCACAATGGACCTTGCATTGCCAAGAGACCTGGTTTTGTTGTGTTACACAGTGCGGAGTCCCAGGGCATCGAAATCTACCCCTGCCTGAATAGCACTCCGTGTCAACACTACATTAAGACTCATGTAATAGTTTGTCTCCAGAATATACAGCAGTCCAGGTTCCGCTGTGGTCTGTGGACGGTCGGAACTGCCCTGCCCACCCTGGCACCATCTGTTAGGCCTGGGAATGTGGCAGATGCACTGCCCCGGGGTGGTTGAATGTGTTCAGTTGGCCACTTTTCTCGCTTGTCCTTGCCAGGTTTCTGTGCTGCCAGCCTGTGCCACCTGACACTCTGACATTTCTTTTCCAGCTCACTCTCTCTGTGAAGAATGTTCCAGATCTTTCAGCTGGCGTCACCTGCTCCTTCGAAGACATCGCTGAGCGAGAGGCCGTGATCAAGCACGGAGAGGTGCACTGCTTCTCGCCCTCCCTGCGGGACGTGCCCTCCGTCACCCGGGGCTATGGTGAGCGCTTCCTTGGGGTGCAGTGCTGCCGGCCTGCTAAGGGGCATATGTCCTACCAGAGTGAAAGGGCGTCAGTCCTACAAGAGTGAACTTCCATCCACCTTATACGAGAGACGAAGCTTCATCCTATACAGTGTACACAGGACAATCTGAGAATCCTTCTTTGGTTTATAGACCCATCGATAGTCAACCAATCTGTTTATTCATAGGGACAACAGAACGCACATCTGAGACATTCATGTTAGACTTGGGCCCTTTAGACCCCACAAACCACTGATGCAACGTCCAGTTGTTGTTCCGAGGGCCCCGACTGACACGTGACTTTTCACAGAGAAGACAACCTCTCTGGCCCTCCATCAGAGGGCGACAGCTCTTTCACAAAGTGGTATTTTACATCGCGTTAGTTACAACGCAAGTTGTTACGACGACTTGCGCTGGACTTGGGAATAGTATGATTTACTATTCCAACTCCAGCTTACGTAACAGTAGGGAAGGTTGGAATAGTATAGCATACTATTCCTTAGCTTGGAGGGCCATCCAGCGCAAATCGTTGTAATGACTTGCCTTGTAACGCCCGCGATGTAAACATACTGCGGTGTAACGACTTGCGTTGTAACGCCTGCGATGTAAACATACAGTGGTGTAACGACCGCGTTGTACAGGTCGTTTTCCGTTTCAAAAGTGTATAGGAAAACTGAATGAGGTCACATAGGGTGCCATTGAGGAGAGACTCTTAGTGAAGAAAGATGGTCGCCGCCTGTTCCAGTGCTCCACCAGAGAACAGCCAGTCGGATGTGGTATACACTATCATATTCACACTAAAAGTGCCTTAAAATCGTGGGACTGCCCAAACGCCGCCATGTAGGGCAGCATCAGACCTCGCCCTCCCCACCCACTCCAGCCAACAGCTGCATCTAAAAATCAAGGCTATAAATGTAGACTTCAGTGCCAGGCTGAAAATGCAACTGGTGCCAATGCAAGGAAAAACAAACTAAAAGCACAAACGAAAAACCAAGCCCTTTGGCCCGCTAACCCTGGAATCTGAAATTTAAATATGAAACATAATTAAACTTTCATCCAAAAGTGAATTTAATTTTGAACAAACTGTATACAAGACTGAATCACCTGCCACTCCAGCTAACTAAATGTCTACCACATAAATCTAGTCTAAAACTACCAGCATAATCAAATTGTAAAATCTTACTAAAAACTAAAAATCACAATCTGTGACTAAAGCTAAAACTAAATTCCCAAACTGGACTGGAAACCCCCTACCTAATATGTATCCACCCAACAGGAACTTAAGTATAAGACTGAAACTAAAAGTGAAATCTTCAGCTGATCAGAATCCTAAACTGAAACAAAACATTGTCATGAAGGCCCATCCCAGCCACTGCTGCGAGATCAGACCCAGACTGAAGGGTAACCACATTAGCAAGAGTAAGAACATGAACATGAAAATACAGTCCCAAACTTACCAACATTCAGAACTGAAACTAAAACTTGTTTCTAATTATAAGCTGAAATGCTAGATTTGGCGTGCATGAAGTCCAAGAGTGAAACCCGTGTTGTGCGAGACCCGTGTTGTGCGAGACCCGTGTTGTGCGAGACCCGTGTTGTGCGAGACCCGTAATGTGGTGTGAGACCGGTGTTGAGGTTTGAGACCCATGTAAGTGTGAGACCCGTGTAAGTGTGAGTGGCTCGAGTGCTACTCCTATGCTTGCTTCTAACTCGGCCCTTCCATCTCTACAGGGGACACCCGGGCTGTGAAGCTTCATCTGAAGTCCAAGGAGACGGGCAGGACCTTTGCCAGCACCGACTTTGTGTTCTACAACTGCAGCGTCCTCCAGTCGTAAGTACTGCCAGACGCCGCTTCGACGACAACATTGGGTGCAGAATGGACTGTAGTGCTGTTCATGCATGTAAGGGGGTGGGCACACTTCTGCTGTTACTCATGCGTGGGAGTTGAGGAGTTTTACCCCATTGAAGAAGGACTGCTTGCTGCTTCTGGAGTTAGTCCCCTGCAGGACTTGGCTCATGAAGGGCGAGTCTTTACGGCTCTTGTGCACGTGAAAGTGGGTTATTACTTGTGAATGAATGTTATCATGACATTGTGTCTTGGGCCAGACTGGTCTTGCGGTCCCATAAGCTCTGTTTCTGCCCCGTGTCAGCTGCTGTGCACCTTCCCAGCACCAGTGCACTGATTGCAGAATCTTTCATTTTTCCCATTGGTACTCAAAGGCCAGGAAAGCCAGAAGAGATTGTGACCCCCCCTAGCCCCCCACTGGCCCCCTCAGTCTGCAGACTCTGCATTAGCCCTAGGAGCAGCACGTGCAGACCTTGAGCTCAGCCGCTTATTGAGGTCTGCGTGATGTTCGCTCACTTTAAGTAATAACCACTGGCAAAGCCAATAAGTCCCGCCTATAATGTGTGTACTGAGCTTTTGGCTTTGTCAATGGTTGTCTATAAAGTATTGTTTAAAAAAGTTTTTAAAAATCATCGTTCTTGAGAAAAAGCAAACTCATCTTAAGGTATCTCAAAACTCTGTTGAATTAAATAGTTTCAATCTTTTTAAACACTTTTCAAACACGTTTCACTCTGAACAGAATTGAAAAAGAATAAGGAAGTGTCCGAATGTAAAAGGAAAGGCTTGCCAGCGCCTCGTTTTTTCCCACAGGGTCCATCCATTTGTTCCTCTGTGGTAGCAGAGTGAGCAGATTATTGGGTCTCTAGGAGAAGTGTCATGCTAAGTACACCTTCTGCCTCAGACGCTGAGTGATGCCGCAGATGTCCTGCCCCAGCACCACAACTGTTTTATGACAAAGCGTGAGCTTTAATGCAATATGTGGAATGCATGAGAAAAAAACAAATACAGCCTTTAAAATCTGCTCTTTTACCAAAATAGCCTTGTTGTCGTGCTCTTGCAGACCAGCTGGGAGGGCTGGGGAGCAACACAGTGCAGGTGCGGAGTGGGGACATCGGGTGGTATTTGGGACAAACAAGGGAGAATGCTAGAAAAAACATGTATTCCCATGGAGGGCTGATTGAAAAAGGAAAAAAATAGTTCTCTTAATGTGAGCAGTGGAAGGCTTACAAGTCAGTCAATTAAAAGGAACATAAAGTGGCAATGCTCCAGGGGAGGGACAAACATAAACCAGGAATGCATGCCATTGGATAAAAAGTAAACAAACAAGAGTGACAATAAAGACAACCAATGATAAGCAATGAGCCCACTCCAAGATCACAATAGGTATTTAGCAACCAGACAGCCTGGCTGGAGCGGTCTGGTAGGTAAGACTTAAAAATACAGGAGAGAGAGAGAAAATGAATGCAGGTACACTTTTGTTGCATCAGCCCTTGGGTTCCAGTCATCATCCAATGAATGAACGGTGCATTCTGGGAGGGTATCTGTGACTCCTGTTGGATTGCGTCTTTGTGCTCACAATAGAGTCCGTTCTGGGGTACGGTGCTGTGGGGTATATGTCCCTGGGTGCAGGGGCTGGGGGAGGATTGGTACCACGGAGCATCTTTTTATAGCTGGAGTCAAGAGATGGTGGCCTTTGGATGGCTCCATAAACAGTGGCTCTATCCGCACCCCACTCCCTACCCATGCATGCGGCCTCCTGACCCACTTCTGGAAAGGACTGCTTCGGTTCCATGCTCCCAGCGGCTCCCATGGGCATTGCTGCCTGCCCTGGCACTCTTTCGAGAAAGCGTGCCAGGAGGCGAGTGGTGACCAAGGGGAGATCGTGGAATCAAGAATCTCTTCCAGGGGCGGGAATATTCAGTGCTTATGACTTTGATGAGGATACCCCTGGAAGAGAACTAGGATTACAGGGAAATAATTTGTCCTTCCCGGGTTCATGCTGTCGCCCATCCTCCACCTCAACTTCGCTTCTTTTCTCATCCTCCTTCCTGTGATCCGAGGGAGGGCGAGAGGGATAAGCTCTTCCTTCTGCTCCACTTTCTTCCCATCGCAAGCTGCCCCAGCCTCCTCGGGGTGAGCAGCGGCCTCCAGATGAGCATTCGCTGGAATCTCTCTAATCCCCGGAGCTGCTAATGCTGTTAGTCGCTGGCTCTTTGATGTCTCCCCCTCGTGCTCTGTGCTGCCGCCACCTCTGAAAAGCATGTCCGAGGGGCCGGAGGAGGCCTAGGGACCACTGACTGGGGCCGAGCAGCACCCGTGCTCTTGTTGGCCACCTCTGGGCTCCTGCAGATGAAGCGAGGAAGGCTGCTCCGTCCGAGACGGAGTCCAGTGCACACCTAGCTGCTAGAAGTGGTTGGCGCTGGCAGCGGAGCTAGGGAAGCTCCTTGGCCATCTGGAGTGAAGTGAACAGAAGAGCTGTTTGCTGGAGCTGGGCAGCTCTACCCCCTTGAGCCAGTGTGCCAGCTTTGCTAGACTAGACCTTTTCCTTCACTCTGCCCCCTCCACCCCCCACGCTTACCCCCAACCACAGTCCTAAGGGCCTTACTGCTGTATTGTGCTGTTGTGAAGACACGGATAACATCAAGGTAGTCACACACCTCCAGCAGATGCAAGTCACAGATAGGAAGAAGGTATTCAGACACCTCCAGCAGATGCAAGTCACAGATAGGCACTGAAGAAGTTACTGAAGCCCACCAGAGAAATACCTGGCAGTCTGAAAGGCCGCTCCTACCTGACCTCACTTCCTGGACTGATCCTCGACTGCTCGGCTTCACAACCCCGGCAGTCAAGAACCGGAAGGGAATAACTTGATGCTTGGATTGGAGTGCACCGGCTCTAGTGGTCGCAGTCTTGCTGTGCCCAGTCGCCACTGACCGCCTGGGGTCCGAAGAGCGTCCTCATGGACACCTGCCTGTGAAGGGGCCTGAAGAACCGAAGTCCAGTAGGGATATTACTGCTGCTGACAGGCCTGTCAGGATGGAGGGAGCTGTGGGTCTAGAGGAGGGAGGGCTGGAGTCCTCTTATAGCCATGGCGCTGCAGAGCTGTGCCAGCACCCCTGTGGGTTCCTTAAAGCTTACTGCTGAGGGGTGCCTCTTCCAGACGGTATCCACAGCCGCTGGTGGGGCTCTCCCCCGCCCCTCCAGCACCCGGTAGCCTTGCTCCCTGCACTCGGGGCCTCTCCATCCCCCTGTCACCTGCACAGCGCCTCTCCTGGTCGCCCTATGCCAGTGGCCCTCGGGGGAAGGGCGCCGCCTTCACGCGCATGCGCTGTTCTCTCCTATCGAAAGCAGGGCCGGGGTCCCTGAGGTTTATTCAGAATCTCCCTGCACGTGGGTGCCCTGGGATGGGGGCTGAGCACCTCTCTTCTGCCAGCCCTCCGGCTGGCAGCACCCATGGGCTCCGCGCGTGCCACCCAGTAATGGTTTCAGAGGGCCCTCCCTACACATGGGTGGCTCTGGACTGGGCCCTGTCAGCACCCATGGGCACGGCGCCTCTGCCAACAGCAGCCCCACCAGCCTGACCCCTCCCCGCAGGATGCAGATGGGGCCCCACACAATGGTCCCCCGAGCCTGGGAGCGCTCTGCACAATGCAAGGGCGGACAAAGCTCCGGAAATGGCGGCCCGAGCCACTCGAGGAGTGCCAGGCCAGGCATGGAGGGTCACGCTGCGGGTACCACGTCACGAGGAGACATACCAGGCCGGGGAGGGGGCGAGAAGCAGGGGCCCCGTCTTACCCCAGAGCCATGAATGAGCGCGGTGTATGTTGCAGGAGAGGCGCAGATCACACAGGGTGTCTGCTCACCTGCGCCCTCCTGCCAACACATCCCAGGCCTGTGCCTCCAGACAAGTGCGGCATCCTCCACTCATCCGTTACCATGGCAACGGGAGGCGGGCTACCTGCCGGGCAGGCTCGGCGGCCCCGGCTTCCTGTTTGGAGGATGCGCTGCTTTTCGGGGGCTCCTCCCCTCTGTGCGGCGCTGTGCACGGCCTGATTGGAGGCCGTCGGCGTCGTCGCTGCACCCTTCCCACGAGAGCCCAGAGGGGCTGACAGACGTCGGATCCGGCGGAGGATGCTACAGTCAGTGGCTGCCGCCAGGAGCCTGCATCTGTGGTTAGTCGGTGGCTACCATCCGCAGCCGCCAGGGCTGCAGTCAAGTGGCTACCGTCGGGGCTAACACCATGGACTACAGTTAGGAGGCAGCCTCTGTGATTAGTTGATGGCCACCACCATCAGCAGCTATCGAGAGCTGCAGTCAGTGGCTACCGTCGGGACAACACCAGGGGTAATGACTAGCCAGTGGCTACCGTCAGCAGCTATCTGGGGCTTCAGTTTAGCGGCTACTGTCAGAAACCAGCATCTATGGTTGGTCGGTGGGTGCCATGTGCAGCTGTCGGGGGCTGCAGTCAGTGGCTACCATCAGGAGCTATCGAGAGCTACAGTCAGTGGCTACCGTCTGGCCAACACCAGGGGCTGCAGTGAGTGGCTATCGTCAGAAAACAGCATCTGTGGTTAGTCAGTGGCTACCATCAGCGGCTGTCGGGGGCTGCTCTCAAGTGGCTACGTCGGGCCAACATCAGCTGCTACACTCTGCTGCAGTCAGGAGCCATCAACTGTGGTTAGTCCAGGGCTACCGTCAGCAGCTATCAAGGGCTACAGTCAGTGGCCACTATCGGGGCCACCATCTGAGTATACAGTCAGTGGCTACCGTCAGGAGCCAGCATCTGTGGTTAGTCGGTGGCTACTGTCAGCAGCTGTCAGGGGCTACAGTCTGTCCCTACATGCTCCTGACAAGCATCTGTGGTTAGTCGGTGGCTACTGCCGAGCAGCCAAGGTCCGTGGCTACTTTCAGGGGCTACTTTCAGGGGCTACTTTCAGGGGCTGCTGTTATTGGCTTCCGTCGAAGCTAACATCAGAGGCTGCAATCTGTGACTACTGTTAGGAGTGCGTATCTGTGGTTAGTCGGTGGCTACTGTCAGCAGCTGTCTGTAGCTACAGTCACTGGCTACTGTCTAGTCAACACCAGAGGATGCAGTCAGTGGCTTCCCTCAGGAGCCAAATACAAAACCACAGTTGATGGACAGAATGCAGAACAATGTCATACATTCACCCCAGTACAGAGATCTGGGGCCTTAGGTTTTTCTTTGTTCGCCCTAAGTTGGCAGGGTATGCTCAGACGTGAGTCCCTTGCTCACTTTGCCACTGGATTCAAGCTAGCCGGGCTGAAGACTGCTGGAATGCCAGAAACCGGTCCTAGGATGCTTGATTCCGGTCCAGTGAAGACATGGCTTGGCAGTTCAGGCTGGACTGTTCCCATGAGGCACAGGGTCAGACTGATTTGCATATGGCCATGTCTGAACTGCGGTGGTGGAGTGAGCTAAAGAACGGTGATGGATTAAACCCAGATCAGTTGACTGGGGGTGAGTGTTTGTATTGTCAACGCTCCGTCCATCATCCCCTTTGGTTTTTCTTTGTTCACCCTCAGGAGCCAGCATCTGTGGTTAGTCGGTGGCTACTGTCGGAGGCCAAGATCAGTGGCTACCGCCAGCAGTTGTCAGGAGCTGCGGTCAGTGGCTACCTTCCAGTACAACATCAGGGGCTGCAGTCGGTGGCTACCTTCTGGGACAACATCAGGGGCTGCAGTCGGTTGCTACCTTCTGGGACAACATCAGGGGCTGCAGTCAGTGGCTACAGTCGGCGGCTGTCAGGGGCTGTGTCGGTGGATACAGGCAGGATTCAGCATCTGTGGTTAGTCACGGGCTACTGTTGGACAGGCTAAAATCATGGGGAACAGTCAGTTGCAGCTGTCAGCTGCCAAGGTAACGGGCTACAGTCAGTGGCTATGGTTAGAAACTTAACATCAGGGTCTATAGTCATTGGCTACAGCGAGGAGGCAAATCTGTAGTTAGACAGTGGCCACCTTCAACAGCCCAGGTCAGGGTCTACAGTCCGTGGCTACTGTCATCAGCCAAGGTCATGGGTTGCAGTCGGTGGCTTCCATCATCAGCCAAGGTCATGGGTTGCAGTCAGTGGCTTCCTTCATCAGCCAAGGTCATGGGTTGCAGTCAGTGGCTACCTTCAGGGGCTACAGTCAGTGACTCCCATCAGTAAATGTCCGGGTCTACAATCAATGGCTACCATCTGTAAGTCAGTGGCTACCGTCGGCAGCCAAGGTCAGGAGCCAACATCTGTAGGTACAGCCTTCAGCTACCATCGTTTACCACCTGCAGCCATCAGGGGCTAAAGCCAGAGACTTGTCCACAGTGGCTACAGCCAGAGGCTTTCACCCGCAGCGGCCCGGAGCTGCAGTCAGTGGCTACCATCAGAAGCCAGCGTCACAGGCTATAGTCAGTTGGCTGCTGTCAGCGACTCATCAGGAGTCAGTCACTGGCTACAGATGACCGATACCGTCGGGGGCTACCTTCGATGGATACGATCGGGGACTGCCATCAGGAGCCAGTGTTAGTGGATACTGTCAACAGCTACCGTCTGAGGCAAACCAGCAACACTTCCCATCTGGCAGCTACTATTACCAGAAGCTGTTAGGCCTATTGTTGGTGGCTACGGTCTGTGACTACGCAGCTACAGCGATGGGCTACCGTTCGTGGCTTCCTGCTGTACTTCGCAAACCGGAGGTTCCACCTCCCCCAGGTGTCCCTGCAAGATTCCGATCTCCTCCTGCGTTAATGCTTACACAGGTTACACTCTAGCCTGACCGAGAACGGCCACAGCCCCTTCATGCTGATGTACTGGGCAGCACGATTTAAACCTGCCACCCCTCCCCTGCTCCTTCATGTTGCCTAACGCAGCAGCCACCAGCAAAGAGAGGCTGGACGGCGCGAGCTGCACCCGCTGAACCTGATGGCTAGAAAAGGAGAGGGGCTGAGCCTGCTGTGTCCTACTGGAGGAGAAGCCATCTTCAGAGCCCAGCCAAAGCCAAGAGACTCCGAGGGGCAGTGAGATGGCCCACTGTACACAGCAGCTGGGAAGCCTGCTGGGGCAGGTTGGTGGCTCAAAGTGTTCAACCCAACACCGACCACTGCTGTGCCGCCCCGAGGACCAGGGTTCGACACAGAGTTGCACCAGAGTTCGCTGAGCATGGGAGTATCGTCAAGGTGTAGCTGGGGACCCGCAGAGGACGAGTTATCAACCCAGAAAGGGTTGGCCTGTGACCATGATACTGGACGGCCAGTAGTCCAGTGGTGACTGGACTTCTGCCAGCACTGAGAGGGCTTAGAGGGACCTAAACCCTTTTACCGGTACCACCTCACCCCCTCCATGGACCGAGAAGTAGTAGCATCCCATCTACAGCGTCCTGTGAGCATCCTTCATCCCTTGCATCAGGACCACTTCCCTAGGAAAGCCCCGCAACGGATAGAAGTGCCTGCCAATGTCTGTGGACGGATTCACCTGCTGAGGTAACTGTGTCCGAGGACCTTGCTGGTCCCCCTGACGGGCTCCCTATTGGAGTTGGTTGCATGAAGGGATTCTAAGTGACCGCATTCCAACTAGCCAAACATATTGGTGAAAAAGTTTCTAAGTGGCAAATTAGTTGAATTTGCTAATGCTTATTCGTGGTTGAGTGAAATCATCAGTTTTACTATAGCCTAGTACCTCTCCATGCACCTAGAACCAGTGCTACCATGCGATGCGTCTTCCTGGATGTGCAGGTGGTCCTACCCTCCTACCTGTCCCTACCTGCAACAGCGGGGCTACTATAGGTTCTTCATAGATGTGCAACCTTCAAACCTGTCCCTACACCCAGACGCAGGGCTACCATAGGATAGGTCTTAACCCACATGCAGGGGTGTCACGGGATGGCTCTTCCTGGATGTGCAGCCGGTGCTACCCTCCAACCTGTTCCTACTCCCACAGGCGGTGCTACCCTGGGATGTGTCTTCCAGGATGTGCAGCCGGTGCTACCCTCACTCCTGTCCCTACACCCACAGGCGGTGCTACCCTGGGATGTGTCTTCCTGGATGTGTAGCCGGTGCTACCCTCACTCCTGTCCCTACACCCACAGGCGGTGCTACCCTGGGATGTGTCTTCCTGGATGTGCAGCCGGTGCTACCCTCACTCCTGTCCCTACACCCACAGGTGGTGCTACCCTGGGATGTGTCTTCCTGGATGTGCAGCCGGTGCTACCCTCGCACCTGTCCCTATTCCCACAGGCGGTGCTACCCTGGGATGTGCCTTCCTGGATGTGCAGCCGGTGCTACCCTCGCACCTGTCCCTACTCCCACAGGCGGTGCTACCCTGGGATGTGTCTTCCAGGATGTGCAGCCGGTGCTACCCTCACACCTGTCCCTACACCCAAAGGCGGTGCTACCCTGGAATGTGTTTCCTGGATGTGCAGCCGGTGCTACCCTCGTACCTGTCCCTACACCCACAGGCGGTGCTACCCTGGGATGTGTCTTCCTGGATGTGCAGCCGGTGCGATCCTCGTACCGGTCCCTACACCCACAGGCGGTGCTACCCTGGGATGTGTCTTCCTGGATGTGTAGCCGGTGATACTCTCGCACCTGTCCCTACACCCACAGGCGGTGCTACCCTGGGATGTGTCTTCCTGGATGTGCAGCCGGTGCTACCCTCACACCTGTCCCTACTCCCACAGGTGGTGCTACCCTGGGATGTGTCTTCCAGGATGTGCAGCCAGTGCTACCTTCACACCTGTCCCTACACCCACAGGCGGTGCTACCCTGGGATGTGTCTTCCAGGATGTGCAGCCAGTGCTACCTTCACACCTGTCCCTACACCCACAGGCGGTGCTACCCTGGGATGTGTCTTCCTGGATGTGTAGCCGGTGCTACCCTCACTCCTGTCCCTACACCCACAGGCGGTGCTACCCTGGGATGTGTCTTCCTGGATGTGTAGCCGGTGCTACCCTCACTCCTGTCCCTACACCCACAGGTGGTGCTACCCTGGGATGTGTCTTCCTGGATGTGCAGCCGGTGCTACCCTCGCACCTGTCCCTATTCCCACAGGCGGTGCTACCCTGGGATGTGCCTTCCTGGATGTGCAGCCGGTGCTACCCTCGCACCTGTCCCTACTCCCACAGGCGGTGCTACCCTGGGATGTGTCTTCCAGGATGTGCAGCCGGTGCTACCCTCACACCTGTCCCTACACCCAAAGGCGGTGCTACCCTGGAATGTGTTTCCTGGATGTGCAGCCGGTGCTACCCTCGTACCTGTCCCTACACCCACAGGCGGTGCTACCCTGGGATGTGTCTTCCTGGATGTGCAGCCGGTGCGATCCTCGTACCGGTCCCTACACCCACAGGCGGTGCTACCCTGGGATGTGTCTTCCTGGATGTGTAGCCGGTGATACTCTCGCACCTGTCCCTACACCCACAGGCGGTGCTACCCTGGGATGTGTCTTCCTGGATGTGCAGCCGGTGCTACCCTCACACCTGTCCCTACTCCCACAGGTGGTGCTACCCTGAGATGTGTCTTCCTGGATGTGCAGCCGGTGCTACCCTCACACCTGTCCCTACACCCACAGGCGGTGCTACCCTGAGATGCGTCTTCCTGGATGTGTAGCCGGTGCTACCCTTGCACCTGTCCCTACACCCACAGGCGGTGCTACCCTGGGTTGTGTCTTCCTGGATGTGCAGCCGGTGCTACCCTCACACCTGTCCCTACTCCCACAGGCGGTGCTACCCTGGGATGTGTCTTCCTGGATGTGCAGTTGGTGCTACCCTCGTACCTGTCCCTACACCCACAGGTGGTGCTACCCTGGGATGTGTCTCCCTGTATGTGCAGCCGGTGCTACCCTTCACACCTGTCCCTACACCCACAGGCGGTGCTACCCTGGGACGTGTCTTCCTGGATGTGCAGCCGGTGCTACCCTTCACACCTGTCCCTACACCCACAGGCGGTGCTACCCTGGGACGTGTCTTCCTGGATGTGCAGCCGGTGCTACCCTTCACACCTGTCCCTACACCCACAGGCGGTGCTACCCTGGGACGTGTCTTCCTGGATGTGCAGCCGATGCTACCCTTCACACCTGTCCCTACACCCACAGGCGGTGCTACCCTGAGATGCGTCTTCCTGGATGTGTAGCCGGTGCTACCCTCCAACCTGTTCCTACACCCACAGGCGGTGCTACCCTGGGATGTGTCTTCCAGGATGTGCAGCCGGTGCTACCCTCGCACCTGTCCCTACTCTCACAGGCGGTGCTACCCTGGGATGTCTTCCTGGATGTGCAGCCAGTGCTACCCTCGCACCTGTCCCTACACCCACAGGTGGTGCTACCCTGGGATGTGTCTTCCTGGATGTGCAGCCGGTGCTACCCTCGCACCTGTCCCTACACCCACAGGCGGTGCTACCCTGGGATGTGTCTTCCTGGATGCGCAGCCGGTGCTACCCTCGCACCTGTTCCTAGACCCACAGGCGGTGCTACCCTGGGATGTGTCTTCCAGGATGTGCAGCCGGTGCTACCCTCACACCTGTCCCTACTCCCACAGGCGGTGCTACCCTGGGATGTGTCTTCCTGGATGTGCAGTCGGTGCTACCCTCGTACCTGTTCCTACACCCACAGGTGGTGCTACCCTGGGATGTGTCTTCCTGTATGTGCAGCCGGTGCTACCCTTCACACCTGTCCCTACACCCACAGGCGGTGCTACCCTGAGATGCGTCTTCCTGGATGTGTAGCCGGTGCTACCCTCCAACCTGTTCCTACACCCACAGGCGGTGCTACCCTGGGATGTGTCTTCCAGGATGTGCAGCCGGTGCTACCCTCGCACCTGTCCCTACTCCCACAGGCGGTGCTACCCTGGGATGTGTCTTCCTGGATGTGCAGCCGGTGCTACCCTCACACCTGTCCCTACTCCCACAGGCGGTGCTACCCTGGGATGTGTCTTCCAGGATGTGCAGCCGGTGCTACCCTCGCACCTGTCCCTACTCCCACAGGCGGTGCTACCCTGGGATGTGTCTTCCTGGATGTGCAGCCGGTGCTACCCTCTCACCTGTCCCTACTCCCACAGGCGGTGCTACCCTGGGATGTGTCTTCCAGGATGTGCAGCCGGTGCTACCCTCGCACCTGTCCCTACTCCCACAGGCGGTGCTACCCTGGGATGTGTCTTCCTGGATGTGCAGCCGGTGCTACCCTCGCACCTGTCCCTACTCCCACAGGCGGTGCTACCCTGAGATGTGTCTTCCTGTATGTGCAGCCAGTGCTACCCTTCACACCTGTCCCTACACCCACAGGCGGTGCTACCCTGAGATGCGTCTTCCTGGATGTGCAGCCGGTGCTACCCTCGTACCTGTTCCTACACCCACAGGTGGTGCTACCCTGGGATGTGTCTTCCTGGATGTGCAGCCGGTGCTACCCTCGCACCTGTCCCTACTCCCACAGGCGGTGCTACCGCGGGATGTGTCTTTCTGGATGCGTAGCCGGTGCTACCCTCCAACCTGTTCCTACACCCACAGGCGGTGCTACCCTGGGATGTGTCTTCCTGTATGTGCAGCTGGTGCTACCCTTCACACCTGTCCCTACACCCACAGGCGGTGCTACCCTGAGATGCGTCTTCCTGGATGTGTAGCCGGTGCTACCCTCACTCCTGTCCCTACACCCACAGGCGGTGCTACCCTGGGATGTGTCTTCCTGGATGTGTAGCCGGTGCTACCCTCGCACCTGTCCCTACTCCCACAGGCGGTGCTACCCTGGGATGTGTCTTCCTGGATGTGCAGCCGGTGCTACCCTCACACCTGTCCCTACTCCCACAGGCGGTGCTACCCTGAGATGCGTCTTCCTGGATGTGTAGCCGGTGCTACCCTCACTCCTGTCCCTACACCCACAGGCGGTGCTACCCTGGGATGTGTCTTCCTGGATGTGCAGCCGGTGCTACCCTCACACCTGTCCCTACTCCCACAGGCGGTGCTACCCCGGGATGTGTCTTTCTGGATGCGCAGCCGGTGCTACCCTCGCACCTGTCCCTACTCCCACAGGCGGTGCTACCCCGGGATGTGTCTTTCTGGATGCGCAGCCAGTTACAGGCAACGCCATCCTGAGGTCTGACCCTAGTTCTACACGCGTGTTCCCCTCATACCTGCCCCCCCCCCCCCCATCCAAAAGTGGTGGTTATACATCATCCCAGGCTAGTCCTGGCTGGGACTGGAAGTTTAAAGCTCCCAGCTCAGCCTGGCCAAAGGTGGATGTTCAGGCCTCGTCCTAGCAGTCGTGGCCCCTGGACCATCACGTGGCCTCGCAGAGCCCGGCTGCTTCTCGCCTTTGGGTTCCTTTTGCCACAGAAAGGTTCAAGCAGGGCCTGGACATGGCCCCCAGCCCCGCCGCCGAGGCGGAGCGCAGCTTTGGACCAGGGGCGCTGCTCCGGAGGTCTAACCCAAATAAAAGACGCTTTTCAGAGGCAAATAGTAGGAAATGGCGTCTTATTACTTAAGGGCTGGAAGTGCCCCCGCCCCTGCGGCCCCCAGTCCAGCCCTCAGCGCCTCATTGAAGGCTCGGCCGGGTCCTTCTGTGAAGGGTTCGTGGGAGACCGACCGCCCTCCTGGACAAAGGTCTCCGCTCAAAGACTTGCGGCTTCCGTCCTTTGTAAACAAGTAGTAAATAATGCCCGGCGCTTGATGGCCGGAAGCGAGGTCAGAAAGAGGCACTTCACTGGGAAACAATACTGTGAACCTGCGCTGCGAACCGGGGCCCTGGAGGTCTCTCGGAACCGGGGCAGGAAGCGCCGAGCGTGGAAGAAAGAGGCGAAGGAGCCGGGGAGAGGAGGAGGCCTCCGAGGTGGAGCCGGGCCAGAGGTGGAGCCGGGCCAGAGGTGGAGGCGTCCGAGGTGGAGCCGGGGAGAGGTGGAGGCCTCCGAGGTGGAGCTGGGCCAGAGAGTGGAGGCGGGGAGAGGTGGAGGCCTCCGAGGTGGAGCCGGGGAGAGGTGGAGGCGTCCGAGGTGGAGGCGGGCCAGAGGCGGAGGCGTCGCCAGGCCAGAGGTGGAGGCGCACGAGGTGGAGGCGCACGAGGTGGAGGCGTCCAAGGTGGAGGCGTCCGAGGTGGAGGCGTCCGAGGTGGAGCCGGGGAGAGGTGGAGGCGTCCGAAGTTGAGCCGGGGGAGAGGTGGAGGCCTCCGAGTTGGAGCCGGGGGAGAGGTAGAGGCGTCCGAGGTGGAGGCGGGCCAGAGGTGGAGGCGTCTGAGGTGGAGCCGGGCCAGAGGTGGAGCCGGGGAGAGGTGGAGCCGGGCCAGAGGTGGAGGCGTCCGAGGTGGAGCCGGGCCAGCCAGGGTCAGAGAAGCAGGGGGAGCCGGCCAGCCAGGGTCAGAGAGCAGGGAGGTGGAGCAAGTCCAGCCGGAGAAGCAGTGAGGTGAGCGGTGGAGCCCCTCCAAGAACCAGTGAGTGTGGAAATGGAGCAGAACCAGCCAGAGTCTCCTAATCTGGGAGATTGGAGCAAGGCCAGCGTCGAGTAGAGAACTAGAGAGACGAGATGGACCCAGCCAACCAGAGTTGAGGACCAGGGAGATGTCAGATGAACGGAGGCCATCCATGGGGAGGCGGGAGTGGGAGCCGGGCCAGCCATGGGGAGGCGGGAGTGGGAGCTGGGCCATCCATGGGGAGGCGGGAGTGGGAGCCGGGCCAGCCATGGGGAGGCGGGAGTGGGAGCTGGGCCCTCCTTGGGGAGGCGGGAGTGGGAGCCGGGCCAGCCATGGGGAGGCGGGAGTGGGAGCTGGGCCCTCCTTGGGGAGGCGGGAGTGGGAGCTGGGCCCTCCTTGGGGAGGCGGGAGTGGGAGCCGGGCCCTCCTTGGGGAGGCGGGAGTGGGAGCCGGGCCAGCCATGGGGAGGCGGGAGTGGGAGCTGGGCCAGCCATGGGGAGGCGGGAGTGGGAGCTGGGCCAGCCATGGGGAGGCGGGAGTGGGAGCCGGGCCATCCATGGGGAGGCGGGAGTGGGAGCCGGGCCATCCATGGGGAGGCGGGAGTAGGAGCCGGGCCATCCATGGGGAGGCGGGAGTGGGAGCCGGGCCAGCCATGGGGAGGCGGGAGTGGGAGCCGGGCCAGCCATGGGGAGGCGGGAGTGGGAGCTGGGCCAGCCATGGGGAGGCGGGAGTGGGAGCCGGGCCAGCCATGGGGAGGCGGGAGTGGGAGCTGGGCCCTCCTTGGGGAGGCGGGAGTGGGAGCCGGGCCAGCCATGGGGAGGCGGGAGTGGGAGCTGGGCCAGCCATGGGGAGGCGGGAGTGGGAGCTGGGCCATCCATGGGGAGGCGGGAGTGGGAGCCGGGCCATCCATGGGGAGGCGGGAGTGGGAGCCGGGCCATCCATGGGGAGGCGGGAGTGGGAGCCGGGCCATCCATGGGGAGGCGGGAGTAGGAGCCAGGCCATCCATGGGGAGGCAGGAGTGGGAGCCGGGCCAGCCATGGGGAGGCGGGAGAGGGAGCCGGGCCAGCCATGGGGAGGCGGGAGTGGGAGTCGGGCCAGCCATGGGGAGGCGGGAGTGGGAGCTGGGCCAGCCATGGGGAGGCGGGAGAGGGAGCCGGGCCATCCATGGGGAGGCGGGAGAGGGAGCCGGGCCATCCATGGGGAGGCGGGAGTGGGAGCCAGGCCAGCCATATGGATAAAACAAGGTAAGTCGGACAAGGATCTAAACCACCCCGATGTAGGGAACCATGGACTTGGGAGATAGTCAGGACAGCAAACAATGGAAAACCAGGACCGTGAAGATGGAGCCAGGACATCCAGGGTCAGAGAACCAAGAAGGACGAGCAACGGAGTTTACAAGCCGCAGTCGGAGAACTAGGGACATGTGAGCAGGAGCCGGGCCAGTCAGACGTCAAGAACCAGGGAACCGGGAGATGGAGCCAGAGCAGCAAGAGTTAAAGAACCAGGGAGGTGGGACATGAATTACCATATAAAGGGTATCCCACAGCCTAGTCCTCGGTCTGTTCACCGACTGAGCACCAATCCCACTACAAACAGCCCTGTTGTTTTTATCCAATAAAAACAACACAGGGTAGTTGTCCAGAGGCAGAGAACCAGAGAGGTGGACACAGCTGGCCAGAGGTAGAGAACGAAGAAAGTGAAAAATGGAGCCAGATCAGAGGTAGGGGCCGAGGGTGAGGGTGCCCGGCCGACCAGATCTAGGGAACCATGGAGATGGGAGATAGGGCTGGGACTGCCAGCTGGAAAGGGAGATGGCAGATTCTGCCAAGCTGGACAGTGGTAAAGATCCTGGGAGGTGGGATATGATTCCAGGCAGAGACAAGGAATTGAGAGACTGACTAGACCATCCAGAGACCCAAGGAGCTGGGGGAGGGAGCCAGACCAGCTCGTGGAGAGGCACAGGGGACTGGCGGAAGCAGCCAGGTCAGCCGGAGGTAGCAGCACTGGGAACTGGGAGATGCTCAAGCCAGCCAGAGTCTGCGAGACTGGGCCCTGGAAGGGGAAGCACGTCTAGATAGTGATGGAAGTACAGGGAGCAAGTCCTGCTCTCAGTAGATGCTTAAGTAGATGAGAGAGAGAGATCCAATCCAGTGGAGATGGGAGAAGGGGCCAGGCCAGGGGAGTTTAGAGAAGAGTCCAGTCAATGGCAAAACCAGGGAAGCTGGGAGAAGCAGCCAAGTCATCCAGAGACAGACCTAGGTAGCTGGTATGAGGACACGGGGTTAGGCACAAAGACGCAGGAAACTGGTAGAAGGACAAAGCCAGCCAGAGGTAGTGAGCCCGGGGAAAAGAATTGGGGCCCATCCAGCCTGCAGCCGCTCTGAACGGCTCACCTCGAGGGCAGATTGTGGGGCCTGGTCTAAATTTGCATTAATTCCTTAGCTTCTCTGAAAGAATCTCCTCGAGATTGAAAGGCGGCCATGGCCATCACCTTGAGGGCAGATCTTGGGGTCTGGTCCAAGTTTGCATGCCTTCCTTAGCTTCTCTGAAAGAATGTCCTCGAGAGATTGAAAGAAGGCCTAGTCCTCATGTTTCAGTCCAGGACCATCACCTCGAGGGCAGATCTTGGGGCCTGGTCTAAGTTTGCATACGTTCCTTAGCCTCTGAAAGATTCTCCTCTGAAAGATTCTCCTCGCAGATATTGAAAGAAGGCCTAGTCCTCATGTTTCTATCCATGACCTCTCTGAATAGAACCCATCTCTAGGGATGACTCAAAATGACTTTGCAGAGTGGTGCACAAACAGAAACCCTGTTAGAGGGCCTTGTCCGGGGCCCCTTTTCAACTGGTCTGTCACCTTGCGTCGTCACTAGGTCCTTTCTAAAAGGCATCAAACTTAGGGGTATTATTTTAGGAGGACCTACCTTTCAAAAACCAAGTTAACAAATCATTCATAAATGTCTTTCATCACATCTGCCATTTACAAAGTGTCTTTCCACTCGTGGACTATTGAAACATATATGCCTTGCTCCTCAGAGGTGATATCCCATCTGAAGAAGTGTAATACCATCAGCATCAAACTCCCCACCACAACAATCTGCACACACTAGGGACCCATAACCACTTAGCCCTGCTTCCGCTCCTCCTCCACTCCATTGAGTGCAGCAGGCACGCACTAAAGACGCCCAACTAGCTTCAAGGCTCTGACTCTAGCCTTTCGTGCTCGCAAAGGGCTAGGGCCGGTCTATCTCAGAAGGAGACTTCGTCCATGTGCTCAGACCAGAACTCTACGGTCCAACACTCGATGCCGGCTGGCCACCCCTAAATTCCAAAAAGCTAGATC